>NC_082640.1:91706294-92306294 GCF_028023285.1 Balaenoptera ricei
GGCAAATGACTTTTGATTCATAGGACTTTCTGACATTATTCCACAAATATTATGACAGGAGAAATGAATGTAGATATTACATGTGTCCACTAATGGATGAATGGAGAAGAAAAACGTGGTCCATCAATACAAGGGAATGTTATTCAGCCTAAAAAGGAAGGCAATTCTGACACGGGCTGCAGCAGGGATGAACCTTGAGGGCATTATGCTCAGTGATGTAAGCTAGACACAAAAAAACAAACAGTGCTTGATCCACTCATACAAGACCCCTAGAGCAGTAGGAAATATAGAGACATAAAGTAGGATGTTGAGTGCCAGAGGCTGAGGGAGGGACAATGGGGATTGAGTGTTTAATGGGGACTGTTTCAATTTTGCAAGATGAAAAAGTTCTGGAGGACGATGGCGGTCAGGTTTTCACAACAGTGAGAATTACTTCTTGACCCTGAAATGTGCACTTAAAAATGGTTAAGATAGTAAATTTTATGTTATTTGTATTTGACCACAATTTTTAAAACTTTTTAAAAAACAATAGGAAATAGTCCATGAATACCACAAGATGCACAACTTCACTGACAACCGAGGGATTAAAGCCGTAAGAAAAGTACTGTGCATACACCTACCAGAATGGCAGACATGAAAGACATAGTATCAAATATCAGCAGGATGTGGAGCAATGGAAAGTCTGGTACGCAGCGGGGGGGATGCAACCAGTTCTGAAACAATCGGGCCTCAGATAGCGAAGTCCGTGCACAGAGACCCACAGTGCTCCTCCCAGTTGAACACAAACCCACCAGCCCTGCACCAGGACACACGGACATGGACTCTGCAGCCACAGGAGCCAAACCTGAAAGAACTTGAAGGCCATCACAAGCGAATGCAGAAATGAATCATGCACGCTCCTATGAAGGAATATTCCGCAGCAATGGAGTACATTTTGTTTAAAGGTAGTAAAACTATAAAAATTATTTTTAAAAAAACTATATTCACAAGATGAAAGAATCTATAATTCTGGCACCTAGGGATTGTTGAATGCTCCTAAAAATAGATTGTTGTGGAAATGTTTATTATAGGGAAATTGACATATTCTCTAGGAAGGACGGGGTGAATGGGCCTGCTACATTTTCTACATTGAAGACATATACAGATTTTGATTCTACTTCTGTTAAATCAAGTGGGGCTTCATTGGATTTCTGCTACTGCGGAGATAATCAAATTCTGGGTAGGGGTCAGGAGAAAATTAGTCATAGGTGTTCTTGTGTAATAATTACTGTTGAAAGTGTAAATGATCCATTTATCAGTAAGACTGAGAATAGAATAACTGTTACATTACTTCATATGAGATTGTCTGTGCTACTGTCCCTAGAGCTCCAGTGAGTGAGTATTTTGAACGTGAAGCTCATCCAGATCTGAGGATAGAATAGATGGCTAGGTGTGATATGGCTAATAGAAATAATATGCCTACATTTATATTAATTAGTGGATAAGATATGGGAAGAGGAATTCATGTTGTGAGAGCCAGGGTTAAGGCTAGCATTGGGGCAAAAATATATAAATTGATGATGTTGATGGACATAGTGGTTCTTTAATAAGTAATTTGAATACCTCAGCAATGGGTTGTAATAATCCATGGGGGCTGATGATTTTTGGCCCTTTCTGGATTTGTATATAGCCTAGGATTCTCCATTTAGTTAATATGAGGAATGCTATGGTGAATTAAATTGGGTAATTTGTGAAAGAATGTTGATTATAAACATATTCTTAGGAAGAGGACTTGAACCAGTGCAGAAAAAGGTTTCAGTTTTACATAATTACCGGACTCTGCCACCATAACAAACCCTGTTCTACAGTAGTGTATGTATAAATTAATTGAATGTAGATTACATCATCATTTAGTTTGAAGATATTTTGTAAAGGAAGCCGTATTGCTCTTGTCCTTTCATACTGGAAGAAATCTGCAATAGACAGATACCAATCAGGATGACTCCAGTGTGAACCCAGATCACGTGAGACTTTAATCGTTGAACAAACAGACAATTAATAGCAGTTATACCATTGAAATGTCGTGATCCAGCATCAAGGTCATAAACCATATTGCGCATATGAACTCCAGAATACAATTACACTGTTATCCCTAGTAAAACTTGTTCTGTTGATCAGTGTTTTAGAAGAACAGGTGATAAAGCATTTTGACTAGCTGGCCTAAATTTTAATCACTGAGAGGCGGTTTTATTCTCCAAAAAATAAATGGCGCACAGGCTCAAGGCACGCCGGCTTCAGTAGTTGTGGTGCACAGGCTCAGTAGTTGTGGTCCACTGGCTTTGTTGCTCCGTGGCACGTGGGATCTTCCCGGACCGGGGATCGAACCGGGTCCCCTGCATTGGCAGGTGAATTCTTAACCACTGCATCACCAGGGAAGTCCCAGAATCACAGTCTCCCTTTTAATATACCTTAAGCCCAAAGAATCCATGGAAAATTTTTCCGGAAAATTGTTCCAGAACATAAGACAAAAAATATTGTAAGGACTATAACAGAAGCATATAGTACACAGTTCATATAGACTCATCCCAAGCAGCTACGAAGTATATTAAAAGGGAGGTTGCAATTTTAAAAGAAAAAGATAAACTATATCCACAAACTCCCAAACTTTCCTGAAACGTTGCAAACTGAAACCCTATTGTAGGAAGCAGAAGATTCCAGGAGACATTCTACAAATGAAGGACTCTAAACCCTGTGGTTGGATAAGGAATTCTGGAAGGAAGGTATCCTCACCCAAGGAGAGCAGGTTCCTATACTTCTCTAACATCACATCCCTGTACAATTCCCATTGATCTTGGTCCAGGCATTCTCACTCCTCTTGAGAGAAATCTATGGCCACATCCTGGAATGTCAGCAGCCCCTGAAATTAAAAGTACACATGTCATGTGGCCACGGGAAGAGCTCATAATGTGACCCAAGAAGAAAACAGCAAGTTAAGAGAACTGCTTTTAATTTAGAAGACTGTCTTCAATTATCCACTAATATATATATATATATATATATATATATATATATATATATATATTTACAAAGTAACTTTCTCTACCTTATTTCTAACTACAAGAAAAGAGTATGGCATGTGATCCACAAAACCAGTGTAGAGACTATACTTATCTGGAAAAGAAATGATAAAATGATGGTTTCAACACAGGCATATGCATTTTTGAGTGTTTTATTTATATCAAACTGGATAAAATGTGTGTATTTCTCAGACAGAAAAGACATGTCGAGGTAGAAATGTACCTTTCAACTATTCATGGGTACACAAGGACACTGGGGAGATTGTAAAAGTGCAGATTGTGATTCAGTAGGTCTGGTGGGCCTGAGTTCTATTTTTTTCTCAAGCTCATTTTTAACTAGTGATGCCACAGTCTCTGATTCATTAACCACAGTTGGGAATAGCAGAGGGATAATTAGGTAAAAATTCATATTTAACTTTGAACTTAAAGTGTTTTATGGATTTTACACTTTTAATAGAATAGTAAGCACAGCAGCAACAATCATTTGTGAATATTTACTATAGACTGTATATCTTTCTTTTTTGTGTAGGATTCGAGGAAAAAGGCCTGGACTGCGGCCACAGTGGGCGGGGCCCCCAAGCCGGGCCGCCCCTCCAGGACGCCCGGAAGGGCTCCTGGCTGCTGCAGGCGGCTCCTCCCCCGGAGTCGCCCTCCCTTCCGGAAGGCCTCGGGGCAGAGCGGTCCCACCTCCTCGCCCAGAACGGAGCCCGAGTTTCCGCAGAGCTGGAACTCCCGGCTCGGCGTCTCTTCCCTCCGCCTTCACTGAAGTGACCCGGAGCCCAAGGGGAGGGCGGCCTCACTGAGGCTGCCGGCTCTGGAGGGGTCCTGGCGGCTGAAGCCACGACAGTCCTGGGGACCGCGGGCCGGGTAAGTGGGCGCCGACTCTCCTCCTGGTCCGGTGCCCCGGCGTCAGCACAAGACCAGCTTCTGAGGGGCAGGGGTTCGCTGCCACCCACCGCTGCTGTGCAGAAAGAGCGGCCCCGTGCGTCTGGTCCCAGGGAACTGCAGTCCCTCCTCTCGCCCCTGCCCTCGGCCTGGCTCGCGGGGCCTGTTGGGCGTGGGGAGGGGGTCGGCCTGAGCGTCCTGAGGGGAAACGGGGCAAGGGAGGCGCAGGGTCCGGTTGGAGCATCAGCACCCTTCCTCCTGACTGCGGGGAAAGCGGCTGAAAACGCATCCCCAGGCTCGCAGGCCCCTTGTTCAGCCGAGTCTCTCTGCGCTCCTTCCTCCCTGAGCTAAAGTACCGGGGGGAGGGGACAGGGCAGGGGACTGGCGCAGGTAATGGGGAACATCAAAAGGTGATTGTTAACTAAGGAAAACCAGCTCTCCCAAGGTGAGGAATGCGGCGCTTTTCTTTGCCTGGGCTCACTGAAATCATTCCTTTGATATGCACCTCAGCTCTCTGGGGCCAGCATTCTGTATTTGCATATCCTGAGTTCCTCAGGGCCTGCCGGCTCACACTGGAGGGCTGCAAGTGCTGATGACTGTGACATCCTTTGTTTACTGATATGGCAAGAAATATTCCATTTCTCACAGGCTTGAGGGGCAGAGAGTGAAAAAGAGTAGGAGAATCTCACTCAGCATGTAATTTGGCTTATAAATATATATATATATATATATATATATATATATATATATATATATAATATTCATATTTAAGTGTGCTAATGGAGGCTCTCAATTCCAATCAATTTGTACTACTGCCCTCTATGTATTAATTTCATCAATATCATATGATAAATGCCTATAAAATTGACGTAATCCATTTAAACAGGATAATGATTTTTAAAGGAAACATAATAGAAATATAACAACAAAACCCTTACCACTAAAGGCTGTGTGTGCAACAACCTAAATACATGTTCTATTGTTAAAATATTGAAAGATGTATTCAGTCGAAATATCAACAAAATGAAAAATAATAAGGGCAGCGGAATGCTGAAATGTTGTATCTTTATCATTAAAGTGGCAGAAAATCATTTATTAGTAGGCACTGAGGGCAGAAGATGCCTGATTTTATATATTTTTCATATTTGTGCAGTTGTTTCAGCAAGTAACTTAAAGACAAAATGGAAAAACAGGGAGGTTTGTGCCTGAGATCATGTTGTTGTGAAACCAGGGATGGCCACCTTGTGCCAGGTGAGTGAAGTTTACCTGGCCATGTAGACCACAGAGCTCCTGAGAAGCCAGGGTTGGAATTCTTCTGCTGGGTGCCCCTTAGCTTCTGTGACTTGATTGATTGTGAGTCATGTTGGGGGAAAGACTTGATCACAGGGAATGGGTGAAAATAGAGTGATTTGGGGAGCAGCTAACGACATTCATCACAGCTCATGGCCTGATTGAATTTTAAAGAAACTGGAAAACAAATGCTTCTTATGGAATCAGAGAATGTGAGGACTGGACAATCCCAGAAAATGAGAAACACCCATCCCATTTTCCAGATGAGAAAACAGAGGCCCAGCAAGGTGAAATCCCTCACCCAAGTTGCACCAGTCTCTCCTCCCCACTACATGGTTCATGAAAGCAGGACTCTTCCTGTCTTGATCCCTGCTGAACTCCAAACATGGCCAGGCATCTAGCAGCTGCTTCAAAAATTTTGGTTGACTGGATGAACAATGCTATTTCTTTCTTTCTCACTCTTATTCAGGACTGTGCCAAGAACTCCCCAGGTTGCAATGTAATTCGATAAATGTAAATATTAATTGAGTTTTGTTGTGATGAGGGCTTAGGCTTTGAAGGTAACAGACTTGGTTCAGATCCTGGTTCTGCCACTCCATAGCTGTTTGGCTTTGGGAAAATTACTAAACCTCTCTGAGCTTACTGCCTCCTTTGTAAACTGGGGATAAAACTATCTGAGCCAGCAGAGCACCTGCATCAGGGATGTGCACTAAGTATTGGTCTTTCTCACTCTCCCACTCCTTCTCTCTGTTCTTCCCAGAGAAGATGTATAGAAGGATATAGTAGTTTTTTTTAAAAAAATAATTAATTTAATTATTTTTGGCTGCGTTGGGTCTTCGTTGCTGCATGTGGGCTTTCTCTAGTTGCAGTGAGCGGGGGTTAATCTTTGTTGCGGTGCACGGGCTTCTCATTGCGGTGGATTCTCTTGTTGCGCTTGTTGTGGAGCACCGGCTTTAGGTGCGTGGGCTTCAGTAGTTGTGGCCTCCAGGCTCAGTAGTTGTGGCGCATGGGCTTAGCTGCTCCGCGGCATTTGGGATCTTCCCTGACCAGGGCTCGAGCCCATGTCCTCTGCCTTGGCAGGCAGATTCTTAACCACTGCACCACCAGGGAAGTCCGATATAGTACTTTTTAAAAATGGGTTTTAGTTTATTTCAGAAAATATACATTTTTCTTGTAGAAAAGTTTATTCCCCTATAGAAACATAAACACGCAAACCACTCCAAATGCTGTATTCTATGGGTTAGATATTATCAGTCACATTTTATAGGTAATTGGGCAAATGCCAAAGCACTAGCTACTGGGGAGTAAGAAGATTCAAAACTGGGGTGCCCCCCACCCCAATTCAAGAGCAGGGTGTGTTTTTCAAATCCATGTTTCATCTGGTCTTAGTTTCTCATCCGTCCTCTGTGTCTGCCTTTCTCAAGAAGGCTCAGATCCTCCGCTTTCACACCCTCCCGGCTGGCTGTGCCCCAGCTCCCGCGCTGGAGCCTCTGCGTGCCTGGGTGTGCCTGCTCCCCCTGTGCATCACCAGCTTTGCCAGGGAGCTGCTGTATCGTGCACTGCTTGCTGTGCCCAGAGTACCTGGACCCTTCTGGTACATGAAGTACACCCTCATCACCGTGTGTGCACGCCCATCCCCTTACCTTATAGCCTGCATCTAAGCCAGGGTTGGGGGTGACTACAGTGTGCATTCAGCTGTGTGAGGTGCTGGGATCAAAGTGAAGTTCCCAACTTTTGAAATTGCAGGCTTGAGGGGCATACAGTGATTTAAAGTCGGGTCACCTGACTTAAAGGGGGGACTGATTGATTTAAAGCCAAGGCAGCTGACTTAAAGCCTGCGTCCCTCAGCTGCAGGACGAGACCAGCTTTGGCGGTGCACGGGTTCGCTCCAAGCCAGGACTGCTGTTCAGGAAGAGCTTCCAGTAGTGCCTTAGTGCAGGGGGACTTGGTCCGTGGTCTTGCCCCTGCCCTCAGAGGGGTCCACCTGCTCTTCTGGAGAATCAGGGAGGGGGAAGTGCAGAGTCCCAGCTGGAGTTGCGGCACCCTTGTCTGATGGCAGGGCAAGGGGGGCGGGGCTGTGTGGTGTCCTGGGGCTGGACTCACCAGGTCGACTCAGCCTCTCAGCCCCCTAACCTCCCCTCACACACCCCACAAGAGTTTCCAGTAATATGTAATTGCGCCTTAGGTTCTCGGTCTTCAAACTCATACCCAGGCTCCCAGTTCCTTTGATTCAGCCTATTCCTCTGTGCTCTTTCTTCTATTAGATACAGTCCCAGAGGGAGGGGCTGGGGGATGGGACTGGAGGGATCCTGGCAGCACTGGCCTCAGCTGACTAAAGAGATCCGGGGCCTGCGCTATCACACATGTGCGAGGACCCTTAAGGCGGAATCGAGGGGGCCAGTTAGAGGCAGTGCTTGCTGCCTCAAGTGAGTATGGATCACCGTCGGGTGGGGAGCACGCTGACCCCTGAGAAGTACTGTTAGGAGGATGTGTTCCTCCCTCGGCTTCAAGGACGTGGGTGGACTTCAGGGCTCCAGTTCCCCTCTAGGCCTCCAGGTCCGACTGCACCGCAGCGGCCTTGCAGACCCGCCTTCCTGTCCCAGAACTTGCCAGGCTCCAGGAAGAATCCAGACTGCAGAAATGGTGCCTGAGCACTCCAGCTTAAGAAGTGCTGTCCCCAGGGACCCAACAGTGGAGGGAGGAAGGGTGAAGGGAGTGGGGGCATAGGGTAGGGAGGGATGGCTGCCCTGGGAGACGTTGAGAGAGAAGTATCGCCCCCCACACCCCTGCCCCTGCAACTGACCCATTGATGCCATAGGGTCTCAGGGCCTTTTAGTCAGAGATGCCTCTGCTTCTTTACTCCTGTGTTCAAAACTATGCAAAACCAACTCTTCATCCTCTTGCTGCCTTGCCAGGACTTTTAAAGCACTGTTCTTTTGAAGCACTCGGTCCCTAAACTGCAGTTTGGAGCTGTCCCAGCTATTTAAAAGTGTTCTCCTTAAACTGAGACTAAATCCTACTCCTTTGGAAAAATGTCCTTAACTTCATTGGAGATCATCTTTTCTGCCCAGTCCTTCCTTCTACTGCCCTCTTAAGAACCCCTGTGCTCAAAGAGCTTGGTGATTTATTTTTTGCTTGATGTTAAAAAGAAACCTTCCCCATGCACCTCAAAAAGCTTTCCTGGAACATAGGTGTTTCACAACCATGACAGTGTTTTGCAGTTAGTATACACTGGGTAGACTGCCTAGCAATCCCTCCAAGAGCCAGAGGTGAGCAGACCTTTACTTATTTGATTGGATGCCCTTCAAGTTTAGGACGGTCCCATTCTTAGGACCCAGCAGATAAGACAGAGTCCTGGATGGCTGTGGCTGTGATTAGATAACTTCTGATGATTTTATTTCCCTTACTGAGCTGCTGCTTCTAGGTTAAATTCATTTCATTACCTGTCCATTTTTAAAGAAAGACTGACAAAGTCACTGGAATAGGTCAGGAGTCTGAGCTCAGGGTTGGTCAAAGGTACTCACAGGGAGGAAGGTGGATAAAAATAGGTGGGTAAAATAGGAGGGTTGGCAAGTACAGCCAGGACACCCGTGTTCATCGTGCATATTAATAAAGGCCAGAATCTCCTCATTTATCTCTGGTGGGAAGTTCTGATGGTTTCACAGGATCAAACTCAAATCATATTCAAACTAGGGGATTTCCCTGAGCATAAAAGGAAGTATCCATCCCTAGCAGGAGTCGCTGCAGAGGAATAAAGACATAGATGTAGAGAATGGACTTGAGGACACAGGGAGGGGGAAGGGTAAGCTGGGATGAAGTGAGAGAGTGGCATGGACATATATACACTACCAAAGGTGAAATAGATAGCTATTGGGAAGCAGCTGCATATAGCACAGGGAGATCAGCTCAGTGCTTTGTGACCACCTAGAGGGGTGGGTTAGGGAAGGTGGGAGGGAGACACAAGAGGGAGAGGATATGGGAATATATGTATACGAATAGTTGATTCACTTTGTTATACAGCAGAAGCTAACACAACAAGGTAAAGTAATTATACTCCAAGAAATATGTTAACAATAACAACCAAAAAAAAAACCCAAAATCTAAGTCAATCAAGCCAACGGAGACATTGTATGTGTTTACAGTTCAAGAAATCCACAAGAGAATCCTTTATTCTGTAGGCAATGAATGGTCCATTCAAAAAGAAAAAACCATCTTTCTAAAATGTTGTTTTTCCATTTATTGTTCAGAACATCCTTTTTATACCTCTGCATTTCTTACTATTCAAAGCCAAGTCACGTGAATTACAGGGAAGCAGCTGATTGATTTTAAAGTTGGGTCATGTGATTTAAAAACCAGTGGCAGTTGATTGATTTAAATCCCAGTTAAATGACATGAGAAAGGGGTGCTAGAAACTGCTTTTACATCTCTGGCTCAGAATATCATATTTACCTTGGTTCTTCCTATGATTTAGAAAACTTGTGCTGTCTCTCCTTGGAATCATCAGGAGAAAAATACAGTATTTCAGGTTCATTCTTGATACCAACTTCTCTCAGTTAAGGTGTATTGACTAAAAGATCTTCCTTCTTCAAGAGATTCCAAACCTCTGTAAGACACTTCATTGTAACTGGAGAAAAAAGAAGAATGAAATCAGGCCAGCAGCTGCAGGAGGCCAAGGCAGCCCCCAGGACTAGGGAAGGAGAAGGAAGGGTGAGAGTTGCCATTAGAGCAGACAACCTCCAGAGGGCGCTGAAGCACCGGCAGAGCCCACCTGCCACTCCCAGTTTGGCACTCCAGGGTCAGATTTGGGTTTGGAGATGGGGTTGCTGTAACCCCAAGGAGGTGAGCAGAGAGGAGGAGTTGATTACCTCTGATTATCCTCTGACTCTCTGATTTGATTATCCTCTGACTCTCTGGCCCAAATTGCCTGACGTCACAGGGGGGACAGAGTTTTGCTTTCAGCAACTAATGGGGCACTTCCAGGCTGGTCGGGTTGCCCAGTGGCCCAACAGCCTGACAGGCTGACTGCGGTGTGATCGCCCTTCGTTTCTCCAGAATCTGTACATCAGGAGGTGCATGGGTGTGGGAGCCCATTCACCGCCACCCCCCACCCCCAGGGGGGATGGCACCTTCCCTGGCTGTACCCTATGATCACCAGGTGCTTGAAATGAATGCAAGATTTTTGACTTCAAGGAAAAGCTCACGTAACCACTTCTGCCTCATAATGTGTGGGATTTACTATAACGGAAGGACATTATAAAGAACAGGTAGAAAACTCACCTGTTGGTCTCCATGTAGGAGTTAATTTTTCATGAATCCTTCCTACATGAGTAGATAGCAGAGGTTTATTTTTGTTCCCGTGTGTGTAGTTTTGTCAGAGGATGTAGGTATGGTGATTTGAAGCCGTCAAAGAAATATTCTCAGAGCTCTCAAGACTTCTCTTGATTGGAACCGAAAGAGACCTGGAAAAGGAGGAAAAGAAAAGGAGGAGGGAGAAAGAATGACTGTTTCTCAGTAAATTCACCTTCCTGGTTGATTGTTCTCTCTTCTCATTTCTTTTAACTTCCATGTATATCTAATGGAATAATGTAGAAAGGCTGATTTTTATGCTTTAAAAGATTTTACATCACAAAGAAACTAGAAGTGGCTAACAACTTAATGAAATCAATTTTGCATAGAGACTTTGATATTAAATTTGTATACTAAAATGGGTTAATCCAAATTTTCTCTTTCTTTTTGAGTGAATATTTGTAACATATTTTTGTAGATAATAATTTATCCTAGATGTACAAAATTGTGAGAATGGGTACCATTTTTTACCACTTACATGATTTCTTTTAAATGAATAGATTGTACACTTTAAATGTCAATGTTGTGTCTTACATGTTGTGTTTTAATTCCTTGATTTCCAAAACTTGTGTTTATTTAATTGATTTCTATCTAATAATCTGTGTCTCCCCTTTATTGTTTCTTACTTTATATTTTATTGATCTATAGTTAATTTACATTATTATATTAGTTTCAGAGGTACAACAGTGATTCATAAATGTTTAGGTTCTTCTCCATTTATAGTTATTATAAAAGAGTGGCTATATTCCCCATGCTATACAGTACACCACTGTAGATTATTGATTTTATACATAGTGGATTGTACCTCAAAATCTCCTACTACTATTTTGCTCCTCCACCCTATCTCTCCCTGCTGGTAACCACTAGTCTGTTTTTTAATCTGTGAGTCTGTTTTTTGGTTGTTGTTGTTGTTGTATTCAATTTTTCAGATGCCACGTGTAAGTGATAACATACCATGCTTGTTTTCTCTGCGGCTTATTTTACTAAGCATAATACCCTCCAAGTCCATCCATGTTCTTGCAAATGGCAAAATTTCATTTTTTGCTGAAGTCATCATAAAAAAAAATCTTTTTTATCCACTCACCTATTGATGAACACTTAGTTTGACTCTATATCTTGGCTATGGCAAATAACACTGTTATGAACATTGGGGTGCAGTTATTTTTTTGAAATAGTGTTTTTGTTTTCTTCTGATATACCCAAGAGTGAAACTGCTGGATATTATGGTAGTTCTATTTTTAATTTTTTGTGGAACCTCCATTCTGCTTTCCACAGTAGCTGCACTATTTCACATTCACATCAAGAGTGTACAAGAGTTTCCCTTTCTCTACATCCTCACTAACCTTTGTTATTTGTGATCTTTTTGATGACAGGCATTCTGACAAGACTGAGGTGATATATCTCATAGTTTTGATTTGCATCTTACTGCCGATTAGCTATGTTTAGCATCTTTGTGAGTTCTGGCTGTCTATCTGTATTTTTTCCTTGGAAAAATGTCTATTTAGGTCTTCTCATTTTTTTAAAAAAAAGATTTTGGGTGTTTTTTTGATATTGAGTTGTATGTGCTGTTTCTGTAGTTTAGATAGGAACCCTTGCTTAGTCATCTTTTTGGTGTTAACTTCTTATCATGTGAAAATATTTCTCTCCTTCAGCAGGTTGTCTTTTCATTTTGTCTTTGGTTTCCTTTGCTGTGCAAAATCTTTTAAGTTTAGTAAAGTCCCATTTGTTTATTTTTGCTTTTGTTTCATTTGCCTTAGTAGACTGAACCTAAAACTGTTGCTATCATTTATGTTGAAGAATGTCGTATACTTTCTTCTAGGGGTTTTACGGTTTCTGGTCCTACATTTAGGTGTTTATTCAGTTTTGCATTTATTTTATATATGGTGTGCTAAAATAATCTAATTTTATTCTTTTCTGTAGCTGACCAGTTTTCCCAGTACCACTTATTGAAGAGAGAGTTTTTTCTCCATATTGCCTGCTTTGTCATAAATCAATTAAATATAAGTGTGTGGGCTTATTTCTGGGATCTCTATTCTATTCCAGTGATCTTTGTGTCTGTTTTTGCTCTGGTACCTTTCTCTTTGATTACTGTCGCTTTGCAGTATAGTCTGACGTCAAGGTGCGTGATGCCTCCAGCTGTGCTCTTTCTCAAGATTGTTTGGCTATTTGGGGTCTTTGTGTTTCTATACAAATTTTAAAATTACTTTTTCAAGTTCTGTGCAAATGCTTTGGTATTCTGATAGGGATTGCATTAAATCTGTAGATTGTCTTTGGTAGTATGGATATTTTAAGAGTATTAATTCTTCCGGTCTATGCACATGCTATGTTTTTCCATCTTTTTTTGTTGCCTTCAACTTCTTTCACCAATGGCTGATAGATTTCTGAGCACATGTCTTTTACCTGCTTAGGTGTGTTGATTCCTAGGTATCTTATTCTTTTTGATGTGATTGCATATGGTATAGTTTTCTTAATTTTTCTTTCTGACAGCTTTGGGTTTTGTTTTTTCTTCTTTTTCTAATTCCTTCAGGTGTAATGTTAGGTTGTTTATTTGATATTTTTCTGGTTTCCTAAGAATAAGCTTGTGTCACTATAACTTCCCCCCGTGAACTGCGTTGGCTGTGTCCCATAGATTTTGGATCATTGTGTGTTCATTTTCATTTGTCTTGGGTATTTTTAGAATCCCTCTTTAATTTCTTCAGTGTTCCTTTCTTCCCCTTTTATTCCCTTCATCTGTGACGTGAGGACTATCTTTAATATTATGTTTGGATTTCTTTCAGTTTTGTGTGAGTGTGTGTGTGTGATTATTTAAGTTGTTGAGCTCTTAATTTCACATGGACACTACCAACCCTGCATTGTTACTCTCCTCCCCCACAGTTACTGAATTTGACCTTATATTTTACCTCTACTTGTTTGTGTGTCCCTTAACTTCATATTGTGAATATAGATGATTTTATTACCGTTTTCTTTCATCCTTCCTATTAGCTGTGTCCATGGTTGATTTACTACCTTTGTTGAATATTTGCCTTAACCAATGAGCTTTTTCCTTTAGTAAGTTTCCTTTCCTAATTTTTATGTTTCAGTCGCGGCCTTTTCTTTTTCACTTACAAAAGCCCCTTTAAGATTTCTCATAAAGCTGGTTTGGCGATGCTGAGCTCTTTTAATTTTGCTTCTCTGTATAACTTTAGATCTCACCATCAAATCTGAAGGGGAGCCTTGCTGGGTAGAGTATTTTTGGTTATAGGCTTTTCCCTTTCATGACTTTAAATATACCATGCCACTCCCTTCTGGCATGCAGAGGTTATCCTGAAAAGTCAGCAGATAACTTTATGCAAGTTCCCATGTTTGTAACTTGTTGCTTTTCCTTTGCTCCTTTTAATAGTGTCTTTTTATCTTTATTTTTTTGCCATTTTAATTACAGTGAGTCTTGGTGTGGTCCTCTTTGGGTTGATCCTGTTTTGGCCTTACTGTGTTTACTGGACTTGGATGTCTGTTTTCTTTCCCAGGTTAAGGAACTTTTCAGCTCATATGTCTTCAGGTTTGTTTTACACTGCTTTCTCTTTCCTTTTTGCTTCTGGGACCAGTATAATGCAAATATTAGTACACTTGATGTTATTTCACAAGTCTGTTCAACTTTCCTCATGTCATTTTAATCTATTGTTTTACCGTTCATCTTCAGTGATTGCCAGTACTCTGTCCTTCAGTTTTCTGATTCATTCCTCTGTATCATTTAGTCTACAGTAGTTTCCTTTTAGTGTATTTTTCATTTCAGTTATTGCATTCCTCATCTCTGTTTTGTTGTTCTTTAATGGTCTAACTCTTTTTAAAAAACTTCTAAATCCTTGCTCTGGTCGTCCATTCTTCTCCTGAGTTCTTTGATCATCTTTACCGTCATTACCTTGAACTCTTTCTTGAGTAGATTGGCTATCTCCACTTCACTTAGATCTTCTTCTGAGTTCTTATTTTGTTCCTTCATTTGGATCGTGTTTCTGTGTCACCTCATTTTTCTTAACTTGCTGTTTTTATTGCTATGTATGTAGTGGGTTCGTTACATTTCCTGACCTTGGAGAAGTGGCCTTTTGTAGGAGAGGTCCTATGTGTCCCAGCAGCCCCCTCTCCCCTGGTCACTAGAGCTATATGTTCTAGGTGTACCCCCTATGTGGGCTGCTTGGGCTCTTCTGTTGTGGTGGGCTGACTACTGTGGGTGGTCTGGTAGGCTTGGCTGCCCCCAGACTGCTTGTTTGCCAGGATCTGCCTTGTATGGAGGCTGTCTGTGCTGCTTGGTGAGACTAAATCATAAGGCAGCTGTCTGCACAACTCTGGGGGACACCAAATCTGGTGCTGGTTCACTTATGGGTAGAACTGCAGTCCAGGTGATAATCAGGGCTAGTGCCCAGTCACTGGTCCTGGGGCTATGCTGGCTACTGGGAGGAAGAGACAGGTCCTGAGTTCTGGCTGCAGGGCCCAGGAGTCGCAGAGTTGGTGTTGGATCACTGTTCCTGACACAGCTATCTGCAGGGTCTGGGGTATCCCTAATCTTGTGTTGGCATTCTGATGGGCAGGGTCAGGACCCAGCTGAGTCCATGGCTGCTTCTGGCCTGCAAGTGAGTGTTCTGGTCACACAGGCTGCTGGGCTGTGGTATTCCTGGAGCTGGTGTGTGCCTGTTGGTGTATGAGGCTGATCCCAATGCTAGAGCAGGTTTGCTGTTGGATGGGTCCAAGCTCCATCCAGTCCCTGTGCAGTTATCACCTGCCGATGGTGAGGCTGACTCCAAGGCCAGAGTAGGCTCACTTGTCAGAGGGGCCAGGGACTCTGGGGCTGGTGCCTGTCCACTGAGGTGTGGAGGCTGGTCCTGGGGCTTTTGGTGGCTGGGCCCATGTCCAGGGGCAGCTGTGCATTGAGAGGGTCTGAAGGCAGCCTGTTTGCCGGTGGGTGGGGCTATGCCCCTGCTCAGTTAGTTGCTTGGCCTGCAGCATCCTAGTACTTGTGTCTTTAGTCTGGTGGAAATGGGTAGGGCTAGGTCCTGAGGCTAAAAAGACAGAAGGAGGATTCTGAAATTATGCTTGCTGGTACCAGTGTCCACGAGGTAGAAGGAGCTCCCCCGAATGGCTGCTGCCAGTGTCTCTGTCCCTGAGGCTGTGCTGTAGTTGCCTCTTGCCTCTCTGGGAGACTCTCCAAGATCAGGAGGTAGGTGTGACCCGGGATCCTTTCAAATGACTGCTTCTGTTCTGATTCTCGGATCATGTGGGATTTTGTGAGCATCTTTTAAGTGTGGAATCTCTATTTCCCACAACGCTCTGGCTCTCTGGAAAATAAGCACTACTGGTCTTCAAAGCCCAACTTTCTAGGAACTCTTCTTTCCAGAACAGGATCCCTGGGCTTGGGAGCCTGATGTTGGCTTCATACTCCTTGCTACCTGGGAGCACCTCTGAAATTGTAATTATTCTCCCATTTGTGGGCCACCCACCTGGTGGTATGGGTCTTGACTCTACTGAGATTTTGCCCTTCTTTCCTGTCTTGTCGAGGTGTCTTCCTTATATCTTTAGCTGTAAAACATCGTTTACGGTGGGTCCCGGACTTTTTTATCAATTGCTGTTCTGTAAACAGTTGTGACTTTGGTGTGCCCATGAGAGGCATCAAGCTCTGGGTCTTTGAATGCTACCATCTTGGACAATCTGTCCACTTCATTCTTAAATCATATTATTTAAGCTTTCTTAGTATCTTATTTTATTAGCGACAGTTTGAAATTTATTATCACTCACGTTTACTTTGCCTGTTTAAAGAAATTGAATAGTGCGTTCATTCATTTTGAAATGAAGGTAGTGACCTGTGAATTTCCATACCTCAAAAATCAAGGATAGGACAAAAGCCTTTTCTACCTGTGTTATCCTCAAACTCTGCACCCCACCCCAGCCTGGCAATTAACCACTTACACCCATGCTCACCTTCTGTTTTCAGACCGTTAACCATCATTGCATCTGTATGTGTGTTGACAAAGTGAACTCTAGTCTTTGCAGTTTTTGAGTTTCGTGTTTTGGTTTAGGGAACAGTCCTACTATGAATGTACATTTACTGTTCTGCTGAAGTTCATATATAAACCTGTCAAGCACATTACCAGAATTGGAATTGCTTGTATATACACTTTGATAAATTTTAGAGACAATGGTAGAACAGAAGTAAATTGTATTTCAAATCCCACAATATTTTCACACCATGAAAACCCTTCCCTGTTTAATATATTTGTGTGCAGTTGATCTTTATGCCCATACTATATTTCCCAGAGATGGGTAAGTGTTATGTTTCTTGCTAGCACATTTACCGTATTGTTCAAAGTCAGGCGTTTAGTGGTTTTAGCATGATCTTATTTCCATGAACTCGCAAATACAAGATCTTCTCTCACACTGTCTTTTACTCCCTGCTGTTTTATATTGCCCTCCTAATTCTCAGTCCTGGTCTTTCTTTATGTTCTTCATCAACCTGGATAGGTTATACTATTTTCTCCCTTATTCAAGACCAATAGAATAGAATAGAACACCCAGAAATAAACCCTGATATATGGCCAAATGATATTTGACAAGTTGCCAAGACTTTTCAAAGTAGAAAGGATAGTATTTTCAACAAATGGTGCTGAGAAGTCATGTTGTCAACATGCAAAAGTAGGAAGATGGACCCTTACCTAACATCATATGCAAAAATTAATGAAAATGTATCAAGAAACTAAATATAAGACCTAATAAAATAAAAAGTCTTAGAAGAAGACACAGGACAAGGGCTTCATGACATTGGATTGGCAGTGTTTTCCTCAATATGAAACGAAGGAACAACAAAGGTACAGCTAACAAAAAAATTAACAATTTGCAGTACATAATTAAAAAAAAAATGTGTATCAAAGACATGTAAACATAATAAAATGGCAACCCACAAGATGGGAGAAAATATTTGAAAGCCATGTATCTGACAAGAGATGTCTATTCAGAATATACAGAGAACTCCTACAACTGAACAAAAAGCAAACACCCTGATTCAAAAATGGATAAAACACTTGAATAGATGGTTCTTCAAAAAGATGTACAAATGACTAAGCACTTGAATAGATGCTCCATATCACTAAATGCATGTTTATATATTTGTGTGCATACATACACACACAAGCACACACACACATACACAAGCAGTAAACAACTATTGGTGAGGACGTGAGGGAGTTGGAACCATTGTGCTATGTCAGTGGGAATGTAGAATGATACAGCTGCTTTGCAAAAGAGTATGGCAATTTTTCAGATATTGAAAAATAGACTTACTACATGATCCAGGAATTTTACTATGAGGTATACCCAAAGGAATTGAAATCAGGGTCTTAAAGAAATATTTGTACTCCAGTGTTTAGAGCAGTAATAATCAGAGTAGCTAAAATATGAAAGCAACCTAAGTGTTCATCCACTAGTTCCTGGATAAGCAAAGTGTGGTATACCCATATAATACAATATTATTCAGTGTTAAGAAGGAAAAGATCTAGGAATATGCTACAACATGGATGAATCTTGAGGAAATTTAGCTACCAAAAATGCCATTTTTGTGGCTTTTAGTGAGTCCTAACAATACAACTACTTATTTCAATTATATGGGGTACTTAGTGTAGTCAAAACCATAGAAATTGGGAGGGTAATGATGCTTTTCAGGTGGTTATGGAACAAAAAGGAAAGTTATGTTTAAAGGATACAGAGTTACAGTTTTAAAACGTAGAAAATAATTAGATAAATGGTGATGTTGATCGCCCAATAATATGAATGTATTTAATATCACTGAACGGTGCACTTTTTAATAATTAACATGTTATATTTTATGTTATTTGATTTTACCAACATACACAATTGGGAAAGAATGTAATATCAGGAAAGGGAGTGGACCTGGGATAGAGCAGAGAGTAATCAGAAGGGTGAGACACTGCATATGTTGAAGAAGAAATACTGAGAGTCTTCATTGGCCAGAAGAGTCTTTATAAAAAAAATATTACTCTGAGGGTGTATTAAATAGATATCTATGGGTGCACTACTATCTCCCATGGGTTATCTTAAAGAGTTTTTAATAAAGTCCATAAGGCTTGCTGAGGCCTTTTTAAAAACTGGATTCCCTAGGAGATAATTAGAGGGTGGTACTTAAGTCTATGTCTAGGTTGACAGATTTTGCAGGGAAGACGAACCTGAGAACAGTGGAGGTCTTAAGAGTGTAAGTACATGGAAATTAGAAAAAAAAATAATAAAGGGAATTAGGAAAACTTTGGACTTCGAAGGTCATGTATTATTACTGAGTCAGACCTGAGGTTTCTAAGGAGTTATATACACAGTTGCTATTTGGATTACTTGTTGATAAATATAAGTGGAACAACTAGAATCGTTCCCAAGTGTAGGTAAGATATAATGAGAGGATGGAGGTCGAAAGTAGGGAGGCCCAGAGAGAAGTGGGAAGGTCATATTGGGCCAAGATGGTGGTAATATCCAGCAGAACAGATGGTAGGACAGACTATGGGTTCATCTTTTTCATTTCGGCTCCCCCCCTCAACCTTAATAATTCTTTGGGAATATTTCATGGCTCTGTGATGCAGGTACAGAATTCGAGTGAGGAGACTACACCCTCAGTGTCCAGCTGTCTGAGTCCTCAGTGTGCTTCAAATGATGGAGAACTATTGCTTCTTTATGAGAAGAGTTAGTACCTCGTAGCTAAGCTTAAGCTGGAGCTTATGCAATATTGATTCCATTTTATATATACTGTTGGCATGAAGGTTCCTCCTCCTCTTTTCTTGAACATTATGAAATGAATCTATATTTCTCAATATTTGGGTATATCAGATAAATACATTAAGTAAAGGAATCTTATATATTGCTCCCTGCATAGTTTGCTCTTTCTTGTTTCTCTTTTATCTTTACTAAATTAGCACAGGGAGAGACCTTGCAATGTTCTAATCAGGAGAGATTAGAACATCATATTTCTAGAGAGGTTGGTTGGACAGAGCAGGGGTCCCAGTGAGAATCCAAGCTTCTGTTTCTACTTGGAAGTGTACCTGTGTAGAATAGAGGGCTCCAGGAAATATCCTAGAATATTCCAATGTCCCTGCAGGAGATCATTAAGAGAGGCAGGATCTGGTACCAGATCAGTGTACTATGACATGTTTGTCAGTCATCTGATGTGAGATTCTCAGAGCCAATCCCTTATGGTAGGGCTGAGTGCAGAGTGATGAAGAACCTGTGGAAGCCTTTGATTGCATGTTAAAGATGAAGCTCTGATTTTGGGGAGAATTTTCTTACCTGACTGAATGTCACCCTTCTGTGGGGATGAGATTCTGTGCTTTTCCTCTGTTGATGACCACTGACTGAAAATCTTTAGAGAATCATGTCTAGAAAGCATTCCTTATTTAAATTCTTAAAGAAGAAAGCATAGAAAACATTTTTATCCACTTTCAAATTGAGGATCAAGGGGAATGTCATCAGTGAAAATGTCAGAGTAGGGAGCTCTGGCTTGTGTCCATCCCCAGAAACACTGACATACGTGGTAAAACCTCTCAAAATGATGTTATCCACACATGTAAGTTTTCTTATCTTTTCACCCTGTAGATTTATCTTTCATTGAAACTTTACTAACTACAGGAAGTGGAGAATAAACAGGGAAGTAGAAACTGTATTTCCTGATGAGAGAATCACTAAGTCACATTAGCTGTTCTGAGCTACGTCTTACTCACCGTGACTCTAATTAAAACAAACAAACAAAATACTTTTTTTTGTAAGTCAGTTCTGACATTTCCTCGTTAAAGACAAGGTAACAGATATAGACTTAGATCTACCAGAATTGAGCAAATTTTTGATTGTACCTGTGTTGAATATATGAGCATGACCTGCTACAAATCTTCATTTTACTTATTGCCACAACTGACAAATTCCCTTTTTCCACTCCTGATATGTTGCATGTAAAGAATGCATAGGTCACTGATCCCAGCTGATCACAGGTAAACTCTGCCACATGGATTACTGCATGTTTTCCTGCTGGAAGACCACACATTCTCGATTATCATGCCTGCAGAGTATCTGGGCTCTTCTTTTTTTCTGGATAAAGGTTAGATAATCACCTAATTTTATGAGAAATATATAAATTGTATTTGCATATTCTTCAGGTTTTTATTTATCCATTCTCTTTCAAGTCCTAAGTGCAAATGTTAAAGTGATTTCCAAGAGGGTGGTAAATATGACAGCTACATTTATGCTCCAAAATTAGCAATAAATCATAATACAATTGTAAATGTACTAATGTGTGATTAATATGTAGATACTTATGTAAATGCAAGTTTAGTAATGCTTTGTGGAGAGCTTCAGAATCTAGGTATTAAAAAAAAAAAAAGAAGAAGGAGTTCTTGAAATTCTGAGGGAATTATAGAGAAGTCTTTGTGTCTATAAATATCACTCTGAAATAATGCATTTTCTCAGAAGTAAACTAGCCATAAAATTGTAGGAAAAAACTTCATGAAATCAAACAGCATGTGAGATGGCCATACAAGAAAAATAATATTCTCAGAGAATAATGAACAGTGTGGAGTTCAGCAGAAGGTCATACAGATTCAGAGAGTAAAACTTTGTAGAGCCTAATTGTGAGTTCCTCATATTTCATCTTTGGAGACACGGTAGTCATTGGAAATATGATGTTATAAGATGACGTTAACATACTTAAATACTTTCGTTTAGAAATGACCACTTAGAACCAGAATAAATGAAAGAGAACACAAAATTATGTTTTTGTTGATTTTTAAAGACCTCAGGTGAGTGCTGATAATTTAAAAATACATGATGTCTTTCACTGCAAAGTAAAGGAGCTGTTACAGTGGAGGATTACTGGACTGAATGTCAATATTATGACATAGTATGAGTGTGTTTCATGTTTGGTAATTGCAATCATTGTTGCTTTTGTTGTGGTCATCCATTTACAATGCTTGGTGTCAGTTGATTTATCTCTTGTAAAAATAAAATACAGTGTGTGTGTGTGAAAAAAAAACATACATGATTTCTTGACTAAAGTTGTATGGAATTTGAGATCTGGAAAAAAAACATTTCTTTTCTTTAATGCTAGGATGCTAATTGGACATTTTTGCAAGAAAGAGATTTCAGGATGCAAATCTCGTGTCTCTAAGGTGGGAAGTCAGTTCATGGTGGAACATTCTATTAAACTTATGTGACAGGAGAAATATTTCTTTGGAAGGAAGAGGTCACGAATCCCTTTTTAATTGTTATTGGTTTATAGTATACCGAATGAGCAAAATGGCTATTTCTGAACTTTAGAAACAAATAATATAGTTTTTTCTGCATTTATACTATGAAGCTGATGTAAAATATCAAAAATTCTTTATTTTGCAATGTAATCAATTTGACATAATTCATATATATTGAACCTGTGGTACACACACACACAATAAAACTTACATTCAGAAAATTTTTTGCAGTTAAGAAATATTTTCAAGTGTAGTTGATTTACGATGTTGTGGGTTTTTAAAATACATGTTTATTGGAGTATAATTGCTTTATAATACTATATTAGTTTCTGCTTTACAACAAAGTGAATCAGCTATATGTATACATATATTCCCCACATCCCCCCCTCTTGAGCCTCCCTCTCACACTCCCTATCCCACCCCTCTGGGGGACATAAAGCACCGAGCTGATCTCCCTGTGCTATGAGGCAGCTTACCACTAGCTATTTTACATTTGGTAGTGTATATATGTCAGTGCTACTCTCTCACTACGTCCCTGTCTCCCCTTGCCCCCTGTGTCCTTAAGTCTGTTCTCTACGTCTGTGTCTTTATTCCTGCCCTGTCACTAGGTTCGTGAGTACCATTTTTCTAGATTCCATATATATGTGTTAGCATACAGTATTTGTTTTTCTCTTTCTGACTTACTTCACTCTGTATGACAGACTCTAGATCCAACCACCGCACTACCAGTAACTCAATTTTGTTCCTTTTTATGGCTGAGTAATACTCCATTGTATAGATGTGCCACATCTTCTTTATATATTCATCTGTCAATGGACATTTAGATTGCTTCTATGTCCTGGCTATTGTAAATAGTGCTACAGTGAACATTGTGGTACATGTATCTTTTTGAATTATGGTTTTCTCCAGGTATATGTCCAGTAGTGGGATTGCTGTGTCATATGGTAGTTGTGTTTTTAGCTTTTAAGGAATCTCCATACTGTTCTCCATAGTGGCTGTATCAGTTTACATTCCCACCAACAGTTCAGGAGGGTTCCCTTTTCTCCACACCCTCTGCAGCCTTTATACATTGTTGTATTAATTTCTGCTGTGCAGCAAAGTGTTTCAGATTTATAGATATATAGATATATAGATATATATCTATCTCTCTATATATATATCTGTATCTATATATATGTATATCTATATATCTATATATATATTCTTTTCCATTATGGTTTATCACAGGATATTGAATATAGTTTCCTGTGCTATAAAGTAGGTCTTTGTGGGTTGTCCATCCTATTTTAGAATAGTTTGCTTCTGCTATTCCAAAGCTCCCAATCTTTCCTTCACTCTCTCCTTGGCAACCACAACTGTGTTTTCTATATCTGTGTGTTTGTTTCTGTTTTGCTGACATGTTCATTTGTGTCCTGTTTTCGATTCCACATATAAGTGATATTATATGGTATTTGTCTTTCTCTCTCTGACTTACTTCCCTTAGTATCATTATCTCTAGGTCCATCCATGTTGCTGCAAATGGCATTATTTCATTCTTTTTTATGTCTGAGTAATATCTATTGTATTCGTATATCACACCTTCTTTATACATTCATTTTTCAATGAACATTTAGGTTGTTTCCATGTCTTGGCTATTATAAATAGTGCTGCTATGAACATAGGGTTTCATGAATCTTTTTGAATTATAGTTTTGTCTAGATATATGTCCACAAGTGGGATTGCTAGATCATATGGCAACTCTCTTTAGAGTTTTTTTGAGGAACATCCATGCTGTTTTCCATAGTGGCTGCACCAACTTACATGGCCACCGACAGTGTAGAAGGGTTCCCTCTTCTCCATATCCCCTCCAGCATTTGTTAATTGTAGATTTTTTAAAAATAATGGCCATTCTGATCAGTGTGAAGTGATACCTCATTGTAATTTGGATTTGCGTTTCTCTAATATTTAGTGATGATGAACATCTTTTCATGTGCCTATTGGCTATCTGTATGTCTTCTTTGGAGAAATGTTTATTTAGATCTTCTACCCATTTTTCCATTGAGTTATTTGTTATTTTGTTATTGAGTTGTATGAGCTGTTTGTATAGTTTGGAAATTAAGCCCTTGTCAGTCTCATCATTTGCTAATATTTTCTCCCAGTCCATAGGTTGTATTTTCATTTTGATTAAGGTTTCCTTTGCTGTGCAAAAGCTTATAAGTTTGATTAGTTCCTGTTTCTTTTTTGCTTTTACAGTAAGTCCCCAACATATGAACAAGTTCTGTTCCAAGAGTGCGTTTGTAAGTCCAATTTGTTTGTAAGTCCAACAAAGTTCGCCTAGGTACCCAACTTACACAGTCGGCTATATGGTATGGTACCGTAATAGGTTTATAATACTTTTCACGCAAACAATACATTAAAAAACAAGCACAAAAACAAAGAAAACATTTTTAATCTTACAGTACAGTAACTTGAAAAGTACTGTAATACAGTACAGCAGCTGGGATACTCGGGCTGGCATCGAGGGAATAGGTGAGAAGAGTTACTGATTGGAGGAGGGAGAGGAGGTGGGAGATGGTAGAGGTGAAGGATTATCAGTAGTAGGAGACAGAGGGCAAGCTGCAATTTCACTCATACCTGACGTTGATGGCAAATATTCTGGTTCCTTGTTGGATTTAATTCTATCTAACTTCTTGAAAGAATGATCCATTGATGTCTGGGTAGTAACTCTTTTTTCTCATCATAGATGACAAGGTAGCACTGGATTGCATTCTGAATGGTTGCTGCCACCTTTGGGTCCCATTCTAGGTTCGGGTCCTGTGCCTCAAAAACTAACAGTGTTTCCTCAAATAACGAAGATTCCCTTGCTATTTTCTGTGTCGTGAATCTCTTCAGTTCTTCAGTTACTTCTTCTTTCTCCTGTCCCTCTTCATCCTTTCTCTGGGCCTCCAATTCCATCAGTAAGCTCCTCATGTTGCACAGCAAGGAGTTCAGCGAAATCGTCCTCTTGCAGATCTAGCTCCAGCTTCTCGCTGAGGGTCACTATGTTGCTGAAGACCTCTTCAGACTTCTGATCTACCTTCTCAAATCCACAAAAATCATGAACAAACTGTGGGCAAAGGTTCTTCCAAACCCCATTCATCGTGACCGCCATACCCTCACACCATGCAAAGTCAATGTTTTTTATGGTCTTGTAGATGTTATAGTCCTTCCAAAGTTGTCCCTAGGTTGTTCCTGATTTGTTACTTACCTTTACTGCCTGACAAAAAGTGTGACATAAATAATATTTCTTGAAAGTCGTTATAACTCCCTGGTCCATAGGTTGGATGAGCAACGTAGTATTCGGTGACAGATGCAGTACTTTGACGTTCGGATGAAAGTCATCCATGAATGGGGGGTGGCCCAGAGCATAGTCGAGCAGCAACAGAATGTTTTGCTGGAACGTCCTTCTCCAAGCAATATTTCTCTACATCTGGGATAAAGTGGTGGCAAAACCAGTCCTGGAACGTGGCCTCTGTAATCCAGGATTTGGAGTTATGCTTCCACACAACAGGAAGGGTTCTTGGGTTCTCTGAATGATAAACTAAGAGAGGTTTCAGCTTCAATTCACTGGAAGCATTGCCACCAAACAACAGTTAGCCTGTCCTTTGCTGCTTTACAGCCCGGCATCAACTTTTCCTCCTTACTGACGTAACTTCGGTCTGGCATCCTCTTCCAGTACAGTTGTGTCTCATCCACATTAAAAACCTGGTTGGGTAAATACACACCATCATCAATAATTTCTCAAAGTGTTTCTGGAAGTTCCTGGACAGCTACCCTATCTGCACTTGCTGCCTCTCCACTTACTTTTACATTGTGAAAGTTGGCTCTAGCCTTGAACCAATGAAACCAGCCATGGTTGGCATTAAAAGATGTGCCCTCTGATTCTTTGCCGTGTTTCTTCTTCAAGTCTTCATAAAGGCTTTTAGCTTTCTCTTGAATCAGCGTTAAGTTGAGTAGGACTCAGCGCTGATGTTGATCCTGCATCCGCACACTGAGAAGTTTCTCCATCTCCTCCATCACTTTTCCATGCTTCTTCGATAATTTGTCAACATCGTCGGCACAGCAGACTTCACATGTTCCATGATCTTGTCCTTGTTCTTTAGATTCGTGCCAATGATTGAATGATTCATGTTATAAGAATGAGCGATGTCTAACATCTTTTTGCCTCGCTCCACTCTCTCAATTACTTTCACTTTTGTTTCCGTCATTATCGCTTGGCGCTTCTTAACAGTACCAGCTACATCACCTCTGCTTTTACGCTTGCTTCCAGACATCTGGGGCTTGAAATAAAGGTACTGTACTACTGTACTCTATACAGTACTGTAAAGTACACAAAAGCACAACCACATATAGAGGAAGCATGCACGTGACAATGTATGCCAGACACGTGAACTAACTTACATGATTTGACATGCAAATGGACATTTGCATCTTTGAAAATTTGCAACTTGAAGGTTCGTATGTAGGTGACTTACTGTATTTGTACTGCCTAAGGAGAACTACCTAGGAAAACTTTCGTATGACTTATGTCAGAGAATGTTTTGCTTATGTTCTCTTCTAGGAGTTATAAGGTGTCCTATCTTATATTTAAGCATATAAGCTGTTTTGAGTTTATTTTTGTGTATGGTGTGAGGGTATGTTCTGACTTCACTGATTTGCATACGGCTCTCCAACTTTCAAAACACCACTTGCTGAAGAGACTATCTTTTCCCCATTGTATATTCTTGCCTCCTTTGTCAAAGGTTAATTGACCATAGGTGTGTGGGATTATTTCTTAGCTCTCTATTCCATTCCATTGATCCATGTGTCTCTTTCTGTGCCAATACCATGCGGCTTTGATTACTGTAACTTTGTAATATTGTCTGAAGTTTAGGATGATTATGCCTCCTGCTTTGTTCTTTTTCCTGGGGATTGTGTTGACAGTTCTGACTTTTTATGGTTCCAGATACATTTGAGGATTATTTGTTCTAGTTCTGGGGAAAATGTCATGGGTAATTTGATAGGGATCACATTAAATCTGTAGATTGCTTTGGGTAGTATAGCCATTTTAACAGTATTAATTTTTCCCATCCAAGAGCGTGGGATGTCTTTCCATTTCTTTGAATCATCTTCAGTTTCCTTTACTAATGTTTTGTAGTTCTCAGCATATAAGTCTTTCTCCTCCTTGGTGAGGTTTATTCCTAAGAATTTTAGTTTTTTGGATGCCATTTAAAAAAGGATTGCTTGTTTACATTTCCTTTCTGATATTTCATTGTTAGTATAAAGAAATGCAACCAGGGACTTCCCTGGTGGCTTCGTGGTTGAGAATCTGCCTGCCAATACAGGGGACATGGGTTTGAGCCCTGATGCAGGAAGATCTCACATGCCGTGGAGCTACTAAACCTGTGTGCCACAACTACTTAGCCTGCACTCTAGAGCCAGAGAGCCACAACTACTGAGCCCATGTGCCACAACTACTTAAGCCTGCGTGCCTAGAGCCCATGCTCCACAACAAGAGAAGCCACTGCAATAAGAATCCTGCACACCACAAGAAAGACTAGTCCCCACTGGCCACAACTAGAGAAAGCCCGTGCACAGCAATGAAGACCCAATGCAGCCAAAATAAATTTAAAAAAAAGAAAGAAAAACCAAGAAATGCAACCAATTTATATATGTTAATCTTGTATCCTGCTACTTTGCTGAATTTGTTCATCAGTTCTAGTAGTCTTTGTGTGGAATTTTTAGGGTTTCCTTTATATATATTATCATGTCATCACATATAATGACAACTTTACCTCTTCCCTTCCAATTTGGTTAGATTTTATTTCTTTTTCTTGTCTGATTGCTGTGGCTAGGACTTCCAATACTATGTTGAAGAGAAGAGGTGAGAGTGGGCATCCTTGTCTTGTTCCAGATTTTAGTGGGAAGGCTTTCAGCTTATGAACATTGAGTATTATATTGGCTGTGGGTTTGTCATAAATAGCTTTTATTATGTTGAGGTATGTTTCCTCTATACCCACTTTGGTAAGTGTTTTTATCATGAATGGATGTTGAAGTTTTTCAAATGTTTTATCGCCATCTATTGAGATGATCGTTTGTTTTGTGTTTTTCCTTTGTTGACGGGGTGTATCATGTTGATTGACTTGCATATGTTGAAACAACTTTGTGACACTGGGATGAATCAAATTTGGTCATGGTGTATGATCCTCTTATGTGTTGTCAGATTCGGTTTTCTAATATTCAGTTGAGAATTTTTGCATCTATATTTATCAAAGATATTGGCCTGCAGTTTTCTTTTTTGGTAGTGTCTTTCTCTGTGTTTTTTGTTAAAGTCTTTATTGAATTTGTTCCAATATTGCTTCTGTTTTATGTTTCGGTTTCTTGTTTGTGAGGCATGTGGGATCTTAGCTCCAAAACCAGGGATCGAGCCTGCACCCCCTGCACTGGAAGGTGAAATCTTAACTGCTGGACCACCAGAAAAGTCCCCATCTGTTTTATTTGTTTTTTTTTAAAGTAAATTTCTTTCTTTATTTATTTTCGGATGCATTGGGCATTCGTTGCTGTGCTCGGGCTCTCTCTAGTTGCGGTGAGCAGGGGCTACTCTTCGTTGTGGTGTGCAGGCTGTTCATTGTGGTGGCTTCTTTTGTTGCAAATCATGTGCTCTAGGTGCACAGGCTTCAGCAGTTGTGGCTATAAGGCTCAGTAGTTGTGTCTCATGGGCTGTAGAGTGCAGGCTCAGTAGTTGTGGCACACAGGCTTAGTTGCTGCATGGCATGTGGAATCTTTCCAGACCAGGTCTCGAACCTATGTCCCCTGCATTGGCAGACTGATTCTTAACCACTGTGCCACCAGGGAAGTTCCCCCTCCCCATCTGTTTTTGATATCAGCGTGATAGTGTCTCATAGAATGTCTTTGGAAGTATTCTTTACTCTTCAATCTTTTCAAAGAGTTTGAGAAGAATCAGTGTAAGTTCTGCTTTGTATATTTGGTAGAATTTGCCTGTGAAACCATCTGATCCTGGACTTCTGTTGGTAGGGAGTTTTTTAAAATTACAGATTCTATTTTTTTTTAATTTTATTTATTTATTTATTTATTTTTGGCTGTGTTGGGTCTTCGTTTCTGTGCGAGGGATTTCTCTAGTTGCAGCAAGCGGGGGCCACTCTTCATCGTGCTGCGTGGGCCTCTCACTATCATGACCTCTCTTGTTGCAGAGCACGGGCTCCAGACGTGCAGGCACAGTAGTTGTGGCTCACGGACCCAGTTGCTCCGCGGCATGTGGGATCTTCCCAGACCAGGGCTGGAACCCATGTCCCCTGCATTGGCAGGCAGATTCTCAACCACGAAGCCACCAGGGAAGCCCTCTATTTTGCTATTAGTGATCAGTATGTTCAAGTTATCTATTTCCTGTTGATTCAGTTTTGTTCAGCTGTAAAAAAACAAAATATATTTTTAAGTTATGTTAGCACCTAAATACTTACCATGTATTAGACCACAAAAGAGTGAAGAAAAAAAATATTAAAATATTTTTTCAAATACAAAAAGTATTGAAATGTTTTTAAGAAATTGGTATAATAATACTAATTACAATAATGACAAATTGTTTTGAACTTAAAGGCTACTTATATCTAAGATGCATATTATAGGCTTATTGTTTTATTATTTTTAAAAACATGGAATGTTTTCTCCTTTCTAATGTAATTCTTTTATTTTACCTGTATATTGTGAAGAAAATTTAGTTGCACATAATATAAAAAATTCCACTTTAATAGGAGATATTAATCCATTTACATTTACTATAGACCTGAAAATATTTCGGTTTAGAGTTGCATGTCATTGAGTGCTCTTTTTTATTGATTTATTTTTAAAAAAAGATTTAATTTGTGGGGGCATAAATTATTTATTTATTTATTTATTTATTTATTTATTTACTATTTATATCCTTTCTGAATGTCGTGTTCCTAGGTTGTAAATTAGAATGGAATGTGCCAGGAGAAACCCCCATAAGTTTATGTCTCATTACTTCTTCTTGGTTTTTAAAATTTTTTAATCGGGGTAAAGATTAGAATATTGTTTGCCCTGGGTGTACACAATCTGGTTCATTTGTACATTATGTATGTCTATTCACGTACAGATCCTCTTCCCATGGAAAATATTACAGAGTGTTCCGTAGACCTCCCTTGCTAGATGGTCGGTCTTTTTGAGCTATGTATATAATATATATTGGTATATGTATACTACCACTAATCTTGATTTATCCCCCCACCTTTCCTTTCAGATGAGCATAGCTTGTTTTCTAAGTCTGTGAGTGTCTTTCTCTGTGGAAATATGTTCATTTGTGTCAGTCATTAGATAACGCCTATAAGTGATATCATAGGATGTAGGTCTTTTGCTTTCCGACTTACCCCATGTTTTGTGACTATCTCCAGGCTCATCTGCGGTGCCTCAAAGAGCAGTGTTTCATTGTTTTCCATGGCTAATATTCCACTGTGTACATGGACCACTTCTGCTTTATCCTTTCACCTGTGGATGGACATCTTGGTTGCTTCACTGTCTTGGATATTGTGAATAAGACTGCACTGCAGCTGTTGCAGCCTTCGTCTTCTCGATCCTGGTTTTCTCAGGTGAGAGGCCCAGTGGTGAACCTGCTGGATTGAATGGTACCTCAATTTTTACTTTCAAACGCAGCTCCTTTCTGTTCTCATTATTGGCTCTTACCACTTTACATCTCTCCAGCAGGTAGAGGGTACACAGTTCTCTAAAACCCCTTCAGCATTTATTGTTTGCAGACTTTTTGCTGATGGTCAGTCGACTAGTGTGAGTTGAAAGCTCCTTGTAGATTTTATTACATGAGTCTAATAGTTCCCGAGGTTGAGCTTTTATCCATTTTCCTTTGTTTTCAAAGAGGGTGAGTAAAACGTAACTCTATATACTACCTTCTTGAAAATTTTGCCTGTTTTGCATTTTTTTGTCCATTCCCTACTTCAGCACAATTTTTTTACGGCAGGTGTCCTTTACAGCCCTGAGTCCTTGAGAATGTTAAGTGAACATTAGCTGTGGGTTGAAAGCCGCTCTTGTGGGAAACGGCCACAAGGCGGCAGCATTTCTCCTTATCCAAATCTGGTTACTAGCGCAACAGAGACTTGATGGAATTGGTGCTCTAGGTTGTAAATTAGAACGGAATGTGCCCGGAAAAAGCCCTTTTAGTATATGTCTTAGTACTTCTTGTTCGTCTTTTTAACTTAATTTTATATTTTATCACAGCTAATTTGAATACAAAGGTTTGTTTCTTCTACGTGTGCAAGATGTGGTTCTTTCACCCCTATACACGTATCTATTCTTCTTCGCATCCTTTCCCCATGTAGGTTATGACCCAATGTTGAGTAGTGTTCTCCTGCTATTCCGTAGGTGTTTGGTGATTATATATTTCGTATGGTTTGTATATCTCTGTTAACCCCAATATCGTAGTGTATCCAATCCTCACACCATTCCATTTGGTGAACAATAAGTTTTTTTTAATGAATCTGGGGTTGCCTTTCTCTGTGGAATTATCTTCATTGGTATCAATTTTTAGGTATCACCTAAAAGTGACAAGATAGGATATGTGTCTTTTGCTTTCTCACTTACTACAAGTTCCGTGATTACTTCTAAACTCGCCTATGGTGCTGCAAATGGCATTGTTTCATTTTTTCACTAGCGAATATTCCATCTGTATATGTTGCAGTTCTTTTTGTCCACCCATCTGTTGGTGGACTTTTTGGTTACTTCCATATCTTGGCTATTGTAATACTGTGCAAAGCAGATTTGCCTGCCTGTGTCTTTCCAATTATGTCTTGTTAGATTATACGTCCAGGAATGGGCCTGCTGGATCATATCGTAGCTCAATGTATACCTTTTATAGGCACCTCCATTCTGTTCTCATTAGTGGCTCTTTACAAGGTACGTCCCACTTAATGTTGAGGGTATGCATTTCTCCACAACACCTTCAGCATCTGTTGTTTGTAGTTTTCTTGCTGATGGTTATTCTGACCAGTGTGAGCTGATACTTCTTTGTGGTTGAATTTGCATGTGTCTCGTAATCCATTGAAATTGCGCTTTAAAGCATGTCCTTTTTATTTTTCAATCTGTGATTACTGCTTAGTTCTTCAGAGAGTTTTCTTAAAGTATGTGTCACATTTTGAAGAGTTTTGGCCATTACCTCACTCAAACATTTTGAGGGCAGGTTTCATTTACAGCCCTGCAGTACTTGTTCTTATGAAGTGACCATTAGCACAGGCTTTGAAGCTGCTTTTGCAGGTTATGGCCAGAGGGCGGCAGCCTTTCTATGTTCCCCACCCTGGTAACTAGGGAAAAAGTCCTTCCAGCCTGGGGTGTTCCTCAGTTATAAATTAGAGTGGAATGTGCCCAGATAAACCCACAAATGCTGATGTTTCCTTACTTTTGTTTGTTTTCTAAATTAAATTTATATTTTTTACTGAAGTAATATTCCATTTTGTGCATGGACCACTGCTTCTTGGTGCCTTCCTCGGCTGAGGGACATTTTCGTGGCTTCCAGGTGTTGGCTATGGTAAATATTGCTGGAGTGCAGGCTTGCCAATCTGAGACTCTTAGATTCTCATTTTCTCAGGTGATAGGCCCAGCAGTGCGTGTGATTGATTGACTGGTAGCACAGTGTTTCCCTTTTCAGAGCACCTCCTTTGTGTTTTCATTAGTGGCTCTTACGACGTCCCCCTTAGAACTGAGGGTACGCATTTCTCCACAATCCCTTCGGCATTTATTGTTGGCAGCATTTTCGCTAATGGCCCTTCCGACTGCTGTGAGCTGGTAGTTTCTTGTAATTTGGGTTTGCATGTCTTTAAAAATTCCTAAAATTCATCATTATTATATGCCTTTATCTTTTCTGTTAAAAAAATGAAAAAAATTGTGAGTACAATAGAAGTCTTGAAATCGTCTTCTTGCAAGGTTGCCCTCTTTTGAATTTTTTGGTCGATTTTCCACCCCAGGATCATTTCGGAGGGCAAGTGTCATTTACAGAACTGCAAGTTTGGTGAACATTTAGTGACCTTTAGCAATGGGTTTAAAGCTGCTGTTTTGGGAAATGGCCACAAGGAGGAAGCATTACTCCATTCCCAAACCTGGGCACGAGGGCAGCCGAGCCTTTCTGGATGTCGTGTTCCTAGGTTGCAAATTAAAATGGAATGTGCCAGGAGAAACCCCCATAAGTTTATGTCTCATTACTTCTTCTTGGTTTTTAAAATTTTTTAATCGGGGTAAAGATTAGAATATTGTTTGCCCTGGGTGTACACAATCTGGTTCATTTGTACATTATATATGTCTATTCACGTACAGATCCTCTTCCCATGGAAAATATTACAGAGTGTTCCGTAGACCTCCCTTGCTAGATGGTCGGTCTTTTTGAGCTATGTATATAATATATATTGGTATATGTATACTACCACTAATCTTGATTTATCCCCCCACCTTTCCTTTCAGATGAGCATAGCTTGTTTTCTAAGTCTGTGAGTGTCTTTCTCTGTGGAAATATGTTCATTTGTGTCAGTCATTAGATAACGCCTATAAGTGATATCATAGGATGTAGGTCTTTTGCTTTCCGACTTACCCCATGTTTTGTGACTATCTCCAGGCTCATCTGCGGTGCCTCAAAGAGCAGTGTTTCATTGTTTTCCATGGCTAATATTCCACTGTGTACATGGACCACTTCTGCTTTATCCTTTCACCTGTGGATGGACATCTTGGTTGCTTCACTGTCTTGGATATTGTGAATAAGACTGCACTGCAGCTGTTGCAGCCTTTGTCTTCTCCATCCTGGTTTTCTCAGGTGAGAGGCCCAGTGGTGAACCTGCTGGATTGAATGGTACCTCAATTTTTACTTTCAAACGCAGCTCCTTTCTGTTCTCATTATTGGCTCTTACCACTTTACATCTCTCCAGCAGGTAGAGGGTACACAGTCCTCTAAAACCCCTTCAGCATTTATTGTTTGCAGACTTTTTGCTGATGGTCAGTCGACTAGTGTGAGTTGAAAGCTCCTTGTAGATTTTATTACATGAGTCTAATAGTTCCCGAGGTTGAGCTTTTATCCATTTTCCTTTGTTTTCAAAGAGGGTGAGTAAAACGTAACTCTATATACTACCTTCTTGAAAAATTTGCCTGTTTTGCATTTTTTTATCCATTCCCTACTTCAGCACAATTTTTTTACGGCAGGTGTCCTTTACAGCCCTGAGTCCTTGAGAATGTTAAGTGAACATTAGCTGTGGGTTGAAAGCCGCTCTTGTGGGAAACGGCCACAAGGCGGCAGCATTTCTCCTTATCCAAATCTGGTTACTAGCGCAACAGAGACTTGATGGAATTGGTGCTCTAGGTTGTAAATTAGAACGGAATGTGCCGGGAAAAAGCCCTTTTAGTATATGTCTCAGTACTTCTTGTTCGTCTTTTTAATTTAATTTTATACTTTATCACAGCTAATTTGAATACAAAGGTTTGTTTCTTCTACGTGTGCAAGATGTCGTTCTTTCACCCCTATACACGTATCTATTCTTCTTCGCATCCTTTCCCCATGTAGGTTATGACCCAATGTTGAGTAGTGTTCTCCTGCTATTCCGTAGGTGTTTGGTGATTATATATTTCATATGGTTTGTATATCTCTGTTAACCCCAATATCGTAGTGTATCCAATCCTCACACCATTCCATTTGGTGAACAATAAGTTTTTTTAATGAATCTGTGGTTGCCTTTCTCTGTGGAATTATCTTCATTGGTATCAATTTTTAGGTAACACCTAAAAGTGACATGATAGGATATGTGTCTTTTGCTTTCTCACTTACTACAAGTTCCGTGGTTACTTCTAAACTCGCCTATGGTGCTGCAAATGGCATTGTTTCATTTTTTCACTAGCGAATATTCCATCTGTATATGTTGCAGTTCTTTTTGTCCACCCATCTGTTGGTGGACTTTTTGGTTACTTCCATATCTTGGCTATTGTAATACTGTGCAAAGCAGATTTGCCTGCCTGTGTCTTTCCAATTATGTCTTGTTAGATTATACGTCCAGGAATGGGCCTGCTGGATCATATCGTAGCTCAATGTATACCTTTTATAGGCACCTCCATTCTGTTCTCATTAGTGGCTCTTTACAAGGTACGTCCCACTTAATGTTGAGGGTATGCATTTCTCCACAACACCTTCAGCATCTGTTGTTTGTAGTTTTCTTGCTGATGGTTATTCTGACCAGTGTGAGCTGATACCTCTTTGTGGTTGAATTTGCATGTGTCTCGTAATCCATTGAAATTGAGCTTTAAAGCATGTCCTTTTTATTTTTCAATCTGTGATTACTGCTTAGTTCTTCAGAGAGGTTTCTTAAAGTATGTGTCACATTTTGAAGAGTTTTGGCCATTACCTCACTCAAACATTTTGAGGGCAGGTTTCATTTACAGCCCTGCAGTACTTGTTCTTATGAAGTGACCATTAGCACAGGCTTTGAAGCTGCTTTTGCAGGTTATGGCCAGAGGGCGGCAGCCTTTCTATGTTCCCCACCCTGGTAACTAGGGAAAAAGTCCTTCCAGCCTGGGGTGTTCCTCAGTTATAAATTAGAGTGGAATGTGCCCAGATAAACCCACAAATGCTGATGTTTCCTTACTTTTGTTTGTTTTCTAAATTAAATTTATATTTTTTACTGAAGTAATATTCCATTTTGTGCATGGACCACTGCTTCTTGGTGCCTTCCTCGGCTGAGGGACATTTTCCTGGCTTCCAGGTGTTGGCTATGGTAAATATTGCTGGAGTGCAGGCTTGCCAGCCTGAGACTCTTAGATTCTCATTTTCTCAGGTGATAGGCCCAGCAGTGCGTTTGATTGATTGACTGGTAGCACAGTGTTTCCCTTTTCAGAGCACCTCCTTTGTGTTTTCATTAGTGGCTCTTACGACGTCCCCCTTAGAACTGAGGGTACGCATTTCTCCACAATCCCTTCGGCATTTATTGTTGGCAGCATTTTTGCTAATGGCCCTTCCGACTGCTGTGAGCTGGTAGTTTCTTGTAATTTGGGATTGCATGTCTTTAAAAATTCCTAAAATTCATCATTATTATATGCCTTTATCTTTTCTGTTAAAAAAATGAAAAAAATTGTGAGTACAATAGAAGTCTTGAAATCGTCTTCTTGCAAGGTTGCCCTCTTTTGAATTTTTTGGTCGATTATCCACCCCAGGATCATTTCGGAGGGCAAGTGTCATTTACAGAACTGCAAGTTTGGTGAACATTTAGTGACCTTTAGCAATGGGTTTAAAGCTGCTGTTTTGGGAAATGGCCACAAGGAGGAAGCATTACTCCATTCCCAAACCTGGGCACGAGGGCAGCCGAGCCTTTCTGGATGTCGTGTTCCTAGGTTGCAAATTAAAATGGAATGTGCCAGGAGAAACCCCCATAAGTTTATGTCTCATTACTTCTTCTTGGTTTTTAAAATTTTTTAATCGGGGTAAAGATTAGAATATTGTTTGCCCTGGGTGTACACAATCTGGTTCATTTGTACATTATATATGTCTATTCACGTACAGATCCTCTTCCCATGGAAAATATTACAGAGTGTTCCGTAGACCTCCCTTGCTAGATGGTCGGTCTTTTTGAGCTATGTATATAATATATATTGGTATATGTATACTACCACTAATCTTGATTTATCCCCCCACCTTTCCTTTCAGATGAGCATAGCTTGTTTTCTAAGTCTGTGAGTGTCTTTCTCTGTGGAAGTATGTTCATTTGTGTCAGTCATTAGATAACGCCTATAAGTGATATCATAGGATGTAGGTCTTTTGCTTTCCGACTTCCCCCATGTTTTGTGACTATCTCCAGGCTCATCTGCGGTGCCTCAAAGAGCAGTGTTTCATTGTTTTCCATGGCTAATATTCCACTGTGTACATGGACCACTTCTGCTTTATCCTTTCACCTGTGGATGGACATCTTGGTTGCTTCACTGTCTTGGATATTGTGAATAAGACTGCACTGCAGCTGTTGCAGCCTTTGTCTTCTCCATCCTGGTTTTCTCAGGTGAGAGGCCCAGTGGTGAACCTGCTGGATTGAATGGTACCTCAATTTTTACTTTCAAACGCAGCTCCTTTCTGTTCTCATTATTGGCTCTTACCACTTTACATCTCTCCAGCAGGTAGAGGGTACACAGTTCTCTAAAACCCCTTCAGCATTTATTGTTTGCAGACTTTTTGCTGATGGTCAGTCGACTAGTGTGAGTTGAAAGCTCCTTGTAGATTTTATTACATGAGTCTAATAGTTCCCGAGGTTGAGCTTTTATCCATTTTCCTTTGTTTTCAAAGAGGGTGAGTAAAACGTAACTCTATATACTACCTTCTTGAAAAATTTGCCTGTTTTGCATTTTTTTGTCCATTCCCTACTTCAGCACAATTTTTTTACGGCAGGTGTCCTTTACAGCCCTGAGTCCTTGAGAATGTTAAGTGAACATTAGCTGTGGGTTGAAAGCCGCTCTTGTGGGAAACGGCCACAAGGCGGCAGCATTTCTCCTTATCCAAATCTGGTTACTAGCGCAACAGAGACTTGATGGAATTGGTGCTCTAGGTTGTAAATTAGAACGGAATGTGCCGGGAAAAAGCCCTTTTAGTATATGTCTCAGTACTTCTTGTTCGTCTTTTTAACTTAATTTTATATTTTATCACAGCTAATTTGAATACAAAGGTTTGTTTCTTCTACGTGTGCAAGATGTGGTTCTTTCACCCCTATACACGTATCTATTCTTCTTCGCATCCTTTCCCCATGTAGGTTATGACCCAATGTTGAGTAGTGTTCTCCTGCTATTCCATAGGTGTTTGGTGATTATATATTTCATATGGTTTGTATATCTCTGTTAACCCCAATATCGTAGTGTATCCAATCCTCACACCATTCCATTTGGTGAACAATAAGTTTTTTTAATGAATCTGTGGTTGCCTTTCTCTGTGGAATTATCTTCATTGGTATCAATTTTTAGGTAACACCTAAAAGTGACATGATAGGATATGTGTCTTTTGCTTTCTCACTTACTACAAGTTCCATGGTTACTTCTAAACTCGCCTATGGTGCTGCAAATGGCATTGTATCATTTTTTCACTAGCGAATATTCCATCTGTATATGTTGCAGTTCTTTTTGTCCACCCATCTGTTGGTGGACTTTTTGGTTACTTCCATATCTTGGCTATTGTAATACTGTGCAAAGCAGATTTGCCTGCCTGTGTCTTTCCAATTATGTCTTGTTAGATTATACGTCCAGGAATGGGCCTGCTGGATCATATCGTAGCTCAATGTATACCTTTTATAGGCACCTCCATTCTGTTCTCATTAGTGGCTCTTTACAAGGTACGTCACACTTAATGTTGAGGGTATGCATTTCTCCACAACACCTTCAGCATCTGTTGTTTGTAGTTTTCTTGCTGATGGTTATTCTGACCAGTGTGAGGTGATACCTCTTTGTGGTTGAATTTGCATGTGTCTCGTAATCCATTGAAATTGAGCTTTAAAGCATGTCCTTTTTATTTTTCAATCTGTGATTACTGCTTAGTTCTTCAGAGAGTTTTCTTAAAGTATGTGTCACATTTTGAAGAGTTTTGGCCATTACCTCACTCAAACATTTTGAGGGCAGGTTTCATTTACAGCCCTGCAGTACTTGTTCTTATGAAGTGACCATTAGCACAGGCTTTGAAGCTGCTTTTGCAGGTTATGGCCAGAGGGCGGCAGCCTTTCTATGTTCCCCACCCTGGTAACTAGGGAAAAAGTCCTTCCAGCCTGGGGTGTTCCTCAGTTATAAATTAGAGTGGAATGTGCCCAGATAAACCCACAAATGCTGTTGTTTCCTTACTTTTGTTTGTTTTCTAAATTAAATTTATATTTTTTACTGAAGTAATATTCCATTTTGTGCATGGACCACTGCTCCTTGGTGCCTTCCTCGGCTGAGGGACATTTTCGTGGCTTCCAGGTGTTGGCTATGGTAAATATTGCTGGAGTGCAGGCTTGCCAGCCTGAGACTCTTAGATTCTCATTTTCTCAGGTGATAGGCCCAGCAGTGCGTGTGATTGATTGACTGGTAGCACAGTGTTTCCCTTTTCAGAGCACCTCCTTTGTGTTTTCATTAGTGGCTCTTACGACGTCCCCCTTAGAACTGAGGGTACGCATTTCTCCACAATCCCTTCGGCATTTATTGTTGGCAGCATTTTTGCTAATGGCCCTTCCGACTGCTGTGAGCTGGTAGTTTCTTGTAATTTGGGTTTGCATGTCTTTAAAAATTCCTAAAATTCATCATTATTATATGCCTTTATCTTTTCTGTTAAAAAAATGAAAAAAATTGTGAGTACAATAGAAGTCTTGAAATCGTCTTCTTGCAAGGTTGCCCTCTTTTGAATTTTTTGGTCGACTTTCCACCCCAGGATAATTTCGGAGGGCAAGTGTCATTTACAGAACTGCAAGTTTGGTGAACATTTAGTGACCTTTAGCAATGGGTTTAAAGCTGCTGTTTTGGGAAATGGCCACAAGGAGGAAGCATTACTCCATTCCCAAACCTGGGCACGAGGGCAGCCGAGCCTTTCTGGATGTCGTGTTCCTAGGTTGTAAATTAAAATGGAATATGCCAGGAGAAACCCCCATAAGTTTATGTCTCATTACTTCTTCTTGGTTTTTAAAATTTTTTAATCGGGGTAAAGATTAGAATATTGTTTGCCCTGGGTGTACACAATCTGGTTCATTTGTACATTATATATGTCTATTCACGTACAGATCCTCTTCCCATGGAAAATATTACAGAGTGTTCCGTAGACCTCCCTTGCTAGATGGTCGGTCTTTTTGAGCTATGTATATAATATATATTGGTATATGTATACTACCACTAATCTTGATTTATCCCCCCACCTTTCCTTTCAGATGAGCATAGCTTGTTTTCTAAGTCTGTGAGTGTCTTTCTCTGTGGAAATATGTTCATTTGTGTCAGTCATTAGATAACGCCTATAAGTGATATCACAGGATGTAGGTCTTTTGCTTTCCGACTTACCCCATGTTTTGTGACTATCTCCAGGCTCATCTGCGGTGCCTCAAAGAGCAGTGTTTCATTGTTTTCCATGGCTAATATTCCACTGTGTACATGGACCACTTCTGCTTTATCCTTTCACCTGTGGATGGACATCTTGGTTGCTTCACTGTCTTGGATATTGTGAATAAGACTGCACTGCAGCTGTTGCAGCCTTTGTCTTCTCCATCCTGGTTTTCTCAGGTGAGAGGCCCAGTGGTGAACCTGCTGGATTGAATGGTACCTCAATTTTTACTTTCAAACGCAGCTCCTTTCTGTTCTCATTATTGGCTCTTACCACTTTACATCTCTCCAGCAGGTAGAGGGTACACAGTCCTCTAAAACCCCTTCAGCATTTATTGTTTGCAGACTTTTTGCTGATGGTCAGTCGACTAGTGTGAGTTGAAAGCTCCTTGTAGATTTTATTACATGAGTCTAATAGTTCCCGAGGTTGAGCTTTTATCCATTTTCCTTTGTTTTCAAAGAGGGTGAGTAAAACGTAACTCTATATACTACCTTCTTGAAAAATTTGCCTGTTTTGCATTTTTTTGGCCAGTCCCTACTTCAGCACAATTTTTTTACGGCAGGTGTCCTTTACAGCCCTGAGTCCTTGAGAATGTTAAGTGAACATTAGCTGTGGGTTGAAAGCCGCTCTTGTGGGAAACGGCCACAAGGCGGCAGCATTTCTCCTTATCCAAATCTGGTTACTAGCGCAACAGAGACTTGATGGAATTGGTGCTCTAGGTTGTAAATTAGAACGGAATGTGCCGGGAAAAAGCCCTTTTAGTATATGTCTCAGTACTTCTTGTTCGTCTTTTTAATTTAATTTTATACTTTATCACAGCAAATTTGAATACAAAGGTTTGTTTCTTCTACGTGTGCAAGATGTCGTTCTTTCACCCCTATACACGTATCTATTCTTCTTCGCATCCTTTCCCCATGTAGGTTATGACCCAATGTTGAGTAGTGTTCTCCTGCTATTCCGTAGGTGTTTGGTGATTATATATTTCATATGGTTTGTATATCTCTGTTAACCCCAATATCGTAGTGTATCCAATCCTCACACCATTCCATTTGGTGAACAATAAGTTTTTTTAATGAATCTGTGGTTGCCTTTCTCTGTGGAATTATCTTCATTGGTATCAATTTTTAGGTAACACCTAAAAGTGACATGATAGGATATGTGTCTTTTGCTTTCTCACTTACTACAAGTTCCGTGGTTACTTCTAAACTCGCCTATGGTGCTGCAAATGGCATTGTTTCATTTTTTCACTAGCGAATATTCCATCTGTATATGTTGCAGTTCTTTTTGTCCACCCATCTGTTGGTGGACTTTTTGGTTACTTCCATATCTTGGCTATTGTAATACTGTGCAAAGCAGATTTGCCTGCCTGTGTCTTTCCAATTATGTCTTGTTAGATTATACGTCCAGGAATGGGCCTGCTGGATCATATCGTAGCTCAATGTATACCTTTTATAGGCACCTCCATTCTGTTCTCATTAGTGGCTCTTTACAAGGTACGTCCCACTTAACGTTGAGGGTATGCATTTCTCCACAACACCTTCAGCATCTGTTGTTTGTAGTTTTCTTGCTGATGGTTATTCTGACCAGTGTGAGCTGATACCTCTTTGTGGTTGAATTTGCATGTGTCTCGTAATCCATTGAAATTGAGCTTTAAAGCATGTCCTTTTTATTTTTCAATCTGTGATTACTGCTTAGTTCTTCAGAGAGGTTTCTTAAAGTATGTGTCACATTTTGAAGAGTTTTGGCCATTACCTCACTCAAACATTTTGAGGGCAGGTTTCATTTACAGCCCTGCAGTACTTGTTCTTATGAAGTGACCATTAGCACAGGCTTTGAAGCTGCTTTTGCAGGTTATGGCCAGAGGGCGGCAGCCTTTCTATGTTCCCCACCCTGGTAACTAGGGAAAAAGTCCTTCCAGCCTGGGGTGTTCCTCAGTTATAAATTAGAGTGGAATGTGCCCAGATAAACCCACAAATGCTGATGTTTCCTTACTTTTGTTTGTTTTCTAAATTAAATTTATATTTTTTACTGAAGTAATATTCCATTTTGTGCATGGACCACTGCTTCTTGGTGCCTTCCTCGGCTGAGGGACATTTTCCTGGCTTCCAGGTGTTGGCTATGGTAAATATTGCTGGAGTGCAGGCTTGCCAGCCTGAGACTCTTAGATTCTCATTTTCTCAGGTGATAGGCCCAGCAGTGCGTGTGATTGATTGACTGGTAGCACAGTGTTTCCCTTTTCAGAGCACCTCCTTTGTGTTTTCATTAGTGGCTCTTACGACGTCCCCCTTAGAACTGAGGGTACGCATTTCTCCACAATCCCTTCGGCATTTATTGTTGGCAGCATTTTTGCTAATGGCCCTTCCGACTGCTGTGAGCTGGTAGTTTCTTGTAATTTGGGATTGCATGTCTTTAAAAATTCCTAAAATTCATCATTATTATATGCCTTTATCTTTTCTGTTAAAAAAATGAAAAAAATTGTGAGTACAATAGAAGTCTTGAAATTGTCTTCTTGCAAGGTTGCCCTCTTTTGAATTTTTTGGTCGACTTTCCACCCCAGGATCATTTCGGAGGGCAAGTGTCATTTACAGAACTGCAAGTTTGGTGAACATTTAGTGACCTTTAGCAATGGGTTTAAAGCTGCTGTTTTGGGAAATGGCCACAAGGAGGAAGCATTACTCCATTCCCAAACCTGGGCACGAGGGCAGCCGAGCCTTTCTGGATGTCGTGTTCCTAGGTTGCAAATTAAAATGGAATGTGCCAGGAGAAACCCCCATAAGTTTATGTCTCATTACTTCTTCTTGGTTTTTAAAATTTTTTAATCGGGGTAAAGATTAGAATATTGTTTGCCCTGGGTGTACACAATCTGGTTCATTTGTACATTATATATGTCTATTCACGTACAGATCCTCTTCCCATGGAAAATATTACAGAGTGTTCCGTAGACCTCCCTTGCTAGATGGTCGGTCTTTTTGAGCTATGTATATAATATATATTGGTATATGTATACTACCACTAATCTTGATTTATCCCCCCACCTTTCCTTTCAGATGAGCATAGCTTGTTTTCTAAGTCTGTGAGTGTCTTTCTCTGTGGAAATATGTTCATTTGTGTCAGTCATTAGATAACGCCTATAAGTGATATCATAGGATGTAGGTCTTTTGCTTTCCGACTTACCCCATGTTTTGTGACTATCTCCAGGCTCATCTGCGGTGCCTCAAAGAGCAGTGTTTCATTGTTTTCCATGGCTAATATTCCACTGTGTACATGGACCACTTCTGCTTTATCCTTTCACCTGTGGATGGACATCTTGGTTGCTTCACTGTCTTGGATATTGTGAATAAGACTGCACTGCAGCTGTTGCAGCCTTTGTCTTCTCCATCCTGGTTTTCTCAGGTGAGAGGCCCAGTGGTGAACCTGCTGGATTGAATGGTACCTCAATTTTTACTTTCAAACGCAGCTCCTTTCTGTTCTCCTTATTGGCTCTTACCACTTTACATCTCTCCAGCAGGTAGAGGGTACACAGTTCTCTAAAACCCCTTCAGCATTTATTGTTTGCAGACTTTTTGCTGATGGTCAGTCGACTAGTGTGAGTTGAAAGCTCCTTGTAGATTTTATTACATGAGTCTAATAGTTCCCGAGGTTGAGCTTTTATCCATTTTCCTTTGTTTTCAAAGAGGGTGAGTAAAACGTAACTCTATATACTACCTTCTTGAAAAATTTGCCTGTTTTGCATTTTTTTGTCCATTCCCTACTTCAGCACAATTTTTTTACGGCAGGTGTCCTTTACAGCCCTGAGTCCTTGAGAATGTTAAGTGAACATTAGCTGTGGGTTGAAAGCCGCTCTTGTGGGAAACGGCCACAAGGCGGCAGCATTTCTCCTTATCCAAATCTGGTTACTAGCGCAACAGAGACTTGATGGAATTGGTGCTCTAGGTTGTAAATTAGAACGGAATGTGCCGGGAAAAAGCCCTTTTAGTATATGTCTCAGTACTTCTTGTTCGTCTTTTTAACTTAATTTTATATTTTATCACAGCTAATTTGAATACAAAGGTTTGTTTCTTCTACGTGTGCAAGATGTGGTTCTTTCACCCCAATACACGTATCTATTCTTCTTCGCATCCTTTCCCCATGTAAGTTATGACCCAATGTTGAGTAGTGTTCTCCTGCTATTCCATAGGTGTTTGGTGATTATATATTTCATATGGTTTGTATATCTCTGTTAACCCCAATATCGTAGTGTATCCAATCCTCACACCATTCCATTTGGTGAACAATAAGTTTTTTTAATGAATCTGTGGTTGCCTTTCTCTGTGGAATTATCTTCATTGGTATCAATTTTTAGGTAACACCTAAAAGTGACATGATAGGATATGTGTCTTTTGCTTTCTCACTTACTACAAGTTCCATGGTTACTTCTAAACTCGCCTATGGTGCTGCAAATGGCATTGTATCATTTTTTCACTAGCGAATATTCCATCTGTATATGTTGCAGTTCTTTTTGTCCACCCATCTGTTGGTGGACTTTTTGGTTACTTCCATATCTTGGCTATTGTAATACTGTGCAAAGCAGATTTGCCTGCCTGTGTCTTTCCAATTATGTCTTGTTAGATTATACGTCCAGGAATGGGCCTGCTGGATCATATCGTAGCTCAATGTATACCTTTTATAGGCACCTCCATTCTGTTCTCATTAGTGGCTCTTTACAAGGTACGTCCCACTTAATGTTGAGGGTATGCATTTCTCCACAACACCTTCAGCATCTGTTGTTTGTAGTTTTCTTGCTGATGGTTATTCTGACCAGTGTGAGCTGATACCTCTTTGTGGTTGAATTTGCATGTGTCTCGTAATCCATTGAAATTGAGCTTTAAAGCATGTCCTTTTTATTTTTCAATCTGTGATTACTGCTTAGTTCTTCAGAGAGTTTTCTTAAAGTATGTGTCACATTTTGAAGAGTTTTGGCCATTACCTCACTCAAACATTTTGAGGGCAGGTTTCATTTACAGCCCTGCAGTACTTGTTCTTATGAAGTGACCATTAGCACAGGCTTTGAAGCTGCTTTTGCAGGTTATGGCCAGAGGGCGGCAGCCTTTCTATGTTCCCCACCCTGGTAACTAGGGAAAAAGTCCTTCCAGCCTGGGGTGTTCCTCAGTTATAAATTAGAGTGGAATGTGCCCAGATAAACCCACAAATGCTGTTGTTTCCTTACTTTTGTTTGTTTTCTAAATTAAATTTATATTTTTTACTGAAGTAATATTCCATTTTGTGCATGGACCACTGCTCCTTGGTGCCTTCCTCGGCTGAGGGACATTTTCGTGGCTTCCAGGTGTTGGCTATGGTAAATATTGCTGGAGTGCAGGCTTGCCAGCCTGAGACTCTTAGATTCTCATTTTCTCAGGTGATAGGCCCAGCAGTGCGTGTGATTGATTGACTGGTAGCACAGTGTTTCCCTTTTCAGAGCACCTCCTTTGTGTTTTCATTAGTGGCTCTTACGACGTCCCCCTTAGAACTGAGGGTACGCATTTCTCCACAATCCCTTCGGCATTTATTGTTGGCAGCATTTTCGCTAATGGCCCTTCCGACTGCTGTGAGCTGGTAGTTTCTTGTAATTTGGGTTTGCATGTCTTTAAAAATTCCTAAAATTCATCATTATTATATGCCTTTATCTTTTCTGTTAAAAAAATGAAAAAAATTGTGAGTACAATAGAAGTCTTGAAATCGTCTTCTTGTAAGGTTGCCCTCTTTTGAATTTTTTGGTCGATTTTCCACCCCAGGATCATTTCGGAGGGCAAGTGTCATTTACAGAACTGCAAGTTTGGTGAACATTTAGTGACCTTTAGCAATGGGTTTAAAGCTGCTGTTTTGGGAAATGGCCACAAGGAGGAAGCATTACTCCATTCCCAAACCTGGGCACGAGGGCAGCCGAGCCTTTCTGGATGTCGTGTTCCTAGGTTGTAAATTAAAATAGAATATGCCAGGAGAAACCCCCATAAGTTTATGTCTCATTACTTCTTCTTGGTTTTTAAAATTTTTTAATCGGGGTAAAGATTAGAATATTGTTTGCCCTGGGTGTACACAATCTGGTTCATTTGTACATTATATATGTCTATTCACGTACAGATCCTCTTCCCATGGAAAATATTACAGAGTGTTCCGTAGACCTCCCTTGCTAGATGGTCGGTCTTTTTGAGCTATGTATATAATATATATTGGTATATGTATACTACCACTAATCTTGATTTATCCCCCCACCTTTCCTTTCAGATGAGCATAGCTTGTTTTCTAAGTCTGTGAGTGTCTTTCTCTGTGGAAATATGTTCATTTGTGTCAGTCATTAGATAACGCCTATAAGTGATATCATAGGATGTAGGTCTTTTGCTTTCCGACTTACCCCATGTTTTGTGACTATCTCCAGGCTCATCTGCGGTGCCTCAAAGAGCAGTGTTTCATTGTTTTCCATGGCTAATATTCCACTGTGTACATGGACCACTTCTGCTTTATCCTTTCACCTGTGGATGGACATCTTGGTTGCTTCACTGTCTTGGATATTGTGAATAAGACTGCACTGCAGCTGTTGCAGCCTTTGTCTTCTCCATCCTGGTTTTCTCAGGTGAGAGGCCCAGTGGTGAACCTGCTGGATTGAATGGTACCTCAATTTTTACTTTCAAACGCAGCTCCTTTCTGTTCTCATTATTGGCTCTTACCACTTTACATCTCTCCAGCAGGTAGAGGGTACACAGTCCTCTAAAACCCCTTCAGCATTTATTGTTTGCAGACTTTTTGCTGATGGTCAGTCGACTAGTGTGAGTTGAAAGCTCCTTGTAGATTTTATTACATGAGTCTAATAGTTCCCGAGGTTGAGCTTTTATCCATTTTCCTTTGTTTTCAAAGAGGGTGAGTAAAACGTAACTCTATATACTACCTTCTTGAAAAATTTGCCTGTTTTGCATTTTTTTGTCCATTCCCTACTTCAGCACAATTTTTTTACGGCAGGTGTCCTTTACAGCCCTGAGTCCTTGAGAATGTTAAGTGAACATTAGCTGTGGGTTGAAAGCCGCTCTTGTGGGAAACGGCCACAAGGCGGCAGCATTTCTCCTTATCCAAATCTGGTTACTAGCGCAACAGAGACTTGATGGAATTGGTGCTCTAGGTTGTAAATTAGAACGGAATGTGCCGGGAAAAAGCCCTTTTAGTATATGTCTCAGTACTTCTTGTTCGTCTTTTTAATTTAATTTTATACTTTATCACAGCTAATTTGAATACAAAGGTTTGTTTCTTCTACGTGTGCAAGATGTCGTTCTTTCACCCCTATACACGTATCTATTCTTCTTCGCATCCTTTCCCCATGTAGGTTATGACCCAATGTTGAGTAGTGTTCTCCTGCTATTCCGTAGGTGTTTGGTGATTATATATTTCATATGGTTTGTATATCTCTGTTAACCCCAATATCGTAGTGTATCCAATCCTCACACCATTCCATTTGGTGAACAATAAGTTTTTTTAATGAATCTGTGGTTGCCTTTCTCTGTGGAATTATCTTCATTGGTATCAATTTTTAGGTAACACCTAAAAGTGACATGATAGGATATGTGTCTTTTGCTTTCTCACTTACTACAAGTTCCGTGGTTACTTCTAAACTCGCCTATGGTGCTGCAAATGGCATTGTTTCATTTTTTCACTAGCGAATATTCCATCTGTATATGTTGCAGTTCTTTTTGTCCACCCATCTGTTGGTGGACTTTTTGGTTACTTCCATATCTTGGCTATTGTAATACTGTGCAAAGCAGATTTGCCTGCCTGTGTCTTTCCAATTATGTCTTGTTAGATTATACGTCCAGGAATGGGCCTGCTGGATCATATCGTAGCTCAATGTATACCTTTTATAGGCACCTCCATTCTGTTCTCATTAGTGGCTCTTTACAAGGTACGTCCCACTTAATGTTGAGGGTATGCATTTCTCCACAACACCTTCAGCATCTGTTGTTTGTAGTTTTCTTGCTGATGGTTATTCTGACCAGTGTGAGCTGATACCTCTTTGTGGTTGAATTTGCATGTGTCTCGTAATCCATTGAAATTGAGCTTTAAAGCATGTCCTTTTTATTTTTCAATCTGTGATTACTGCTTAGTTCTTCAGAGAGGTTTCTTAAAGTATGTGTCACATTTTGAAGAGTTTTGGCCATTACCTCACTCAAACATTTTGAGGGCAGGTTTCATTTACAGCCCTGCAGTACTTGTTCTTATGAAGTGACCATTAGCACAGGCTTTGAAGCTGCTTTTGCAGGTTATGGCCAGAGGGCAGCAGCCTTTCTATGTTCCCCACCCTGGTAACTAGGGAAAAAGTCCTTCCAGCCTGGGGTGTTCCTCAGTTATAAATTAGAGTGGAATGTGCCCAGATAAACCCACAAATGCTGATGTTTCCTTACTTTTGTTTGTTTTCTAAATTAAATTTATATTTTTTACTGAAGTAATATTCCATTTTGTGCATGGACCACTGCTTCTTGGTGCCTTCCTCGGCTGAGGGACATTTTCCTGGCTTCCAGGTGTTGGCTATGGTAAATATTGCTGGAGTGCAGGCTTGCCAGCCTGAGACTCTTAGATTCTCATTTTCTCAGGTGATAGGCCCAGCAGTGCGTTTGATTGATTGACTGGTAGCACAGTGTTTCCCTTTTCAGAGCACCTCCTTTGTGTTTTCATTAGTGGCTCTTACGACGTCCCCCTTAGAACTGAGGGTACGCATTTCTCCACAATCCCTTCGGCATTTATTGTTGGCAGCATTTTTGCTAATGGCCCTTCCGACTGCTGTGAGCTGGTAGTTTCTTGTAATTTGGGATTGCATGTCTTTAAAAATTCCTAAAATTCATCATTATTATATGCCTTTATCTTTTCTGTTAAAAAAATGAAAAAAATTGTGAGTACAATAGAAGTCTTGAAATCGTCTTCTTGCAAGGTTGCCCTCTTTTGAATTTTTTGGTCGACTTTCCACCCCAGGATCATTTCGGAGGGCAAGTGTCATTTACAGAACTGCAAGTTTGGTGAACATTTAGTGACCTTTAGCAATGGGTTTAAAGCTGCTGTTTTGGGAAATGGCCACAAGGAGGAAGCATTACTCCATTCCCAAACCTGGGCACGAGGGCAGCCGAGCCTTTCTGGATGTCGTGTTCCTAGGTTGCAAATTAAAATGGAATGTGCCAGGAGAAACCCCCATAAGTTTATGTCTCATTACTTCTTCTTGGTTTTTAAAATTTTTTAATCGGGGTAAAGATTAGAATATTGTTTGCCCTGGGTGTACACAATCTGGTTCATTTGTACATTATATATGTCTATTCACGTACAGATCCTCTTCCCATGGAAAATATTACAGAGTGTTCCGTAGACCTCCCTTGCTAGATGGTCGGTCTTTTTGAGCTATGTATATAATATATATTGGTATATGTATACTACCACTAATCTTGATTTATCCCCCCACCTTTCCTTTCAGATGAGCATAGCTTGTTTTCTAAGTCTGTGAGTGTCTTTCTCTGTGGAAATATGTTCATTTGTGTCAGTCATTAGATAACGCCTATAAGTGATATCATAGGATGTAGGTCTTTTGCTTTCCGACTTACCCCATGTTTTGTGACTATCTCCAGGCTCATCTGCGGTGCCTCAAAGAGCAGTGTTTCATTGTTTTCCATGGCTAATATTCCACTGTGTACATGGACCACTTCTGCTTTATCCTTTCACCTGTGGATGGACATCTTGGTTGCTTCACTGTCTTGGATATTGTGAATAAGACTGCACTGCAGCTGTTGCAGCCTTTGTCTTCTCCATCCTGGTTTTCTCAGGTGAGAGGCCCAGTGGTGAACCTGCTGGATTGAATGGTACCTCAATTTTTACTTTCAAACGCAGCTCCTTTCTGTTCTCATTATTGGCTCTTACCACTTCACATCTCTCCAGCAGGTAGAGGGTACACAGTTCTCTAAAACCCCTTCAGCATTTATTGTTTGCAGACTTTTTGCTGATGGTCAGTCGACTAGTGTGAGTTGAAAGCTCCTTGTAGATTTTATTACATGAGTCTAATAGTTCCCGAGGTTGAGCTTTTATCCATTTTCCTTTGTTTTCAAAGAGGGTGAGTAAAACGTAACTCTATATACTACCTTCTTGAAAAATTTGCCTGTTTTGCATTTTTTTGTCCATTCCCTACTTCAGCACAATTTTTTTACGGCAGGTGTCCTTTACAGCCCTGAGTCCTTGAGAATGTTAAGTGAACATTAGCTGTGGGTTGAAAGCCGCTCTTGTGGGAAACGGCCACAAGGCGGCAGCATTTCTCCTTATCCAAATCTGGTTACTAGCGCAACAGAGACTTGATGGAATTGGTGCTCTAGGTTGTAAATTAGAACGGAATGTGCCGGGAAAAAGCCCTTTTAGTATATGTCTCAGTACTTCTTGTTCGTCTTTTTAATTTAATTTTATACTTTATCACAGCAAATTTGAATACAAAGGTTTGTTTCTTCTACGTGTGCAAGATGTGGTTCTTTCACCCCTATACACGTATCTATTCTTCTTCGCATCCTTTCCCTATGTAGGTTATGACCCAATGTTGAGTAGTGTTCTCCTGCTATTCCGTAGGTGTTTGGTGATTATATATTTCATATGGTTTGTATATCTCTGTTAACCCCAATATCGTAGTGTATCCAATCCTCACACCATTCCATTTGGTGAACAATAAGTTTTTTTAATGAATCTGTGGTTGCCTTTCTCTGTGGAATTATCTTCATTGGTATCAATTTTTAGGTAACACCTAAAAGTGACATGATAGGATATGTGTCTTTTGCTTTCTCACTTACTACAAGTTCCGTGGTTACTTCTAAACTCGCCTATGGTGCTGCAAATGGCATTGTTTCATTTTTTCACTAGCGAATATTCCATCTGTATATGTTGCAGTTCTTTTTGTCCACCCATCTGTTGGTGGACTTTTTGGTTACTTCCATATCTTGGCTATTGTAATACTGTGCAAAGCAGATTTGCCTGCCTGTGTCTTTCCAATTATGTCTTGTTAGATTATACGTCCAGGAATGGGCCTGCTGGATCATATCGTAGCTCAATGTATACCTTTTATAGGCACCTCCATTCTGTTCTCATTAGTGGCTCTTTACAAGGTACGTCCCACTTAATGTTGAGGGTATGCATTTCTCCACAACACCTTCAGCATCTGTTGTTTGTAGTTTTCTTGCTGATGGTTATTCTGACCAGTGTGAGCTGATACCTCTTTGTGGTTGAATTTGCATGTGTCTCGTAATCCATTGAAATTGAGCTTTAAAGCATGTCCTTTTTATTTTTCAATCTGTGATTACTGCTTAGTTCTTCAGAGAGGTTTCTTAAAGTATGTGTCACATTTTGAAGAGTTTTGGCCATTACCTCACTCAAACATTTTGAGGGCAGGTTTCATTTACAGCCCTGCAGTACTTGTTCTTATGAAGTGACCATTAGCACAGGCTTTGAAGCTGCTTTTGCAGGTTATGGCCAGAGGGCGGCAGCCTTTCTATGTTCCCCGCCCTGGTAACTAGGGAAAAAGTCCTTCCAGCCTGGGGTGTTCCTCAGTTATAAATTAGAGTGGAATGTGCCCAGATAAACCCACAAATGCTGATGTTTCCTTACTTTTGTTTGTTTTCTAAATTAAATTTATATTTTTTACTGAAGTAATATTCCATTTTGTGCATGGACCACTGCTTCTTGGTGCCTTCCTCGGCTGAGGGACATTTTCGTGGCTTCCAGGTGTTGGCTATGGTAAATATTGCTGGAGTGCAGGCTTGCCAGCCTGAGACTCTTAGATTCTCATTTTCTCAGGTGATAGGCCCAGCAGTGCGTTTGATTGATTGACTGGTAGCACAGTGTTTCCCTTTTCAGAGCACCTCCTTTGTGTTTTCATTAGTGGCTCTTACGACGTCCCCCTTAGAACTGAGGGTACGCATTTCTCCACAATCCCTTCGGCATTTATTGTTGGCAGCATTTTTGCTAATGGCCCTTCCGACTGCTGTGAGCTGGTAGTTTCTTGTAATTTGGGATTGCATGTCTTTAAAAATTCCTAAAATTCATCATTATTATATGCCTTTATCTTTTCTGTTAAAAAAATGAAAAAAATTGTGAGTACAATAGAAGTCTTGAAATCGTCTTCTTGCAAGGTTGCCCTCTTTTGAATTTTTTGGTCGATTTTCCACCCCAGGATCATTTCGGAGGGCAAGTGTCATTTACAGAACTGCAAGTTTGGTGAACATTTAGTGACCTTTAGCAATGGGTTTAAAGCTGCTGTTTTGGGAAATGGCCACAAGGAGGAAGCATTACTCCATTCCCAAACCTGGGCACGAGGGCAGCCGAGCCTTTCTGGATGTCGTGTTCCTAGGTTGTAAATTAAAATGGAATATGCCAGGAGAAACCCCCATAAGTTTATGTCTCATTACTTCTTCTTGGTTTTTAAAATTTTTTAATCGGGGTAAAGATTAGAATATTGTTTGCCCTGGGTGTACACAATCTGGTTCATTTGTACATTATATATGTCTATTCACGTACAGATCCTCTTCCCATGGAAAATATTACAGAGTGTTCCGTAGACCTCCCTTGCTAGATGGTCGGTCTTTTTGAGCTATGTATATAATATATATTGGTATATGTATACTACCACTAATCTTGATTTATCCCCCCACCTTTCCTTTCAGATGAGCATAGCTTGTTTTCTAAGTCTGTGAGTGTCTTTCTCTGTGGAAATATGTTCATTTGTGTCAGTCATTAGATAACGCCTATAAGTGATATCACAGGATGTAGGTCTTTTGCTTTCCGACTTACCCCATGTTTTGTGACTATCTCCAGGCTCATCTACGGTGCCTCAAAGAGCAGTGTTTCATTGTTTTCCATGGCTAATATTCCACTGTGTACATGGACCACTTCTGCTTTATCCTTTCACCTGTGGATGGACATCTTGGTTGCTTCACTGTCTTGGATATTCTGAATAAGACTGCACTGCAGCTGTTGCAGCCTTTGTCTTCTCCATCCTGGTTTTCTCAGGTGAGAGGCCCAGTGGTGAACCTGCTGGATTGAATGGTACCTCAATTTTTACTTTCAAACGCAGCTCCTTTCTGTTCTCATTATTGGCTCTTACCACTTTACATCTCTCCAGCAGGTAGAGGGTACACAGTCCTCTAAAACCCCTTCAGCATTTATTGTTTGCAGACTTTTTGCTGATGGTCAGTCGACTAGTGTGAGTTGAAAGCTCCTTGTAGATTTTATTACATGAGTCTAATAGTTCCCGAGGTTGAGCTTTTATCCATTTTCCTTTGTTTTCAAAGAGGGTGAGTAAAACGTAACTCTATATACTACCTTCTTGAAAAATTTGCCTGTTTTGCATTTTTTTGTCCATTCCCTACTTCAGCACAATTTTTTTACGGCAGGTGTCCTTTACAGCCCTGAGTCCTTGAGAATGTTAAGTGAACATTAGCTGTGGGTTGAAAGCCGCTCTTGTGGGAAACGGCCACAAGGCGGCAGCATTTCTCCTTATCCAAATCTGGTTACTAGCGCAACAGAGACTTGATGGAATTGGTGCTCTAGGTTGTAAATTAGAACGGAATGTGCCGGGAAAAAGCCCTTTTAGTATATGTCTCAGTACTTCTTGTTCGTCTTTTTAATTTAATTTTATACTTTATCACAGCAAATTTGAATACAAAGGTTTGTTTCTTCTACGTGTGCAAGATGTCGTTCTTTCACCCCTATACACGTATCTATTCTTCTTCGCATCCTTTCCCCATGTAGGTTATGAACCAATGTTGAGTAGTGTTCTCCTGCTATTCCGTAGGTGTTTGGTGATTATATATTTCATATGGTTTGTATATCTCTGTTAACCCCAATATCGTAGTGTATCCAATCCTCACACCATTCCATTTGGTGAACAATAAGTTTTTTTAATGAATCTGTGGTTGCCTTTCTCTGTGGAATTATCTTCATTGGTATCAATTTTTAGGTAACACCTAAAAGTGACATGATAGGATATGTGTCTTTTGCTTTCTCACTTACTACAAGTTCCGTGGTTACTTCTAAACTCGCCTATGGTGCTGCAAATGGCATTGTTTCATTTTTTCACTAGCGAATATTCCATCTGTATATGTTGCAGTTCTTTTTGTCCACCCATCTGTTGGTGGACTTTTTGGTTACTTCCATATCTTGGCTATTGTAATACTGTGCAAAGCAGATTTGCCTGCCTGTGTCTTTCCAATTATGTCTTGTTAGATTATACGTCCAGGAATGGGCCTGCTGGATCATATCGTAGCTCAATGTATACCTTTTATAGGCACCTCCATTCTGTTCTCATTAGTGGCTCTTTACAAGGTACGTCCCACTTAATGTTGAGGGTATGCATTTCTCCACAACACCTTCAGCATCTGTTGTTTGTAGTTTTCTTGCTGATGGTTATTCTGACCAGTGTGAGCTGATACCTCTTTGTGGTTGAATTTGCATGTGTCTCGTAATCCATTGAAATTGAGCTTTAAAGCATGTCCTTTTTATTTTTCAAGCTGTGATTACTGCTTAGTTCTTCAGAGAGGTTTCTTAAAGTATGTGTCACATTTTGAAGAGTTTTGGCCATTACCTCACTCAAACATTTTGAGGGCAGGTTTCATTTACAGCCCTGCAGTACTTGTTCTTATGAAGTGACCATTAGCACAGGCTTTGAAGCTGCTTTTGCAGGTTATGGCCAGAGGGCGGCAGCCTTTCTATGTTCCCCACCCTGGTAACTAGGGAAAAAGTCCTTCCAGCCTGGGGTGTTCCTCAGTTATAAATTAGAGTGGAATGTGCCCAGATAAACCCACAAATGCTGATGTTTCCTTACTTTTGTTTGTTTTCTAAATTAAATTTATATTTTTTACTGAAGTAATATTCCATTTTGTGCATGGACCACTGCTTCTTGGTGCCTTCCTCGGCTGAGGGACATTTTCCTGGCTTCCAGGTGTTGGCTATGGTAAATATTGCTGGAGTGCAGGCTTGCCAGCCTGAGACTCTTAGATTCTCATTTTCTCAGGTGATAGGCCCAGCAGTGCGTTTGATTGATTGACTGGTAGCACAGTGTTTCCCTTTTCAGAGCACCTCCTTTGTGTTTTCATTAGTGGCTCTTACGACGTCCCCCTTAGAACTGAGGGTACGCATTTCTCCACAATCCCTTCGGCATTTATTGTTGGCAGCATTTTTTCTAATGGCCCTTCCGACTGCTGTGAGCTGGTAGTTTCTTGTAATTTGGGATTGCATGTCTTTAAAAATTCCTAAAATTCATCATTATTATATGCCTTTATCTTTTCTGTTAAAAAAATGAAAAAAATTGTGAGTACAATAGAAGTCTTGAAATCGTCTTCTTGCAAGGTTGCCCTCTTTTGAATTTTTTGGTCGATTTTCCACCCCAGGATCATTTCGGAGGGCAAGTGTCATTTACAGAACTGCAAGTTTGGTGAACATTTAGTGACCTTTAGCAATGGGTTTAAAGCTGCTGTTTTGGGAAATGGCCACAAGGAGGAAGCATTACTCCATTCCCAAACCTGGGCACGAGGGCAGCCGAGCCTTTCTGGATGTCGTGTTCCTAGGTTGTAAATTAGAATGGAATGTGCCAGGAGAAACCCCCATAAGTTTATGTCTCATTACTTCTTCTTGGTTTTTAAAATTTTTTAATCGGGGTAAAGATTAGAATATTGTTTGCCCTGGGTGTACACAATCTGGTTCATTTGTACATTATATATGTCTATTCACGTACAGATCCTCTTCCCATGGAAAATATTACAGAGTGTTCCGTAGACCTCCCTTGCTAGATGGTCGGTCTTTTTGAGCTATGTATATAATATATATTGGTATATGTATACTACCACTAATCTTGATTTATCCCCCCACCTTTCCTTTCAGATGAGCATAGCTTGTTTTCTAAGTCTGTGAGTGTCTTTCTCTGTGGAAATATGTTCATTTGTGTCAGTCATTAGATAACGCCTATAAGTGATATCATAGGATGTAGGTCTTTTGCTTTCCGACTTACCCCATGTTTTGTGACTATCTCCAGGCTCATCTGCGGTGCCTCAAAGAGCAGTGTTTCATTGTTTTCCATGGCTAATATTCCACTGTGTACATGGACCACTTCTGCTTTATCCTTTCACCTGTGGATGGACATCTTGGTTGCTTCACTGTCTTGGATATTGTGAATAAGACTGCACTGCAGCTGTTGCAGCCTTTGTCTTCTCCATCCTGGTTTTCTCAGGTGAGAGGCCCAGTGGTGAACCTGCTGGATTGAATGGTACCTCAATTTTTACTTTCAAACGCAGCTCCTTTCTGTTCTCATTATTGGCTCTTACCACTTTACATCTCTCCAGCAGGTAGAGGGTACACAGTTCTCTAAAACCCCTTCAGCATTTATTGTTTGCAGACTTTTTGCTGATGGTCAGTCGACTAGTGTGAGTTGAAAGCTCCTTGTAGATTTTATTACATGAGTCTAATAGTTCCCGAGGTTGAGCTTTTACCCATTTTCCTTTGTTTTCAAAGAGGGTGAGTAAAACGTAACTCTATATACTACCTTCTTGAAAAATTTGCCTGTTTTGCATTTTTTTGGCCAGTCCCTACTTCAGCACAATTTTTTTACGGCAGGTGTCCTTTACAGCCCTGAGTCCTTGAGAATGTTAAGTGAACATTAGCTGTGGGTTGAAAGCCGCTCTTGTGGGAAACGGCCACAAGGCGGCAGCATTTCTCCTTATCCAAATCTGGTTACTAGCGCAACAGAGACTTGATGGAATTGGTGCTCTAGGTTGTAAATTAGAACGGAATGTGCCGGGAAAAAGCCCTTTTAGTATATGTCTCAGTACTTCTTGTTCGTCTTTTTAACTTAATTTTATATTTTATCACAGCTAATTTGAATACAAAGGTTTGTTTCTTCTACGTGTGCAAGATGTGGTTCTTTCACCCCTATACACGTATCTATTCTTCTTCGCATCCTTTCCCCATGTAGGTTATGACCCAATGTTGAGTAGTGTTCTCCTGCTATTCCGTAGGTGTTTGGTGATTATATATTTCGTATGGTTTGTATATCTCTGTTAACCCCAATATCGTAGTGTATGCAATCCTCACACCATTCCATTTGGTGAACAATAAGTTTTTTAATGAATCTGTGGTTGCCTTTCTCTGTGGAATTATCTTCATTGGTATCAATTTTTAGGTAACACCTAAAAGTGACATGATAGGATATGTGTCTTTTGCTTTCTCACTTACTACAAGTTCCGTGGTTACTTCTAAACTCGCCTATGGTGCTGCAAATGGCATTGTTTCATTTTTTCACTAGCGAATATTCCATCTGTATATGTTGCAGTTCTTTTTGTCCACCCATCTGTTGGTGGACTTTTTGGTTACTTCCATATCTTGGCTATTGTAATACTGTGCAAAGCAGATTTGCCTGCCTGTGTCTTTCCAATTATGTCTTGTTAGATTATACGTCCAGGAATGGGCCTGCTGGATCATATCGTAGCTCAATGTATACCTTTTATAGGCACCTCCATTCTGTTCTCATTAGTGGCTCTTTACAAGGTACGTCCCACTTAATGTTGAGGGTATGCATTTCTCCACAACACCTTCAGCATCTGTTGTTTGTAGTTTTCTTGCTGATGGTTATTCTGACCAGTGTGAGCTGATACCTCTTTGTGGTTGAATTTGCATGTGTCTCGTAATCCATTGAAATTGAGCTTTAAAGCATGTCCTTTTTATTTTTCAAGCTGTGATTACTGCTTAGTTCTTCAGAGAGGTTTCTTAAAGTATGTGTCACATTTTGAAGAGTTTTGGCCATTACCTCACTCAAACATTTTGAGGGCAGGTTTCATTTACAGCCCTGCAGTACTTGTTCTTATGAAGTGACCATTAGCACAGGCTTTGAAGCTGCTTTTGCAGGTTATGGCCAGAGGGCGGCAGCCTTTCTATGTTCCCCACCCTGGTAACTAGGGAAAAAGTCCTTCCAGCCTGGGGTGTTCCTCAGTTATAAATTAGAGTGGAATGTGCCCAGATAAACCCACAAATGCTGATGTTTCCTTACTTTTGTTTGTTTTCTAAATTAAATTTATATTTTTTACTGAAGTAATATTCCATTTTGTGCATGGACCACTGCTTCTTGGTGCCTTCCTCGGCTGAGGGACATTTTCGTGGCTTCCAGGTGTTGGCTATGGTAAATATTGCTGGAGTGCAGGCTTGCCAGCCTGAGACTCTTAGATTCTCATTTTCTCAGGTGATAGGCCCAGCAGTGCGTGTGATTGATTGACTGGTAGCACAGTGTTTCCCTTTTCAGAGCACCTCCTTTGTGTTTTCATTAGTGGCTCTTACGACGTCCCCCTTAGAACTGAGGGTACGCATTTCTCCACAATCCCTTCGGCATTTATTGTTGGCAGCATTTTTGCTAATGGCCCTTCCGACTGCTGTGAGCTGGTAGTTTCTTGTAATTTGGGTTTGCATGTCTTTAAAAATTCCTAAAATTCATCATTATTATATGCCTTTATCTTTTCTGTTAAAAAATTGAAAAAAATTGTGAGTACAATAGAAGTCTGGAAATCGTCTTCTTGCAAGGTTGCCCTCTTTTGAATTTTTTGGTCGATTTTCCACCCCAGGATCATTTCGGAGGGCAAGTGTCATTTACAGAACTGCAAGTTTGGTGAACATTTAGTGACCTTTAGCAATGGGTTTAAAGCTGCTGTTTTGGGAAATGGCCACAAGGAGGAAGCATTACTCCATTCCCAAACCTGGGCACGAGGGCAGCCGAGCCTTTCTGGATGTCGTGTTCCTAGGTTGTAAATTAGAATGGAATGTGCCAGGAGAAACCCCCATAAGTTTATGTCTCATTACTTCTTCTTGGTTTTTAAAATTTTTTAATCGGGGTAAAGATTAGAATATTGTTTGCCCTGGGTGTACACAATCTGGTTCATTTGTACATTATATATGTCTATTCACGTACAGATCCTCTTCCCATGGAAAATATTACAGAGTGTTCCGTAGACCTCCCTTGCTAGATGGTCGGTCTTTTTGAACTATGTATATAATATATATTGGTATATGTATACTAACACTAATCTTGATTTATCCCCCCACCTTTCCTTTCAGATGAGCATAGCTTGTTTTCTAAGTCTGTGAGTGTCTTTCTCTGTGGAAATATGTTCATTTGTGTCAGTCATTAGATAACGCCTATAAGTGATATCACAGGATGTAGGTCTTTTGCTTTCCGACTTACCCCATGTTTTGTGACTATCTCCAGGCTCATCTGCGGTGCCTCAAAGAGCAGTGTTTCATTGTTTTCCATGGCTAATATTCCACTGTGTACATGGACCACTTCTGCTTTATCCTTTCACCTGTGGATGGACATCTTGGTTGCTTCACTGTCTTGGATATTGTGAATAAGACTGCACTGCAGCTGTTGCAGCCTTCGTCTTCTCCATCCTGGTTTTCTCAGGTGAGAGGCCCAGTGGTGAACCTGCTGGATTGAATGGTACCTCAATTTTTACTTTCAAACGCAGCTCCTTTCTGTTCTCATTATTGGCTCTTACCACTTTACATCTCTCCAGCAGGTAGAGGGTACACAGTTCTCTAAAACCCCTTCAGCATTTATTGTTTGCAGACTTTTTGCTGATGGTCAGTCGACTAGTGTGAGTTGAAAGCTCCTTGTAGATTTTATTACATGAGTCTAATAGTTCCCGAGGTTGAGCTTTTATCCATTTTCCTTTGTTTTCAAAGAGGGTGAGTAAAACGTAACTCTATATACTACCTTCTTGAAAAATTTGCCTGTTTTGCATTTTTTTGGCCAGTCCCTACTTCAGCACAATTTTTTTACGGCAGGTGTCCTTTACAGCCCTGAGTCCTTGAGAATGTTAAGTGAACATTAGCTGTGGGTTGAAAGCCGCTCTTGTGGGAAACGGCCACAAGGCGGCAGCATTTCTCCTTATCCAAATCTGGTTACTAGCGCAACAGAGACTTGATGGAATTGGTGCTCTAGGTTGTAAATTAGAACGGAATGTGCCGGGAAAAAGCCCTTTTAGTATATGTCTCAGTACTTCTTGTTCGTCTTTTTAACTTAATTTTATATTTTATCACAGCTAATTTGAATACAGAGGTTTGTTTCTTCTACGTGTGCAAGATGTCGTTCTTTCACCCCTATACACGTATCTATTCTTCTTCGCATCCTTTCCCCATGTAGGTTATGACCCAATGTTGAGTAGTGTTCTCCTGCTATTCCATAGGTGTTTGGTGATTATATATTTCATATGGTTTGTATATCTCTGTTAACCCCAATATCGTAGTGTATCCAATCCTCACACCATTCCATTTGGTGAACAATAAGTTTTTTTAATGAATCTGTGGTTGCCTTTCTCTGTGGAATTATCTTCATTGGTATCAATTTTTAGGTAACACCTAAAAGTGACATGATAGGATATGTGTCTTTTGCTTTCTCACTTACTACAAGTTCCGTGGTTACTTCTAAACTCGCCTATGGTGCTGCAAATGGCATTGTTTCATTTTTTCACTAGCGAATATTCCATCTGTATATGTTGCAGTTCTTTTTGTCCACCCATCTGTTGGTGGACTTTTTGGTTACTTCCATATCTTGGCTATTGTAATACTGTGCAAAGCAGATTTGCCTGCCTGTGTCTTTCCAATTATGTCTTGTTAGATTATACGTCCAGGAATGGGCCTGCTGGATCATATCGTAGCTCAATGTATACCTTTTATAGGCACCTCCATTCTGTTCTCATTAGTGGCTCTTTACAAGGTACGTCCCACTTAATGTTGAGGGTATGCATTTCTCCACAACACCTTCAGCATCTGTTGTTTGTAGTTTTCTTGCTGATGGTTATTCTGACCAGTGTGAGCTGATACCTCTTTGTGGTTGAATTTGCATGTGTCTCGTAATCCATTGAAATTGAGCTTTAAAGCATGTCCTTTTTATTTTTCAAGCTGTGATTACTGCTTAGTTCTTCAGAGAGGTTTCTTAAAGTATGTGTCACATTTTGAAGAGTTTTGGCCATTACCTCACTCAAACATTTTGAGGGCAGGTTTCATTTACAGCCCTGCAGTACTTGTTCTTATGAAGTGACCATTAGCACAGGCTTTGAAGCTGCTTTTGCAGGTTATGGCCAGAGGGCGGCAGCCTTTCTATGTTCCCCACCCTGGTAACTAGGGAAAAAGTCCTTCCAGCCTGGGGTGTTCCTCAGTTATAAATTAGAGTGGAATGTGCCCAGATAAACCCACAAATGCTGATGTTTCCTTACTTTTGTTTGTTTTCTAAATTAAATTTATATTTTTTACTGAAGTAATATTCCATTTTGTGCATGGACCACTGCTTCTTGGTGCCTTCCTCGGCTGAGGGACATTTTCGTGGCTTCCAGGTGTTGGCTATGGTAAATATTGCTGGAGTGCAGGCTTGCCAGCCTGAGACTCTTAGATTCTCATTTTCTCAGGTGATAGGCCCAGCAGTGCGTGTGATTGATTGACTGGTAGCACAGTGTTTCCCTTTTCAGAGCACCTCCTTTGTGTTTTCATTAGTGGCTCTTACGACGTCCCCCTTAGAACTGAGGGTACGCATTTCTCCACAATCCCTTCGGCATTTATTGTTGGCAGCATTTTTGCTAATGGCCCTTCCGACTGCTGTGAGCTGGTAGTTTCTTGTAATTTGGGTTTGCATGTCTTTAAAAATTCCTAAAATTCATCATTATTATATGCCTTTATCTTTTCTGTTAAAAAAATGAAAAAAATTGTGAGTACAATAGAAGTCTTGAAATCGTCTTCTTGCAAGGTTGCCCTCTTTTGAATTTTTTGGTCGACTTTCCACCCCAGGATAATTTCGGAGGGCAAGTGTCATTTACAGAACTGCAAGTTTGGTGAACATTTAGTGACCTTTAGCAATGGGTTTAAAGCTGCTGTTTTGGGAAATGGCCACAAGGAGGAAGCATTACTCCATTCCCAAACCTGGGCACGAGGGCAGCCGAGCCTTTCTGGATGTCGTGTTCCTAGGTTGCAAATTAAAATGGAATGTGCCAGGAGAAACCCCCATAAGTTTATGTCTCATTACTTCTTCTTGGTTTTTAAAATTTTTTAATCGGGGTAAAGATTAGAATATTGTTTGCCCTGGGTGTACACAATCTGGTTCATTTGTACATTATATATGTCTATTCACGTACAGATCCTCTTCCCATGGAAAATATTACAGAGTGTTCCGTAGACCTCCCTTGCTAGATGGTCGGTCTTTTTGAGCTATGTATATAATATATATTGGTATATGTATACTACCACTAATCTTGATTTATCCCCCCACCTTTCCTTTCAGATGAGCATAGCTTGTTTTCTAAGTCTGTGAGTGTCTTTCTCTGTGGAAATATGTTCATTTGTGTCAGTCATTAGATAACGCCTATAAGTGATATCATAGGATGTAGGTCTTTTGCTTTCCGACTTACCCCATGTTTTGTGACTATCTCCAGGCTCATCTGCGGTGCCTCAAAGAGCAGTGTTTCATTGTTTTCCATGGCTAATATTCCACTGTGTACATGGACCACTTCTGCTTTATCCTTTCACCTGTGGATGGACATCTTGGTTGCTTCACTGTCTTGGATATTGTGAATAAGACTGCACTGCAGCTGTTGCAGCCTTTGTCTTCTCCATCCTGGTTTTCTCAGGTGAGAGGCCCAGTGGTGAACCTGCTGGATTGAATGGTACCTCAATTTTTACTTTCAAACGCAGCTCCTTTCTGTTCTCATTATTGGCTCTTACCACTTCACATCTCTCCAGCAGGTAGAGGGTACACAGTTCTCTAAAACCCCTTCAGCATTTATTGTTTGCAGACTTTTTGCTGATGGTCAGTCGACTAGTGTGAGTTGAAAGCTCCTTGTAGATTTTATTACATGAGTCTAATAGTTCCCGAGGTTGAGCTTTTACCCATTTTCCTTTGTTTTCAAAGAGGGTGAGTAAAACGTAACTCTATATACTACCTTCTTGAAAAATTTGCCTGTTTTGCATTTTTTTGTCCATTCCCTACTTCAGCACAATTTTTTTACGGCAGGTGTCCTTTACAGCCCTGAGTCCTTGAGAATGTTAAGTGAACATTAGCTGTGGGTTGAAAGCCGCTCTTGTGGGAAACGGCCACAAGGCGGCAGCATTTCTCCTTATCCAAATCTGGTTACTAGCGCAACAGAGACTTGATGGAATTGGTGCTCTAGGTTGTAAATTAGAACGGAATGTGCCGGGAAAAAGCCCTTTTAGTATATGTCTCAGTACTTCTTGTTCGTCTTTTTAATTTAATTTTATACTTTATCACAGCTAATTTGAATACAAAGGTTTGTTTCTTCTACGTGTGCAAGATGTCGTTCTTTCACCCCTATACACGTATCTATTCTTCTTCGCATCCTTTCCCTATGTAGGTTATGACCCAATGTTGAGTAGTGTTCTCCTGCTATTCCGTAGGTGTTTGGTGATTATATATTTCATATGGTTTGTATATCTCTGTTAACCCCAATATCGTAGTGTATCCAATCCTCACACCATTCCATTTGGTGAACAATAAGTTTTTTTAATGAATCTGTGGTTGCCTTTCTCTGTGGAATTATCTTCATTGGTATCAATTTTTAGGTAACACCTAAAAGTGACATGATAGGATATGTGTCTTTTGCTTTCTCACTTACTACAAGTTCCGTGGTTACTTCTAAACTCGCCTATGGTGCTGCAAATGGCATTGTTTCATTTTTTCACTAGCGAATATTCCATCTGTATATGTTGCAGTTCTTTTTGTCCACCCATCTGTTGGTGGACTTTTTGGTTACTTCCATATCTTGGCTATTGTAATACTGTGCAAAGCAGATTTGCCTGCCTGTGTCTTTCCAATTATGTCTTGTTAGATTATACGTCCAGGAATGGGCCTGCTGGATCATATCGTAGCTCAATGTATACCTTTTATAGGCACCTCCATTCTGTTCTCATTAGTGGCTCTTTACAAGGTACGTCCCACTTAATGTTGAGGGTATGCATTTCTCCACAACACCTTCAGCATCTGTTGTTTGTAGTTTTCTTGCTGATGGTTATTCTGACCAGTGTGAGCTGATACCTCTTTGTGGTTGAATTTGCATGTGTCTCGTAATCCATTGAAATTGAGCTTTAAAGCATGTCCTTTTTATTTTTCAATCTGTGATTACTGCTTAGTTCTTCAGAGAGGTTTCTTAAAGTATGTGTCACATTTTGAAGAGTTTTGGCCATTACCTCACTCAAACATTTTGAGGGCAGGTTTCATTTACAGCCCTGCAGTACTTGTTCTTATGAAGTGACCATTAGCACAGGCTTTGAAGCTGCTTTTGCAGGTTATGGCCAGAGGGCGGCAGCCTTTCTATGTTCCCCACCCTGGTAACTAGGGAAAAAGTCCTTCCAGCCTGGGGTGTTCCTCAGTTATAAATTAGAGTGGAATGTGCCCAGATAAACCCACAAATGCTGATGTTTCCTTACTTTTGTTTGTTTTCTAAATTAAATTTATATTTTTTACTGAAGTAATATTCCATTTTGTGCATGGACCACTGCTTCTTGGTGCCTTCCTCGGCTGAGGGACATTTTCGTGGCTTCCAGGTGTTGGCTATGGTAAATATTGCTGGAGTGCAGGCTTGCCAGCCTGAGACTCTTAGATTCTCATTTTCTCAGGTGATAGGCCCAGCAGTGCGTTTGATTGATTGACTGGTAGCACAGTGTTTCCCTTTTCAGAGCACCTCCTTTGTGTTTTCATTAGTGGCTCTTACGACGTCCCCCTTAGAACTGAGGGTACGCATTTCTCCACAATCCCTTCGGCATTTATTGTTGGCAGCATTTTTGCTAATGGCCCTTCCGACTGCTGTGAGCTGGTAGTTTCTTGTAATTTGGGATTGCATGTCTTTAAAAATTCCTAAAATTCATCATTATTATATGCCTTTATCTTTTCTGTTAAAAAAATGAAAAAAATTGTGAGTACAATAGAAGTCTTGAAATCGTCTTCTTGCAAGGTTGCCCTCTTTTGAATTTTTTGGTCGATTTTCCACCCCAGGATCATTTCGGAGGGCAAGTGTCATTTACAGAACTGCAAGTTTGGTGAACATTTAGTGACCTTTAGCAATGGGTTTAAAGCTGCTGTTTTGGGAAATGGCCACAAGGAGGAAGCATTACTCCATTCCCAAACCTGGGCACGAGGGCAGCCGAGCCTTTCTGGATGTCGTGTTCCTAGGTTGTAAATTAAAATGGAATATGCCAGGAGAAACCCCCATAAGTTTATGTCTCATTACTTCTTCTTGGTTTTTAAAATTTTTTAATCGGGGTAAAGATTAGAATATTGTTTGCCCTGGGTGTACACAATCTGGTTCATTTGTACATTATATATGTCTATTCACGTACAGATCCTCTTCCCATGGAAAATATTACAGAGTGTTCCGTAGACCTCCCTTGCTAGATGGTCGGTCTTTTTGAGCTATGTATATAATATATATTGGTATATGTATACTACCACTAATCTTGATTTATCCCCCCACCTTTCCTTTCAGATGAGCATAGCTTGTTTTCTAAGTCTGTGAGTGTCTTTCTCTGTGGAAATATGTTCATTTGTGTCAGTCATTAGATAACGCCTATAAGTGATATCACAGGATGTAGGTCTTTTGCTTTCCGACTTACCCCATGTTTTGTGACTATCTCCAGGCTCATCTGCGGTGCCTCAAAGAGCAGTGTTTCATTGTTTTCCATGGCTAATATTCCACTGTGTACATGGACCACTTCTGCTTTATCCTTTCACCTGTGGATGGACATCTTGGTTGCTTCACTGTCTTGGATATTGTGAATAAGACTGCACTGCAGCTGTTGCAGCCTTTGTCTTCTCCATCCTGGTTTTCTCAGGTGAGAGGCCCAGTGGTGAACCTGCTGGATTGAATGGTACCTCAATTTTTACTTTCAAACGCAGCTCCTTTCTGTTCTCATTATTGGCTCTTACCACTTTACATCTCTCCAGCAGGTAGAGGGTACACAGTCCTCTAAAACCCCTTCAGCATTTATTGTTTGCAGACTTTTTGCTGATGGTCAGTCGACTAGTGTGAGTTGAAAGCTCCTTGTAGATTTTATTACATGAGTCTAATAGTTCCCGAGGTTGAGCTTTTATCCATTTTCCTTTGTTTTCAAAGAGGGTGAGTAAAACGTAACTCTATATACTACCTTCTTGAAAAATTTGCCTGTTTTGCATTTTTTTGTCCATTCCCTACTTCAGCACAATTTTTTTACGGCAGGTGTCCTTTACAGCCCTGAGTCCTTGAGAATGTTAAGTGAACATTAGCTGTGGGTTGAAAGCCGCTCTTGTGGGAAACGGCCACAAGGCGGCAGCATTTCTCCTTATCCAAATCTGGTTACTAGCGCAACAGAGACTTGATGGAATTGGTGCTCTAGGTTGTAAATTAGAACGGAATGTGCCGGGAAAAAGCCCTTTTAGTATATGTCTCAGTACTTCTTGTTCGTCTTTTTAATTTAATTTTATACTTTATCACAGCAAATTTGAATACAAAGGTTTGTTTCTTCTACGTGTGCAAGATGTCGTTCTTTCACCCCTATACACGTATCTATTCTTCTTCGCATCCTTTCCCCATGTAGGTTATGAACCAATGTTGAGTAGTGTTCTCCTGCTATTCCGTAGGTGTTTGGTGATTATATATTTCATATGGTTTGTATATCTCTGTTAACCCCAATATCGTAGTGTATCCAATCCTCACACCATTCCATTTGGTGAACAATAAGTTTTTTTAATGAATCTGTGGTTGCCTTTCTCTGTGGAATTATCTTCATTGGTATCAATTTTTAGGTAACACCTAAAAGTGACATGATAGGATATGTGTCTTTTGCTTTCTCACTTACTACAAGTTCCGTGGTTACTTCTAAACTCGCCTATGGTGCTGCAAATGGCATTGTTTCATTTTTTCACTAGCGAATATTCCATCTGTATATGTTGCAGTTCTTTTTGTCCACCCATCTGTTGGTGGACTTTTTGGTTACTTCCATATCTTGGCTATTGTAATACTGTGCAAAGCAGATTTGCCTGCCTGTGTCTTTCCAATTATGTCTTGTTAGATTATACGTCCAGGAATGGGCCTGCTGGATCATATCGTAGCTCAATGTATACCTTTTATAGGCACCTCCATTCTGTTCTCATTAGTGGCTCTTTACAAGGTACGTCCCACTTAATGTTGAGGGTATGCATTTCTCCACAACACCTTCAGCATCTGTTGTTTGTAGTTTTCTTGCTGATGGTTATTCTGACCAGTGTGAGCTGATACCTCTTTGTGGTTGAATTTGCATGTGTCTCGTAATCCATTGAAATTGAGCTTTAAAGCATGTCCTTTTTATTTTTCAAGCTGTGATTACTGCTTAGTTCTTCAGAGAGGTTTCTTAAAGTATGTGTCACATTTTGAAGAGTTTTGGCCATTACCTCACTCAAACATTTTGAGGGCAGGTTTCATTTACAGCCCTGCAGTACTTGTTCTTATGAAGTGACCATTAGCACAGGCTTTGAAGCTGCTTTTGCAGGTTATGGCCAGAGGGCGGCAGCCTTTCTATGTTCCCCACCCTGGTAACTAGGGAAAAAGTCCTTCCAGCCTGGGGTGTTCCTCAGTTATAAATTAGAGTGGAATGTGCCCAGATAAACCCACAAATGCTGATGTTTCCTTACTTTTGTTTGTTTTCTAAATTAAATTTATATTTTTTACTGAAGTAATATTCCATTTTGTGCATGGACCACTGCTTCTTGGTGCCTTCCTCGGCTGAGGGACATTTTCCTGGCTTCCAGGTGTTGGCTATGGTAAATATTGCTGGAGTGCAGGCTTGCCAGCCTGAGACTCTTAGATTCTCATTTTCTCAGGTGATAGGCCCAGCAGTGCGTTTGATTGATTGACTGGTAGCACAGTGTTTCCCTTTTCAGAGCACCTCCTTTGTGTTTTCATTAGTGGCTCTTACGACGTCCCCCTTAGAACTGAGGGTACGCATTTCTCCACAATCCCTTCGGCATTTATTGTTGGCAGCATTTTTTCTAATGGCCCTTCCGACTGCTGTGAGCTGGTAGTTTCTTGTAATTTGGGATTGCATGTCTTTAAAAATTCCTAAAATTCATCATTATTATATGCCTTTATCTTTTCTGTTAAAAAAATGAAAAAAATTGTGAGTACAATAGAAGTCTTGAAATCGTCTTCTTGCAAGGTTGCCCTCTTTTGAATTTTTTGGTCGATTTTCCACCCCAGGATCATTTCGGAGGGCAAGTGTCATTTACAGAACTGCAAGTTTGGTGAACATTTAGTGACCTTTAGCAATGGGTTTAAAGCTGCTGTTTTGGGAAATGGCCACAAGGAGGAAGCATTACTCCATTCCCAAACCTGGGCACGAGGGCAGCCGAGCCTTTCTGGATGTCGTGTTCCTAGGTTGTAAATTAGAATGGAATGTGCCAGGAGAAACCCCCATAAGTTTATGTCTCATTACTTCTTCTTGGTTTTTAAAATTTTTTAATCGGGGTAAAGATTAGAATATTGTTTGCCCTGGGTGTACACAATCTGGTTCATTTGTACATTATATATGTCTATTCACGTACAGATCCTCTTCCCATGGAAAATATTACAGAGTGTTCCGTAGACCTCCCTTGCTAGATGGTCGGTCTTTTTGAGCTATGTATATAATATATATTGGTATATGTATACTACCACTAATCTTGATTTATCCCCCCACCTTTCCTTTCAGATGAGCATAGCTTGTTTTCTAAGTCTGTGAGTGTCTTTCTCTGTGGAAATATGTTCATTTGTGTCAGTCATTAGATAACGCCTATAAGTGATATCATAGGATGTAGGTCTTTTGCTTTCCGACTTACCCCATGTTTTGTGACTATCTCCAGGCTCATCTGCGGTGCCTCAAAGAGCAGTGTTTCATTGTTTTCCATGGCTAATATTCCACTGTGTACATGGACCACTTCTGCTTTATCCTTTCACCTGTGGATGGACATCTTGGTTGCTTCACTGTCTTGGATATTGTGAATAAGACTGCACTGCAGCTGTTGCAGCCTTTGTCTTCTCCATCCTGGTTTTCTCAGGTGAGAGGCCCAGTGGTGAACCTGCTGGATTGAATGGTACCTCAATTTTTACTTTCAAACGCAGCTCCTTTCTGTTCTCATTATTGGCTCTTACCACTTTACATCTCTCCAGCAGGTAGAGGGTACACAGTTCTCTAAAACCCCTTCAGCATTTATTGTTTGCAGACTTTTTGCTGATGGTCAGTCGACTAGTGTGAGTTGAAAGCTCCTTGTAGATTTTATTACATGAGTCTAATAGTTCCCGAGGTTGAGCTTTTACCCATTTTCCTTTGTTTTCAAAGAGGGTGAGTAAAACGTAACTCTATATACTACCTTCTTGAAAAATTTGCCTGTTTTGCATTTTTTTGGCCAGTCCCTACTTCAGCACAATTTTTTTACGGCAGGTGTCCTTTACAGCCCTGAGTCCTTGAGAATGTTAAGTGAACATTAGCTGTGGGTTGAAAGCCGCTCTTGTGGGAAACGGCCACAAGGCGGCAGCATTTCTCCTTATCCAAATCTGGTTACTAGCGCAACAGAGACTTGATGGAATTGGTGCTCTAGGTTGTAAATTAGAACGGAATGTGCCGGGAAAAAGCCCTTTTAGTATATGTCTCAGTACTTCTTGTTCGTCTTTTTAACTTAATTTTATATTTTATCACAGCTAATTTGAATACAAAGGTTTGTTTCTTCTACGTGTGCAAGATGTGGTTCTTTCACCCCTATACACGTATCTATTCTTCTTCGCATCCTTTCCCCATGTAGGTTATGACCCAATGTTGAGTAGTGTTCTCCTGCTATTCCGTAGGTGTTTGGTGATTATATATTTCGTATGGTTTGTATATCTCTGTTAACCCCAATATCGTAGTGTATGCAATCCTCACACCATTCCATTTGGTGAACAATAAGTTTTTTAATGAATCTGTGGTTGCCTTTCTCTGTGGAATTATCTTCATTGGTATCAATTTTTAGGTAACACCTAAAAGTGACATGATAGGATATGTGTCTTTTGCTTTCTCACTTACTACAAGTTCCGTGGTTACTTCTAAACTCGCCTATGGTGCTGCAAATGGCATTGTTTCATTTTTTCACTAGCGAATATTCCATCTGTATATGTTGCAGTTCTTTTTGTCCACCCATCTGTTGGTGGACTTTTTGGTTACTTCCATATCTTGGCTATTGTAATACTGTGCAAAGCAGATTTGCCTGCCTGTGTCTTTCCAATTATGTCTTGTTAGATTATACGTCCAGGAATGGGCCTGCTGGATCATATCGTAGCTCAATGTATACCTTTTATAGGCACCTCCATTCTGTTCTCATTAGTGGCTCTTTACAAGGTACGTCCCACTTAATGTTGAGGGTATGCATTTCTCCACAACACCTTCAGCATCTGTTGTTTGTAGTTTTCTTGCTGATGGTTATTCTGACCAGTGTGAGCTGATACCTCTTTGTGGTTGAATTTGCATGTGTCTCGTAATCCATTGAAATTGAGCTTTAAAGCATGTCCTTTTTATTTTTCAAGCTGTGATTACTGCTTAGTTCTTCAGAGAGGTTTCTTAAAGTATGTGTCACATTTTGAAGAGTTTTGGCCATTACCTCACTCAAACATTTTGAGGGCAGGTTTCATTTACAGCCCTGCAGTACTTGTTCTTATGAAGTGACCATTAGCACAGGCTTTGAAGCTGCTTTTGCAGGTTATGGCCAGAGGGCGGCAGCCTTTCTATGTTCCCCACCCTGGTAACTAGGGAAAAAGTCCTTCCAGCCTGGGGTGTTCCTCAGTTATAAATTAGAGTGGAATGTGCCCAGATAAACCCACAAATGCTGATGTTTCCTTACTTTTGTTTGTTTTCTAAATTAAATTTATATTTTTTACTGAAGTAATATTCCATTTTGTGCATGGACCACTGCTTCTTGGTGCCTTCCTCGGCTGAGGGACATTTTCGTGGCTTCCAGGTGTTGGCTATGGTAAATATTGCTGGAGTGCAGGCTTGCCAGCCTGAGACTCTTAGATTCTCATTTTCTCAGGTGATAGGCCCAGCAGTGCGTGTGATTGATTGACTGGTAGCACAGTGTTTCCCTTTTCAGAGCACCTCCTTTGTGTTTTCATTAGTGGCTCTTACGACGTCCCCCTTAGAACTGAGGGTACGCATTTCTCCACAATCCCTTCGGCATTTATTGTTGGCAGCATTTTTGCTAATGGCCCTTCCGACTGCTGTGAGCTGGTAGTTTCTTGTAATTTGGGTTTGCATGTCTTTAAAAATTCCTAAAATTCATCATTATTATATGCCTTTATCTTTTCTGTTAAAAAAATGAAAAAAATTGTGAGTACAATAGAAGTCTGGAAATCGTCTTCTTGCAAGGTTGCCCTCTTTTGAATTTTTTGGTCGATTTTCCACCCCAGGATCATTTCGGAGGGCAAGTGTCATTTACAGAACTGCAAGTTTGGTGAACATTTAGTGACCTTTAGCAATGGGTTTAAAGCTGCTGTTTTGGGAAATGGCCACAAGGAGGAAGCATTACTCCATTCCCAAACCTGGGCACGAGGGCAGCCGAGCCTTTCTGGATGTCGTGTTCCTAGGTTGTAAATTAGAATGGAATGTGCCAGGAGAAACCCCCATAAGTTTATGTCTCATTACTTCTTCTTGGTTTTTAAAATTTTTTAATCGGGGTAAAGATTAGAATATTGTTTGCCCTGGGTGTACACAATCTGGTTCATTTGTACATTATATATGTCTATTCACGTACAGATCCTCTTCCCATGGAAAATATTACAGAGTGTTCCGTAGACCTCCCTTGCTAGATGGTCGGTCTTTTTGAACTATGTATATAATATATATTGGTATATGTATACTACCACTAATCTTGATTTATCCCCCCACCTTTCCTTTCAGATGAGCATAGCTTGTTTTCTAAGTCTGTGAGTGTCTTTCTCTGTGGAAATATGTTCATTTGTGTCAGTCATTAGATAACGCCTATAAGTGATATCACAGGATGTAGGTCTTTTGCTTTCCGACTTACCCCATGTTTTGTGACTATCTCCAGGCTCATCTGCGGTGCCTCAAAGAGCAGTGTTTCATTGTTTTCCATGGCTAATATTCCACTGTGTACATGGACCACTTCTGCTTTATCCTTTCACCTGTGGATGGACATCTTGGTTGCTTCACTGTCTTGGATATTGTGAATAAGACTGCACTGCAGCTGTTGCAGCCTTTGTCTTCTCCATCCTGGTTTTCTCAGGTGAGAGGCCCAGTGGTGAACCTGCTGGATTGAATGGTACCTCAATTTTTACTTTCAAACGCAGCTCCTTTCTGTTCTCATTATTGGCTCTTACCACTTTACATCTCTCCAGCAGGTAGAGGGTACACAGTTCTCTAAAACCCCTTCAGCATTTATTGTTTGCAGACTTTTTGCTGATGGTCAGTCGACTAGTGTGAGTTGAAAGCTCCTTGTAGATTTTATTACATGAGTCTAATAGTTCCCGAGGTTGAGCTTTTATCCATTTTCCTTTGTTTTCAAAGAGGGTGAGTAAAACGTAACTCTATATACTACCTTCTTGAAAAATTTGCCTGTTTTGCATTTTTTTGGCCAGTCCCTACTTCAGCACAATTTTTTTACGGCAGGTGTCCTTTACAGCCCTGAGTCCTTGAGAATGTTAAGTGAACATTAGCTGTGGGTTGAAAGCCGCTCTTGTGGGAAACGGCCACAAGGCGGCAGCATTTCTCCTTATCCAAATCTGGTTACTAGCGCAACAGAGACTTGATGGAATTGGTGCTCTCGGTTGTAAATTAGAACGGAATGTGCCGGGAAAAAGCCCTTTTAGTATATGTCTCAGTACTTCTTGTTCGTCTTTTTAACTTAATTTTATATTTTATCACAGCTAATTTGAATACAGAGGTTTGTTTCTTCTACGTGTGCAAGATGTCGTTCTTTCACCCCTATACACGTATCTATTCTTCTTCGCATCCTTTCCCCATGTAGGTTATGACCCAATGTTGAGTAGTGTTCTCCTGCTATTCCATAGGTGTTTGGTGATTATATATTTCATATGGTTTGTATATCTCTGTTAACCCCAATATCGTAGTGTATCCAATCCTCACACCATTCCATTTGGTGAACAATAAGTTTTTTTAATGAATCTGTGGTTGCCTTTCTCTGTGGAATTATCTTCATTGGTATCAATTTTTAGGTAACACCTAAAAGTGACATGATAGGATATGTGTCTTTTGCTTTCTCACTTACTACAAGTTCCGTGGTTACTTCTAAACTCGCCTATGGTGCTGCAAATGGCATTGTTTCATTTTTTCACTAGCGAATATTCCATCTGTATATGTTGCAGTTCTTTTTGTCCACCCATCTGTTGGTGGACTTTTTGGTTACTTCCATATCTTGGCTATTGTAATACTGTGCAAAGCAGATTTGCCTGCCTGTGTCTTTCCAATTATGTCTTGTTAGATTATACGTCCAGGAATGGGCCTGCTGGATCATATCGTAGCTCAATGTATACCTTTTATAGGCACCTCCATTCTGTTCTCATTAGTGGCTCTTTACAAGGTACGTCCCACTTAATGTTGAGGGTATGCATTTCTCCACAACACCTTCAGCATCTGTTGTTTGTAGTTTTCTTGCTGATGGTTATTCTGACCAGTGTGAGCTGATACCTCTTTGTGGTTGAATTTGCATGTGTCTCGTAATCCATTGAAATTGAGCTTTAAAGCATGTCCTTTTTATTTTTCAAGCTGTGATTACTGCTTAGTTCTTCAGAGAGGTTTCTTAAAGTATGTGTCACATTTTGAAGAGTTTTGGCCATTACCTCACTCAAACATTTTGAGGGCAGGTTTCATTTACAGCCCTGCAGTACTTGTTCTTATGAAGTGACCATTAGCACAGGCTTTGAAGCTGCTTTTGCAGGTTATGGCCAGAGGGCGGCAGCCTTTCTATGTTCCCCACCCTGGTAACTAGGGAAAAAGTCCTTCCAGCCTGGGGTGTTCCTCAGTTATAAATTAGAGTGGAATGTGCCCAGATAAACCCACAAATGCTGATGTTTCCTTACTTTTGTTTGTTTTCTAAATTAAATTTATATTTTTTACTGAAGTAATATTCCATTTTGTGCATGGACCACTGCTTCTTGGTGCCTTCCTCGGCTGAGGGACATTTTCGTGGCTTCCAGGTGTTGGCTATGGTAAATATTGCTGGAGTGCAGGCTTGCCAGCCTGAGACTCTTAGATTCTCATTTTCTCAGGTGATAGGCCCAGCAGTGCGTGTGATTGATTGACTGGTAGCACAGTGTTTCCCTTTTCAGAGCACCTCCTTTGTGTTTTCATTAGTGGCTCTTACGACGTCCCCCTTAGAACTGAGGGTACGCATTTCTCCACAATCCCTTCGGCATTTATTGTTGGCAGCATTTTTGCTAATGGCCCTTCCGACTGCTGTGAGCTGGTAGTTTCTTGTAATTTGGGTTTGCATGTCTTTAAAAATTCCTAAAATTCATCATTATTATATGCCTTTATCTTTTCTGTTAAAAAAATGAAAAAAATTGTGAGTACAATAGAAGTCTTGAAATCGTCTTCTTGCAAGGTTGCCCTCTTTTGAATTTTTTGGTCGATTTTCCACCCCAGGATCATTTCGGAGGGCAAGTGTCATTTACAGAACTGCAAGTTTGGTGAACATTTAGTGACCTTTAGCAATGGGTTTAAAGCTGCTGTTTTGGGAAATGGCCACAAGGAGGAAGCATTACTCCATTCCCAAACCTGGGCACGAGGGCAGCCGAGCCTTTCTGGATGTCGTGTTCCTAGGTTGTAAATTAGAATGGAATGTGCCAGGAGAAACCCCCATAAGTTTATGTCTCATTACTTCTTCTTGGTTTTTAAAATTTTTTAATCGGGGTAAAGATTAGAATATTGTTTGCCCTGGGTGTACACAATCTGGTTCATTTGTACATTATATATGTCTATTCACGTACAGATCCTCTTCCCATGGAAAATATTACAGAGTGTTCCGTAGACCTCCCTTGCTAGATGGTCGGTCTTTTTGAACTATGTATATAATATATATTGGTATATGTATACTACCACTAATCTTGATTTATCCCCCCACCTTTCCTTTCAGATGAGCATAGCTTGTTTTCTAAGTCTGTGAGTGTCTTTCTCTGTGGAAATATGTTCATTTGTGTCAGTTATTAGATAACGCCTATAAGTGATATCACAGGATGTAGGTCTTTTGCTTTCCGACTTCCCCCATGTTTTGTGACTATCTCCAGGCTCATCTGCGGTGCCTCAAAGAGCAGTGTTTCATTGTTTTCCATGGCTAATATTCCACTGTGTACATGGACCACTTCTGCTTTATCCTTTCACCTGTGGATGGACATCTTGGTTGCTTCACTGTCTTGGATATTGTGAATAAGACTGCACTGCAGCTGTTGCAGCCTTCGTCTTCTCGATCCTGGTTTTCTCAGGTGAGAGGCCCAGTGGTGAACCTGCTGGATTGAATGGTACCTCAATTTTTACTTTCAAACGCAGCTCCTTTCTGTTCTCATTATTGGCTCTTACCACTTTACATCTCTCCAGCAGGTAGAGGGTACACAGTTCTCTAAAACCCCTTCAGCATTTATTGTTTGCAGACTTTTTGCTGATGGTCAGTCGACTAGTGTGAGTTGAAAGCTCCTTGTAGATTTTATTACATGAGTCTAATAGTTCCCGAGGTTGAGCTTTTATCCATTTTCCTTTGTTTTCAAAGAGGGTGAGTAAAACGTAACTCTATATACTACCTTCTTGAAAAATTTGCCTGTTTTGCATTTTTTTGGCCAGTCCCTACTTCAGCACAATTTTTTTACGGCAGGTGTCCTTTACAGCCCTGAGTCCTTGAGAATGTTAAGTGAACATTAGCTGTGGGTTGAAAGCCGTTCTTGTGGGAAACGGCCACAAGGCGGCAGCATTTCTCCTTATCCAAATCTGGTTACTAGCGCAACAGAGACTTGATGGAATTGGTGCTCTAGGTTGTAAATTAGAACGGAATGTGCCGGGAAAAAGCCCTTTTAGTATATGTCTCAGTACTTCTTGTTCGTCTTTTTAACTTAATTTTATATTTTATCACAGCTAATTTGAATACAGAGGTTTGTTTCTTCTACGTGTGCAAGATGTCGTTCTTTCACCCCTATACACGTATCTATTCTTCTTCGCATCCTTTCCCCATGTAGGTTATGACCCAATGTTGAGTAGTGTTCTCCTGCTATTCCGTAGGTGTTTGGTGATTATATATTTCATATGGTTTGTATATCTCTGTTAACCCCAATATCGTAGTGTATCCAATCCTCACACCATTCCATTTGGTGAACAATAAGTTTTTTTAATGAATCTGTGGTTGCCTTTCTCTGTGGAATTATCTTCATTGGTATCAATTTTTAGGTAACACCTAAAAGTGACATGATAGGATATGTGTCTTTTGCTTTCTCACTTACTACAAGTTCCGTGGTTACTTCTAAACTCGCCTATGGTGCTGCAAATGGCATTGTTTCATTTTTTCACTAGCGAATATTCCATCTGTATATGTTGCAGTTCTTTTTGTCCACCCATCTGTTGGTGGACTTTTTGGTTACTTCCATATCTTGGCTATTGTAATACTGTGCAAAGCAGATTTGCCTGCCTGTGTCTTTCCAATTATGTCTTGTTAGATTATACGTCCAGGAATGGGCCTGCTGGATCATATCGTAGCTCAATGTATACCTTTTATAGGCACCTCCATTCTGTTCTCATTAGTGGCTCTTTACAAGGTACGTCCCACTTAATGTTGAGGGTATGCATTTCTCCACAACACCTTCAGCATCTGTTGTTTGTAGTTTTCTTGCTGATGGTTATTCTGACCAGTGTGAGCTGATACCTCTTTGTGGTTGAATTTGCATGTGTCTCGTAATCCATTGAAATTGAGCTTTAAAGCATGTCCTTTTTATTTTTCAAGCTGTGATTACTGCTTAGTTCTTCAGAGAGGTTTCTTAAAGTATGTGTCACATTTTGAAGAGTTTTGGCCATTACCTCACTCAAACATTTTGAGGGCAGGTTTCATTTACAGCCCTGCAGTACTTGTTCTTATGAAGTGACCATTAGCACAGGCTTTGAAGCTGCTTTTGCAGGTTATGGCCAGAGGGCGGCAGCCTTTCTATGTTCCCCACCCTGGTAACTAGGGAAAAAGTCCTTCCAGCCTGGGGTGTTCCTCAGTTATAAATTAGAGTGGAATGTGCCCAGATAAACCCACAAATGCTGATGTTTCCTTACTTTTGTTTGTTTTCTAAATTAAATTTATATTTTTTACTGAAGTAATATTCCATTTTGTGCATGGACCACTGCTTCTTGGTGCCTTCCTCGGCTGAGGGACATTTTCCTGGCTTCCAGGTGTTGGCTATGGTAAATATTGCTGGAGTGCAGGCTTGCCAGCCTGAGACTCTTAGATTCTCATTTTCTCAGGTGATAGGCCCAGCAGTGCGTGTGATTGATTGACTGGTAGCACAGTGTTTCCCCTTTCAGAGCACCTCCTTTGTGTTTTCATTAGTGGCTCTTACGACGTCCCCCTTAGAACTGAGGGTACGCATTTCTCCACAATCCCTTCGGCATTTATTGTTGGCAGCATTTTTGCTAATGGCCCTTCCGACTGCTGTGAGCTGGTAGTTTCTTGTAATTTGGGTTTGCATGTCTTTAAAAATTCCTAAAATTCATCATTATTATATGCCTTTATCTTTTCTGTTAAAAAAATGAAAAAAATTGTGAGTACAATAGAAGTCTTGAAATCGTCTTCTTGCAAGGTTGCCCTCTTTTGAAATTTTTGGTCGATTTTCCACCCCAGGATCATTTCGGAGGGCAAGTGTCATTTACAGAACTGCAAGTTTGGTGAACATTTAGTGACCTTTAGCAATGGGTTTAAAGCTGCTGTTTTGGGAAATGGCCACAAGGAGGAAGCATTACTCCATTCCCAAACCTGGGCACGAGGGCAGCCGAGCCTTTCTGGATGTCGTGTTCCTAGGTTGTAAATTAGAATGGAATGTGCCAGGAGAAACCCCCATAAGTTTATGTCTCATTACTTCTTCTTGGTTTTTAAAATTTTTTAATCGGGGTAAAGATTAGAATATTGTTTGCCCTGGGTGTACACAATCTGGTTCATTTGTACATTATATATGTCTATTCACGTACAGATCCTCTTCCCATGGAAAATATTACAGAGTGTTCCGTAGACCTCCCTTGCTAGATGGTCGTTCTTTTTGAGCTATGTATATAATATATATTGGTATATGTATACTACCACTAATCTTGATTTATCCCCCCACCTTTCCTTTCAGATGAGCATAGCTTGTTTTCTAAGTCTGTGAGTGTCTTTCTCTGTGGAAATATGTTCATTTGTGTCAGTCATTAGATAACGCCTATAAGTGATATCATAGGATGTAGGTCTTTTGCTTTCCGACTTACCCCATGTTTTGTGACTATCTCCAGGCTCATCTGCGGTGCCTCAAAGAGCAGTGTTTCATTGTTTTCCATGGCTAATATTCCACTGTGTACATGGACCACTTCTGCTTTATCCTTTCACCTGTGGATGGACATCTTGGTTGCTTCACTGTCTTGGATATTGTGAATAAGACTGCACTGCAGCTGTTGCAGCCTTTGTCTTCTCCATCCTGGTTTTCTCAGGTGAGAGGCCCAGTGGTGAACCTGCTGGATTGAATGGTACCTCAATTTTTACTTTCAAACGCAGCTCCTTTCTGTTCTCATTATTGGCTCTTACCACTTTACATCTCTCCAGCAGGTAGAGGGTACACAGTTCTCTAAAACCCCTTCAGCATTTATTGTTTGCAGACTTTTTGCTGATGGTCAGTCGACTAGTGTGAGTTGCAAGCTCCTTGTAGATTTTATTACATGAGTCTAATAGTTCCCGAGGTTGAGCTTTTACCCATTTTCCTTTGTTTTCAAAGAGGGTGAGTAAAACGTAACTCTATATACTACCTTCTTGAAAAATTTGCCTGTTTTGCATTTTTTTGTCCATTCCCTACTTCAGCACAATTTTTTTACGGCAGGTGTCCTTTACAGCCCTGAGTCCTTGAGAATGTTAAGTGAACATTAGCTGTGGGTTGAAAGCCGCTCTTGTGGGAAACGGCCACAAGGCGGCAGCATTTCTCCTTATCCAAATCTGGTTACTAGCGCAACAGAGACTTGATGGAATTGGTGCTCTAGGTTGTAAATTAGAACGGAATGTGCCGGGAAAAAGCCCTTTTAGTATATGTCTCAGTACTTCTTGTTCGTCTTTTTAACTTAATTTTATATTTTATCACAGCTAATTTGAATACAAAGGTTTGTTTCTTCTACGTGTGCAAGATGTGGTTCTTTCACCCCTATACACGTATCTATTCTTCTTCGCATCCTTTCCCCATGTAGGTTATGACCCAATGTTGAGTAGTGTTCTCCTGCTATTCCATAGGTGTTTGGTGATTATATATTTCATATGGTTTGTATATCTCTGTTAACCCCAATATCGTAGTGTATCCAATCCTCACACCATTCCATTTGGTGAACAATAAGTTTTTTTAATGAATCTGTGGTTGCCTTTCTCTGTGGAATTATCTTCATTGGTATCAATTTTTAGGTAACACCTAAAAGTGACATGATAGGATATGTGTCTTTTGCTTTCTCACTTACTACAAGTTCCGTGGTTACTTCTAAACTCGCCTATGGTGCTGCAAATGGCATTGTTTCATTTTTTCACTAGCGAATATTCCATCTGTATATGTTGCAGTTCTTTTTGTCCACCCATCTGTTGGTGGACTTTTTGGTTACTTCCATATCTTGGCTATTGTAATACTGTGCAAAGCAGATTTGCCTGCCTGTGTCTTTCCAATTATGTCTTGTTAGATTATACGTCCAGGAATGGGCCTGCTGGATCATATCGTAGCTCAATGTATACCTTTTATAGGCACCTCCATTCTGTTCTCATTAGTGGCTCTTTACAAGGTACGTCCCACTTAATGTTGAGGGTATGCATTTCTCCACAACACCTTCAGCATCTGTTGTTTGTAGTTTTCTTGCTGATGGTTATTCTGACCAGTGTGAGCTGATACCTCTTTGTGGTTGAATTTGCATGTGTCTCGTAATCCATTGAAATTGAGCTTTAAAGCATGTCCTTTTTATTTTTCAAGCTGTGATTACTGCTTAGTTCTTCAGAGAGGTTTCTTAAAGTATGTGTCACATTTTGAAGAGTTTTGGCCATTACCTCACTCAAACATTTTGAGGGCAGGTTTCATTTACAGCCCTGCAGTACTTGTTCTTATGAAGTGACCATTAGCACAGGCTTTGAAGCTGCTTTTGCAGGTTATGGCCAGAGGGCGGCAGCCTTTCTATGTTCCCCACCCTGGTAACTAGGGAAAAAGTCCTTCCAGCCTGGGGTGTTCCTCAGTTATAAATTAGAGTGGAATGTGCCCAGATAAACCCACAAATGCTGATGTTTCCTTACTTTTGTTTGTTTTCTAAATTAAATTTATATTTTTTACTGAAGTAATATTCCATTTTGTGCATGGACCACTGCTTCTTGGTGCCTTCCTCGGCTGAGGGACATTTTCCTGGCTTCCAGGTGTTGGCTATGGTAAATATTGCTGGAGTGCAGGCTTGCCAGCCTGAGACTCTTAGATTCTCATTTTCTCAGGTGATAGGCCCAGCAGTGCGTGTGATTGATTGACTGGTAGCACAGTGTTTCCCTTTTCAGAGCACCTCCTTTGTGTTTTCATTAGTGGCTCTTACGACGTCCCCCTTAGAACTGAGGGTACGCATTTCTCCACAATCCCTTCGGCATTTATTGTTGGCAGCATTTTTGCTAATGGCCCTTCCGACTGCTGTGAGCTGGTAGTTTCTTGTAATTTGGGTTTGCATGTCTTTAAAAATTCCTAAAAGTCATCATTATTATATGCCTTTATCTTTTCTGTTAAAAAAATGAAAAAAATTGTGAGTACAATAGAAGTCTTGAAATCGTCTTCTTGCAAGGTTGCCCTCTTTTGAATTTTTTGGTCGATTTTCCACCCCAGGATCATTTCGGAGGGCAAGTGTCATTTACAGAACTGCAAGTTTGGTGAACATTTAGTGACCTTTAGCAATGGGTTTAAAGCTGCTGTTTTGGGAAATGGCCACAAGGAGGAAGCATTACTCCATTCCCAAACCTGGGCACGAGGGCAGCCGAGCCTTTCTGGATGTCGTGTTCCTAGGTTGTAAATTAGAATGGAATGTGCCAGGAGAAACCCCCATAAGTTTATGTCTCATTACTTCTTCTTGGTTTTTAAAATTTTTTAATCGGGGTAAAGATTAGAATATTGTTTGCCCTGGGTGTACACAATCTGGTTCATTTGTACATTATATATGTCTATTCACGTACAGATCCTCTTCCCATGGAAAATATTACAGAGTGTTCCGTAGACCTCCCTTGCTAGATGGTCGTTCTTTTTGAGCTATGTATATAATATATATTTGTATATGTATACTACCACTAATCTTGATTTATCCCCCCACCTTTCCTTTCAGATGAGCATAGCTTGTTTTCTAAGTCTGTGAGTGTCTTTCTCTGTGGAAATATGTTCATTTGTGTCAGTCATTAGATAACGCCTATAAGTGATATCATAGGATGTAGGTCTTTTGCTTTCCGACTTACCCCATGTTTTGTGACTATCTCCAGGCTCATCTGCGGTGCCTCAAAGAGCAGTGTTTCATTGTTTTCCATGGCTAATATTCCACTGTGTACATGGACCACTTCTGCTTTATCCTTTCACCTGTGGATGGACATCTTGGTTGCTTCACTGTCTTGGATATTGTGAATAAGACTGCACTGCAGCTGTTGCAGCCTTTGTCTTCTGCATCCTGGTTTTCTCAGGTGAGAGGCCCAGTGGTGAACCTGCTGGATTGAATGGTACCTCAATTTTTACTTTCAAACGCAGCTCCTTTCTGTTCTCATTATTGGCTCTTACCACTTTACATCTCTCCAGCAGGTAGAGGGTACACAGTTCTCTAAAACCCCTTCAGCATTTATTGTTTGCAGACTTTTTGCTGATGGTCAGTCGACTAGTGTGAGTTGAAAGCTCCTTGTAGATTTTATTACATGAGTCTAATAGTTCCCGAGGTTGAGCTTTTATCCATTTTCCTTTGTTTTCAAAGAGGGTGAGTAAAACGTAACTCTATATACTACCTTCTTGAAAAATTTGCCTGTTTTGCATTTTTTTGTCCATTCCCTACTTCAGCACAATTTTTTTACGGCAGGTGTCCTTTACAGCCCTGAGTCCTTGAGAATGTTAAGTGAACATTAGCTGTGGGTTGAAAGCCGCTCTTGTGGGAAACGGCCACAAGGCGGCAGCATTTCTCCTTATCCAAATCTGGTTACTAGCGCAACAGAGACTTGATGGAATTGGTGCTCTAGGTTGTAAATTAGAACGGAATGTGCCGGGAAAAAGCCCTTTTAGTATATGTCTCAGTACTTCTTGTTCGTCTTTTTAACTTAATTTTATATTTTATCACAGCTAATTTGAATACAAAGGTTTGTTTCTTCTACGTGTGCAAGATGTGGTTCTTTCACCCCTATACACGTATCTATTCTTCTTCGCATCCTTTCCCCATGTAGGTTATGACCCAATGTTGAGTAGTGTTCTCCTGCTATTCCATAGGTGTTTGGTGATTATATATTTCATATGGTTTGTATATCTCTGTTAACCCCAATATCGTAGTGTATCCAATCCTCACACCATTCCATTTGGTGAACAATAAGTTTTTTTAATGAATCTGTGGTTGCCTTTCTCTGTGGAATTATCTTCATTGGTATCAATTTTTAGGTAACACCTAAAAGTGACATGATAGGATATGTGTCTTTTGCTTTCTCACTTACTACAAGTTCCGTGGTTACTTCTAAACTCGCCTATGGTGCTGCAAATGGCATTGTTTCATTTTTTCACTAGCGAATATTCCATCTGTATATGTTGCAGTTCTTTTTGTCCACCCATCTGTTGGTGGACTTTTTGGTTACTTCCATATCTTGGCTATTGTAATACTGTGCAAAGCAGATTTGCCTGCCTGTGTCTTTCCAATTATGTCTTGTTAGATTATACGTCCAGGAATGGGCCTGCTGGATCATATCGTAGCTCAATGTATACCTTTTATAGGCACCTCCATTCTGTTCTCATTAGTGGCTCTTTACAAGGTACGTCCCACTTAATGTTGAGGGTATGCATTTCTCCACAACACCTTCAGCATCTGTTGTTTGTAGTTTTCTTGCTGATGGTTATTCTGACCAGTGTGAGCTGATACCTCTTTGTGGTTGAATTTGCATGTGTCTCGTAATCCATTGAAATTGAGCTTTAAAGCATGTCCTTTTTATTTTTCAAGCTGTGATTACTGCTTAGTTCTTCAGAGAGGTTTCTTAAAGTATGTGTCACATTTTGAAGAGTTTTGGCCATTACCTCACTCAAACATTTTGAGGGCAGGTTTCATTTACAGCCCTGCAGTACTTGTTCTTATGAAGTGACCATTAGCACAGGCTTTGAAGCTGCTTTTGCAGGTTATGGCCAGAGGGCGGCAGCCTTTCTATGTTCCCCACCCTGGTAACTAGGGAAAAAGTCCTTCCAGCCTGGGGTGTTCCTCAGTTATAAATTAGAGTGGAATGTGCCCAGATAAACCCACAAATGCTGATGTTTCCTTACTTTTGTTTGTTTTCTAAATTAAATTTATATTTTTTACTGAAGTAATATTCCATTTTGTGCATGGACCACTGCTTCTTGGTGCCTTCCTCGGCTGAGGGACATTTTCCTGGCTTCCAGGTGTTGGCTATGGTAAATATTGCTGGAGTGCAGGCTTGCCAGCCTGAGACTCTTAGATTCTCATTTTCTCAGGTGATAGGCCCAGCAGTGCGTGTGATTGATTGACTGGTAGCACAGTGTTTCCCTTTTCAGAGCACCTCCTTTGTGTTTTCATTAGTGGCTCTTACGACGTCCCCCTTAGAACTGAGGGTACGCATTTCTCCACAATCCCTTCGGCATTTATTGTTGGCAGCATTTTTGCTAATGGCCCTTCCGACTGCTGTGAGCTGGTAGTTTCTTGTAATTTGGGTTTGCATGTCTTTAAAAATTCCTAAAAGTCATCATTATTATATGCCTTTATCTTTTCTGTTAAAAAAATGAAAAAAATTGTGAGTACAATAGAAGTCTTGAAATCGTCTTCTTGCAAGGTTGCCCTCTTTTGAATTTTTTGGTCGATTTTCCACCCCAGGATCATTTCGGAGGGCAAGTGTCATTTACAGAACTGCAAGTTTGGTGAACATTTAGTGACCTTTAGCAATGGGTTTAAAGCTGCTGTTTTGGGAAATGGCCACAAGGAGGAAGCATTACTCCATTCCCAAACCTGGGCACGAGGGCAGCCGAGCCTTTCTGGATGTCGTGTTCCTAGGTTGTAAATTAGAATGGAATGTGCCAGGAGAAACCCCCATAAGTTTATGTCTCATTACTTCTTCTTGGTTTTTAAAATTTTTTAATCGGGGTAAAGATTAGAATATTGTTTGCCCTGGGTGTACACAATCTGGTTCATTTGTACATTATATATGTCTATTCACGTACAGATCCTCTTCCCATGGAAAATATTACAGAGTGTTCCGTAGACCTCCCTTGCTAGATGGTCGGTCTTTTTGAACTATGTATATAATATATATTGGTATATGTATACTACCACTAATCTTGATTTATCCCCCCACCTTTCCTTTCAGATGAGCATAGCTTGTTTTCTAAGTCTGTGAGTGTCTTTCTCTGTGGAAATATGTTCATTTGTGTCAGTCATTAGATAACGCCTATAAGTGATATCACAGGATGTAGGTCTTTTGCTTTCCGACTTCCCCCATGTTTTGTGACTATCTCCAGGCTCATCTGCGGTGCCTCAAAGAGCAGTGTTTCATTGTTTTCCATGGCTAATATTCCACTGTGTACATGGACCACTTCTGCTTTATCCTTTCACCTGTGGATGGACATCTTGGTTGCTTCACTGTCTTGGATATTGTGAATAAGACTGCACTGCAGCTGTTGCAGCCTTCGTCTTCTCCATCCTGGTTTTCTCAGGTGAGAGGCCCAGTGGTGAACCTGCTGGATTGAATGGTACCTCAATTTTTACTTTCAAACGCAGCTCCTTTCTGTTCTCATTATTGGCTCTTACCACTTTACATCTCTCCAGCAGGTAGAGGGTACACAGTTCTCTAAAACCCCTTCAGCATTTATTGTTTGCAGACTTTTTGCTGATGGTCAGTCGACTAGTGTGAGTTGAAAGCTCCTTGTAGATTTTATTACATGAGTCTAATAGTTCCCGAGGTTGAGCTTTTATCCATTTTCCTTTGTTTTCAAAGAGGGTGAGTAAAACGTAACTCTATATACTACCTTCTTGAAAAATTTGCCTGTTTTGCATTTTTTTGTCCATTCCCTACTTCAGCACAATTTTTTTACGGCAGGTGTCCTTTACAGCCCTGAGTCCTTGAGAATGTTAAGTGAACATTAGCTGTGGGTTGAAAGCCGCTCTTGTGGGAAACGGCCACAAGGCGGCAGCATTTCTCCTTATCCAAATCTGGTTACTAGCGCAACAGAGACTTGATGGAATTGGTGCTCTAGGTTGTAAATTAGAACGGAATGTGCCGGGAAAAAGCCCTTTTAGTATATGTCTCAGTACTTCTTGTTCGTCTTTTTAACTTAATTTTATATTTTATCACAGCTAATTTGAATACAAAGGTTTGTTTCTTCTACGTGTGCAAGATGTGGTTCTTTCACCCCTATACACGTATCTATTCTTCTTCGCATCCTTTCCCCATGTAGGTTATGACCCAATGTTGAGTAGTGTTCTCCTGCTATTCCATAGGTGTTTGGTGATTATATATTTCATATGGTTTGTATATCTCTGTTAACCCCAATATCGTAGTGTATCCAATCCTCACACCATTCCATTTGGTGAACAATAAGTTTTTTTAATGAATCTGTGGTTGCCTTTCTCTGTGGAATTATCTTCATTGGTATCAATTTTTAGGTAACACCTAAAAGTGACATGATAGGATATGTGTCTTTTGCTTTCTCACTTACTACAAGTTCCGTGGTTACTTCTAAACTCGCCTATGGTGCTGCAAATGGCATTGTTTCATTTTTTCACTAGCGAATATTCCATCTGTATATGTTGCAGTTCTTTTTGTCCACCCATCTGTTGGTGGACTTTTTGGTTACTTCCATATCTTGGCTATTGTAATACTGTGCAAAGCAGATTTGCCTGCCTGTGTCTTTCCAATTATGTCTTGTTAGATTATACGTCCAGGAATGGGCCTGCTGGATCATATCGTAGCTCAATGTATACCTTTTATAGGCACCTCCATTCTGTTCTCATTAGTGGCTCTTTACAAGGTACGTCCCACTTAATGTTGAGGGTATGCATTTCTCCACAACACCTTCAGCATCTGTTGTTTGTAGTTTTCTTGCTGATGGTTATTCTGACCAGTGTGAGCTGATACCTCTTTGTGGTTGAATTTGCATGTGTCTCGTAATCCATTGAAATTGAGCTTTAAAGCATGTCCTTTTTATTTTTCAAGCTGTGATTACTGCTTAGTTCTTCAGAGAGGTTTCTTAAAGTATGTGTCACATTTTGAAGAGTTTTGGCCATTACCTCACTCAAACATTTTGAGGGCAGGTTTCATTTACAGCCCTGCAGTACTTGTTCTTATGAAGTGACCATTAGCACAGGCTTTGAAGCTGCTTTTGCAGGTTATGGCCAGAGGGCGGCAGCCTTTCTATGTTCCCCACCCTGGTAACTAGGGAAAAAGTCCTTCCAGCCTGGGGTGTTCCTCAGTTATAAATTAGAGTGGAATGTGCCCAGATAAACCCACAAATGCTGATGTTTCCTTACTTTTGTTTGTTTTCTAAATTAAATTTATATTTTTTACTGAAGTAATATTCCATTTTGTGCATGGACCACTGCTTCTTGGTGCCTTCCTCGGCTGAGGGACATTTTCCTGGCTTCCAGGTGTTGGCTATGGTAAATATTGCTGGAGTGCAGGCTTGCCAGCCTGAGACTCTTAGATTCTCATTTTCTCAGGTGATAGGCCCAGCAGTGCGTTTGATTGATTGACTGGTAGCACAGTGTTTCCCTTTTCAGAGCACCTCCTTTGTGTTTTCATTAGTGGCTCTTACGACGTCCCCCTTAGAACTGAGGGTACGCATTTCTCCACAATCCCTTCGGCATTTATTGTTGGCAGCATTTTTGCTAATGGCCCTTCCGACTGCTGTGAGCTGGTAGTTTCTTGTAATTTGGGTTTGCATGTCTTTAAAAATTCCTAAAATTCATCATTATTATATGCCTTTATCTTTTCTGTTAAAAAAATGAAAAAAATTGTGAGTACAATAGAAGTCTTGAAATCGTCTTCTTGCAAGGTTGCCCTCTTTTGAATTTTTTGGTCGATTTTCCACCCCAGGATCATTTCGGAGGGCAAGTGTCATTTACAGAACTGCAAGTTTGGTGAACATTTAGTGACCTTTAGCAATGGGTTTAAAGCTGCTGTTTTGGGAAATGGCCACAAGGAGGAAGCATTACTCCATTCCCAAACCTGGGCACGAGGGCAGCCGAGCCTTTCTGGATGTCGTGTTCCTAGGTTGTAAATTAGAATGGAATGTGCCAGGAGAAACCCCCATAAGTTTATGTCTCATTACTTCTTCTTGGTTTTTAAAATTTTTTAATCGGGGTAAAGATTAGAATATTGTTTGCCCTGGGTGTACACAATCTGGTTCATTTGTACATTATATATGTCTATTCACGTACAGATCCTCTTCCCATGGAAAATATTACAGAGTGTTCCGTAGACCTCCCTTGCTAGATGGTCGTTCTTTTTGAGCTATGTATATAATATATATTGGTATATGTATACTACCACTAATCTTGATTTATCCCCCCACCTTTCCTTTCAGATGAGCATAGCTTGTTTTCTAAGTCTGTGAGTGTCTTTCTCTGTGGAAATATGTTCATTTGTGTCAGTCATTAGATAACGCCTATAAGTGATATCATAGGATGTAGGTCTTTTGCTTTCCGACTTACCCCATGTTTTGTGACTATCTCCAGGCTCATCTGCGGTGCCTCAAAGAGCAGTGTTTCATTGTTTTCCATGGCTAATATTCCACTGTGTACATGGACCACTTCTGCTTTATCCTTTCACCTGTGGATGGACATCTTGGTTGCTTCACTGTCTTGGATATTGTGAATAAGACTGCACTGCAGCTGTTGCAGCCTTTGTCTTCTGCATCCTGGTTTTCTCAGGTGAGAGGCCCAGTGGTGAACCTGCTGGATTGAATGGTACCTCAATTTTTACTTTCAAACGCAGCTCCTTTCTGTTCTCATTATTGGCTCTTACCACTTTACATCTCTCCAGCAGGTAGAGGGTACACAGTTCTCTAAAACCCCTTCAGCATTTATTGTTTGCAGACTTTTTGCTGATGGTCAGTCGACTAGTGTGAGTTGAAAGCTCCTTGTAGATTTTATTACATGAGTCTAATAGTTCCCGAGGTTGAGCTTTTATCCATTTTCCTTTGTTTTCAAAGAGGGTGAGTAAAACGTAACTCTATATACTACCTTCTTGAAAAATTTGCCTGTTTTGCATTTTTTTGTCCATTCCCTACTTCAGCACAATTTTTTTACGGCAGGTGTCCTTTACAGCCCTGAGTCCTTGAGAATGTTAAGTGAACATTAGCTGTGGGTTGAAAGCCGCTCTTGTGGGAAACGGCCACAAGGCGGCAGCATTTCTCCTTATCCAAATCTGGTTACTAGCGCAACAGAGACTTGATGGAATTGGTGCTCTAGGTTGTAAATTAGAACGGAATGTGCCGGGAAAAAGCCCTTTTAGTATATGTCTCAGTACTTCTTGTTCGTCTTTTTAACTTAATTTTATATTTTATCACAGCTAATTTGAATACAAAGGTTTGTTTCTTCTACGTGTGCAAGATGTGGTTCTTTCACCCCTATACACGTATCTATTCTTCTTCGCATCCTTTCCCCATGTAGGTTATGACCCAATGTTGAGTAGTGTTCTCCTGCTATTCCATAGGTGTTTGGTGATTATATATTTCATATGGTTTGTATATCTCTGTTAACCCCAATATCGTAGTGTATCCAATCCTCACACCATTCCATTTGGTGAACAATAAGTTTTTTTAATGAATCTGTGGTTGCCTTTCTCTGTGGAATTATCTTCATTGGTATCAATTTTTAGGTAACACCTAAAAGTGACATGATAGGATATGTGTCTTTTGCTTTCTCACTTACTACAAGTTCCGTGGTTACTTCTAAACTCGCCTATGGTGCTGCAAATGGCATTGTTTCATTTTTTCACTAGCGAATATTCCATCTGTATATGTTGCAGTTCTTTTTGTCCACCCATCTGTTGGTGGACTTTTTGGTTACTTCCATATCTTGGCTATTGTAATACTGTGCAAAGCAGATTTGCCTGCCTGTGTCTTTCCAATTATGTCTTGTTAGATTATACGTCCAGGAATGGGCCTGCTGGATCATATCGTAGCTCAATGTATACCTTTTATAGGCACCTCCATTCTGTTCTCATTAGTGGCTCTTTACAAGGTACGTCCCACTTAATGTTGAGGGTATGCATTTCTCCACAACACCTTCAGCATCTGTTGTTTGTAGTTTTCTTGCTGATGGTTATTCTGACCAGTGTGAGCTGATACCTCTTTGTGGTTGAATTTGCATGTGTCTCGTAATCCATTGAAATTGAGCTTTAAAGCATGTCCTTTTTATTTTTCAAGCTGTGATTACTGCTTAGTTCTTCAGAGAGGTTTCTTAAAGTATGTGTCACATTTTGAAGAGTTTTGGCCATTACCTCACTCAAACATTTTGAGGGCAGGTTTCATTTACAGCCCTGCAGTACTTGTTCTTATGAAGTGACCATTAGCACAGGCTTTGAAGCTGCTTTTGCAGGTTATGGCCAGAGGGCGGCAGCCTTTCTATGTTCCCCACCCTGGTAACTAGGGAAAAAGTCCTTCCAGCCTGGGGTGTTCCTCAGTTATAAATTAGAGTGGAATGTGCCCAGATAAACCCACAAATGCTGATGTTTCCTTACTTTTGTTTGTTTTCTAAATTAAATTTATATTTTTTACTGAAGTAATATTCCATTTTGTGCATGGACCACTGCTTCTTGGTGCCTTCCTCGGCTGAGGGACATTTTCCTGGCTTCCAGGTGTTGGCTATGGTAAATATTGCTGGAGTGCAGGCTTGCCAGCCTGAGACTCTTAGATTCTCATTTTCTCAGGTGATAGGCCCAGCAGTGCGTGTGATTGATTGACTGGTAGCACAGTGTTTCCCTTTTCAGAGCACCTCCTTTGTGTTTTCATTAGTGGCTCTTACGACGTCCCCCTTAGAACTGAGGGTACGCATTTCTCCACAATCCCTTCGGCATTTATTGTTGGCAGCATTTTTGCTAATGGCCCTTCCGACTGCTGTGAGCTGGTAGTTTCTTGTAATTTGGGTTTGCATGTCTTTAAAAATTCCTAAAAGTCATCATTATTATATGCCTTTATCTTTTCTGTTAAAAAAATGAAAAAAATTGTGAGTACAATAGAAGTCTTGAAATCGTCTTCTTGCAAGGTTGCCCTCTTTTGAATTTTTTGGTCGATTTTCCACCCCAGGATCATTTCGGAGGGCAAGTGTCATTTACAGAACTGCAAGTTTGGTGAACATTTAGTGACCTTTAGCAATGGGTTTAAAGCTGCTGTTTTGGGAAATGGCCACAAGGAGGAAGCATTACTCCATTCCCAAACCTGGGCACGAGGGCAGCCGAGCCTTTCTGGATGTCGTGTTCCTAGGTTGTAAATTAGAATGGAATGTGCCAGGAGAAACCCCCATAAGTTTATGTCTCATTACTTCTTCTTGGTTTTTAAAATTTTTTAATCGGGGTAAAGATTAGAATATTGTTTGCCCTGGGTGTACACAATCTGGTTCATTTGTACATTATATATGTCTATTCACGTACAGATCCTCTTCCCATGGAAAATATTACAGAGTGTTCCGTAGACCTCCCTTGCTAGATGGTCGGTCTTTTTGAACTATGTATATAATATATATTGGTATATGTATACTACCACTAATCTTGATTTATCCCCCCACCTTTCCTTTCAGATGAGCATAGCTTGTTTTCTAAGTCTGTGAGTGTCTTTCTCTGTGGAAATATGTTCATTTGTGTCAGTCATTAGATAACGCCTATAAGTGATATCACAGGATGTAGGTCTTTTGCTTTCCGACTTCCCCCATGTTTTGTGACTATCTCCAGGCTCATCTGCGGTGCCTCAAAGAGCAGTGTTTCATTGTTTTCCATGGCTAATATTCCACTGTGTACATGGACCACTTCTGCTTTATCCTTTCACCTGTGGATGGACATCTTGGTTGCTTCACTGTCTTGGATATTCTGAATAAGACTGCACTGCAGCTGTTGCAGCCTTCGTCTTCTCCATCCTGGTTTTCTCAGGTGAGAGGCCCAGTGGTGAACCTGCTGGATTGAATGGTACCTCAATTTTTACTTTCAAACGCAGCTCCTTTCTGTTCTCATTATTGGCTCTTACCACTTTACATCTCTCCAGCAGGTAGAGGGTACACAGTTCTCTAAAACCCCTTCAGCATTTATTGTTTGCAGACTTTTTGCTGATGGTCAGTCGACTAGTGTGAGTTGAAAGCTCCTTGTAGATTTTATTACATGAGTCTAATAGTTCCCGAGGTTGAGCTTTTATCCATTTTCCTTTGTTTTCAAAGAGGGTGAGTAAAACGTAACTCTATATACTACCTTCTTGAAAAATTTGCCTGTTTTGCATTTTTTTGTCCATTCCCTACTTCAGCACAATTTTTTTACGGCAGGTGTCCTTTACAGCCCTGAGTCCTTGAGAATGTTAAGTGAACATTAGCTGTGGGTTGAAAGCCGCTCTTGTGGGAAACGGCCACAAGGCGGCAGCATTTCTCCTTATCCAAATCTGGTTACTAGCGCAACAGAGACTTGATGGAATTGGTGCTCTAGGTTGTAAATTAGAACGGAATGTGCCGGGAAAAAGCCCTTTTAGTATATGTCTCAGTACTTCTTGTTCGTCTTTTTAATTTAATTTTATATTTTATCACAGCTAATTTGAATACAGAGGTTTGTTTCTTCTACGTGTGCAAGATGTCGTTCTTTCACCCCTATACACGTATCTATTCTTCTTCGCATCCTTTCCCCATGTAGGTTATGACCCAATGTTGAGTAGTGTTCTCCTGCTATTCCGTAGGTGTTTGGTGATTATATATTTCATATGGTTTGTATATCTCTGTTAACCCCAATATCGTAGTGTATCCAATCCTCACACCATTCCATTTGGTGAACAATAAGTTTTTTTAATGAATCTGTGGTTGCCTTTCTCTGTGGAATTATCTTCATTGGTATCAATTTTTAGGTAACACCTAAAAGTGACATGATAGGATATGTGTCTTTTGCTTTCTCACTTACTACAAGTTCCGTGGTTACTTCTAAACTCGCCTATGGTGCTGCAAATGGCATTGTTTCATTTTTTCACTAGCGAATATTCCATCTGTATATGTTGCAGTTCTTTTTGTCCACCCATCTGTTGGTGGACTTTTTGGTTACTTCCATATCTTGGCTATTGTAATACTGTGCAAAGCAGATTTGCCTGCCTGTGTCTTTCCAATTATGTCTTGTTAGATTATACGTCCAGGAATGGGCCTGCTGGATCATATCGTAGCTCAATGTATACCTTTTATAGGCACCTCCATTCTGTTCTCATTAGTGGCTCTTTACAAGGTACGTCCCACTTAATGTTGAGGGTATGCATTTCTCCACAACACCTTCAGCATCTGTTGTTTGTAGTTTTCTTGCTGATGGTTATTCTGACCAGTGTGAGCTGATACCTCTTTGTGGTTGAATTTGCATGTGTCTCGTAATCCATTGAAATTGAGCTTTAAAGCATGTCCTTTTTATTTTTCAAGCTGTGATTACTGCTTAGTTCTTCAGAGAGGTTTCTTAAAGTATGTGTCACATTTTGAAGAGTTTTGGCCATTACCTCACTCAAACATTTTGAGGGCAGGTTTCATTTACAGCCCTGCAGTACTTGTTCTTATGAAGTGACCATTAGCACAGGCTTTGAAGCTGCTTTTGCAGGTTATGGCCAGAGGGCGGCAGCCTTTCTATGTTCCCCACCCTGGTAACTAGGGAAAAAGTCCTTCCAGCCTGGGGTGTTCCTCAGTTATAAATTAGAGTGGAATGTGCCCAGATAAACCCACAAATGCTGATGTTTCCTTACTTTTGTTTGTTTTCTAAATTAAATTTATATTTTTTACTGAAGTAATATTCCATTTTGTGCATGGACCACTGCTTCTTGGTGCCTTCCTCGGCTGAGGGACATTTTCCTGGCTTCCAGGTGTTGGCTATGGTAAATATTGCTGGAGTGCAGGCTTGCCAGCCTGAGACTCTTAGATTCTCATTTTCTCAGGTGATAGGCCCAGCAGTGCGTGTGATTGATTGACTGGTAGCACAGTGTTTCCCTTTTCAGAGCACCTCCTTTGTGTTTTCATTAGTGGCTCTTACGACGTCCCCCTTAGAACTGAGGGTACGCATTTCTCCACAATCCCTTCGGCATTTATTGTTGGCAGCATTTTTGCTAATGGCCCTTCCGACTGCTGTGAGCTGGTAGTTTCTTGTAATTTGGGTTTGCATGTCTTTAAAAATTCCTAAAAGTCATCATTATTATATGCCTTTATCTTTTCTGTTAAAAAAGTGAAAAAAATTGTGAGTACAATAGAAGTCTTGAAATCGTCTTCTTGCAAGGTTGCCCTCTTTTGAATTTTTTGGTCGATTTTCCACCCCAGGATCATTTCGGAGGGCAAGTGTCATTTACAGAACTGCAAGTTTGGTGAACATTTAGTGACCTTTAGCAATGGGTTTAAAGCTGCTGTTTTGGGAAATGGCCACAAGGAGGAAGCATTACTCCATTCCCAAACCTGGGCACGAGGGCAGCCGAGCCTTTCTGGATGTCGTGTTCCTAGGTTGTAAATTAGAATGGAATGTGCCAGGAGAAACCCCCATAAGTTTATGTCTCATTACTTCTTCTTGGTTTTTAAAATTTTTTAATCGGGGTAAAGATTAGAATATTGTTTGCCCTGGGTGTACACAATCTGGTTCATTTGTACATTATATATGTCTATTCACGTACAGATCCTCTTCCCATGGAAAATATTACAGAGTGTTCCGTAGACCTCCCTTGCTAGATGGTCGGTCTTTTTGAACTATGTATATAATATATATTGGTATATGTATACTACCACTAATCTTGATTTATCCCCCCACCTTTCCTTTCAGATGAGCATAGCTTGTTTTCTAAGTCTGTGAGTGTCTTTCTCTGTGGAAATATGTTCATTTGTGTCAGTCATTAGATAACGCCTATAAGTGATATCACAGGATGTAGGTCTTTTGCTTTCCGACTTCCCCCATGTTTTGTGACTATCTCCAGGCTCATCTGCGGTGCCTCAAAGAGCAGTGTTTCATTGTTTTCCATGGCTAATATTCCACTGTGTACATGGACCACTTCTGCTTTATCCTTTCACCTGTGGATGGACATCTTGGTTGCTTCACTGTCTTGGATATTCTGAATAAGACTGCACTGCAGCTGTTGCAGCCTTCGTCTTCTCCATCCTGGTTTTCTCAGGTGAGAGGCCCAGTGGTGAACCTGCTGGATTGAATGGTACCTCAATTTTTACTTTCAAACGCAGCTCCTTTCTGTTCTCATTATTGGCTCTTACCACTTTACATCTCTCCAGCAGGTAGAGGGTACACAGTTCTCTAAAACCCCTTCAGCATTTATTGTTTGCAGACTTTTTGCTGATGGTCAGTCGACTAGTGTGAGTTGAAAGCTCCTTGTAGATTTTATTACATGAGTCTAATAGTTCCCGAGGTTGAGCTTTTATCCATTTTCCTTTGTTTTCAAAGAGGGTGAGTAAAACGTAACTCTATATACTACCTTCTTGAAAAATTTGCCTGTTTTGCATTTTTTTGTCCATTCCCTACTTCAGCACAATTTTTTTACGGCAGGTGTCCTTTACAGCCCTGAGTCCTTGAGAATGTTAAGTGAACATTAGCTGTGGGTTGAAAGCCGCTCTTGTGGGAAACGGCCACAAGGCGGCAGCATTTCTCCTTATCCAAATCTGGTTACTAGCGCAACAGAGACTTGATGGAATTGGTGCTCTAGGTTGTAAATTAGAACGGAATGTGCCGGGAAAAAGCCCTTTTAGTATATGTCTCAGTACTTCTTGTTCGTCTTTTTAACTTAATTTTATATTTTATCACAGCTAATTTGAATACAAAGGTTTGTTTCTTCTACGTGTGCAAGATGTGGTTCTTTCACCCCTATACACGTATCTATTCTTCTTCGCATCCTTTCCCCATGTAGGTTATGACCCAATGTTGAGTAGTGTTCTCCTGCTATTCCATAGGTGTTTGGTGATTATATATTTCATATGGTTTGTATATCTCTGTTAACCCCAATATCGTAGTGTATCCAATCCTCACACCATTCCATTTGGTGAACAATAAGTTTTTTTAATGAATCTGTGGTTGCCTTTCTCTGTGGAATTATCTTCATTGGTATCAATTTTTAGGTAACACCTAAAAGTGACATGATAGGATATGTGTCTTTTGCTTTCTCACTTACTACAAGTTCCGTGGTTACTTCTAAACTCGCCTATGGTGCTGCAAATGGCATTGTTTCATTTTTTCACTAGCGAATATTCCATCTGTATATGTTGCAGTTCTTTTTGTCCACCCATCTGTTGGTGGACTTTTTGGTTACTTCCATATCTTGGCTATTGTAATACTGTGCAAAGCAGATTTGCCTGCCTGTGTCTTTCCAATTATGTCTTGTTAGATTATACGTCCAGGAATGGGCCTGCTGGATCATATCGTAGCTCAATGTATACCTTTTATAGGCACCTCCATTCTGTTCTCATTAGTGGCTCTTTACAAGGTACGTCCCACTTAATGTTGAGGGTATGCATTTCTCCACAACACCTTCAGCATCTGTTGTTTGTAGTTTTCTTGCTGATGGTTATTCTGACCAGTGTGAGCTGATACCTCTTTGTGGTTGAATTTGCATGTGTCTCGTAATCCATTGAAATTGAGCTTTAAAGCATGTCCTTTTTATTTTTCAAGCTGTGATTACTGCTTAGTTCTTCAGAGAGGTTTCTTAAAGTATGTGTCACATTTTGAAGAGTTTTGGCCATTACCTCACTCAAACATTTTGAGGGCAGGTTTCATTTACAGCCCTGCAGTACTTGTTCTTATGAAGTGACCATTAGCACAGGCTTTGAAGCTGCTTTTGCAGGTTATGGCCAGAGGGCGGCAGCCTTTCTATGTTCCCCACCCTGGTAACTAGGGAAAAAGTCCTTCCAGCCTGGGGTGTTCCTCAGTTATAAATTAGAGTGGAATGTGCCCAGATAAACCCACAAATGCTGATGTTTCCTTACTTTTGTTTGTTTTCTAAATTAAATTTATATTTTTTACTGAAGTAATATTCCATTTTGTGCATGGACCACTGCTTCTTGGTGCCTTCCTCGGCTGAGGGACATTTTCCTGGCTTCCAGGTGTTGGCTATGGTAAATATTGCTGGAGTGCAGGCTTGCCAGCCTGAGACTCTTAGATTCTCATTTTCTCAGGTGATAGGCCCAGCAGTGCGTGTGATTGATTGACTGGTAGCACAGTGTTTCCCTTTTCAGAGCACCTCCTTTGTGTTTTCATTAGTGGCTCTTACGACGTCCCCCTTAGAACTGAGGGTACGCATTTCTCCACAATCCCTTCGGCATTTATTGTTGGCAGCATTTTTGCTAATGGCCCTTCCGACTGCTGTGAGCTGGTAGTTTCTTGTAATTTGGGTTTGCATGTCTTTAAAAATTCCTAAAAGTCATCATTATTATATGCCTTTATCTTTTCTGTTAAAAAAATGAAAAAAATTGTGAGTACAATAGAAGTCTTGAAATCGTCTTCTTGCAAGGTTGCCCTCTTTTGAATTTTTTGGTCGATTTTCCACCCCAGGATCATTTCGGAGGGCAAGTGTCATTTACAGAACTGCAAGTTTGGTGAACATTTAGTGACCTTTAGCAATGGGTTTAAAGCTGCTGTTTTGGGAAATGGCCACAAGGAGGAAGCATTACTACATTCCCAAACCTGGGCACGAGGGCAGCCGAGCCTTTCTGGATGTCGTGTTCCTAGGTTGTAAATTAGAATGGAATGTGCCAGGAGAAACCCCCATAAGTTTATGTCTCATTACTTCTTCTTGGTTTTTAAAATTTTTTAATCGGGGTAAAGATTAGAATATTGTTTGCCCTGGGTGTACACAATCTGGTTCATTTGTACATTATATATGTCTATTCACGTACAGATCCTCTTCCCATGGAAAATATTACAGAGTGTTCCGTAGACCTCCCTTGCTAGATGGTCGGTCTTTTTGAACTATGTATATAATATATATTGGTATATGTATACTACCACTAATCTTGATTTATCCCCCCACCTTTCCTTTCAGATGAGCATAGCTTGTTTTCTAAGTCTGTGAGTGTCTTTCTCTGTGGAAATATGTTCATTTGTGTCAGTCATTAGATAACGCCTATAAGTGATATCACAGGATGTAGGTCTTTTGCTTTCCGACTTCCCCCATGTTTTGTGACTATCTCCAGGCTCATCTGCGGTGCCTCAAAGAGCAGTGTTTCATTGTTTTCCATGGCTAATATTCCACTGTGTACATGGACCACTTCTGCTTTATCCTTTCACCTGTGGATGGACATCTTGGTTGCTTCACTGTCTTGGATATTGTGAATAAGACTGCACTGCAGCTGTTGCAGCCTTCGTCTTCTCGATCCTGGTTTTCTCAGGTGAGAGGCCCAGTGGTGAACCTGCTGGATTGAATGGTACCTCAATTTTTACTTTCAAACGCAGCTCCTTTCTGTTCTCATTATTGGCTCTTACCACTTTACATCTCTCCAGCAGGTAGAGGGTACACAGTTCTCTAAAACCCCTTCAGCATTTATTGTTTGCAGACTTTTTGCTGATGGTCAGTCGACTAGTGTGAGTTGAAAGCTCCTTGTAGATTTTATTACATGAGTCTAATAGTTCCCGAGGTTGAGCTTTTATCCATTTTCCTTTGTTTTCAAAGAGGGTGAGTAAAACGTAACTCTATATACTACCTTCTTGAAAAATTTGCCTGTTTTGCATTTTTTTGTCCATTCCCTACTTCAGCACAATTTTTTTACGGCAGGTGTCCTTTACAGCCCTGAGTCCTTGAGAATGTTAAGTGAACATTAGCTGTGGGTTGAAAGCCGCTCTTGTGGGAAACGGCCACAAGGCGGCAGCATTTCTCCTTATCCAAATCTGGTTACTAGCGCAACAGAGACTTGATGGAATTGGTGCTCTAGGTTGTAAATTAGAACGGAATGTGCCGGGAAAAAGCCCTTTTAGTATATGTCTCAGTACTTCTTGTTCGTCTTTTTAACTTAATTTTATATTTTATCACAGCTAATTTGAATACAAAGGTTTGTTTCTTCTACGTGTGCAAGATGTGGTTCTTTCACCCCTATACACGTATCTATTCTTCTTCGCATCCTTTCCCCATGTAGGTTATGACCCAATGTTGAGTAGTGTTCTCCTGCTATTCCATAGGTGTTTGGTGATTATATATTTCATATGGTTTGTATATCTCTGTTAACCCCAATATCGTAGTGTATCCAATCCTCACACCATTCCATTTGGTGAACAATAAGTTTTTTTAATGAATCTGTGGTTGCCTTTCTCTGTGGAATTATCTTCATTGGTATCAATTTTTAGGTAACACCTAAAAGTGACATGATAGGATATGTGTCTTTTGCTTTCTCACTTACTACAAGTTCCGTGGTTACTTCTAAACTCGCCTATGGTGCTGCAAATGGCATTGTTTCATTTTTTCACTAGCGAATATTCCATCTGTATATGTTGCAGTTCTTTTTGTCCACCCATCTGTTGGTGGACTTTTTGGTTACTTCCATATCTTGGCTATTGTAATACTGTGCAAAGCAGATTTGCCTGCCTGTGTCTTTCCAATTATGTCTTGTTAGATTATACGTCCAGGAATGGGCCTGCTGGATCATATCGTAGCTCAATGTATACCTTTTATAGGCACCTCCATTCTGTTCTCATTAGTGGCTCTTTACAAGGTACGTCCCACTTAATGTTGAGGGTATGCATTTCTCCACAACACCTTCAGCATCTGTTGTTTGTAGTTTTCTTGCTGATGGTTATTCTGACCAGTGTGAGCTGATACCTCTTTGTGGTTGAATTTGCATGTGTCTCGTAATCCATTGAAATTGAGCTTTAAAGCATGTCCTTTTTATTTTTCAAGCTGTGATTACTGCTTAGTTCTTCAGAGAGGTTTCTTAAAGTATGTGTCACATTTTGAAGAGTTTTGGCCATTACCTCACTCAAACATTTTGAGGGCAGGTTTCATTTACAGCCCTGCAGTACTTGTTCTTATGAAGTGACCATTAGCACAGGCTTTGAAGCTGCTTTTGCAGGTTATGGCCAGAGGGCGGCAGCCTTTCTATGTTCCCCACCCTGGTAACTAGGGAAAAAGTCCTTCCAGCCTGGGGTGTTCCTCAGTTATAAATTAGAGTGGAATGTGCCCAGATAAACCCACAAATGCTGATGTTTCCTTACTTTTGTTTGTTTTCTAAATTAAATTTATATTTTTTACTGAAGTAATATTCCATTTTGTGCATGGACCACTGCTTCTTGGTGCCTTCCTCGGCTGAGGGACATTTTCCTGGCTTCCAGGTGTTGGCTATGGTAAATATTGCTGGAGTGCAGGCTTGCCAGCCTGAGACTCTTAGATTCTCATTTTCTCAGGTGATAGGCCCAGCAGTGCGTGTGATTGATTGACTGGTAGCACAGTGTTTCCCTTTTCAGAGCACCTCCTTTGTGTTTTCATTAGTGGCTCTTACGACGTCCCCCTTAGAACTGAGGGTACGCATTTCTCCACAATCCCTTCGGCATTTATTGTTGGCAGCATTTTTGCTAATGGCCCTTCCGACTGCTGTGAGCTGGTAGTTTCTTGTAATTTGGGTTTGCATGTCTTTAAAAATTCCTAAAAGTCATCATTATTATATGCCTTTATCTTTTCTGTTAAAAAAATGAAAAAAATTGTGAGTACAATAGAAGTCTTGAAATCGTCTTCTTGCAAGGTTGCCCTCTTTTGAATTTTTTGGTCGATTTTCCACCCCAGGATCATTTCGGAGGGCAAGTGTCATTTACAGAACTGCAAGTTTGGTGAACATTTAGTGACCTTTAGCAATGGGTTTAAAGCTGCTGTTTTGGGAAATGGCCACAAGGAGGAAGCATTACTCCATTCCCAAACCTGGGCACGAGGGCAGCCGAGCCTTTCTGGATGTCGTGTTCCTAGGTTGTAAATTAGAATGGAATGTGCCAGGAGAAACCCCCATAAGTTTATGTCTCATTACTTCTTCTTGGTTTTTAAAATTTTTTAATCGGGGTAAAGATTAGAATATTGTTTGCCCTGGGTGTACACAATCTGGTTCATTTGTACATTATATATGTCTATTCACGTACAGATCCTCTTCCCATGGAAAATATTACAGAGTGTTCCGTAGACCTCCCTTGCTAGATGGTCGTTCTTTTTGAGCTATGTATATAATATATATTGGTATATGTATACTACCACTAATCTTGATTTATCCCCCCACCTTTCCTTTCAGATGAGCATAGCTTGTTTTCTAAGTCTGTGAGTGTCTTTCTCTGTGGAAATATGTTCATTTGTGTCAGTCATTAGATAACGCCTATAAGTGATATCATAGGATGTAGGTCTTTTGCTTTCCGACTTACCCCATGTTTTGTGACTATCTCCAGGCTCATCTGCGGTGCCTCAAAGAGCAGTGTTTCATTGTTTTCCATGGCTAATATTCCACTGTGTACATGGACCACTTCTGCTTTATCCTTTCACCTGTGGATGGACATCTTGGTTGCTTCACTGTCTTGGATATTGTGAATAAGACTGCACTGCAGCTGTTGCAGCCTTTGTCTTCTCCATCCTGGTTTTCTCAGGTGAGAGGCCCAGTGGTGAACCTGCTGGATTGAATGGTACCTCAATTTTTACTTTCAAACGCAGCTCCTTTCTGTTCTCATTATTGGCTCTTACCACTTTACATCTCTCCAGCAGGTAGAGGGTACACAGTTCTCTAAAACCCCTTCAGCATTTATTGTTTGCAGACTTTTTGCTGATGGTCAGTCGACTAGTGTGAGTTGAAAGCTCCTTGTAGATTTTATTACATGAGTCTAATAGTTCCCGAGGTTGAGCTTTTACCCATTTTCCTTTGTTTTCAAAGAGGGTGAGTAAAACGTAACTCTATATACTACCTTCTTGAAAAATTTGCCTGTTTTGCATTTTTTTGTCCATTCCCTACTTCAGCACAATTTTTTTACGGCAGGTGTCCTTTACAGCCCTGAGTCCTTGAGAATGTTAAGTGAACATTAGCTGTGGGTTGAAAGCCGCTCTTGTGGGAAACGGCCACAAGGCGGCAGCATTTCTCCTTATCCAAATCTGGTTACTAGCGCAACAGAGACTTGATGGAATTGGTGCTCTAGGTTGTAAATTAGAACGGAATGTGCCGGGAAAAAGCCCTTTTAGTATATGTCTCAGTACTTCTTGTTCGTCTTTTTAACTTAATTTTATATTTTATCACAGCTAATTTGAATACAAAGGTTTGTTTCTTCTACGTGTGCAAGATGTGGTTCTTTCACCCCTATACACGTATCTATTCTTCTTCGCATCCTTTCCCCATGTAGGTTATGACCCAATGTTGAGTAGTGTTCTCCTGCTATTCCATAGGTGTTTGGTGATTATATATTTCATATGGTTTGTATATCTCTGTTAACCCCAATATCGTAGTGTATCCAATCCTCACACCATTCCATTTGGTGAACAATAAGTTTTTTTAATGAATCTGTGGTTGCCTTTCTCTGTGGAATTATCTTCATTGGTATCAATTTTTAGGTAACACCTAAAAGTGACATGATAGGATATGTGTCTTTTGCTTTCTCACTTACTACAAGTTCCGTGGTTACTTCTAAACTCGCCTATGGTGCTGCAAATGGCATTGTTTCATTTTTTCACTAGCGAATATTCCATCTGTATATGTTGCAGTTCTTTTTGTCCACCCATCTGTTGGTGGACTTTTTGGTTACTTCCATATCTTGGCTATTGTAATACTGTGCAAAGCAGATTTGCCTGCCTGTGTCTTTCCAATTATGTCTTGTTAGATTATACGTCCAGGAATGGGCCTGCTGGATCATATCGTAGCTCAATGTATACCTTTTATAGGCACCTCCATTCTGTTCTCATTAGTGGCTCTTTACAAGGTACGTCCCACTTAATGTTGAGGGTATGCATTTCTCCACAACACCTTCAGCATCTGTTGTTTGTAGTTTTCTTGCTGATGGTTATTCTGACCAGTGTGAGCTGATACCTCTTTGTGGTTGAATTTGCATGTGTCTCGTAATCCATTGAAATTGAGCTTTAAAGCATGTCCTTTTTATTTTTCAAGCTGTGATTACTGCTTAGTTCTTCAGAGAGGTTTCTTAAAGTATGTGTCACATTTTGAAGAGTTTTGGCCATTACCTCACTCAAACATTTTGAGGGCAGGTTTCATTTACAGCCCTGCAGTACTTGTTCTTATGAAGTGACCATTAGCACAGGCTTTGAAGCTGCTTTTGCAGGTTATGGCCAGAGGGCGGCAGCCTTTCTATGTTCCCCACCCTGGTAACTAGGGAAAAAGTCCTTCCAGCCTGGGGTGTTCCTCAGTTATAAATTAGAGTGGAATGTGCCCAGATAAACCCACAAATGCTGATGTTTCCTTACATTTGTTTGTTTTCTAAATTAAATTTATATTTTTTACTGAAGTAATATTCCATTTTGTGCATGGACCACTGCTTCTTGGTGCCTTCCTCGGCTGAGGGACATTTTCCTGGCTTCCAGGTGTTGGCTATGGTAAATATTGCTGGAGTGCAGGCTTGCCAGCCTGAGACTCTTAGATTCTCATTTTCTCAGGTGATAGGCCCAGCAGTGCGTGTGATTGATTGACTGGTAGCACAGTGTTTCCCTTTTCAGAGCACCTCCTTTGTGTTTTCATTAGTGGCTCTTACGACGTCCCCCTTAGAACTGAGGGTACGCATTTCTCCACAATCCCTTCGGCATTTATTGTTGGCAGCATTTTTGCTAATGGCCCTTCCGACTGCTGTGAGCTGGTAGTTTCTTGTAATTTGGGTTTGCATGTCTTTAAAAATTCCTAAAAGTCATCATTATTATATGCCTTTATCTTTTCTGTTAAAAAAATGAAAAAAATTGTGAGTACAATAGAAGTCTTGAAATCGTCTTCTTGCAAGGTTGCCCTCTTTTGAATTTTTTGGTCGATTTTCCACCCCAGGATCATTTCGGAGGGCAAGTGTCATTTACAGAACTGCAAGTTTGGTGAACATTTAGTGACCTTTAGCAATGGGTTTAAAGCTGCTGTTTTGGGAAATGGCCACAAGGAGGAAGCATTACTCCATTCCCAAACCTGGGCACGAGGGCAGCCGAGCCTTTCTGGATGTCGTGTTCCTAGGTTGTAAATTAGAATGGAATGTGCCAGGAGAAACCCCCATAAGTTTATGTCTCATTACTTCTTCTTGGTTTTTAAAATTTTTTAATCGGGGTAAAGATTAGAATATTGTTTGCCCTGGGTGTACACAATCTGGTTCATTTGTACATTATATATGTCTATTCACGTACAGATCCTCTTCCCATGGAAAATATTACAGAGTGTTCCGTAGACCTCCCTTGCTAGATGGTCGTTCTTTTTGAGCTATGTATATAATATATATTGGTATATGTATACTACCACTAATCTTGATTTATCCCCCCACCTTTCCTTTCAGATGAGCATAGCTTGTTTTCTAAGTCTGTGAGTGTCTTTCTCTGTGGAAATATGTTCATTTGTGTCAGTCATTAGATAACGCCTATAAGTGATATCATAGGATGTAGGTCTTTTGCTTTCCGACTTACCCCATGTTTTGTGACTATCTCCAGGCTCATCTGCGGTGCCTCAAAGAGCAGTGTTTCATTGTTTTCCATGGCTAATATTCCACTGTGTACATGGACCACTTCTGCTTTATCCTTTCACCTGTGGATGGACATCTTGGTTGCTTCACTGTCTTGGATATTGTGAATAAGACTGCACTGCAGCTGTTGCAGCCTTTGTCTTCTCCATCCTGGTTTTCTCAGGTGAGAGGCCCAGTGGTGAACCTGCTGGATTGAATGGTACCTCAATTTTTACTTTCAAACGCAGCTCCTTTCTGTTCTCATTATTGGCTCTTACCACTTTACATCTCTCCAGCAGGTAGAGGGTACACAGTTCTCTAAAACCCCTTCAGCATTTATTGTTTGCAGACTTTTTGCTGATGGTCAGTCGACTAGTGTGAGTTGAAAGCTCCTTGTAGATTTTATTACATGAGTCTAATAGTTCCCGAGGTTGAGCTTTTATCCATTTTCCTTTGTTTTCAAAGAGGGTGAGTAAAACGTAACTCTATATACTACCTTCTTGAAAAATTTGCCTGTTTTGCATTTTTTTGTCCATTCCCTACTTCAGCACAATTTTTTTACGGCAGGTGTCCTTTACAGCCCTGAGTCCTTGAGAATGTTAAGTGAACATTAGCTGTGGGTTGAAAGCCGCTCTTGTGGGAAACGGCCACAAGGCGGCAGCATTTCTCCTTATCCAAATCTGGTTACTAGCGCAACAGAGACTTGATGGAATTGGTGCTCTAGGTTGTAAATTAGAACGGAATGTGCCGGGAAAAAGCCCTTTTAGTATATGTCTCAGTACTTCTTGTTCGTCTTTTTAATTTAATTTTATATTTTATCACAGCTAATTTGAATACAGAGGTTTGTTTCTTCTACGTGTGCAAGATGTCGTTCTTTCACCCCTATACACGTATCTATTCTTCTTCGCATCCTTTCCCCATGTAGGTTATGACCCAATGTTGAGTAGTGTTCTCCTGCTATTCCGTAGGTGTTTGGTGATTATATATTTCATATGGTTTGTATATCTCTGTTAACCCCAATATCGTAGTGTATCCAATCCTCACACCATTCCATTTGGTGAACAATAAGTTTTTTTAATGAATCTGTGGTTGCCTTTCTCTGTGGAATTATCTTCATTGGTATCAATTTTTAGGTAACACCTAAAAGTGACATGATAGGATATGTGTCTTTTGCTTTCTCACTTACTACAAGTTCCGTGGTTACTTCTAAACTCGCCTATGGTGCTGCAAATGGCATTGTTTCATTTTTTCACTAGCGAATATTCCATCTGTATATGTTGCAGTTCTTTTTGTCCACCCATCTGTTGGTGGACTTTTTGGTTACTTCCATATCTTGGCTATTGTAATACTGTGCAAAGCAGATTTGCCTGCCTGTGTCTTTCCAATTATGTCTTGTTAGATTATACGTCCAGGAATGGGCCTGCTGGATCATATCGTAGCTCAATGTATACCTTTTATAGGCACCTCCATTCTGTTCTCATTAGTGGCTCTTTACAAGGTACGTCCCACTTAATGTTGAGGGTATGCATTTCTCCACAACACCTTCAGCATCTGTTGTTTGTAGTTTTCTTGCTGATGGTTATTCTGACCAGTGTGAGCTGATACCTCTTTGTGGTTGAATTTGCATGTGTCTCGTAATCCATTGAAATTGAGCTTTAAAGCATGTCCTTTTTATTTTTCAAGCTGTGATTACTGCTTAGTTCTTCAGAGAGGTTTCTTAAAGTATGTGTCACATTTTGAAGAGTTTTGGCCATTACCTCACTCAAACATTTTGAGGGCAGGTTTCATTTACAGCCCTGCAGTACTTGTTCTTATGAAGTGACCATTAGCACAGGCTTTGAAGCTGCTTTTGCAGGTTATGGCCAGAGGGCGGCAGCCTTTCTATGTTCCCCACCCTGGTAACTAGGGAAAAAGTCCTTCCAGCCTGGGGTGTTCCTCAGTTATAAATTAGAGTGGAATGTGCCCAGATAAACCCACAAATGCTGATGTTTCCTTACTTTTGTTTGTTTTCTAAATTAAATTTATATTTTTTACTGAAGTAATATTCCATTTTGTGCATGGACCACTGCTTCTTGGTGCCTTCCTCGGCTGAGGGACATTTTCCTGGCTTCCAGGTGTTGGCTATGGTAAATATTGCTGGAGTGCAGGCTTGCCAGCCTGAGACTCTTAGATTCTCATTTTCTCAGGTGATAGGCCCAGCAGTGCGTGTGATTGATTGACTGGTAGCACAGTGTTTCCCTTTTCAGAGCACCTCCTTTGTGTTTTCATTAGTGGCTCTTACGACGTCCCCCTTAGAACTGAGGGTACGCATTTCTCCACAATCCCTTCGGCATTTATTGTTGGCAGCATTTTTGCTAATGGCCCTTCCGACTGCTGTGAGCTGGTAGTTTCTTGTAATTTGGGTTTGCATGTCTTTAAAAATTCCTAAAAGTCATCATTATTATATGCCTTTATCTTTTCTGTTAAAAAAATGAAAAAAATTGTGAGTACAATAGAAGTCTTGAAATCGTCTTCTTGCAAGGTTGCCCTCTTTTGAATTTTTTGGTCGATTTTCCACCCCAGGATCATTTCGGAGGGCAAGTGTCATTTACAGAACTGCAAGTTTGGTGAACATTTAGTGACCTTTAGCAATGGGTTTAAAGCTGCTGTTTTGGGAAATGGCCACAAGGAGGAAGCATTACTCCATTCCCAAACCTGGGCACGAGGGCAGCCGAGCCTTTCTGGATGTCGTGTTCCTAGGTTGTAAATTAGAATGGAATGTGCCAGGAGAAACCCCCATAAGTTTATGTCTCATTACTTCTTCTTGGTTTTTAAAATTTTTTAATCGGGGTAAAGATTAGAATATTGTTTGCCCTGGGTGTACACAATCTGGTTCATTTGTACATTATATATGTCTATTCACGTACAGATCCTCTTCCCATGGAAAATATTACAGAGTGTTCCGTAGACCTCCCTTGCTAGATGGTCGGTCTTTTTGAACTATGTATATAATATATATTGGTATATGTATACTACCACTAATCTTGATTTATCCCCCCACCTTTCCTTTCAGATGAGCATAGCTTGTTTTCTAAGTCTGTGAGTGTCTTTCTCTGTGGAAATATGTTCATTTGTGTCAGTCATTAGATAACGCCTATAAGTGATATCACAGGATGTAGGTCTTTTGCTTTCCGACTTCCCCCATGTTTTGTGACTATCTCCAGGCTCATCTGCGGTGCCTCAAAGAGCAGTGTTTCATTGTTTTCCATGGCTAATATTCCACTGTGTACATGGACCACTTCTGCTTTATCCTTTCACCTGTGGATGGACATCTTGGTTGCTTCACTGTCTTGGATATTCTGAATAAGACTGCACTGCAGCTGTTGCAGCCTTCGTCTTCTCGATCCTGGTTTTCTCAGGTGAGAGGCCCAGTGGTGAACCTGCTGGATTGAATGGTACCTCAATTTTTACTTTCAAACGCAGCTCCTTTCTGTTCTCATTATTGGCTCTTACCACTTTACATCTCTCCAGCAGGTAGAGGGTACACAGTTCTCTAAAACCCCTTCAGCATTTATTGTTTGCAGACTTTTTGCTGATGGTCAGTCGACTAGTGTGAGTTGAAAGCTCCTTGTAGATTTTATTACATGAGTCTAATAGTTCCCGAGGTTGAGCTTTTATCCATTTTCCTTTGTTTTCAAAGAGGGTGAGTAAAACGTAACTCTATATACTACCTTCTTGAAAAATTTGCCTGTTTTGCATTTTTTTGTCCATTCCCTACTTCAGCACAATTTTTTTACGGCAGGTGTCCTTTACAGCCCTGAGTCCTTGAGAATGTTAAGTGAACATTAGCTGTGGGTTGAAAGCCGCTCTTGTGGGAAACGGCCACAAGGCGGCAGCATTTCTCCTTATCCAAATCTGGTTACTAGCGCAACAGAGACTTGATGGAATTGGTGCTCTAGGTTGTAAATTAGAACGGAATGTGCCGGGAAAAAGCCCTTTTAGTATATGTCTCAGTACTTCTTGTTCGTCTTTTTAATTTAATTTTATATTTTATCACAGCTAATTTGAATACAGAGGTTTGTTTCTTCTACGTGTGCAAGATGTCGTTCTTTCACCCCTATACACGTATCTATTCTTCTTCGCATCCTTTCCCCATGTAGGTTATGACCCAATGTTGAGTAGTGTTCTCCTGCTATTCCGTAGGTGTTTGGTGATTATATATTTCATATGGTTTGTATATCTCTGTTAACCCCAATATCGTAGTGTATCCAATCCTCACACCATTCCATTTGGTGAACAATAAGTTTTTTTAATGAATCTGTGGTTGCCTTTCTCTGTGGAATTATCTTCATTGGTATCAATTTTTAGGTAACACCTAAAAGTGACATGATAGGATATGTGTCTTTTGCTTTCTCACTTACTACAAGTTCCGTGGTTACTTCTAAACTCGCCTATGGTGCTGCAAATGGCATTGTTTCATTTTTTCACTAGCGAATATTCCATCTGTATATGTTGCAGTTCTTTTTGTCCACCCATCTGTTGGTGGACTTTTTGGTTACTTCCATATCTTGGCTATTGTAATACTGTGCAAAGCAGATTTGCCTGCCTGTGTCTTTCCAATTATGTCTTGTTAGATTATACGTCCAGGAATGGGCCTGCTGGATCATATCGTAGCTCAATGTATACCTTTTATAGGCACCTCCATTCTGTTCTCATTAGTGGCTCTTTACAAGGTACGTCCCACTTAATGTTGAGGGTATGCATTTCTCCACAACACCTTCAGCATCTGTTGTTTGTAGTTTTCTTGCTGATGGTTATTCTGACCAGTGTGAGCTGATACCTCTTTGTGGTTGAATTTGCATGTGTCTCGTAATCCATTGAAATTGAGCTTTAAAGCATGTCCTTTTTATTTTTCAAGCTGTGATTACTGCTTAGTTCTTCAGAGAGGTTTCTTAAAGTATGTGTCACATTTTGAAGAGTTTTGGCCATTACCTCACTCAAACATTTTGAGGGCAGGTTTCATTTACAGCCCTGCAGTACTTGTTCTTATGAAGTGACCATTAGCACAGGCTTTGAAGCTGCTTTTGCAGGTTATGGCCAGAGGGCGGCAGCCTTTCTATGTTCCCCACCCTGGTAACTAGGGAAAAAGTCCTTCCAGCCTGGGGTGTTCCTCAGTTATAAATTAGAGTGGAATGTGCCCAGATAAACCCACAAATGCTGATGTTTCCTTACTTTTGTTTGTTTTCTAAATTAAATTTATATTTTTTACTGAAGTAATATTCCATTTTGTGCATGGACCACTGCTTCTTGGTGCCTTCCTCGGCTGAGGGACATTTTCCTGGCTTCCAGGTGTTGGCTATGGTAAATATTGCTGGAGTGCAGGCTTGCCAGCCTGAGACTCTTAGATTCTCATTTTCTCAGGTGATAGGCCCAGCAGTGCGTGTGATTGATTGACTGGTAGCACAGTGTTTCCCTTTTCAGAGCACCTCCTTTGTGTTTTCATTAGTGGCTCTTACGACGTCCCCCTTAGAACTGAGGGTACGCATTTCTCCACAATCCCTTCGGCATTTATTGTTGGCAGCATTTTTGCTAATGGCCCTTCCGACTGCTGTGAGCTGGTAGTTTCTTGTAATTTGGGTTTGCATGTCTTTAAAAATTCCTAAAAGTCATCATTATTATATGCCTTTATCTTTTCTGTTAAAAAAATGAAAAAAATTGTGAGTACAATAGAAGTCTTGAAATCGTCTTCTTGCAAGGTTGCCCTCTTTTGAATTTTTTGGTCGATTTTCCACCCCAGGATCATTTCGGAGGGCAAGTGTCATTTACAGAACTGCAAGTTTGGTGAACATTTAGTGACCTTTAGCAATGGGTTTAAAGCTGCTGTTTTGGGAAATGGCCACAAGGAGGAAGCATTACTCCATTCCCAAACCTGGGCACGAGGGCAGCCGAGCCTTTCTGGATGTCGTGTTCCTAGGTTGTAAATTAGAATGGAATGTGCCAGGAGAAACCCCCATAAGTTTATGTCTCATTACTTCTTCTTGGTTTTTAAAATTTTTTAATCGGGGTAAAGATTAGAATATTGTTTGCCCTGGGTGTACACAATCTGGTTCATTTGTACATTATATATGTCTATTCACGTACAGATCCTCTTCCCATGGAAAATATTACAGAGTGTTCCGTAGACCTCCCTTGCTAGATGGTCGGTCTTTTTGAACTATGTATATAATATATATTGGTATATGTATACTACCACTAATCTTGATTTATCCCCCCACCTTTCCTTTCAGATGAGCATAGCTTGTTTTCTAAATCTGTGAGTGTCTTTCTCTGTGGAAATATGTTCATTTGTGTCAGTCATTAGATAACGCCTATAAGTGATATCACAGGATGTAGGTCTTTTGCTTTCCGACTTACCCCATGTTTTGTGACTATCTCCAGGCTCATCTGCGGTGCCTCAAAGAGCAGTGTTTCATTGTTTTCCATGGCTAATATTCCACTGTGTACATGGACCACTTCTGCTTTATCCTTTCACCTGTGGATGGACATCTTGGTTGCTTCACTGTCTTGGATATTGTGAATAAGACTGCACTGCAGCTGTTGCAGCCTTCGTCTTCTCCATCCTGGTTTTCTCAGGTGAGAGGCCCAGTGGTGAACCTGCTGGATTGAATGGTACCTCAATTTTTACTTTCAAACGCAGCTCCTTTCTGTTCTCATTATTGGCTCTTACCACTTTACATCTCTCCAGCAGGTAGAGGGTACACAGTTCTCTAAAACCCCTTCAGCATTTATTGTTTGCAGACTTTTTGCTGATGGTCAGTCGACTAGTGTGAGTTGAAAGCTCCTTGTAGATTTTATTACATGAGTCTAATAGTTCCCGAGGTTGAGCTTTTATCCATTTTCCTTTGTTTTCAAAGAGGGTGAGTAAAACGTAACTCTATATACTACCTTCTTGAAAAATTTGCCTGTTTTGCATTTTTTTGTCCATTCCCTACTTCAGCACAATTTTTTTACGGCAGGTGTCCTTTACAGCCCTGAGTCCTTGAGAATGTTAAGTGAACATTAGCTGTGGGTTGAAAGCCGCTCTTGTGGGAAACGGCCACAAGGCGGCAGCATTTCTCCTTATCCAAATCTGGTTACTAGCGCAACAGAGACTTGATGGAATTGGTGCTCTAGGTTGTAAATTAGAACGGAATGTGCCGGGAAAAAGCCCTTTTAGTATATGTCTCAGTACTTCTTGTTCGTCTTTTTAACTTAATTTTATATTTTATCACAGCTAATTTGAATACAGAGGTTTGTTTCTTCTACGTGTGCAAGATGTCGTTCTTTCACCCCTATACACGTATCTATTCTTCTTCGCATCCTTTCCCCATGTAGGTTATGACCCAATGTTGAGTAGTGTTCTCCTGCTATTCCGTAGGTGTTTGGTGATTATATATTTCATATGGTTTGTATATCTCTGTTAACCCCAATATCGTAGTGTATCCAATCCTCACACCATTCCATTTGGTGAACAATAAGTTTTTTTAATGAATCTGTGGTTGCCTTTCTCTGTGGAATTATCTTCATTGGTATCAATTTTTAGGTAACACCTAAAAGTGACATGATAGGATATGTGTCTTTTGCTTTCTCACTTACTACAAGTTCCGTGGTTACTTCTAAACTCGCCTATGGTGCTGCAAATGGCATTGTTTCATTTTTTCACTAGCGAATATTCCATCTGTATATGTTGCAGTTCTTTTTGTCCACCCATCTGTTGGTGGACTTTTTGGTTACTTCCATATCTTGGCTATTGTAATACTGTGCAAAGCAGATTTGCCTGCCTGTGTCTTTCCAATTATGTCTTGTTAGATTATACGTCCAGGAATGGGCCTGCTGGATCATATCGTAGCTCAATGTATACCTTTTATAGGCACCTCCATTCTGTTCTCATTAGTGGCTCTTTACAAGGTACGTCCCACTTAATGTTGAGGGTATGCATTTCTCCACAACACCTTCAGCATCTGTTGTTTGTAGTTTTCTTGCTGATGGTTATTCTGACCAGTGTGAGCTGATACCTCTTTGTGGTTGAATTTGCATGTGTCTCGTAATCCATTGAAATTGAGCTTTAAAGCATGTCCTTTTTATTTTTCAAGCTGTGATTACTGCTTAGTTCTTCAGAGAGGTTTCTTAAAGTATGTGTCACATTTTGAAGAGTTTTGGCCATTACCTCACTCAAACATTTTGAGGGCAGGTTTCATTTACAGCCCTGCAGTACTTGTTCTTATGAAGTGACCATTAGCACAGGCTTTGAAGCTGCTTTTGCAGGTTATGGCCAGAGGGCGGCAGCCTTTCTATGTTCCCCACCCTGGTAACTAGGGAAAAAGTCCTTCCAGCCTGGGGTGTTCCTCAGTTATAAATTAGAGTGGAATGTGCCCAGATAAACCCACAAATGCTGATGTTTCCTTACTTTTGTTTGTTTTCTAAATTAAATTTATATTTTTTACTGAAGTAATATTCCATTTTGTGCATGGACCACTGCTTCTTGGTGCCTTCCTCGGCTGAGGGACATTTTCGTGGCTTCCAGGTGTTGGCTATGGTAAATATTGCTGGAGTGCAGGCTTGCCAGCCTGAGACTCTTAGATTCTCATTTTCTCAGGTGATAGGCCCAGCAGTGCGTGTGATTGATTGACTGGTAGCACAGTGTTTCCCTTTTCAGAGCACCTCCTTTGTGTTTTCATTAGTGGCTCTTACGACGTCCCCCTTAGAACTGAGGGTACGCATTTCTCCACAATCCCTTCGGCATTTATTGTTGGCAGCATTTTTGCTAATGGCCCTTCCGACTGCTGTGAGCTGGTAGTTTCTTGTAATTTGGGTTTGCATGTCTTTAAAAATTCCTAAAAGTCATCATTATTATATGCCTTTATCTTTTCTGTTAAAAAAATGAAAAAAATTGTGAGTACAATAGAAGTCTTGAAATCGTCTTCTTGCAAGGTTGCCCTCTTTTGAATTTTTTGGTCGATTTTCCACCCCAGGATCATTTCGGAGGGCAAGTGTCATTTACAGAACTGCAAGTTTGGTGAACATTTAGTGACCTTTAGCAATGGGTTTAAAGCTGCTGTTTTGGGAAATGGCCACAAGGAGGAAGCATTACTCCATTCCCAAACCTGGGCACGAGGGCAGCCGAGCCTTTCTGGATGTCGTGTTCCTAGGTTGTAAATTAGAATGGAATGTGCCAGGAGAAACCCCCATAAGTTTATGTCTCATTACTTCTTCTTGGTTTTTAAAATTTTTTAATCGGGGTAAAGATTAGAATATTGTTTGCCCTGGGTGTACACAATCTGGTTCATTTGTACATTATATATGTCTATTCACGTACAGATCCTCTTCCCATGGAAAATATTACAGAGTGTTCCGTAGACCTCCCTTGCTAGATGGTCGGTCTTTTTGAACTATGTATATAATATATATTGGTATATGTATACTACCACTAATCTTGATTTATCCCCCCACCTTTCCTTTCAGGTGAGCATAGCTTGTTTTCTAAGTCTGTGAGTGTCTTTCTCTGTGGAAATATGTTCATTTGTGTCAGTCATTAGATAACGCCTATAAGTGATATCACAGGATGTAGGTCTTTTGCTTTCCGACTTCCCCCATGTTTTGTGACTATCTCCAGGCTCATCTGCGGTGCCTCAAAGAGCAGTGTTTCATTGTTTTCCATGGCTAATATTCCACTGTGTACATGGACCACTTCTGCTTTATCCTTTCACCTGTGGATGGACATCTTGGTTGCTTCACTGTCTTGGATATTGTGAATAAGACTGCACTGCAGCTGTTGCAGCCTTCGTCTTCTCCATCCTGGTTTTCTCAGGTGAGAGGCCCAGTGGTGAACCTGCTGGATTGAATGGTACCTCAATTTTTACTTTCAAACGCAGCTCCTTTCTGTTCTCATTATTGGCTCTTACCACTTTACATCTCTCCAGCAGGTAGAGGGTACACAGTTCTCTAAAACCCCTTCAGCATTTATTGTTTGCAGACTTTTTGCTGATGGTCAGTCGACTAGTGTGAGTTGAAAGCTCCTTGTAGATTTTATTACATGAGTCTAATAGTTCCCGAGGTTGAGCTTTTATCCATTTTCCTTTGTTTTCAAAGAGGGTGAGTAAAACGTAACTCTATATACTACCTTCTTGAAAAATTTGCCTGTTTTGCATTTTTTTGGCCAGTCCCTACTTCAGCACAATTTTTTTACGGCAGGTGTCCTTTACAGCCCTGAGTCCTTGAGAATGTTAAGTGAACATTAGCTGTGGGTTGAAAGCCGCTCTTGTGGGAAACGGCCACAAGGCGGCAGCATTTCTCCTTATCCAAATCTGGTTACTAGCGCAACAGAGACTTGATGGAATTGGTGCTCTAGGTTGTAAATTAGAACGGAATGTGCCGGGAAAAAGCCCTTTTAGTATATGTCTCAGTACTTCTTGTTCGTCTTTTTAACTTAATTTTATATTTTATCACAGCTAATTTGAATACAGAGGTTTGTTTCTTCTACGTGTGCAAGATGTCGTTCTTTCACCCCTATACACGTATCTATTCTTCTTCGCATCCTTTCCCCATGTAGGTTATGACCCAATGTTGAGTAGTGTTCTCCTGCTATTCCGTAGGTGTTTGGTGATTATATATTTCATATGGTTTGTATATCTCTGTTAACCCCAATATCGTAGTGTATCCAATCCTCACACCATTCCATTTGGTGAACAATAAGTTTTTTTAATGAATCTGTGGTTGCCTTTCTCTGTGGAATTATCTTCATTGGTATCAATTTTTAGGTAACACCTAAAAGTGACATGATAGGATATGTGTCTTTTGCTTTCTCACTTACTACAAGTTCCGTGGTTACTTCTAAACTCGCCTATGGTGCTGCAAATGGCATTGTTTCATTTTTTCACTAGCGAATATTCCATCTGTATATGTTGCAGTTCTTTTTGTCCACCCATCTGTTGGTGGACTTTTTGGTTACTTCCATATCTTGGCTATTGTAATACTGTGCAAAGCAGATTTGCCTGCCTGTGTCTTTCCAATTATGTCTTGTTAGATTATACGTCCAGGAATGGGCCTGCTGGATCATATCGTAGCTCAATGTATACCTTTTATAGGCACCTCCATTCTGTTCTCATTAGTGGCTCTTTACAAGGTACGTCCCACTTAATGTTGAGGGTATGCATTTCTCCACAACACCTTCAGCATCTGTTGTTTGTAGTTTTCTTGCTGATGGTTATTCTGACCAGTGTGAGCTGATACCTCTTTGTGGTTGAATTTGCATGTGTCTCGTAATCCATTGAAATTGAGCTTTAAAGCATGTCCTTTTTATTTTTCAAGCTGTGATTACTGCTTAGTTCTTCAGAGAGGTTTCTTAAAGTATGTGTCACATTTTGAAGAGTTTTGGCCATTACCTCACTCAAACATTTTGAGGGCAGGTTTCATTTACAGCCCTGCAGTACTTGTTCTTATGAAGTGACCATTAGCACAGGCTTTGAAGCTGCTTTTGCAGGTTATGGCCAGAGGGCGGCAGCCTTTCTATGTTCCCCACCCTGGTAACTAGGGAAAAAGTCCTTCCAGCCTGGGGTGTTCCTCAGTTATAAATTAGAGTGGAATGTGCCCAGATAAACCCACAAATGCTGATGTTTCCTTACTTTTGTTTGTTTTCTAAATTAAATTTATATTTTTTACTGAAGTAATATTCCATTTTTTGCATGGACCACTGCTTCTTGGTGCCTTCCTCGGCTGAGGGACATTTTCCTGGCTTCCAGGTGTTGGCTATGGTAAATATTGCTGGAGTGCAGGCTTGCCAGCCTGAGACTCTTAGATTCTCATTTTCTCAGGTGATAGGCCCAGCAGTGCGTGTGATTGATTGACTGGTAGCACAGTGTTTCCCCTTTCAGAGCACCTCCTTTGTGTTTTCATTAGTGGCTCTTAGAACGTCCCCCTTAGAACTGAGGGTACGCATTTCTCCACAATCCCTTCGGCATTTATTGTTGGCAGCATTTTTGCTAATGGCCCTTCCGACTGCTGTGAGCTGGTAGTTTCTTGTAATTTGGGTTTGCATGTCTTTAAAAATTCCTAAAATTCATCATTATTATATGCCTTTATCTTTTCTGTTAAAAAAATGAAAAAAATTGTGAGTACAATAGAAGTCTTGAAATCGTCTTCTTGCAAGGTTGCCCTCTTTTGAAATTTTTGGTCGATTTTCCACCCCAGGATCATTTCGGAGGGCAAGTGTCATTTACAGAACTGCAAGTTTGGTGAACATTTAGTGACCTTTAGCAATGGGTTTAAAGCTGCTGTTTTGGGAAATGGCCACAAGGAGGAAGCATTACTCCATTCCCAAACCTGGGCACGAGGGCAGCCGAGCCTTTCTGGATGTCGTGTTCCTAGGTTGTAAATTAGAATGGAATGTGCCAGGAGAAACCCCCATAAGTTTATGTCTCATTACTTCTTCTTGGTTTTAAAAATTTTTTAATCGGGGTAAAGATTAGAATATTGTTTGCCCTGGGTGTACACAATCTGGTTCATTTGTACATTATATATGTCTATTCACGTACAGATCCTCTTCCCATGGAAAATATTACAGAGTGTTCCGTAGACCTCCCTTGCTAGATGGTCGGTCTTTTTGAACTATGTATATAATATATATTGGTATATGTATACTACCACTAATCTTGATTTATCCCCCCACCTTTCCTTTCAGATGAGCATAGCTTGTTTTCTAAGTCTGTGAGTGTCTTTCTCTGTGGAAATATGTTCATTTGTGTCAGTCATTAGATAACGCCTATAAGTGATATCACAGGATGTAGGTCTTTTGCTTTCCGACTTCCCCCATGTTTTGTGACTATCTCCAGGCTCATCTGCGGTGCCTCAAAGAGCAGTGTTTCATTGTTTTCCATGGCTAATATTCCACTGTGTACATGGACCACTTCTGCTTTATCCTTTCACCTGTGGATGGACATCTTGGTTGCTTCACTGTCTTGGATATTGTGAATAAGACTGCACTGCAGCTGTTGCAGCCTTCGTCTTCTCCATCCTGGTTTTCTCAGGTGAGAGGCCCAGTGGTGAACCTGCTGGATTGAATGGTACCTCAATTTTTACTTTGAAACGCAGCTCCTTTCTGTTCTCATTATTGGCTCTTACCACTTTACATCTCTCCAGCAGGTAGAGGGTACACAGTTCTCTAAAACCCCTTCAGCATTTATTGTTTGCAGACTTTTTGCTGATGGTCAGTCGACTAGTGTGAGTTGAAAGCTCCTTGTAGATTTTATTACATGAGTCTAATAGTTCCCGAGGTTGAGCTTTTATCCATTTTCCTTTGTTTTCAAAGAGGGTGAGTAAAACGTAACTCTATATACTACCTTCTTGAAAAATTTGCCTGTTTTGCATTTTTTTGTCCATTCCCTACTTCAGCACAATTTTTTTACGGCAGGTGTCCTTTACAGCCCTGAGTCCTTGAGAATGTTAAGTGAACATTAGCTGTGGGTTGAAAGCCGCTCTTGTGGGAAACGGCCACAAGGCGGCAGCATTTCTCCTTATCCAAATCTGGTTACTAGCGCAACAGAGACTTGATGGAATTGGTGCTCTAGGTTGTAAATTAGAACGGAATGTGCCGGGAAAAAGCCCTTTTAGTATATGTCTCAGTACTTCTTGTTCGTCTTTTTAACTTAATTTTATATTTTATCACAGCTAATTTGAATACAGAGGTTTGTTTCTTCTACGTGTGCAAGATGTCGTTCTTTCACCCCTATACACGTATCTATTCTTCTTCGCATCCTTTCCCCATGTAGGTTATGACCCAATGTTGAGTAGTGTTCTCCTGCTATTCCGTAGGTGTTTGGTGATTATATATTTCATATGGTTTGTATATCTCTGTTAACCCCAATATCGTAGTGTATCCAATCCTCACACCATTCCATTTGGTGAACAATAAGTTTTTTTAATGAATCTGTGGTTGCCTTTCTCTGTGGAATTATCTTCATTGGTATCAATTTTTAGGTAACACCTAAAAGTGACATGATAGGATATGTGTCTTTTGCTTTCTCACTTACTACAAGTTCCGTGGTTACTTCTAAACTCGCCTATGGTGCTGCAAATGGCATTGTTTCATTTTTTCACTAGCGAATATTCCATCTGTATATGTTGCAGTTCTTTTTGTCCACCCATCTGTTGGTGGACTTTTTGGTTACTTCCATATCTTGGCTATTGTAATACTGTGCAAAGCAGATTTGCCTGCCTGTGTCTTTCCAATTATGTCTTGTTAGATTATACGTCCAGGAATGGGCCTGCTGGATCATATCGTAGCTCAATGTATACCTTTTATAGGCACCTCCATTCTGTTCTCATTAGTGGCTCTTTACAAGGTACGTCCCACTTAATGTTGAGGGTATGCATTTCTCCACAACACCTTCAGCATCTGTTGTTTGTAGTTTTCTTGCTGATGGTTATTCTGACCAGTGTGAGCTGATACCTCTTTGTGGTTGAATTTGCATGTGTCTCGTAATCCATTGAAATTGAGCTTTAAAGCATGTCCTTTTTATTTTTCAAGCTGTGATTACTGCTTAGTTCTTCAGAGAGGTTTCTTAAAGTATGTGTCACATTTTGAAGAGTTTTGGCCATTACCTCACTCAAACATTTTGAGGGCAGGTTTCATTTACAGCCCTGCAGTACTTGTTCTTATGAAGTGACCATTAGCACAGGCTTTGAAGCTGCTTTTGCAGGTTATGGCCAGAGGGCGGCAGCCTTTCTATGTTCCCCACCCTGGTAACTAGGGAAAAAGTCCTTCCAGCCTGGGGTGTTCCTCAGTTATAAATTAGAGTGGAATGTGCCCAGATAAACCCACAAATGCTGATGTTTCCTTACTTTTGTTTGTTTTCTAAATTAAATTTATATTTTTTACTGAAGTAATATTCCATTTTTTGCATGGACCACTGCTTCTTGGTGCCTTCCTCGGCTGAGGGACATTTTCCTGGCTTCCAGGTGTTGGCTATGGTAAATATTGCTGGAGTGCAGGCTTGCCAGCCTGAGACTCTTAGATTCTCATTTTCTCAGGTGATAGGCCCAGCAGTGCGTGTGATTGATTGACTGGTAGCACAGTGTTTCCCCTTTCAGAGCACCTCCTTTGTGTTTTCATTAGTGGCTCTTAGAACGTCCCCCTTAGAACTGAGGGTACGCATTTCTCCACAATCCCTTCGGCATTTATTGTTGGCAGCATTTTTGCTAATGGCCCTTCCGACTGCTGTGAGCTGGTAGTTTCTTGTAATTTGGGTTTGCATGTCTTTAAAAATTCCTAAAATTCATCATTATTATATGCCTTTATCTTTTCTGTTAAAAAAATGAAAAAAATTGTGAGTACAATAGAAGTCTTGAAATCGTCTTCTTGCAAGGTTGCCCTCTTTTGAAATTTTTGGTCGATTTTCCACCCCAGGATCATTTCGGAGGGCAAGTGTCATTTACAGAACTGCAAGTTTGGTGAACATTTAGTGACCTTTAGCAATGGGTTTAAAGCTGCTGTTTTGGGAAATGGCCACAAGGAGGAAGCATTACTCCATTCCCAAACCTGGGCACGAGGGCAGCCGAGCCTTTCTGGATGTCGTGTTCCTAGGTTGTAAATTAGAATGGAATGTGCCAGGAGAAACCCCCATAAGTTTATGTCTCATTACTTCTTCTTGGTTTTTAAAATTTTTTAATCGGGGTAAAGATTAGAATATTGTTTGCCCTGGGTGTACACAATCTGGTTCATTTGTACATTATATATGTCTATTCACGTACAGATCCTCTTCCCATGGAAAATATTACAGAGTGTTCCGTAGACCTCCCTTGCTAGATGGTCGTTCTTTTTGAGCTATGTATATAATATATATTGGTATATGTATACTACCACTAATCTTGATTTATCCCCCCACCTTTCCTTTCAGATGAGCATAGCTTGTTTTCTAAGTCTGTGAGTGTCTTTCTCTGTGGAAATATGTTCATTTGTGTCAGTCATTAGATAACGCCTATAAGTGATATCACAGGATGTAGGTCTTTTGCTTTCCGACTTACCCCATGTTTTGTGACTATCTCCAGGCTCATCTGCGGTGCCTCAAAGAGCAGTGTTTCATTGTTTTCCATGGCTAATATTCCACTGTGTACATGGGCCACTTCTGCTTTATCCTTTCACCTGTGGATGGACATCTTGGTTGCTTCACTGTCTTGGATATTGTGAATAAGACTGCACTGCAGCTGTTGCAGCCTTCGTCTTCTCCATCCTGGTTTTCTCAGGTGAGAGGCCCAGTGGTGAACCTGCTGGATTGAATGGTACCTCAATTTTTACTTTCAAACGCAGCTCCTTTCTGTTCTCATTATTGGCTCTTACCACTGTACATCTCTCCAGCAGGTAGAGGGTACACAGTTCTCTAAAACCCCTTCAGCATTTATTGTTTGCAGACTTTTTGCTGATGGTCAGTCGACTAGTGTGAGTTGAAAGCTCCTTGTAGATTTTATTACATGAGTCTAATAGTTCCCGAGGTTGAGCTTTTATCCATTTTCCTTTGTTTTCAAAGAGGGTGAGTAAAACGTAACTCTATATACTACCTTCTTGAAAAATTTGCCTGTTTTGCATTTTTTTGGCCAGTCCCTACTTCAGCACAATTTTTTTACGGCAGGTGTCCTTTACAGCCCTGAGTCCTTGAGAATGTTAAGTGAACATTAGCTGTGGGTTGAAAGCCGTTCTTGTGGGAAACGGCCACAAGGCGGCAGCATTTCTCCTTATCCAAATCTGGTTACTAGCGCAACAGAGACTTGATGGAATTGGTGCTCTAGGTTGTAAATTAGAACGGAATGTGCCGGGAAAAAGCCCTTTTAGTATATGTCTCAGTACTTCTTGTTCGTCTTTTTAACTTAATTTTATATTTTATCACAGCTAATTTGAATACAGAGGTTTGTTTCTTCTACGTGTGCAAGATGTCGTTCTTTCACCCCTATACACGTATCTATTCTTCTTCGCATCCTTTCCCCATGTAGGTTATGACCCAATGTTGAGTAGTGTTCTCCTGCTATTCCGTAGGTGTTTGGTGATTATATATTTCATATGGTTTGTATATCTCTGTTAACCCCAATATCGTAGTGTATCCAATCCTCACACCATTCCATTTGGTGAACAATAAGTTTTTTTAATGAATCTGTGGTTGCCTTTCTCTGTGGAATTATCTTCATTGGTATCAATTTTTAGGTAACACCTAAAAGTGACATGATAGGATATGTGTCTTTTGCTTTCTCACTTACTACAAGTTCCGTGGTTACTTCTAAACTCGCCTATGGTGCTGCAAATGGCATTGTTTCATTTTTTCACTAGCGAATATTCCATCTGTATATGTTGCAGTTCTTTTTGTCCACCCATCTGTTGGTGGACTTTTTGGTTACTTCCATATCTTGGCTATTGTAATACTGTGCAAAGCAGATTTGCCTGCCTGTGTCTTTCCAATTATGTCTTGTTAGATTATACGTCCAGGAATGGGCCTGCTGGATCATATCGTAGCTCAATGTATACCTTTTATAGGCACCTCCATTCTGTTCTCATTAGTGGCTCTTTACAAGGTACGTCCCACTTAATGTTGAGGGTATGCATTTCTCCACAACACCTTCAGCATCTGTTGTTTGTAGTTTTCTTGCTGATGGTTATTCTGACCAGTGTGAGCTGATACCTCTTTGTGGTTGAATTTGCATGTGTCTCGTAATCCATTGAAATTGAGCTTTAAAGCATGTCCTTTTTATTTTTCAAGCTGTGATTACTGCTTAGTTCTTCAGAGAGGTTTCTTAAAGTATGTGTCACATTTTGAAGAGTTTTGGCCATTACCTCACTCAAACATTTTGAGGGCAGGTTTCATTTACAGCCCTGCAGTACTTGTTCTTATGAAGTGACCATTAGCACAGGCTTTGAAGCTGCTTTTGCAGGTTATGGCCAGAGGGCGGCAGCCTTTCTATGTTCCCCACCCTGGTAACTAGGGAAAAAGTCCTTCCAGCCTGGGGTGTTCCTCAGTTATAAATTAGAGTGGAATGTGCCCAGATAAACCCACAAATGCTGATGTTTCCTTACTTTTGTTTGTTTTCTAAATTAAATTTATATTTTTTACTGAAGTAATATTCCATTTTGTGCATGGACCACTGCTTCTTGGTGCCTTCCTCGGCTGAGGGACATTTTCCTGGCTTCCAGGTGTTGGCTATGGTAAATATTGCTGGAGTGCAGGCTTGCCAGCCTGAGACTCTTAGATTCTCATTTTCTCAGGTGATAGGCCCAGCAGTGCGTGTGATTGATTGACTGGTAGCACAGTGTTTCCCTTTTCAGAGCACCTCCTTTGTGTTTTCATTAGTGGCTCTTACGACGTCCCCCTTAGAACTGAGGGTACGCATTTCTCCACAATCCCTTCGGCATTTATTGTTGGCAGCATTTTTGCTAATGGCCCTTCCGACTGCTGTGAGCTGGTAGTTTCTTGTAATTTGGGTTTGCATGTCTTTAAAAATTCCTAAAATTCATCATTATTATATGCCTTTATCTTTTCTGTTAAAAAAATGAAAAAAATTGTGAGTACAATAGAAGTCTTGAAATCGTCTTCTTGCAAGGTTGCCCTCTTTTGAATTTTTTGGTCGATTTTCCACCCCAGGATCATTTCGGAGGGCAAGTGTCATTTACAGAACTGCAAGTTTGGTGAACATTTAGTGACCTTTAGCAATGGGTTTAAAGCTGCTGTTTTGGGAAATGGCCACAAGGAGGAAGCATTACTCCATTCCCAAACCTGGGCACGAGGGCAGCCGAGCCTTTCTGGATGTCGTGTTCCTAGGTTGTAAATTAGAATGGAATGTGCCAGGAGAAACCCCCATAAGTTTATGTCTCATTACTTCTTCTTGGTTTTTAAAATTTTTTAATCGGGGTAAAGATTAGAATATTGTTTGCCCTGGGTGTACACAATCTGGTTCATTTGTACATTATATATGTCTATTCACGTACAGATCCTCTTCCCATGGAAAATATTACAGAGTGTTCCGTAGACCTCCCTTGCTAGATGGTCGGTCTTTTTGAACTATGTATATAATATATATTGGTATATGTATACTACCACTAATCTTGATTTATCCCCCCACCTTTCCTTTCAGATGAGCATAGCTTGTTTTCTAAGTCTGTGAGTGTCTTTCTCTGTGGAAATATGTTCATTTGTGTCAGTCATTAGATAACGCCTATAAGTGATATCACAGGATGTAGGTCTTTTGCTTTCCGACTTCCCCCATGTTTTGTGACTATCTCCAGGCTCATCTGCGGTGCCTCAAAGAGCAGTGTTTCATTGTTTTCCATGGCTAATATTCCACTGTGTACATGGACCACTTCTGCTTTATCCTTTCACCTGTGGATGGACATCTTGGTTGCTTCACTGTCTTGGATATTGTGAATAAGACTGCACTGCAGCTGTTGCAGCCTTCGTCTTCTCGATCCTGGTTTTCTCAGGTGAGAGGCCCAGTGGTGAACCTGCTGGATTGAATGGTACCTCAATTTTTACTTTCAAACGCAGCTCCTTTCTGTTCTCATTATTGGCTCTTACCACTTTACATCTCTCCAGCAGGTAGAGGGTACACAGTTCTCTAAAACCCCTTCAGCATTTATTGTTTGCAGACTTTTTGCTGATGGTCAGTCGACTAGTGTGAGTTGAAAGCTCCTTGTAGATTTTATTACATGAGTCTAATAGTTCCCGAGGTTGAGCTTTTACCCATTTTCCTTTGTTTTCAAAGAGGGTGAGTAAAACGTAACTCTATATACTACCTTCTTGAAAAATTTGCCTGTTTTGCATTTTTTTGTCCATTCCCTACTTCAGCACAATTTTTTTACGGCAGGTGTCCTTTACAGCCCTGAGTCCTTGAGAATGTTAAGTGAACATTAGCTGTGGGTTGAAAGCCGCTCTTGTGGGAAACGGCCACAAGGCGGCAGCATTTCTCCTTATCCAAATCTGGTTACTAGCGCAACAGAGACTTGATGGAATTGGTGCTCTAGGTTGTAAATTAGAACGGAATGTGCCGGGAAAAAGCCCTTTTAGTATATGTCTCAGTACTTCTTGTTCGTCTTTTTAACTTAATTTTATATTTTATCACAGCTAATTTGAATACAAAGGTTTGTTTCTTCTACGTGTGCAAGATGTGGTTCTTTCACCCCTATACACGTATCTATTCTTCTTCGCATCCTTTCCCCATGTAGGTTATGACCCAATGTTGAGTAGTGTTCTCCTGCTATTCCATAGGTGTTTGGTGATTATATATTTCATATGGTTTGTATATCTCTGTTAACCCCAATATCGTAGTGTATCCAATCCTCACACCATTCCATTTGGTGAACAATAAGTTTTTTTAATGAATCTGTGGTTGCCTTTCTCTGTGGAATTATCTTCATTGGTATCAATTTTTAGGTAACACCTAAAAGTGACATGATAGGATATGTGTCTTTTGCTTTCTCACTTACTACAAGTTCCGTGGTTACTTCTAAACTCGCCTATGGTGCTGCAAATGGCATTGTTTCATTTTTTCACTAGCGAATATTCCATCTGTATATGTTGCAGTTCTTTTTGTCCACCCATCTGTTGGTGGACTTTTTGGTTACTTCCATATCTTGGCTATTGTAATACTGTGCAAAGCAGATTTGCCTGCCTGTGTCTTTCCAATTATGTCTTGTTAGATTATACGTCCAGGAATGGGCCTGCTGGATCATATCGTAGCTCAATGTATACCTTTTATAGGCACCTCCATTCTGTTCTCATTAGTGGCTCTTTACAAGGTACGTCCCACTTAATGTTGAGGGTATGCATTTCTCCACAACACCTTCAGCATCTGTTGTTTGTAGTTTTCTTGCTGATGGTTATTCTGACCAGTGTGAGCTGATACCTCTTTGTGGTTGAATTTGCATGTGTCTCGTAATCCATTGAAATTGAGCTTTAAAGCATGTCCTTTTTATTTTTCAAGCTGTGATTACTGCTTAGTTCTTCAGAGAGGTTTCTTAAAGTATGTGTCACATTTTGAAGAGTTTTGGCCATTACCTCACTCAAACATTTTGAGGGCAGGTTTCATTTACAGCCCTGCAGTACTTGTTCTTATGAAGTGACCATTAGCACAGGCTTTGAAGCTGCTTTTGCAGGTTATGGCCAGAGGGCGGCAGCCTTTCTATGTTCCCCACCCTGGTAACTAGGGAAAAAGTCCTTCCAGCCTGGGGTGTTCCTCAGTTATAAATTAGAGTGGAATGTGCCCAGATAAACCCACAAATGCTGATGTTTCCTTACTTTTGTTTGTTTTCTAAATTAAATTTATATTTTTTACTGAAGTAATATTCCATTTTGTGCATGGACCACTGCTTCTTGGTGCCTTCCTCGGCTGAGGGACATTTTCCTGGCTTCCAGGTGTTGGCTATGGTAAATATTGCTGGAGTGCAGGCTTGCCAGCCTGAGACTCTTAGATTCTCATTTTCTCAGGTGATAGGCCCAGCAGTGCGTGTGATTGATTGACTGGTAGCACAGTGTTTCCCTTTTCAGAGCACCTCCTTTGTGTTTTCATTAGTGGCTCTTACGACGTCCCCCTTAGAACTGAGGGTACGCATTTCTCCACAATCCCTTCGGCATTTATTGTTGGCAGCATTTTTGCTAATGGCCCTTCCGACTGCTGTGAGCTGGTAGTTTCTTGTAATTTGGGTTTGCATGTCTTTAAAAATTCCTAAAAGTCATCATTATTATATGCCTTTATCTTTTCTGTTAAAAAAATGAAAAAAATTGTGAGTACAATAGAAGTCTTGAAATCGTCTTCTTGCAAGGTTGCCCTCTTTTGAATTTTTTGGTCGATTTTCCACCCCAGAATCATTTCGGAGGGCAAGTGTCATTTACAGAACTGCAAGTTTGGTGAACATTTAGTGACCTTTAGCAATGGGTTTAAAGCTGCTGTTTTGGGAAATGGCCACAAGGAGGAAGCATTACTCCATTCCCAAACCTGGGCACGAGGGCAGCCGAGCCTTTCTGGATGTCGTGTTCCTAGGTTGTAAATTAGAATGGAATGTGCCAGGAGAAACCCCCATAAGTTTATGTCTCATTACTTCTTCTTGGTTTTTAAAATTTTTTAATCGGGGTAAAGATTAGAATATTGTTTGCCCTGGGTGTACACAATCTGGTTCATTTGTACATTATATATGTCTATTCACGTACAGATCCTCTTCCCATGGAAAATATTACAGAGTGTTCCGTAGACCTCCCTTGCTAGATGGTCGTTCTTTTTGAGCTATGTATATAATATATATTGGTATATGTATACTACCACTAATCTTGATTTATCCCCCCACCTTTCCTTTCAGATGAGCATAGCTTGTTTTCTAAGTCTGTGAGTGTCTTTCTCTGTGGAAATATGTTCATTTGTGTCAGTCATTAGATAACGCCTATAAGTGATATCATAGGATGTAGGTCTTTTGCTTTCCGACTTACCCCATGTTTTGTGACTATCTCCAGGCTCATCTGCGGTGCCTCAAAGAGCAGTGTTTCATTGTTTTCCATGGCTAATATTCCACTGTGTACATGGACCACTTCTGCTTTATCCTTTCACCTGTGGATGGACATCTTGATTGCTTCACTGTCTTGGATATTGTGAATAAGACTGCACTGCAGCTGTTGCAGCCTTTGTCTTCTCCATCCTGGTTTTCTCAGGTGAGAGGCCCAGTGGTGAACCTGCTGGATTGAATGGTACCTCAATTTTTACTTTCAAACGCAGCTCCTTTCTGTTCTCATTATTGGCTCTTACCACTTTACATCTCTCCAGCAGGTAGAGGGTACACAGTTCTCTAAAACCCCTTCAGCATTTATTGTTTGCAGACTTTTTGCTGATGGTCAGTCGACTAGTGTGAGTTGAAAGCTCCTTGTAGATTTTATTACATGAGTCTAATAGTTCCCGAGGTTGAGCTTTTACCCATTTTCCTTTGTTTTCAAAGAGGGTGAGTAAAACGTAACTCTATATACTACCTTCTTGAAAAATTTGCCTGTTTTGCATTTTTTTGTCCATTCCCTACTTCAGCACAATTTTTTTACGGCAGGTGTCCTTTACAGCCCTGAGTCCTTGAGAATGTTAAGTGAACATTAGCTGTGGGTTGAAAGCCGCTCTTGTGGGAAACGGCCACAAGGCGGCAGCATTTCTCCTTATCCAAATCTGGTTACTAGCGCAACAGAGACTTGATGGAATTGGTGCTCTAGGTTGTAAATTAGAACGGAATGTGCCGGGAAAAAGCCCTTTTAGTATATGTCTCAGTACTTCTTGTTCGTCTTTTTAACTTAATTTTATATTTTATCACAGCTAATTTGAATACAGAGGTTTGTTTCTTCTACGTGTGCAAGATGTCGTTCTTTCACCCCTATACACGTATCTATTCTTCTTCGCATCCTTTCCCCATGTAGGTTATGACCCAATGTTGAGTAGTGTTCTCCTGCTATTCCGTAGGTGTTTGGTGATTATATATTTCATATGGTTTGTATATCTCTGTTAACCCCAATATCGTAGTGTATCCAATCCTCACACCATTCCATTTGGTGAACAATAAGTTTTTTTAATGAATCTGTGGTTGCCTTTCTCTGTGGAATTATCTTCATTGGTATCAATTTTTAGGTAACACCTAAAAGTGACATGATAGGATATGTGTCTTTTGCTTTCTCACTTACTACAAGTTCCGTGGTTACTTCTAAACTCGCCTATGGTGCTGCAAATGGCATTGTTTCATTTTTTCACTAGCGAATATTCCATCTGTATATGTTGCAGTTCTTTTTGTCCACCCATCTGTTGGTGGACTTTTTGGTTACTTCCATATCTTGGCTATTGTAATACTGTGCAAAGCAGATTTGCCTGCCTGTGTCTTTCCAATTATGTCTTGTTAGATTATACGTCCAGGAATGGGCCTGCTGGATCATATCGTAGCTCAATGTATACCTTTTATAGGCACCTCCATTCTGTTCTCATTAGTGGCTCTTTACAAGGTACGTCCCACTTAATGTTGAGGGTATGCATTTCTCCACAACACCTTCAGCATCTGTTGTTTGTAGTTTTCTTGCTGATGGTTATTCTGACCAGTGTGAGCTGATACCTCTTTGTGGTTGAATTTGCATGTGTCTCGTAATCCATTGAAATTGAGCTTTAAAGCATGTCCTTTTTATTTTTCAAGCTGTGATTACTGCTTAGTTCTTCAGAGAGGTTTCTTAAAGTATGTGTCACATTTTGAAGAGTTTTGGCCATTACCTCACTCAAACATTTTGAGGGCAGGTTTCATTTACAGCCCTGCAGTACTTGTTCTTATGAAGTGACCATTAGCACAGGCTTTGAAGCTGCTTTTGCAGGTTATGGCCAGAGGGCGGCAGCCTTTCTATGTTCCCCACCCTGGTAACTAGGGAAAAAGTCCTTCCAGCCTGGGGTGTTCCTCAGTTATAAATTAGAGTGGAATGTGCCCAGATAAACCCACAAATGCTGATGTTTCCTTACTTTTGTTTGTTTTCTAAATTAAATTTATATTTTTTACTGAAGTAATATTCCATTTTGTGCATGGACCACTGCTTCTTGGTGCCTTCCTCGGCTGAGGGACATTTTCCTGGCTTCCAGGTGTTGGCTATGGTAAATATTGCTGGAGTGCAGGCTTGCCAGCCTGAGACTCTTAGATTCTCATTTTCTCAGGTGATAGGCCCAGCAGTGCGTGTGATTGATTGACTGGTAGCACAGTGTTTCCCTTTTCAGAGCACCTCCTTTGTGTTTTCATTAGTGGCTCTTACGACGTCCCCCTTAGAACTGAGGGTACGCATTTCTCCACAATCCCTTCGGCATTTATTGTTGGCAGCATTTTTGCTAATGGCCCTTCCGACTGCTGTGAGCTGGTAGTTTCTTGTAATTTGGGTTTGCATGTCTTTAAAAATTCCTAAAAGTCATCATTATTATATGCCTTTATCTTTTCTGTTAAAAAAATGAAAAAAATTGTGAGTACAATAGAAGTCTTGAAATCGTCTTCTTGCAAGGTTGCCCTCTTTTGAATTTTTTGGTCGATTTTCCACCCCAGGATCATTTCGGAGGGCAAGTGTCATTTACAGAACTGCAAGTTTGGTGAACATTTAGTGACCTTTAGCAATGGGTTTAAAGCTGCTGTTTTGGGAAATGGCCACAAGGAGGAAGCATTACTCCATTCCCAAACCTGGGCACGAGGGCAGCCGAGCCTTTCTGGATGTCGTGTTCCTAGGTTGTAAATTAGAATGGAATGTGCCAGGAGAAACCCCCATAAGTTTATGTCTCATTACTTCTTCTTGGTTTTTAAAATTTTTTAATCGGGGTAAAGATTAGAATATTGTTTGCCCTGGGTGTACACAATCTGGTTCATTTGTACATTATATATGTCTATTCACGTACAGATCCTCTTCCCATGGAAAATATTACAGAGTGTTCCGTAGACCTCCCTTGCTAGATGGTCGGTCTTTTTGAACTATGTATATAATATATATTGGTATATGTATACTACCACTAATCTTGATTTATCCCCCCACCTTTCCTTTCAGATGAGCATAGCTTGTTTTCTAAGTCTGTGAGTGTCTTTCTCTGTGGAAATATGTTCATTTGTGTCAGTCATTAGATAACGCCTATAAGTGATATCACAGGATGTAGGTCTTTTGCTTTCCGACTTCCCCCATGTTTTGTGACTATCTCCAGGCTCATCTGCGGTGCCTCAAAGAGCAGTGTTTCATTGTTTTCCATGGCTAATATTCCACTGTGTACATGGACCACTTCTGCTTTATCCTTTCACCTGTGGATGGACATCTTGGTTGCTTCACTGTCTTGGATATTCTGAATAAGACTGCACTGCAGCTGTTGCAGCCTTCGTCTTCTCGATCCTGGTTTTCTCAGGTGAGAGGCCCAGTGGTGAACCTGCTGGATTGAATGGTACCTCAATTTTTACTTTCAAACGCAGCTCCTTTCTGTTCTCATTATTGGCTCTTACCACTTTACATCTCTCCAGCAGGTAGAGGGTACACAGTTCTCTAAAACCCCTTCAGCATTTATTGTTTGCAGACTTTTTGCTGATGGTCAGTCGACTAGTGTGAGTTGAAAGCTCCTTGTAGATTTTATTACATGAGTCTAATAGTTCCCGAGGTTGAGCTTTTATCCATTTTCCTTTGTTTTCAAAGAGGGTGAGTAAAACGTAACTCTATATACTACCTTCTTGAAAAATTTGCCTGTTTTGCATTTTTTTGTCCATTCCCTACTTCAGCACAATTTTTTTACGGCAGGTGTCCTTTACAGCCCTGAGTCCTTGAGAATGTTAAGTGAACATTAGCTGTGGGTTGAAAGCCGCTCTTGTGGGAAACGGCCACAAGGCGGCAGCATTTCTCCTTATCCAAATCTGGTTACTAGCGCAACAGAGACTTGATGGAATTGGTGCTCTAGGTTGTAAATTAGAACGGAATGTGCCGGGAAAAAGCCCTTTTAGTATATGTCTCAGTACTTCTTGTTCGTCTTTTTAACTTAATTTTATATTTTATCACAGCTAATTTGAATACAGAGGTTTGTTTCTTCTACGTGTGCAAGATGTCGTTCTTTCACCCCTATACACGTATCTATTCTTCTTCGCATCCTTTCCCCATGTAGGTTATGACCCAATGTTGAGTAGTGTTCTCCTGCTATTCCGTAGGTGTTTGGTGATTATATATTTCATATGGTTTGTATATCTCTGTTAACCCCAATATCGTAGTGTATCCAATCCTCACACCATTCCATTTGGTGAACAATAAGTTTTTTTAATGAATCTGTGGTTGCCTTTCTCTGTGGAATTATCTTCATTGGTATCAATTTTTAGGTAACACCTAAAAGTGACATGATAGGATATGTGTCTTTTGCTTTCTCACTTACTACAAGTTCCGTGGTTACTTCTAAACTCGCCTATGGTGCTGCAAATGGCATTGTTTCATTTTTTCACTAGCGAATATTCCATCTGTATATGTTGCAGTTCTTTTTGTCCACCCATCTGTTGGTGGACTTTTTGGTTACTTCCATATCTTGGCTATTGTAATACTGTGCAAAGCAGATTTGCCTGCCTGTGTCTTTCCAATTATGTCTTGTTAGATTATACGTCCAGGAATGGGCCTGCTGGATCATATCGTAGCTCAATGTATACCTTTTATAGGCACCTCCATTCTGTTCTCATTAGTGGCTCTTTACAAGGTACGTCCCACTTAATGTTGAGGGTATGCATTTCTCCACAACACCTTCAGCATCTGTTGTTTGTAGTTTTCTTGCTGATGGTTATTCTGACCAGTGTGAGCTGATACCTCTTTGTGGTTGAATTTGCATGTGTCTCGTAATCCATTGAAATTGAGCTTTAAAGCATGTCCTTTTTATTTTTCAAGCTGTGATTACTGCTTAGTTCTTCAGAGAGGTTTCTTAAAGTATGTGTCACATTTTGAAGAGTTTTGGCCATTACCTCACTCAAACATTTTGAGGGCAGGTTTCATTTACAGCCCTGCAGTACTTGTTCTTATGAAGTGACCATTAGCACAGGCTTTGAAGCTGCTTTTGCAGGTTATGGCCAGAGGGCGGCAGCCTTTCTATGTTCCCCACCCTGGTAACTAGGGAAAAAGTCCTTCCAGCCTGGGGTGTTCCTCAGTTATAAATTAGAGTGGAATGTGCCCAGATAAACCCACAAATGCTGATGTTTCCTTACTTTTGTTTGTTTTCTAAATTAAATTTATATTTTTTACTGAAGTAATATTCCATTTTGTGCATGGACCACTGCTTCTTGGTGCCTTCCTCGGCTGAGGGACATTTTCCTGGCTTCCAGGTGTTGGCTATGGTAAATATTGCTGGAGTGCAGGCTTGCCAGCCTGAGACTCTTAGATTCTCATTTTCTCAGGTGATAGGCCCAGCAGTGCGTGTGATTGATTGACTGGTAGCACAGTGTTTCCCTTTTCAGAGCACCTCCTTTGTGTTTTCATTAGTGGCTCTTACGACGTCCCCCTTAGAACTGAGGGTACGCATTTCTCCACAATCCCTTCGGCATTTATTGTTGGCAGCATTTTTGCTAATGGCCCTTTCGACTGCTGTGAGCTGGTAGTTTCTTGTAATTTGGGTTTGCATGTCTTTAAAAATTCCTAAAAGTCATCATTATTATATGCCTTTATCTTTTCTGTTAAAAAAATGAAAAAAATTGTGAGTACAATAGAAGTCTTGAAATCGTCTTCTTGCAAGGTTGCCCTCTTTTGAATTTTTTGGTCGATTTTCCACCCCAGGATCATTTCGGAGGGCAAGTGTCATTTACAGAACTGCAAGTTTGGTGAACATTTAGTGACCTTTAGCAATGGGTTTAAAGCTGCTGTTTTGGGAAATGGCCACAAGGAGGAAGCATTACTCCATTCCCAAACCTGGGCACGAGGGCAGCCGAGCCTTTCTGGATGTCGTGTTCCTAGGTTGTAAATTAGAATGGAATGTGCCAGGAGAAACCCCCATAAGTTTATGTCTCATTACTTCTTCTTGGTTTTTAAAATTTTTTAATCGGGGTAAAGATTAGAATATTGTTTGCCCTGGGTGTACACAATCTGGTTCATTTGTACATTATATATGTCTATTCACGTACAGATCCTCTTCCCATGGAAAATATTACAGAGTGTTCCGTAGACCTCCCTTGCTAGATGGTCGGTCTTTTTGAACTATGTATATAATATATATTGGTATATGTATACTACCACTAATCTTGATTTATCCCCCCACCTTTCCTTTCAGATGAGCATAGCTTGTTTTCTAAGTCTGTGAGTGTCTTTCTCTGTGGAAATATGTTCATTTGTGTCAGTCATTAGATAACGCCTATAAGTGATATCACAGGATGTAGGTCTTTTGCTTTCCGACTTCCCCCATGTTTTGTGACTATCTCCAGGCTCATCTGCGGTGCCTCAAAGAGCAGTGTTTCATTGTTTTCCATGGCTAATATTCCACTGTGTACATGGACCACTTCTGCTTTATCCTTTCACCTGTGGATGGACATCTTGGTTGCTTCACTGTCTTGGATATTCTGAATAAGACTGCACTGCAGCTGTTGCAGCCTTCGTCTTCTCGATCCTGGTTTTCTCAGGTGAGAGGCCCAGTGGTGAACCTGCTGGATTGAATGGTACCTCAATTTTTACTTTCAAACGCAGCTCCTTTCTGTTCTCATTATTGGCTCTTACCACTTTACATCTCTCCAGCAGGTAGAGGGTACACAGTTCTCTAAAACCCCTTCAGCATTTATTGTTTGCAGACTTTTTGCTGATGGTCAGTCGACTAGTGTGAGTTGAAAGCTCCTTGTAGATTTTATTACATGAGTCTAATAGTTCCCGAGGTTGAGCTTTTATCCATTTTCCTTTGTTTTCAAAGAGGGTGAGTAAAACGTAACTCTATATACTACCTTCTTGAAAAATTTGCCTGTTTTGCATTTTTTTGTCCATTCCCTACTTCAGCACAATTTTTTTACGGCAGGTGTCCTTTACAGCCCTGAGTCCTTGAGAATGTTAAGTGAACATTAGCTGTGGGTTGAAAGCCGCTCTTGTGGGAAACGGCCACAAGGCGGCAGCATTTCTCCTTATCCAAATCTGGTTACTAGCGCAACAGAGACTTGATGGAATTGGTGCTCTAGGTTGTAAATTAGAACGGAATGTGCCGGGAAAAAGCCCTTTTAGTATATGTCTCAGTACTTCTTGTTCGTCTTTTTAATTTAATTTTATATTTTATCACAGCTAATTTGAATACAGAGGTTTGTTTCTTCTACGTGTGCAAGATGTCGTTCTTTCACCCCTATACACGTATCTATTCTTCTTCGCATCCTTTCCCCATGTAGGTTATGACCCAATGTTGAGTAGTGTTCTCCTGCTATTCCGTAGGTGTTTGGTGATTATATATTTCATATGGTTTGTATATCTCTGTTAACCCCAATATCGTAGTGTATCCAATCCTCACACCATTCCATTTGGTGAACAATAAGTTTTTTTAATGAATCTGTGGTTGCCTTTCTCTGTGGAATTATCTTCATTGGTATCAATTTTTAGGTAACACCTAAAAGTGACATGATAGGATATGTGTCTTTTGCTTTCTCACTTACTACAAGTTCCGTGGTTACTTCTAAACTCGCCTATGGTGCTGCAAATGGCATTGTTTCATTTTTTCACTAGCGAATATTCCATCTGTATATGTTGCAGTTCTTTTTGTCCACCCATCTGTTGGTGGACTTTTTGGTTACTTCCATATCTTGGCTATTGTAATACTGTGCAAAGCAGATTTGCCTGCCTGTGTCTTTCCAATTATGTCTTGTTAGATTATACGTCCAGGAATGGGCCTGCTGGATCATATCGTAGCTCAATGTATACCTTTTATAGGCACCTCCATTCTGTTCTCATTAGTGGCTCTTTACAAGGTACGTCCCACTTAATGTTGAGGGTATGCATTTCTCCACAACACCTTCAGCATCTGTTGTTTGTAGTTTTCTTGCTGATGGTTATTCTGACCAGTGTGAGCTGATACCTCTTTGTGGTTGAATTTGCATGTGTCTCGTAATCCATTGAAATTGAGCTTTAAAGCATGTCCTTTTTATTTTTCAAGCTGTGATTACTGCTTAGTTCTTCAGAGAGGTTTCTTAAAGTATGTGTCACATTTTGAAGAGTTTTGGCCATTACCTCACTCAAACATTTTGAGGGCAGGTTTCATTTACAGCCCTGCAGTACTTGTTCTTATGAAGTGACCATTAGCACAGGCTTTGAAGCTGCTTTTGCAGGTTATGGCCAGAGGGCGGCAGCCTTTCTATGTTCCCCACCCTGGTAACTAGGGAAAAAGTCCTTCCAGCCTGGGGTGTTCCTCAGTTATAAATTAGAGTGGAATGTGCCCAGATAAACCCACAAATGCTGATGTTTCCTTACTTTTGTTTGTTTTCTAAATTAAATTTATATTTTTTACTGAAGTAATATTCCATTTTGTGCATGGACCACTGCTTCTTGGTGCCTTCCTCGGCTGAGGGACATTTTCCTGGCTTCCAGGTGTTGGCTATGGTAAATATTGCTGGAGTGCAGGCTTGCCAGCCTGAGACTCTTAGATTCTCATTTTCTCAGGTGATAGGCCCAGCAGTGCGTGTGATTGATTGACTGGTAGCACAGTGTTTCCCTTTTCAGAGCACCTCCTTTGTGTTTTCATTAGTGGCTCTTACGACGTCCCCCTTAGAACTGAGGGTACGCATTTCTCCACAATCCCTTCGGCATTTATTGTTGGCAGCATTTTTGCTAATGGCCCTTCCGACTGCTGTGAGCTGGTAGTTTCTTGTAATTTGGGTTTGCATGTCTTTAAAAATTCCTAAAAGTCATCATTATTATATGCCTTTATCTTTTCTGTTAAAAAAATGAAAAAAATTGTGAGTACAATAGAAGTCTTGAAATCGTCTTCTTGCAAGGTTGCCCTCTTTTGAATTTTTTTGGTCGATTTCCCACCCCAGGATAATTTCGGAGGGCAAGTGTCATTTACAGAACTGCAAGTTTGGTGAACATTTAGTGACCTTTAGCAATGGGTTTAAAGCTGCTGTTTTGGGAAATGGCCACAAGGAGGAAGCATTACTCCATTCCCAAACCTGGGCACGAGGGCAGCCGAGCCTTTCTGGATGTCGTGTTCCTAGGTTGTAAATTAAAATGGAATATGCCAGGAGAAACCCCCATAAGTTTATGTCTCATTACTTCTTCTTGGTTTCTAAAATTTTTTAATCGGGGTAAAGATTAGAATATTGTTTGCCCTGGGTGTACACAATCTGGTTCATTTGTACATTATATATGTCTATTCACGTACAGATCCTCTTCCCATGGAAAATATTACAGAGTGTTCCGTAGACCTCCCTTGCTAGATGGTCGGTCTTTTTGAGCTATGTATATAATATATATTGGTATATGTATACTACCACTAATCTTGATTTATCCCCCCACCTTTCCTTTCAGATGAGCATAGCTTGTTTTCTAAGTCTGTGAGTGTCTTTCTCTGTGGAAATATGTTCATTTGTGTCAGTCATTAGATAACGCCTATAAGTGATATCATAGGATGTAGGTCTTTTGCTTTCCGACTTACCCCATGTTTTGTGACTATCTCCAGGCTCATCTGCGGTGCCTCAAAGAGCAGTGTTGCATTGTTTTCCATGGTTAATATTCCACTGTGTACATGGACCACTTCTGCTTTATCCTTTCACCTGTGGATGGACATCTTGGTTGCTTCACTGTCTTGGATATTGTGAATAAGACTGCACTGCAGCTGTTGCAGCCTTTGTCTTCTCGATCCTGGTTTTCTCAGGTGAGAGGCCCAGTGGTGAACCTGCTGGATTGAATGGTACCTCAATTTTTACTTTCAAACGCAGCTCCTTTCTGTTCTCATTATTGGCTCTTACCACTTTACATCTCTCCAGCAGGTAGAGGGTACACAGTTCTCTAAAACCCCTTTAGCATTTATTGTTTGCAGACTTTTTGCTGATGGTCAGTCGACTAGTGTGAGTTGAAAGCTCCTTGTAGATTTTATTACATGAGTCTAATAGTTCCCGAGGTTGAGCTTTTATCCATTTTCCTTTGTTTTCAAAGAGGGTGAGTAAAACGTAACTCTATATACTACCTTCTTGAAAAATTTGCCTGTTTTGCATTTTTTTGTCCATTCCCTACTTCAGCACAATTTTTTTACGGCAGGTGTCCTTTACAGCCCTGAGTCCTTGAGAATGTTAAGTGAACATTAGCTGTGGGTTGAAAGCCGCTCTTGTGGGAAACGGCCACAAGGCGGCAGCATTTCTCCTTATCCAAATCTGGTTACTAGCGCAACAGAGACTTGATGGAATTGGTGCTCTAGGTTGTAAATTAGAACGGAATGTGCCGGGAAAAAGCCCTTTTAGTATATGTCTCAGTACTTCCTGTTCGTCTCTTTAACTTAATTTTATATTTTATCACAGCTAATTTGAATACAAAGGTTTGTTTCCTCTACGTGTGCAAGATGTGGTTCTTTCACCCCTATACATGTATCTATTCTTCTTCGCATCCTTTCCCCATGTAGGTTATGACCCAATGTTGAGTAGTGTTCTCCTGCTATTCCGTAGGTGTTTGGTGATTATATATTTCATATCGTTTGTACATCTCTGTTAACCCCAATATCGTAGTGTATCCAATCCTCACACCATTCCATTTGGTGAACAATAAGTTTTTTTAATGAATCTGTGGTTGCCTTTCTCTGTGGAATTATCTTCATTGGTATCAATTTTTAGGTAACACCTAAAAGTGACATGATAGGATATGTGTCTTTTGCTTTCTCACTTACTACAAGTTCCGTGGTTACTTCTAAACTCGCCTATGGTGCTGCAAATGGCATTGTTTCATTTTTTCACTAGCGAATATTCCATCTGTATATGTTGCAGTTCTTTTTGTCCACCCATCTGTTGGTGGACTTTTTGGTTACTTCCATATCTTGGCTATTGTAATACTGTGCAAAGCAGATTTGCCTGCCTGTGTCTTTCCAATTATGTCTTGTTAGATTATACGTCCAGGAATGGGCCTGCTGGATCATATCGTAGCTCAATGTATACCTTTTATAGGCACCTCCATTCTGTTCTCATTAGTGGCTCTTTACAAGGTACGTCCCACTTAATGTTGAGGGTATGCATTTCTCCACAACACCTTCAGCATCTGTTGTTTGTAGTTTTCTTGCTGATGGTTATTCTGACCAGTGTGAGCTGATACCTCTTTGTGGTTGAATTTGCATGTGTCTCGTAATCCATTGAAATTGCGCTTTAAAGCATGTCCTTTTTATTTTTCAATCTGTGATTACTGCTTAGTTTTTCAGAGAGTGTTCATAAAGTATGTGTCACATTTTGAAGAGTTTTGGCCATTACCTCACTCAAACATTTTGAGGGCAGGTTTCATTTACAGCCCTGCAGTACTTGTTCTTATGAAGTGACCATTAGCACAGGCTTTGAAGCTGCTTTTGCAGGTTATGGCCAGAGGGCGGCAGCCTTTCTATGTTCCCCACCCTGGTAACTAGGGAAAAAGTCCTTCCAGCCTGGGGTGTTCCTCAGTTATAAATTAGAGTGGAATGTGCCCAGATAAACCCACAAATGCTGATGTTTCCTTACTTTTGTTTGTTTTCTAAATTAAATTTATATTTTTTACTGAAGTAATATTCCATTTTGTGCATGGACCACTGCTTCTTGGTGCCTTCCTCGGCTGAGGGACATTTTCCTGGCTTCAGGTGTTGGCTATGGTAAATATTGCTGGAGTGCAGGCTTGCCAGCCTGAGACTCTTAGATTCTCATTTTCTCAGGTGATAGGCCCAGCAGTGCGTGTGATTGATTGACTGGTAGCACAGTGTTTCCCTTTTCAGAGCACCTCCTTTGTGTTTTCATTAGTGGCTCTTACGACGTCCCCCTTAGAACTGAGGGTACGCATTTCTCCACAATCCCTTCGGCATTTATTGTTGGCAGCATTTTTGCTAATGGCCCTTCCGACTGCTGTGAGCTGGTAGTTTCTTGTAATTTGGGTTTGCATGTCTTTAAAAATTCCTAAAATTCATCATTATTATATGCCTTTATCTTTTCTGTTAAAAAAATGAAAAAAATTGTGATTACAATTGAAGTCTTGAAATCGTCTTCTTGCAAGGTTGCCCTCTTTTGAATTTTTTTGGTCGATTTCCCACCCCAGGATAATTTCGGAGGGCAAGTGTCATTTACAGAACTGCAAGTTTGGTGAACATTTAGTGACCTTTAGCAATGGGTTTAAAGCTGCTGTTTTGGGAAATGGCCACAAGGAGGAAGCATTACTCCATTCCCAAACCTGGGCACGAGGGCAGCCGAGCCTTTCTGGATGTCGTGTTCCTAGGTTGTAAATTAAAATGGAATATGCCAGGAGAAACCCCCATAAGTTTATGTCTCATTACTTCTTCTTGGTTTCTAAAATTTTTTAATCGGGGTAAAGATTAGAATATTGTTTGCCCTGGGTGTACACAATCTGGTTCATTTGTACATTATATATGTCTATTCACGTACAGATCCTCTTCCCATGGAAAATATTACAGAGTGTTCCGTAGACCTCCCTTGCTAGATGGTCGGTCTTTTTGAACTATGTATATAATATATATTGGTATATGTATACTACCACTAATCTTGATTTATCCCCCCACCTTTCCTTTCAGATGAGCATAGCTTGTTTTCTAAGTCTGTGAGTGTCTTTCTCTGTGGAAATATGTTCATTTGTGTCAGTCATTAGATAACGCCTATAAGTGATATCATAGGATGTAGGTCTTTTGCTTTCCGACTTACCCCATGTTTTGTGACTATCTCCAGGCTCATCTGCGGTGCCTCAAAGAGCAGTGTTTCATTGTTTTCCATGGTTAATATTCCACTGTGTACATGGACCACTTCTGCTTTATCCTTTCACCTGTGGATGGACATCTTGGTTGCTTCACTGTCTTGGATATTGTGAATAAGACTGCACTGCAGCTGTTGCAGCCTTTGTCTTCTCGATCCTGGTTTCCTCAGGTGAGAGGCCCAGTGGTGAACCTGCTGGATTGAATGGTACCTCAATTTTTACTTTCAAACGCAGCTCCTTTCTGTTCTCATTATTGGCTCTTACCACTTTACATCTCTCCAGCAGGTAGAGGGTACACAGTTCTCTAAAACCCCTTCAGCATTTATTGTTTGCAGACTTTTTGCTGATGGTCAGTCGACTAGTGTGAGTTGAAAGCTCCTTGTAGATTTTATTACATGAGTCTAATAGTTCCCGAGGTTGAGCTTTTATCCATTTTCCTTTGTTTTCAAAGAGGGTGAGTAAAACGTAACTCTATATACTACCTTCTTGAAAAATTTGCCTGTTTTGCATTTTTTTGTCCATTCCCTACTTCAGCACAATTTTTTTACGGCAGGTGTCCTTTACAGCCCTGAGTCCTTGAGAATGTTAAGTGAACATTAGCTGTGGGTTGAAAGCCGCTCTTGTGGGAAACGGCCACAAGGCGGCAGCATTTCTCCTTATCCAAATCTGGTTACTAGCGCAACAGAGACTTGATGGAATTGGTGCTCTAGGTTGTAAATTAGAACGGAATGTGCCGGGAAAAAGCCCTTTTAGTATATGTCTCAGTACTTCCTGTTCGTCTCTTTAACTTAATTTTATATTTTATCACAGCTAATTTGAATACAAAGGTTTGTTTCCTCTACGTGTGCAAGATGTGGTTCTTTCACCCCTATACATGTATCTATTCTTCTTCGCATCCTTTCCCCATGTAGGTTATGACCCAATGTTGAGTAGTGTTCTCCTGCTATTCCGTAGGTGTTTGGTGATTATATATTTCATATGGTTTGTACATCTCTGTTAACCCCAATATCGTAGTGTATCCAATCCTCACACCATTCCATTTGGTGAACAATAAGTTTTTTTAATGAATCTGTGGTTGCCTTTCTCTGTGGAATTATCTTCATTGGTATCAATTTTTAGGTAACACCTAAAAGTGACATGATAGGATATGTGTCTTTTGCTTTCTCACTTACTACAAGTTCCGTGGTTACTTCTAAACTCGCCTATGGTGCTGCAAATGGCATTGTTTCATTTTTTCACTAGCGAATATTCCATCTGTATATGTTGCAGTTCTTTTTGTCCACCCATCTGTTGGTGGACTTTTTGGTTACTTCCATATCTTGGCTATTGTAATACTGTGCAAAGCAGATTTGCCTGCCTGTGTCTTTCCAATTATGTCTTGTTAGATTATACGTCCAGGAATGGGCCTGCTGGATCATATCGTAGCTCAATGTATACCTTTTATAGGCACCTCCATTCTGTTCTCATTAGTGGCTCTTTACAAGGTACGTCCCACTTAATGTTGAGGGTATGCATTTCTCCACAACACCTTCAGCATCTGTTGTTTGTAGTTTTCTTGCTGATGGTTATTCTGACCAGTGTGAGCTGATACCTCTTTGTGGTTGAATTTGCATGTGTCTCGTAATCCATTGAAATTGCGCTTTAAAGCATGTCCTTTTTATTTTTCAATCTGTGATTACTGCTTAGTTTTTCAGAGAGTTTTCATAAAGTATGTGTCACATTTTGAAGAGTTTTGCCCATTACCTCACTCAAACATTTTGAGGGCAGGTTTCATTTACAGCCCTGCAGTACTTGTTCTTATGAAGTGACCATTAGCACAGGCTTTGAAGCTGCTTTTGCAGGTTATGGCCAGAGGGCGGCAGCCTTTCTATGTTCCCCACCCTGGTAACTAGGGAAAAAGTCCTTCCAGCCTGGGGTGTTCCTCAGTTATAAATTAGAGTGGAATGTGCCCAGATAAACCCACAAATGCTGATGTTTCCTTACTTTTGTTTGTTTTCTAAATTAAATTTATATTTTTTACTGAAGTAATATTCCATTTTGTGCATGGACCACTGCTTCTTGGTGCCTTCCTCGGCTGAGGGACATTTTCCTGGCTTCCAGGTGTTGGCTATGGTAAATATTGCTGGAGTGCAGGCTTGCCAGCCTGAGACTCTTAGATTCTCATTTTCTCAGGTGATAGGCCCAGCAGTGCGTGTGATTGATTGACTGGTAGCACAGTGTTTCCCTTTTCAGAGCACCTCCTTTGTGTTTTCATTAGTGGCTCTTACGACGTCCCCCTTAGAACTGAGGGTACGCATTTCTCCACAATCCCTTCGGCATTTATTGTTTGCAGCATTTTCGCTAATGGCCCTTCCGACTGCTGTGAGCTGGTAGTTTCTTGTAATTTGGGTTTGCATGTCTTTAAAAATTCCTAAAATTCATCATTATTATATGCCTTTATCTTTTCTGTTAAAAAAATGAAAAAAATTGTGAGTACAATAGAAGTCTGGAAATCGTCTTCTTGCAAGGTTGCCCTCTTTTGAATTTTTTGGTCGATTTTCCACCCCAGGATCATTTCGGAGGGCAAGTGTCATTTACAGAACTGCAAGTTTGGTGAACATTTAGTGACCTTTAGCAATGGGTTTAAAGCTGCTGTTTTGGGAAATGGCCACAAGGAGGAAGCATTACTCCATTCCCAAACCTGGGCACGAGGGCAGCCGAGCCTTTCTGGATGTCGTGTTCCTAGGTTGTAAATTAAAATGGAATATGCCAGGCGAAACCCCCATAAGTTTATGTCTCATTACTTCTTCTTGGTTTTTAAAATTTTTTAATCGGGGTAAAGATTAGAATATTGTTTGCCCTGGGTGTACACAATCTGGTTCATTTGTACATTATATATGTCTATTCACGTACAGATCCTCTTCCCATGGAAAATATTACAGAGTGTTCCGTAGACCTCCCTTGCTAGATGGTCGGTCTTTTTGAGCTATGTATATAATATATATTGGTATATGTATACTACCACTAATCTTGATTTATCCCCCCACCTTTCCTTTCAGATGAGCATAGCTTGTTTTCTAAGTCTGTGAGTGTCTTTCTCTGTGGAAATATGTTCATTTGTGTCAGTCATTAGATAACGCCTATAAGTGATATCATAGGATGTAGGTCTTTTGCTTTCCGACTTACCCCATGTTTTGTGACTATCTCCAGGCTCATCTGCGGTGCCTCAAAGAGCAGTGTTTCATTGTTTTCCATGGTTAATATTCCACTGTGTACATGGACCACTTCTGCTTTATCCTTTCACCTGTGGATGGACATCTTGGTTGCTTCACTGTCTTGGATATTGTGAATAAGACTGCACTGCAGCTGTTGCAGCCTTTGTCTTCTCGATCCTGGTTTCCTCAGGTGAGAGGCCCAGTGGTGAACCTGCTGGATTGAATGGTACCTCAATTTTTACTTTCAAACGCAGCTCCTTTCTGTTCTCATTATTGGCTCTTACCACTTTACATCTCTCCAGCAGGTAGAGGGTACACAGTTCTCTAAAACCCCTTCAGCATTTATTGTTTGCAGACTTTTTGCTGATGGTCAGTCGACTAGTGTGAGTTGAAAGCTCCTTGTAGATTTTATTACATGAGTCTAATAGTTCCCGAGGTTGAGCTTTTATCCATTTTCCTTTGTTTTCAAAGAGGGTGAGTAAAACGTAACTCTATATACTACCTTCTTGAAAAATTTGCCTGTTTTGCATTTTTTTGTCCATTCCCTACTTCAGCACAATTTTTTTACGGCAGGTGTCCTTTACAGCCCTGAGTCCTTGAGAATGTTAAGTGAACATTAGCTGTGGGTTGAAAGCCGCTCTTGTGGGAAACGGCCACAAGGCGGCAGCATTTCTCCTTATCCAAATCTGGTTACTAGCGCAACAGAGACTTGATGGAATTGGTGCTCTAGGTTGTAAATTAGAACGGAATGTGCCGGGAAAAAGCCCTTTTAGTATATGTCTCAGTACTTCTTGTTCGTCTTTTTAACTTAATTTTATATTTTATCACAGCTAATTTGAATACAAAGGTTTGTTTCCTCTACGTGTGCAAGATGTGGTTCTTTCACCCCTATACATGTATCTATTCTTCTTCGCATCCTTTCCCCATGTAGGTTATGACCCAATGTTGAGTAGTGTTCTCCTGCTATTCCGTAGGTGTTTGGTGATTATATATTTCATATGGTTTGTATATCTCTGTTAACCCCAATATCGTAGTGTATCCAATCCTCACACCATTCCATTTGGTGAACAATAAGTTTTTTTAATGAATCTGTGGTTGCCTTTCTCTGTGGAATTATCTTCATTGGTATCAATTTTTAGGTAACACCTAAAAGTGACATGATAGGATATGTGTCTTTTGCTTTCTCACTTACTACAAGTTCCGTGGTTACTTCTAAACTCGCCTATGGTGCTGCAAATGGCATTGTTTCATTTTTTCACTAGCGAATATTCCATCTGTATATGTTGCAGTTCTTTTTGTCCACCCATCTGTTGGTGGACTTTTTGGTTACTTCCATATCTTGGCTATTGTAATACTGTGCAAAGCAGATTTGCCTGCCTGTGTCTTTCCAATTATGTCTTGTTAGATTATACGTCCAGGAATGGGCCTGCTGGATCATATCGTAGCTCAATGTATACCTTTTATAGGCACCTCCATTCTGTTCTCATTAGTGGCTCTTTACAAGGTACGTCCCACTTAATGTTGAGGGTATGCATTTCTCCACAACACCTTCAGCATCTGTTGTTTGTAGTTTTCTTGCTGATGGTTATTCTGACCAGTGTGAGCTGATACCTCTTTGTGGTTGAATTTGCATGTGTCTCGTAATCCATTGAAATTGAGCTTTAAAGCATGTCCTTTTTATTTTTCAATCTGTGATTACTGCTTAGTTCTTCAGAGAGTTTTCTTAAAGTATGTGTCACATTTTGAAGAGTTTTGGCCATTACCTCACTCAAACATTTTGAGGGCAGGTTTCATTTACAGCCCTGCAGTACTTGTTCTTATGAAGTGACCATTAGCACAGGCTTTGAAGCTGCTTTTGCAGGTTATGGCCAGAGGGCGGCAGCCTTTCTATGTTCCCCACCCTGGTAACTAGGGAAAAAGTCCTTCCAGCCTGGGGTGTTCCTCAGTTATAAATTAGAGTGGAATGTGCCCAGATAAACCCACAAATGCTGATGTTTCCTTACTTTTGTTTGTTTTCTAAATTAAATTTATATTTTTTACTGAAGTAATATTCCATTTTGTGCATGGACCACTGCTTCTTGGTGCCTTCCTCGGCTGAGGGACATTTTCGTGGCTTCCAGGTGTTGGCTATGGTAAATATTGCTGGAGTGCAGGCTTGGCAGCCTGAGACTCTTAGATTCTCATTTTCTCAGGTGATAGGCCCAGCCGTGCGTGTGATTGATTGACTGGTAGCACAGTGTTTCCCTTTTCAGAGCACCTCCTTTGTGTTTTCATTAGTGGCTCTTACGACGTCCCCCTTAGAACTGAGGGTACGCATTTCTCCACAATCCCTTCGGCATTTATTGTTGGCAGCATTTTTGCTAATGGCCCTTCCGACTGCTGTGAGCTGGTAGTTTCTTGTAATTTGGGTTTGCATGTCTTTAAAAATTCCTAAAATTCATCATTATTATATGCCTTTATCTTTTCTGTTAAAAAAATGAAAAAAATTGTGAGTACAATAGAAGTCTTGAAATCGTCTTCTTGCAAGGTTGCCCTCTTTTGAATTTTTTGGTCGATTTTCCACCCCAGGATCATTTCGGAGGGCAAGTGTCATTTACAGAACTGCAAGTTTGGTGAACATTTAGTGACCTTTAGCAATGGGTTTAAAGCTGCTGTTTTGGGAAATGGCCACAAGGAGGAAGCATTACTCCATTCCCAAACCTGGGCACGAGGGCAGCCGAGCCTTTCTGGATGTCGTGTACCTAGGTTTTAAATTAAAATGGAATGTGCCAGGAGAAACCCCCATAAGTTTATGTCTCATTACTTCTTCTTGGTTTTTAAAATTTTTTAATCGGGGTAAAGATTAGAATATTGTTTGCCCTGGGTGTACACAATCTGGTTCATTTGTACATTATATATGTCTATTCACGTACAGATCCTCTTCCCATGGAAAATATTACAGAGTGTTCCGTAGACCTCCCTTGCTAGATGGTCGGTCTTTTTGAGCTATGTATATAATATATATTGGTATATGTATACTACCACTAATCTTGATTTATCCCCCCACCTTTCCTTTCAGATGAGCATAGCTTGTTTTCTAAGTCTGTGAGTGTCTTTCTCTGTGGAAATATGTTCATTTGTGTCAGTCATTAGATAACGCCTATAAGTGATATCATAGGATGTAGGTCTTTTGCTTTCCGACTTACCCCATGTTTTGTGACTATCTCCAGGCTCATCTGCGGTGCCTCAAAGAGCAGTGTTTCATTGTTTTCCATGGCTAATATTCCACTGTGTACATGGACCACTTCTGCTTTATCCTTTCACCTGTGGATGGACATCTTGGTTGCTTCACTGTCTTGGATATTGTGAATAAGACTGCACTGCAGCTGTTGCAGCCTTTGTCTTCTCGATCCTGGTTTTCTCAGGTGAGAGGCCCAGTGGTGAACCTGCTGGATTGAATGGTACCTCAATTTTTACTTTCAAACACAGCTCCTTTCTGTTCTCATTATTGGCTCTTACCACTTTACATCTCTCCAGCAGGTAGAGGGTACACAGTTCTCTAAAACCCCTTCAGCATTTATTGTTTGCAGACTTTTTGCTGATGGTCAGTCGACTAGTGTGAGTTGAAAGCTCCTTGTAGATTTTATTACATGAGTCTAATAGTTCCCGAGGTTGAGCTTTTATCCATTTTCCTTTGTTTTCAAAGAGGGTGAGTAAAACGTAACTCTATATACTACCTTCTTGAAAAATTTGCCTGTTTTGCATTTTTTTGTCCATTCCCTACTTCAGCACAATTTTTTTACGGCAGGTGTCCTTTACAGCCCTGAGTCCTTGAGAATGTTAAGTGAACATTAGCTGTGGGTTGAAAGCCGCTCTTGTGGGAAACGGCCACAAGGCGGCAGCATTTCTCCTTATCCAAATCTGGTTACTAGCGCAACAGAGACTTGATGGAATTGGTGCTCTAGGTTGTAAATTAGAACGGAATGTGCCGGGAAAAAGCCCTTTTAGTATATGTCTCAGTACTTCTTGTTCGTCTTTTTAATTTAATTTTATATTTTATCACAGCTAATTTGAATACAAAGGTTTGTTTCTTCTACGTGTGCAAGATGTGGTTCTTTCACCCCTATACACGTATCTATTTTTCTTCGCATCCTTTCCCCATGTAGGTTATGACCCAATGTTGAGTAGTGTTCTCCTGCTATTCCGTAGGTGTTTGGTGATTATATATTTCATATGGTTTGTATATCTCTGTTAACCCCAATATCGTAGTGTATCCAATCCTCACACCATTCCATTTGGTGAACAATAAGTTTTTTTAATGAATCTGTGGTTGCCTTTCTCTGTGGAATTATCTTCATTGGTATCAATTTTTAGGTAACACCTAAAAGTGACATGATAGGATATGTGTCTTTTGCTTTCTCACTTACTACAAGTTCCGTGGTTACTTCTAAACTCGCCTATGGTGCTGCAAATGGCATTGTTTCATTTTTTCACTAGCGAATATTCCATCTGTATATGTTGCAGTTCTTTTTGTCCACCCATCTGTTGGTGGACTTTTTGGTTACTTCCATATCTTGGCTATTGTAATACTGTGCAAAGCAGATTTGCCTGCCTGTGTCTTTCCAATTATGTCTTGTTAGATTATACGTCCAGGAATGGGCCTGCTGGATCATATCGTAGCTCAATGTATACCTTTTATAGGCACCTCCATTCTGTTCTCATTAGTGGCTCTTTACAAGGTACGTCCCACTTAATGTTGAGGGTATGCATTTCTCCACAACACCTTCAGCATCTGTTGTTTGTAGTTTTCTTGCTGATGGTTATTCTGACCAGTGTGAGCTGATACCTCTTTGTGGTTGAATTTGCATGTGTCTCGTAATCCATTGAAATTGCGCTTTAAAGCATGTCCTTTTTATTTTTCAAGCTGTGATTACTGCTTAGTTTTTCAGAGAGTTTTCATAAAGTATGTGTCACATTTTGAAGAGTTTTGGCCATTACCTCACTCAAACATTTTGAGGGCAGGTTTCATTTACAGCCCTGCAGTACTTGTTCTTATGAAGTGACCATTAGCACAGGCTTTGAAGCTGCTTTTGCAGGTTATGGCCAGAGGGCGGCAGCCTTTCTATGTTCCCCACCCTGGTAACTAGGGAAAAAGTCCTTCCAGCCTGGGGTGTTCCTCAGTTATAAATTAGAGTGGAATGTGCCCAGATAAACCCACAAATGCTGATGTTTCCTTACTTTTGTTTGTTTTCTAAATTAAATTTATATTTTTTACTGAAGTAATATTCCATTTTGTGCATGGACCACTGCTCCTTGGTGCCTTCCTCGGCTGAGGGACATTTTCGTGGCTTCCAGGTGTTGGCTATGGTAAATATTGCTGGAGTGCAGGCTTGCCAGCCTGAGACTCTTAGATTCTCATTTTCTCAGGTGATAGGCCCAGCAGTGCGTGTGATTGATTGACTGGTAGCACAGTGTTTCCCTTTTCAGAGCACCTCCTTTGTGTTTTCATTAGTGGCTCTTACGACGTCCCCCTTAGAACTGAGGGTACGCATTTCTCCACAATCCCTTCGGCATTTATTGTTGGCAGCATTTTTGCTAATGGCCCTTCCGACTGCTGTGAGCTGGTAGTTTCTTGTAATTTGGGTTTGCATGTCTTTAAAAATTCCTAAAATTCATCATTATTATATGCCTTTATCTTTTCTGTTAAAAAAATGAAAAAAATTGTGAGTACAATAGAAGTCTTGAAATCGTCTTCTTGCAAGGTTGCCCTCTTTTGAATTTTTTGGTCGATTTTCCACCCCAGGATCATTTCGGAGGGCAAGTGTCATTTACAGAACTGCAAGTTTGGTGAACATTTAGTGACCTTTAGCAATGGGTTTAAAGCTGCTGTTTTGGGAAATGGCCACAAGGAGGAAGCATTACTCCATTCCCAAACCTGGGCACGAGGGCAGCCGAGCCTTTCTGGATGTCGTGTACCTAGGTTGTAAATTAAAATGGAATGTGCCAGGAGAAACCCCCATAAGTTTATGTCTCATTACTTCTTCTTGGTTTTTAAAATTTTTTAATCGGGGTAAAGATTAGAATATTGTTTGCCCTGGGTGTACACAATCTGGTTCATTTGTACATTATATATGTCTATTCACGTACAGATCCTCTTCCCATGGAAAATATTACAGAGTGTTCCGTAGACCTCCCTTGCTAGATGGTCGGTCTTTTTGAGCTATGTATATAATATATATTGGTATATGTATACTACCACTAATCTTGATTTATCCCCCCACCTTTCCTTTCAGATGAGCATAGCTTGTTTTCTAAGTCTGTGAGTGTCTTTCTCTGTGGAAATATGTTCATTTGTGTCAGTCATTAGATAACGCCTATAAGTGATATCATAGGATGTAGGTCTTTTGCTTTCCGACTTACCCCATGTTTTGTGACTATCTCCAGGCTCATCTGCGGTGCCTCAAAGAGCAGTGTTTCATTGTTTTCCATGGCTAATATTCCACTGTGTACATGGACCACTTCTGCTTTATCCTTTCACCTGTGGATGGACATCTTGGTTGCTTCACTGTCTTGGATATTGTGAATAAGACTGCACTGCAGCTGTTGCAGCCTTTGTCTTCTCGATCCTGGTTTTCTCAGGTGAGAGGCCCAGTGGTGAACCTGCTGGATTGAATGGTACCTCAATTTTTACTTTCAAACGCAGCTCCTTTCTGTTCTCATTATTGGCTCTTACCACTTTACATCTCTCCAGCAGGTAGAGGGTACACAGTTCTCTAAAACCCCTTCAGCATTTATTGTTTGCAGACTTTTTGCTGATGGTCAGTCGACTAGTGTGAGTTGAAAGCTCCTTGTAGATTTTATTACATGAGTCTAATAGTTCCCGAGGTTGAGCTTTTATCCATTTTCCTTTGTTTTCAAAGAGGGTGAGTAAAACGTAACTCTATATACTACCTTCTTGAAAAATTTGCCTGTTTTGCATTTTTTTGTCCATTCCCTACTTCAGCACAATTTTTTTACGGCAGGTGTCCTTTACAGCCCTGAGTCCTTGAGAATGTTAAGTGAACATTAGCTGTGGGTTGAAAGCCGCTCTTGTGGGAAACGGCCACAAGGCGGCAGCATTTCTCCTTATCCAAATCTGGTTACTAGCGCAACAGAGACTTGATGGAATTGGTGCTCTAGGTTGTAAATTAGAACGGAATGTGCCGGGAAAAAGCCCTTTTAGTATATGTCTCAGTACTTCTTGTTCGTCTTTTTAATTTAATTTTATATTTTATCACAGCTAATTTGAATACAAAGGTTTGTTTCTTCTACGTGTGCAAGATGTGGTTCTTTCACCCCTATACACGTATCTATTTTTCTTCGCATCCTTTCCCCATGTAGGTTATGACCCAATGTTGAGTAGTGTTCTCCTGCTATTCCGTAGGTGTTTGGTGATTATATATTTCATATGGTTTGTATATCTCTGTTAACCCCAATATCGTAGTGTATCCAATCCTCACACCATTCCATTTGGTGAACAATAAGTTTTTTTAATGAATCTGTGGTTGCCTTTCTCTGTGGAATTATCTTCATTGGTATCAATTTTTAGGTAACACCTAAAAGTGACATGATAGGATATGTGTCTTTTGCTTTCTCACTTACTACAAGTTCCGTGGTTACTTCTAAACTCGCCTATGGTGCTGCAAATGGCATTGTTTCATTTTTTCACTAGCGAATATTCCATCTGTATATGTTGCAGTTCTTTTTGTCCACCCATCTGTTGGTGGACTTTTTGGTTACTTCCATATCTTGGCTATTGTAATACTGTGCAAAGCAGATTTGCCTGCCTGTGTCTTTCCAATTATGTCTTGTTAGATTATACGTCCAGGAATGGGCCTGCTGGATCATATCGTAGCTCAATGTATACCTTTTATAGGCACCTCCATTCTGTTCTCATTAGTGGCTCTTTACAAGGTACGTCCCACTTAATGTTGAGGGTATGCATTTCTCCACAACACCTTCAGCATCTGTTGTTTGTAGTTTTCTTGCTGATGGTTATTCTGACCAGTGTGAGCTGATACCTCTTTGTGGTTGAATTTGCATGTGTCTCGTAATCCATTGAAATTGCGCTTTAAAGCATGTCCTTTTTATTTTTCAAGCTGTGATTACTGCTTAGTTTTTCAGAGAGTTTTCATAAAGTATGTGTCACATTTTGAAGAGTTTTGGCCATTACCTCACTCAAACATTTTGAGGGCAGGTTTCATTTACAGCCCTGCAGTACTTGTTCTTATGAAGTGACCATTAGCACAGGCTTTGAAGCTGCTTTTGCAGGTTATGGCCAGAGGGCGGCAGCCTTTCTATGTTCCCCACCCTGGTAACTAGGGAAAAAGTCCTTCCAGCCTGGGGTGTTCCTCAGTTATAAATTAGAGTGGAATGTGCCCAGATAAACCCACAAATGCTGATGTTTCCTTACTTTTGTTTGTTTTCTAAATTAAATTTATATTTTTTACTGAAGTAATATTCCATTTTGTGCATGGACCACTGCTCCTTGGTGCCTTCCTCGGCTGAGGGACATTTTCGTGGCTTCCAGGTGTTGGCTATGGTAAATATTGCTGGAGTGCAGGCTTGCCAGCCTGAGACTCTTAGATTCTCATTTTCTCAGGTGATAGGCCCAGCAGTGCGTGTGATTGATTGACTGGTAGCACAGTGTTTCCCTTTTCAGAGCACCTCCTTTGTGTTTTCATTAGTGGCTCTTACGACGTCCCCCTTAGAACTGAGGGTACGCATTTCTCCACAATCCCTTCGGCATTTATTGTTGGCAGCATTTTTGCTAATGGCCCTTCCGACTGCTGTGAGCTGGTAGTTTCTTGTAATTTGGGTTTGCATGTCTTTAAAAATTCCTAAAATTCATCATTATTATATGCATTTATCTTTTCTGTTAAAAAATGAAAAAAATTGTGAGTACAATAGAAGTCTTGAAATCGTCTTCTTGCAGGGTTGCCCTCTTTTGAATTTTTTGGTCGATTTTCCACCCCAGGATAATTTCGGAGGGCAAGTGTCATTTACAGAACTGCAAGTTTGGTGAACATTTAGTGACCTTTAGCAATGGGTTTAAAGCTGCTGTTTTGGGAAATGGCCACAAGGAGGAAGCATTACTCCATTCCCAAACCTGGGCACGAGGGCAGCCGAGCCTTTCTGGATGTCGTGTTCCTAGGTTGTAAATTAAAATGGAATATGCCAGGAGAAACCCCCATAAGTTTATGTCTCATTACTTCTTCTTGGTTTTTAAAATTTTTTAATCGGGGTAAAGATTAGAATATTGTTTGCCCTGGGTGTACACAATCTGGTTCATTTGTACATTATATATGTCTATTCACGTACAGATCCTCTTCCCATGGAAAATATTACAGAGTGTTCCGTAGACCTCCCTTGCTAGATGGTCGGTCTTTTTGAGCTATGTATATAATATATATTGGTATATGTATACTACCACTAATCTTGATTTATCCCCCCACCTTTCCTTTCAGATGAGCATAGCTTGTTTTCTAAGTCTGTGAGTGTCTTTCTCTGTGGAAATATGTTCATTTGTGTCAGTCATTAGATAACGCCTATAAGTGATATCATAGGATGTAGGTCTTTTGCTTTCCGACTTACCCCATGTTTTGTGACTATCTCCAGGCTCATCTGCGGTGCCTCAAAGAGCAGTGTTTCATTGTTTTCCATGGCTAATATTCCACTGTGTACATGGACCACTTCTGCTTTATCCTTTCACCTGTGGATGGACATCTTGGTTGCTTCACTGTCTTGGATATTGTGAATAAGACTGCACTGCAGCTGTTGCAGCCTTTGTCTTCTCGATCCTGGTTTCCTCAGGTGAGAGGCCCAGTGGTGAACCTGCTGGATTGAATGGTACCTCAATTTTTACTTTCAAACGCAGCTCCTTTCTGTTCTCATTATTGGCTCTTACCACTTTACATCTCTCCAGCAGGTAGAGGGTACACAGTTCTCTAAAACCCCTTCAGCATTTATTGTTTGCAGACTTTTTGCTGATGGTCAGTCGACTAGTGTGAGTTGAAAGCTCCTTGTAGATTTTATTACATGAGTCTAATAGTTCCCGAGGTTGAGCTTTTATCCATTTTCCTTTGTTTTCAAAGAGGGTGAGTAAAACGTAACTCTATATACTACCTTCTTGAAAAATTTGCCTGTTTTGCATTTTTTTGTCCATTCCCTACTTCAGCACAATTTTTTTACGGCAGGTGTCCTTTACAGCCCTGAGTCCTTGAGAATGTTAAGTGAACATTAGCTGTGGGTTGAAAGCCGCTCTTGTGGGAAACGGCCACAAGGCGGCAGCATTTCTCCTTATCCAAATCTGGTTACTAGCGCAACAGAGACTTGATGGAATTGGTGCTCTAGGTTGTAAATTAGAACGGAATGTGCCGGGAAAAAGCCCTTTTAGTATATGTCTCAGTACTTCTTGTTCGTCTTTTTAATTTAATTTTATATTTTATCACAGCTAATTTGAATACAAAGGTTTGTTTCTTCTACGTGTGCAAGATGTGGTTCTTTCACCCCTATACACGTATCTATTTTTCTTCGCATCCTTTCCCCATGTAGGTTATGACCCAATGTTGAGTAGTGTTCTCCTGCTATTCCGTAGGTGTTTGGTGATTATATATTTCATATGGTTTGTATATCTCTGTTAACCCCAATATCGTAGTGTATCCAATCCTCACACCATTCCATTTGGTGAACAATAAGTTTTTTTAATGAATCTGTGGTTGCCTTTCTCTGTGGAATTATCTTCATTGGTATCAATTTTTAGGTAACACCTAAAAGTGACATGATAGGATATGTGTCTTTTGCTTTCTCACTTACTACAAGTTCCGTGGTTACTTCTAAACTCGCCTATGGTGCTGCAAATGGCATTGTTTCATTTTTTCACTAGCGAATATTCCATCTGTATATGTTGCAGTTCTTTTTGTCCACCCATCTGTTGGTGGACTTTTTGGTTACTTCCATATCTTGGCTATTGTAATACTGTGCAAAGCAGATTTGCCTGCCTGTGTCTTTCCAATTATGTCTTGTTAGATTATACGTCCAGGAATGGGCCTGCTGGATCATATCGTAGCTCAATGTATACCTTTTATAGGCACCTCCATTCTGTTCTCATTAGTGGCTCTTTACAAGGTACGTCCCACTTAATGTTGAGGGTATGCATTTCTCCACAACACCTTCAGCATCTGTTGTTTGTAGTTTTCTTGCTGATGGTTATTCTGACCAGTGTGAGCTGATACCTCTTTGTGGTTGAATTTGCATGTGTCTCGTAATCCATTGAAATTGCGCTTTAAAGCATGTCCTTTTTATTTTTCAAGCTGTGATTACTGCTTAGTTTTTCAGAGAGTTTTCATAAAGTATGTGTCACATTTTGAAGAGTTTTGGCCATTACCTCACTCAAACATTTTGAGGGCAGGTTTCATTTACAGCCCTGCAGTACTTGTTCTTATGAAGTGACCATTAGCACAGGCTTTGAAGCTGCTTTTGCAGGTTATGGCCAGAGGGCGGCAGCCTTTCTATGTTCCCCACCCTGGTAACTAGGGAAAAAGTCCTTCCAGCCTGGGGTGTTCCTCAGTTATAAATTAGAGTGGAATGTGCCCAGATAAACCCACAAATGCTGATGTTTCCTTACTTTTGTTTGTTTTCTAAATTAAATTTATATTTTTTACTGAAGTAATATTCCATTTTGTGCATGGACCACTGCTCCTTGGTGCCTTCCTCGGCTGAGGGACATTTTCGTGGCTTCCAGGTGTTGGCTATGGTAAATATTGCTGGAGTGCAGGCTTGCCAGCCTGAGACTCTTAGATTCTCATTTTCTCAGGTGATAGGCCCAGCAGTGCGTGTGATTGATTGACTGGTAGCACAGTGTTTCCCTTTTCAGAGCACCTCCTTTGTGTTTTCATTAGTGGCTCTTACGACGTCCCCCTTAGAACTGAGGGTACGCATTTCTCCACAATCCCTTCGGCATTTATTGTTGGCAGCATTTTTGCTAATGGCCCTTCCGACTGCTGTGAGCTGGTAGTTTCTTGTAATTTGGGTTTGCATGTCTTTAAAAATTCCTAAAATTCATCATTATTATATGCATTTATCTTTTCTGTTAAAAAATGAAAAAAATTGTGAGTACAATAGAAGTCTTGAAATCGTCTTCTTGCAAGGTTGCCCTCTTTTGAATTTTTTGGTCGATTTTCCACCCCAGGATAATTTCGGAGGGCAAGTGTCATTTACAGAACTGCAAGTTTGGTGAACATTTAGTGACCTTTAGCAATGGGTTTAAAGCTGCTGTTTTGGGAAATGGCCACAAGGAGGAAGCATTACTCCATTCCCAAACCTGGGCACGAGGGCAGCCGAGCCTTTCTGGATGTCGTGTTCCTAGGTTGTAAATTAAAATGGAATATGCCAGGAGAAACCCCCATAAGTTTATGTCTCATTACTTCTTCTTGGTTTTTAAAATTTTTTAATCGGGGTAAAGATTAGAATATTGTTTGCCCTGGGTGTACACAATCTGGTTCATTTGTACATTATATATGTCTATTCACGTACAGATCCTCTTCCCATGGAAAATATTACAGAGTGTTCCGTAGACCTCCCTTGCTAGATGGTCGGTCTTTTTGAGCTATGTATATAATATATATTGGTATATGTATACTACCACTAATCTTGATTTATCCCCCCACCTTTCCTTTCAGATGAGCATAGCTTGTTTTCTAAGTCTGTGAGTGTCTTTCTCTGTGGAAATATGTTCATTTGTGTCAGTCATTAGATAACGCCTATAAGTGATATCATAGGATGTAGGTCTTTTGCTTTCCGACTTACCCCATGTTTTGTGACTATCTCCAGGCTCATCTGCGGTGCCTCAAAGAGCAGTGTTTCATTGTTTTCCATGGCTAATATTCCACTGTGTACATGGACCACTTCTGCTTTATCCTTTCACCTGTGGATGGACATCTTGGTTGCTTCACTGTCTTGGATATTGTGAATAAGACTGCACTGCAGCTGTTGCAGCCTTTGTCTTCTCGATCCTGGTTTCCTCAGGTGAGAGGCCCAGTGGTGAACCTGCTGGATTGAATGGTACCTCAATTTTTACTTTCAAACGCAGCTCCTTTCTGTTCTCATTATTGGCTCTTACCACTTTACATCTCTCCAGCAGGTAGAGGGTACACAGTTCTCTAAAACCCCTTCAGCATTTATTGTTTGCAGACTTTTTGCTGATGGTCAGTCGACTAGTGTGAGTTGAAAGCTCCTTGTAGATTTTATTACATGAGTCTAATAGTTCCCGAGGTTGAGCTTTTATCCATTTTCCTTTGTTTTCAAAGAGGGTGAGTAAAACGTAACTCTATATACTACCTTCTTGAAAAATTTGCCTGTTTTGCATTTTTTTGTCCATTCCCTACTTCAGCACAATTTTTTTACGGCAGGTGTCCTTTACAGCCCTGAGTCCTTGAGAATGTTAAGTGAACATTAGCTGTGGGTTGAAAGCCGCTCTTGTGGGAAACGGCCACAAGGCGGCAGCATTTCTCCTTATCCAAATCTGGTTACTAGCGCAACAGAGACTTGATGGAATTGGTGCTCTAGGTTGTAAATTAGAACGGAATGTGCCGGGAAAAAGCCCTTTTAGTATATGTCTCAGTACTTCTTGTTCGTCTTTTTAATTTAATTTTATATTTTATCACAGCTAATTTGAATACAAAGGTTTGTTTCTTCTACGTGTGCAAGATGTGGTTCTTTCACCCCTATACACGTATCTATTTTTCTTCGCATCCTTTCCCCATGTAGGTTATGACCCAATGTTGAGTAGTGTTCTCCTGCTATTCCGTAGGTGTTTGGTGATTATATATTTCATATGGTTTGTATATCTCTGTTAACCCCAATATCGTAGTGTATCCAATCCTCACACCATTCCATTTGGTGAACAATAAGTTTTTTTAATGAATCTGTGGTTGCCTTTCTCTGTGGAATTATCTTCATTGGTATCAATTTTTAGGTAACACCTAAAAGTGACATGATAGGATATGTGTCTTTTGCTTTCTCACTTACTACAAGTTCCGTGGTTACTTCTAAACTCGCCTATGGTGCTGCAAATGGCATTGTTTCATTTTTTCACTGGCGAATATTCCATCTGTATATGTTGCAGTTCTTTTTGTCCACCCATCTGTTGGTGGACTTTTTGGTTACTTCCATATCTTGGCTATTGTAATACTGTGCAAAGCAGATTTGCCTGCCTGTGTCTTTCCAATTATGTCTTGTTAGATTATACGTCCAGGAATGGGCCTGCTGGATCATATCGTAGCTCAATGTATACCTTTTATAGGCACCTCCATTCTGTTCTCATTAGTGGCTCTTTACAAGGTACGTCCCACTTAATGTTGAGGGTATGCATTTCTCCACAACACCTTCAGCATCTGTTGTTTGTAGTTTTCTTGCTGATGGTTATTCTGACCAGTGTGAGCTGATACCTCTTTGTGGTTGAATTTGCATGTGTCTCGTAATCCATTGAAATTGAGCTTTAAAGCATGTCCTTTTTATTTTTCAAGCTGTGATTACTGCTTAGTTCTTCAGAGAGGTTTCTTAAAGTATGTGTCACATTTTGAAGAGTTTTGGCCATTACCTCACTCAAACATTTTGAGGGCAGGTTTCATTTACAGCCCTGCAGTACTTGTTCTTATGAAGTGACCATTAGCACAGGCTTTGAAGCTGCTTTGGCAGGTTATGGCCAGAGGGCGGCAGCCTTTCTATGTTCCCCACCCTGGTAACTAGGGAAAAAGTCCTTCCAGCCTGGGGTGTTCCTCAGTTATAAATTAGAGTGGAATGTGCCCAGATAAACCCACAAATGCTGATGTTTCCTTACTTTTGTTTGTTTTCTAAATTAAATTTATATTTTTTACTGAAGTAATATTCCATTTTGTGCATGGACCACTGCTTCTTGGTGCCTTCCTCGGCTGAGGGACATTTTCCTGGCTTCCAGGTGTTGGCTATGGTAAATATTGCTGGAGTGCAGGCTTGGCAGCCTGAGACTCTTAGATTCTCATTTTCTCAGGTGATAGGCCCAGCAGTGCGTGTGATTGATTGACTGGTAGCACAGTGTTTCCCTTTTCAGAGCACCTCCTTTGTGTTTTCATTAGTGGCTCTTACGACGTCCCCCTTAGAACTGAGGGTACGCATTTCTCCACAATCCCTTCGGCATTTATCGTTTGCAGCATTTTCGCTAATGGCCCTTCCGACTGCTGTGAGCTGGTAGTTTCTTGTAATTTGGGTTTGCATGTCTTTAAAAATTCCTAAAATTCATCATTATTATATGCCTTTATCTTTTCTGTTAAAAAAATGAAAAAAATTGTGAGTACAATAGAAGTCTTGAAATCGTCTTCTTGCAAGGTTGCCCTCTTTTGAATTTTTTGGTCGATTTCCCACCCCAGGATCATTTCGGAGGGCAAGTGTCATTTACAGAACTGCAAGTTTGGTGAACATTTAGTGACCTTTAGCAATGGGTTTAAAGTTGCTGTTTTGGGAAATGGCCACAAGGAGGAAGCATTACTCCATTCCCAAACCTGGGCACGAGGGCAGCCGAGCCTTTCTGGATGTCGTGTTCCTAGGTTGTAAATTAAAATGGAATGTGCCAGGAGAAATCCCCATAAGTTTATGTCTCATTACTTCTTCTTGGTTTCTAAAATTTTTTAATCGGGGTAAAGATTAGAATATTGTTTGTCCTGGGTGTACACAATCTGGTTCATTTGTACATTATATATGTCTATTCACGTACAGATCCTCTTCCCATGGAAAATATTACAGAGTGTTCCGTAGACCTCCCTTGCTAGATGGTCGGTCTTTTTGAGCTATGTATATAATATATATTGGTATATGTATACTACCACTAATCTTGATTTATCCCCCCACCTTTCCTTTCAGATGAGCATAGCTTGTTTTCTAAGTCTGTGAGTGTCTTTCTCTGTGGAAATATGTTCATTTGTGTCAGTCATTAGATAACGCCTATAAGTGATATCATAGGATGTAGATCTTTTGCTTTCCGACTTACCCCATGTTTTGTGACTATCTCCAGGCTCATCTGCGGTGCCTCAAAGAGCAGTGTTTCATTGTTTTCCATGGCTAATATTCCACTGTGTACATGGACCACTTCTGCTTTATCCTTTCACCTGTGGATGGACATCTTGGTTGCTTCACTGTCTTGGATATTGTGAATAAGACTGCACTGCAGCTGTTGCAGCCTTTGTCTTCTCGATCCTGGTTTTCTCAGGTGAGAGGCCCAGTGGTGAACCTGCTGGATTGAATGGTACCTCAATTTTTACTTTCAAACACAGCTCCTTTCTGTTCTCATTATTGGCTCTTACCACTTTACATCTCTCCAGCAGGTAGAGGGTACACAGTTCTCTAAAACCCCTTCAGCATTTATTGTTTGCAGACTTTTTGCTGATGGTCAGTCGACTAGTGTGAGTTGAAAGCTCCTTGTAGATTTTATTACATGAGTCTAATAGTTCCCGAGGTTGAGCTTTTATCCATTTTCCTTTGTTTTCAAAGAGGGTGAGTAAAACGTAACTCTATATACTACCTTCTTGAAAAATTTGCCTGTTTTGCATTTTTTTGTCCATTCCCTACTTCAGCACAATTTTTTTACGGCAGGTGTCCTTTACAGCCCTGAGTCCTTGAGAATGTTAAGTGAACATTAGCTGTGGGTTGAAAGCCGCTCTTGTGGGAAACGGCCACAAGGCGGCAGCATTTCTCCTTATCCAAATCTGGTTACTAGCGCAACAGAGACTTGATGGAATTGGTGCTCTAGGTTGTAAATTAGAACGGAATGTGCCGGGAAAAAGCCCTTTTAGTATATGTCTCAGTACTTCTTGTTCGTCTTTTTAATTTAATTTTATATTTTATCACAGCTAATTTGAATACAAAGGTTTGTTTCTTCTACGTGTGCAAGATGTGGTTCTTTCACCCCTATACACGTATCTATTTTTCTTCGCATCCTTTCCCCATGTAGGTTATGACCCAATGTTGAGTAGTGTTCTCCTGCTATTCCGTAGGTGTTTGGTGATTATATATTTCATATGGTTTGTATATCTCTGTTAACCCCAATATCGTAGTGTATCCAATCCTCACACCATTCCATTTGGTGAACAATAAGTTTTTTTAATGAATCTGTGGTTGCCTTTCTCTGTGGAATTATCTTCATTGGTATCAATTTTTAGGTAACACCTAAAAGTGACATGATAGGATATGTGTCTTTTGCTTTCTCACTTACTACAAGTTCCGTGGTTACTTCTAAACTCGCCTATGGTGCTGCAAATGGCATTGTTTCATTTTTTCACTAGCGAATATTCCATCTGTATATGTTGCAGTTCTTTTTGTCCACCCATCTGTTGGTGGACTTTTTGGTTACTTCCATATCTTGGCTATTGTAATACTGTGCAAAGCAGATTTGCCTGCCTGTGTCTTTCCAATTATGTCTTGTTAGATTATACATCCAGGAATGGGCCTGCTGGATCATATCGTAGCTCAATGTATACCTTTTATAGGCACCTCCATTCTGTTCTCATTAGTGGCTCTTTACAAGGTACGTCCCACTTAATGTTGAGGGTATGCATTTCTCCACAACACCTTCAGCATCTGTTGTTTGTAGTTTTCTTGCTGATGGTTATTCTGACCAGTGTGAGCTGATACCTCTTTGTGGTTGAATTTGCATGTGTCTCGTAATCCATTGAAATTGAGCTTTAAAGCATGTCCTTTTTATTTTTCAAGCTGTGATTACTGCTTAGTTCTTCAGAGAGGTTTCTTAAAGTATGTGTCACATTTTGAAGAGTTTTGGCCATTACCTCACTCAAACATTTTGAGGGCAGGTTTCATTTACAGCCCTGCAGTACTTGTTCTTATGAAGTGACCATTAGCACAGGCTTTGAAGCTGCTTTGGCAGGTTATGGCCAGAGGGCGGCAGCCTTTCTATGTTCCCCACCCTGGTAACTAGGGAAAAAGTCCTTCCAGCCTGGGGTGTTCCTCAGTTATAAATTAGAGTGGAATGTGCCCAGATAAACCCACAAATGCTGATGTTTCCTTACTTTTGTTTGTTTTCTAAATTAAATTTATATTTTTTACTGAAGTAATATTCCATTTTGTGCATGGACCACTGCTTCTTGGTGCCTTCCTCGGCTGAGGGACATTTTCCTGGCTTCCAGGTGTTGGCTATGGTAAATATTGCTGGAGTGCAGGCTTGGCAGCCTGAGACTCTTAGATTCTCATTTTCTCAGGTGATAGGCCCAGCAGTGCGTGTGATTGATTGACTGGTAGCACAGTGTTTCCCTTTTCAGAGCACCTCCTTTGTGTTTTCATTAGTGGCTCTTACGACGTCCCCCTTAGAACTGAGGGTACGCATTTCTCCACAATCCCTTTGGCATTTATTGTTGGCAGCATTTTTGCTAATGGCCCTTCCGACTGCTGTGAGCTGGTAGTTTCTTGTAATTTGGGTTTGCATGTCTTTAAAAATTCCTAAAATTCATCATTATTATATGCCTTTATCTTTTCTGTTAAAAAAATGAAAAAAAATTGTGAGTACAATAGAAGTCTTGAAATCGTCTTCTTGCAAGGTTGCCCTCTTTTGAATTTTTTGGTCGATTTTCCACCCCAGGATAATTTCGGAGGGCAAGTGTCATTTACAGAACTGCAAGTTTGGTGAACATTTAGTGACCTTTAGCAATGGGTTTAAAGCTGCTGTGTTGGGAAATGGCCACAAGGAGGAAGCATTACTCCATTCCCAAACCTGGGCACGAGGGCAGCCGAGCCTTTCTGGATGTCGTGTTCCTAGGTTGTAAATTAAAATGGAATGTGCCAGGAGAAACCCCCATAAGTTTATGTCTCATTACTTCTTCTTGGTTTTTAAAATTTTTTAATCGGGATAAGGATTAGAATATTGTTTGCCCTGGGTGTACACAATCTGGTTCATTTGTACATTATATATGTCTATTCACGTACAGATCCTCTTCCCATGGAAAATATTACAGAGTGTTCCGTAGACCTCCCTTGCTAGATGGTCGGTCTTTTTGAGCTATGTATATAATATATATTGGTATATGTATACTACCACTAATCTTGATTTATCCCCCCACCTTTCCTTTCAGATGAGCATAGCTTGTTTTCTAAGTCTGTGAGTGTCTTTCTCTGTGGAAATATGTTCATTTGTGTCAGTCATTAGATAACGCCTATAAGTGATATCATAGGATGTAGGTCTTTTGCTTTCCGACTTACCCCATGTTTTGTGACTATCTCCAGGCTCATCTGCGGTGCCTCAAAGAGCAGTGTTTCATTGTTTTCCATGGCTAATATTCCACTGTGTACATGGACCACTTCTGCTTTATCCTTTCACCTGTGGATGGACATCTTGGTTGCTTCACTGTCTTGGATATTGTGAATAAGACTGCACTGCAGCTGTTGCAGCCTTTGTCTTCTCCATCCTGGTTTTCTCAGGTGAGAGGCCCAGTGGTGAACCTGCTGGATTGAATGGTACCTCAATTTTTACTTTCAAACGCAGCTCCTTTCTGTTCTCATTATTGGCTCTTACCACTTTACATCTCTCCAGCAGGTAGAGGGTACACAGTTCTCTAAAACCCCTTCAGCATTTATTGTTTGCAGACTTTTTGCTGATGGTCAGTCGACTAGTGTGAGTTGAAAGCTCCTTGTAGATTTTATTACATGAGTCTAATAGTTCCCGAGGTTGAGCTTTTATCCATTTTCCTTTGTTTTCAAAGAGGGTGAGTAAAACGTAACTCTATATACTACCTTCTTGAAAAATTTGCCTGTTTTGCATTTTTTTGTCCATTCCCTACTTCAGCACAATTTTTTTACGGCAGGTGTCCTTTACAGCCCTGAGTCCTTGAGAATGTTAAGTGAACATTAGCTGTGGGTTGAAAGCCGCTCTTGTGGGAAACGGCCACAAGGCGGCAGCATTTCTCCTTATCCAAATCTGGTTACTAGCGCAACAGAGACTTGATGGAATTGGTGCTCTAGGTTGTAAATTAGAACGGAATGTGCCGGGAAAAAGCCCTTTTAGTATATGTCTCAGTACTTCTTGTTCGTCTTTTTAACTTAATTTTATATTTTATCACAGCTAATTTGAATACAAAGGTTTGTTTCTTCTACGTGTGCAAGATGTGGTTCTTTCACCCCTATACACGTATCTATTTTTCTTCGCATCCTTTCCCCATGTAGGTTATGACCCAATGTTGAGTAGTGTTCTCCTGCTATTCCGTAGGTGTTTGGTGATTATATATTTCGTATGGTTTGTATATCTCTGTTAACCCCAATATCGTAGTGTATGCAATCCTCACACCATTCCATTTGGTGAACAATAAGTTTTTTAATGAATCTGTGGTTGCCTTTCTCTGTGGAATTATCTTCATTGGTATCAATTTTTAGGTAACACCTAAAAGTGACATGATAGGATATGTGTCTTTTGCTTTCTCACTTACTACAAGTTCCGTGGTTACTTCTAAACTCGCCTATGGTGCTGCAAATGGCATTGTTTCATTTTTTCACTAGCGAATATTCCATCTGTATATGTTGCAGTTCTTTTTGTCCACCCATCTGTTGGTGGACTTTTTGGTTACTTCCATATCTTGGCTATTGTAATACTGTGCAAAGCAGATTTGCCTGCCTGTGTCTTTCCAATTATGTCTTGTTAGATTATACGTCCAGGAATGGGCCTGCTGGATCATATCGTAGCTCAATGTATACCTTTTATAGGCACCTCCATTCTGTTCTCATTAGTGGCTCTTTACAAGGTACGTCCCACTTAATGTTGAGGGTATGCATTTCTCCACAACACCTTCAGCATCTGTTGTTTGTAGTTTTCTTGCTGATGGTTATTCTGACCAGTGTGAGCTGATACCTCTTTGTGGTTGAATTTGCATGTGTCTCGTAATCCATTGAAATTGCGCTTTAAAGCATGTCCTTTTTATTTTTCAATCTGTGATTACTGCTTAGTTTTTCAGAGAGTTTTCATAAAGTATGTGTCACATTTTGAAGAGTTTTGGCCATTACCTGACTCAAACATTTTGAGGGCAGGTTTCATTTACAGCCCTGCAGTACTTGTTCTTATGAAGTGACCATTAGCACAGGCTTTGAAGCTGCTTTTGCAGGTTATGGCCAGAGGGCGGCAGCCTTTCTATGTTCCCCACCCTGGTAACTAGGGAAAAGTCCTTCCAGCCTGGGGTGTTCCTCAGTTATAAATTAGAGTGGAATGTGCCCAGATAAACCCACAAATGCTGATGTTTCCTTACTTTTGTTTGTTTTCTAAATTAAATTTATATTTTTTACTGAAGTAATATTCCATTTTGTGCATGGACCACTGCTTCTTGGTGCCTTCCTCGGCTGAGGGACATTTTCCTGGCTTCCAGGTGTTGGCTATGGTAAATATTGCTGGAGTGCAGGCTTGCCAGCCTGAGACTCTTAGATTCTCATTTTCTCAGGTGATAGGCCCAGCAGTGCGTGTGATTGATTGACTGGTAGCACAGTGTTTCCCTTTTCAGAGCACCTCCTTTGTGTTTTCATTAGTGGCTCTTACGACGTCCCCCTTAGAACTGAGGGTACGCATTTCTCCACAATCCCTTCGGCATTTATTGTTGGCAGCATTTTCGCTAATGGCCCTTCCGACTGCTGTGAGCTGGTAGTTTCTTGTAATTTGGGTTTGCATGTCTTTAAAAATTCCTAAAATTCATCATTATTATATGCCTTTATCTTTTCTGTTAAAAAAATGAAAAAAATTGTGAGTACAATAGAAGTCTTGAAATCGTCTTCTTGCAAGGTTGCCCTCTTTTGAATTTTTTGGTCGATTTTCCACCCCAGGATAATTTCGGAGGGCAAGTGTCATTTACAGAACTGCAAGTTTGGTGAACATTTAGTGACCTTTAGCAATGGGTTTAAAGCTGCTGTTTTGGGAAATGGCCACAAGGAGGAAGCATTACTCCATTCCCAAACCTGGGCACGAGGGCAGCCGAGCCTTTCTGGATGTCGTGTTCCTAGGTTGTAAATTAAAATGGAATGTGCCAGGAGAAACCCCCATAAGTTTATGTCTCATTACTTCTTCTTGGTTTTTAAAATTTTTTAATCGGGGTAAAGATTAGAATATTGTTTGCCCTGGGTGTACACAATCTGGTTCATTTGTACATTATATATGTCTATTCACGTACAGATCCTCTTCCCATGGAAAATATTACAGAGTGTTCCGTAGACCTCCCTTGCTAGATGGTCGGTCTTTTTGAGCTATGTATATAATATATATTGGTATATGTATACTACCACTAATCTTGATTTATCCCCCCACCTTTCCTTTCAGATGAGCATAGCTTGTTTTCTAAGTCTGTGAGTGTCTTTCTCTGTGGAAATATGTTCATTTGTGTCAGTCATTAGATAACGCCTATAAGTGATATCATAGGATGTAGGTCTTTTGCTTTCCGACTTACCCCATGTTTTGTGACTATCTCCAGGCTCATCTGCGGTGCCTCAAAGAGCAGTGTTTCATTGTTTTCCATGGCTAATATTCCACTGTGTACATGGACCACTTCTGCTTTATCCTTTCACCTGTGGATGGACATCTTGGTTGCTTCACTGTCTTGGATATTGTGAATAAGACTGCACTGCAGCTGTTGCAGCCTTTGTCTTCTCGATCCTGGTTTTCTCAGGTGAGAGGCCCAGTGGTGAACCTGCTGGATTGAATGGTACCTCAATTTTTACTTTCAAACGCAGCTCCTTTCTGTTCTCATTATTGGCTCTTACCACTTTACATCTCTCCAGCAGGTAGAGGGTACACAGTTCTCTAAAACCCCTTCAGCATTTATTGTTTGCAGACTTTTTGCTGATGGTCAGTCGACTAGTGTGAGTTGAAAGCTCCTTGTAGATTTTATTACATGAGTCTAATAGTTCCCGAGGTTGAGCTTTTATCCATTTTCCTTTGTTTTCATAGAGGGTGAGTAAAACGTAACTCTATATACTACCTTCTTGAAAAATTTGCCTGTTTTGCATTTTTTTGTCCATTCCCTACTTCAGCACAATTTTTTTACGGCAGGTGTCCTTTACAGCCCTGAGTCCTTGAGAATGTTAAGTGAACATTAGCTGTGGGTTGAAAGCCGCTCTTGTGGGAAACGGCCACAAGGCGGCAGCATTTCTCCTTATCCAAATCTGGTTACTAGCGCAACAGAGACTTGATGGAATTGGTGCTCTAGGTTGTAAATTAGAACGGAATGTGCCGGGAAAAAGCCCTTTTAGTATATGTCTCAGTACTTCTTGTTCGTCTTTTTAACTTAATTTTATATTTTATCACAGCTAATTTGAATACAAAGGTTTGTTTCTTCTACGTGTGCAAGATGTGGTTCTTTCACCCCTATACACGTATCTATTCTTCTTCGCATCCTTTCCCCATGTAGGTTATGACCCAATGGTGAGTAGTGTTCTCCTGCTATTCCGTAGGTGTTTGGTGATTATATATTTCATATGGTTTGTATATCTCTGTTAACCCCAATATCGTAGTGTATCCAATCCTCACACCATTCCATTTGGTGAACAATAAGTTTTTTTAATGAATCTGTGGTTGCCTTTCTCTGTGGAATTATCTTCATTGGTATCAATTTTTAGGTAACACCTAAAAGTGACATGATAGGATATGTGTCTTTTGCTTTCTCACTTACTACAAGTTCCGTGGTTACTTCTAAACTCGCCTATGGTGCTGCAAATGGCATTGTTTCATTTTTTCACTAGCGAATATTCCATCTGTATATGTTGCAGTTCTTTTTGTCCACCCATCTGTTGGTGGACTTTTTGGTTACTTCCATATCTTGGCTATTGTAATACTGTGCAAAGCAGATTTGCCTGCCTGTGTCTTTCCAATTATGTCTTGTTAGATTATACGTCCAGGAATGGGCCTGCTGGATCATATCGTAGCTCAATGTATACCTTTTATAGGCACCTCCATTCTGTTCTCATTAGTGGCTCTTTACAAGGTACGTCCCACTTAATGTTGAGGGTATGCATTTCTCCACAACACCTTCAGCATCTGTTGTTTGTAGTTTTCTTGCTGATGGTTATTCTGACCAGTGTGAGCTGATACCTCTTTGTGGTTGAATTTGCATGTGTCTCGTAATCCATTGAAATTGCGCTTTAAAGCATGTCCTTTTTATTTTTCAAGCTGTGATTACTGCTTAGTTCTTCAGAGAGGTTTCTTAAAGTATGTGTCACATTTTGAAGAGTTTTGGCCATTACCTCACTCAAACATTTTGAGGGCAGGTTTCATTTACAGCCCTGCAGTACTTGTTCTTATGAAGTGACCATTAGCACAGGCTTTGAAGCTGCTTTGGCAGGTTATGGCCAGAGGGCGGCAGCCTTTCTATGTTCCCCACCCTGGTAACTAGGGAAAAAGTCCTTCCAGCCTGGGGTGTTCCTCAGTTATAAATTAGAGTGGAATGTGCCCAGATAAACCCACAAATGCTGATGTTTCCTTACTTTTGTTTGTTTTCTAAATTAAATTTATATTTTTTACTGAAGTAATATTCCATTTTGTGCATGGACCACTGCTTCTTGGTGCCTTCCTCGGCTGAGGGACATTTTCCTGGCTTCCAGGTGTTGGCTATGGTAAATATTGCTGGAGTGCAGGCTTGCCAGCCTGAGACTCTTAGATTCTCATTTTCTCAGGTGATAGGCCCAGCAGTGCGTGTGATTGATTGACTGGTAGCACAGTGTTTCCCTTTTCAGAGCACCTCCTTTGTGTTTTCATTAGTGGCTCTTACGACGTCCCCCTTAGAACTGAGGGTACGCATTTCTCCACAATCCCTTCGGCATTTATTGTTGGCAGCATTTTCGCTAATGGCCCTTCCGACTGCTGTGAGCTGGTAGTTTCTTGTAATTTGGGTTTGCATGTCTTTAAAAATTCCTAAAATTCATCATTATTATATGCCTTTATCTTTTCTGTTAAAAAAATGAAAAAAATTGTGAGTACAATAGAAGTCTTGAAATCGTCTTCTTGCAAGGTTGCCCTCTTTTGAATTTTTTGGTCGATTTCCCACCCCAGGATAATTTCGGAGGGCAAGTGTCATTTACAGAACTGCAAGTTTGGTGAACATTTAGTGACCTTTAGCAATGGGTTTAAAGCTGCTGTTTTGGGAAATGGCCACAAGGAGGAAGCATTACTCCATTCCCAAACCTGGGCACGAGGGCAGCCGAGCCTTTCTGGATGTCGTGTTCCTAGGTTGTAAATTAAAATGGAATGTGCCAGGAGAAATCCCCATAAGTTTATGTCTCATTACTTCTTCTTGGTTTCTAAAATTTTTTAATCGGGGTAAAGATTAGAATATTGTTTGTCCTGGGTGTACACAATCTGGTTCATTTGTACATTATATATGTCTATTCACGTACAGATCCTCTTCCCATGGAAAATATTACAGAGTGTTCCGTAGACCTCCCTTGCTAGATGGTCGGTCTTTTTGAGCTATGTATATAATATATATTGGTATATGTATACTACCACTAATCTTGATTTATCCCCCCACCTTTCCTTTCAGATGAGCATAGCTTGTTTTCTAAGTCTGTGAGTGTCTTTCTCTGTGGAAATATGTTCATTTGTGTCAGTCATTAGATAACGCCTATAAGTGATATCATAGGATGTAGATCTTTTGCTTTCCGACTTACCCCATGTTTTGTGACTATCTCCAGGCTCATCTGCGGTGCCTCAAAGAGCAGTGTTTCATTGTTTTCCATGGCTAATATTCCACTGTGTACATGGACCACTTCTGCTTTATCCTTTCACCTGTGGATGGACTTCTTGGTTGCTTCACTGTCTTGGATATTGTGAATAAGACTGCACTGCAGCTGTTGCAGCCTTTGTCTTCTCGATCCTGGTTTCCTCAGGTGAGAGGCCCAGTGGTGAACCTGCTGGATTGAATGGTACCTCAATTTTTACTTTCAAACGCAGCTCCTTTCTGTTCTCATTATTGGCTCTTACCACTTTACATCTCTCCAGCAGGTAGAGGGTACACAGTTCTCTAAAACCCCTTCAGCATTTATTGTTTGCAGACTTTTTGCTGATGGTCAGTCGACTAGTGTGAGTTGAAAGCTCCTTGTAGATTTTATTACATGAGTCTAATAGTTCCCGAGGTTGAGCTTTTATCCATTTTCCTTTGTTTTCAAAGAGGGTGAGTAAAACGTAACTCTATATACTACCTTCTTGAAAAATTTGCCTGTTTTGCATTTTTTTGTCCATTCCCTACTTCAGCACAATTTTTTTACGGCAGGTGTCCTTTACAGCCCTGAGTCCTTGAGAATGTTAAGTGAACATTAGCTGTGGGTTGAAAGCCGCTCTTGTGGGAAACGGCCACAAGGCGGCAGCATTTCTCCTTATCCAAATCTGGTTACTAGCGCAACAGAGACTTGATGGAATTGGTGCTCTAGGTTGTAAATTAGAACGGAATGTGCCGGGAAAAAGCCCTTTTAGTATATGTCTCAGTACTTCTTGTTCGTCTTTTTAACTTAATTTTATATTTTATCACAGCTAATTTGAATACAAAGGTTTGTTTCTTCTACGTGTGCAAGATGTGGTTCTTTCACCCCATACATGTATCTATTCTTCTTCGCATCCTTTCCCCATGTAGGTTATGACCCAATGTTGAGTAGTGTTCTCCTGCTATTCCGTAGGTGTTTGGTGATTATATATTTCGTATGGTTTGTATATCTCTGTTAACCCCAATATCGTAGTGTATGCAATCCTCACACCATTCCATTTGGTGAACAATAAGTTTTTTAATGAATCTGTGGTTGCCTTTCTCTGTGGAATTATCTTCATTGGTATCAATTTTTAGGTAACACCTAAAAGTGACATGATAGGATATGTGTCTTTTGCTTTCTCACTTACTACAAGTTCCGTGGTTACTTCTAAACTCGCCTATGGTGCTGCAAATGGCATTGTTTCATTTTTTCACTAGCGAATATTCCATCTGTATATGTTGCAGTTCTTTTTGTCCACCCATCTGTTGGTGGACTTTTTGGTTACTTCCATATCTTGGCTATTGTAATACTGTGCAAAGCAGATTTGCCTGCCTGTGTCTTTCCAATTATGTCTTGTTAGATTATACGTCCAGGAATGGGCCTGCTGGATCATATCGTAGCTCAATGTATACCTTTTATAGGCACCTCCATTCTGTTCTCATTAGTGGCTCTTTACAAGGTACGTCCCACTTAATGTTGAGGGTATGCATTTCTCCACAACACCTTCAGCATCTGTTGTTTGTAGTTTTCTTGCTGATGGTTATTCTGACCAGTGTGAGCTGATACCTCTTTGTGGTTGAATTTGCATGTGTCTCGTAATCCATTGAAATTGAGCTTTAAAGCATGTCCTTTTTATTTTTCAAGCTGTGATTACTGCTTAGTTTTTCAGAGAGTTTTCATAAAGTATGTGTCACATTTTGAAGAGTTTTGGCCATTACCTCACTCAAACATTTTGAGGGCAGGTTTCATTTACAGCCCTGCAGTACTTGTTCTTATGAAGTGACCATTAGCACAGGCTTTGAAGCTGCTTTTGCAGGTTATGGCCAGAGGGCGGCAGCCTTTCTATGTTCCCCACCCTGGTAACTTGGGAAAAGTCCTTCCAGCCTGGGGTGTTCCTCAGTTATAAATTAGAGTGGAATGTGCCCAGATAAACCCACAAATGCTGATGTTTCCTTACTTTTGTTTGTTTTCTAAATTAAATTTATATTTTTTACTGAAGTAATATTCCATTTTGTGCATGGACCACTGCTTCTTGGTGCCTTCCTCGGCTGAGGGACATTTTCCTGGCTTCCAGGTGTTGGCTATGGTAAATATTGCTGGAGTGCAGGCTTGCCAGCCTGAGACTCTTAGATTCTCATTTTCTCAGGTGATAGGCCCAGCAGTGCGTTTGATTGATTGACTGGTAGCACAGTGTTTCCCTTTTCAGAGCACCTCCTTTGTGTTTTCATTAGTGGCTCTTACGACGTCCCCCTTAGAACTGAGGGTACGCATTTCTCCACAATCCCTTTGGCATTTATTGTTGGCAGCATTTTTGCTAATGGCCCTTCCGACTGCTGTGAGCTGGTAGTTTCTTGTAATTTGGGTTTGCATGTCTTTAAAAATTCCTAAAATTCATCATTATTATATGCCTTTATCTTTTCTGTTAAAAAAATGAAAAAAATTGTGAGTACAATAGAAGTCTTGAAATCGTCTTCTTGCAAGGTTGCCCTCTTTTGAATTTTTTGGTCGATTTTCCACCCCAGGATAATTTCGGAGGGCAAGTGTCATTTACAGAACTGCAAGTTTGGTGAACATTTAGTGACCTTTAGCAATGGGTTTAAAGCTGCTGTTTTGGGAAATGGCCACAAGGAGGAAGCATTACTCCATTCCCAAACCTGGGCACGAGGGCAGCCGAGCCTTTCTGGATGTCGTGTTCCTAGGTTGTAAATTAAAATGGAATGTGCCAGGAGAAACCCCCATAAGTTTATGTCTCATTACTTCTTCTTGGTTTTTAAAATTTTTTAATCGGGGTAAAGATTAGAATATTGTTTGCCCTGGGTGTACACAATCTGGTTCATTTGTACATTATATATGTCTATTCACGTACAGATCCTCTTCCCATGGAAAATATTACAGAGTGTTCCGTAGACCTCCCTTGCTAGATGGTCGGTCTTTTTGAGCTATGTATATAATATATATTGGTATATGTATACTACCACTAATCTTGATTTATCCCCCCACCTTTCCTTTCAGATGAGCATAGCTTGTTTTCTAAGTCTGTGAGTGTCTTTCTCTGTGGAAATATGTTCATTTGTGTCAGTCATTAGATAACGCCTATAAGTGATATCATAGGATGTAGGTCTTTTGCTTTCCGACTTACCCCATGTTTTGTGACTATCTCCAGGCTCATCTGCGGTGCCTCAAAGAGCAGTGTTTCATTGTTTTCCATGGCTAATATTCCACTGTGTACATGGACCACTTCTGCTTTATCCTTTCACCTGTGGATGGACATCTTGGTTGCTTCACTGTCTTGGATATTGTGAATAAGACTGCACTGCAGCTGTTGCAGCCTTTGTCTTCTCCATCCTGGTTTTCTCAGGTGAGAGGCCCAGTGGTGAACCTGCTGGATTGAATGGTACCTCAATTTTTACTTTCAAACGCAGCTCCTTTCTGTTCTCATTATTGGCTCTTACCACTTTACATCTCTCCAGCAGGTAGAGGGTACACAGTTCTCTAAAACCCCTTCAGCATTTATTGTTTGCAGACTTTTTGCTGATGGTCAGTCGACTAGTGTGAGTTGAAAGCTCCTTGTAGATTTTATTACATGAGTCTAATAGTTCCCGAGGTTGAGCTTTTATCCATTTTCCTTTGTTTTCATAGAGGGTGAGTAAAACGTAACTCTATATACTACCTTCTTGAAAAATTTGCCTGTTTTGCATTTTTTTGTCCATTCCCTACTTCAGCACAATTTTTTTACGGCAGGTGTCCTTTACAGCCCTGAGTCCTTGAGAATGTTAAGTGAACATTAGCTGTGGGTTGAAAGCCGCTCTTGTGGGAAACGGCCACAAGGCGGCAGCATTTCTCCTTATCCAAATCTGGTTACTAGCGCAACAGAGACTTGATGGAATTGGTGCTCTAGGTTGTAAATTAGAACGGAATGTGCCGGGAAAAAGCCCTTTTAGTATATGTCTCAGTACTTCTTGTTCGTCTTTTTAACTTAATTTTATATTTTATCACAGCTAATTTGAATACAAAGGTTTGTTTCTTCTACGTGTGCAAGATGTGGTTCTTTCACCCCTATACACGTATCTATTCTTCTTCGCATCCTTTCCCCATGTAGGTTATGACCCAATGGTGAGTAGTGTTCTCCTGCTATTCCGTAGGTGTTTGGTGATTATATATTTCATATGGTTTGTATATCTCTGTTAACCCCAATATCGTAGTGTATCCAATCCTCACACCATTCCATTTGGTGAACAATAAGTTTTTTTAATGAATCTGTGGTTGCCTTTCTCTGTGGAATTATCTTCATTGGTATCAATTTTTAGGTAACACCTAAAAGTGACATGATAGGATATGTGTCTTTTGCTTTCTCACTTACTACAAGTTCCGTGGTTACTTCTAAACTCGCCTATGGTGCTGCAAATGGCATTGTTTCATTTTTTCACTAGCGAATATTCCATCTGTATATGTTGCAGTTCTTTTTGTCCACCCATCTGTTGGTGGACTTTTTGGTTACTTCCATATCTTGGCTATTGTAATACTGTGCAAAGCAGATTTGCCTGCCTGTGTCTTTCCAATTATGTCTTGTTAGATTATACGTCCAGGAATGGGCCTGCTGGATCATATCGTAGCTCAATGTATACCTTTTATAGGCACCTCCATTCTGTTCTCATTAGTGGCTCTTTACAAGGTACGTCCCACTTAATGTTGAGGGTATGCATTTCTCCACAACACCTTCAGCATCTGTTGTTTGTAGTTTTCTTGCTGATGGTTATTCTGACCAGTGTGAGCTGATACCTCTTTGTGGTTGAATTTGCATGTGTCTCGTAATCCATTGAAATTGCGCTTTAAAGCATGTCCTTTTTATTTTTCAAGCTGTGATTACTGCTTAGTTCTTCAGAGAGGTTTCTTAAAGTATGTGTCACATTTTGAAGAGTTTTGGCCATTACCTCACTCAAACATTTTGAGGGCAGGTTTCATTTACAGCCCTGCAGTACTTGTTCTTATGAAGTGACCATTAGCACAGGCTTTGAAGCTGCTTTGGCAGGTTATGGCCAGAGGGCGGCAGCCTTTCTATGTTCCCCACCCTGGTAACTAGGGAAAAAGTCCTTCCAGCCTGGGGTGTTCCTCAGTTATAAATTAGAGTGGAATGTGCCCAGATAAACCCACAAATGCTGATGTTTCCTTACTTTTGTTTGTTTTCTAAATTAAATTTATATTTTTTACTGAAGTAATATTCCATTTTGTGCATGGACCACTGCTTCTTGGTGCCTTCCTCGGCTGAGGGACATTTTCCTGGCTTCCAGGTGTTGGCTATGGTAAATATTGCTGGAGTGCAGGCTTGCCAGCCTGAGACTCTTAGATTCTCATTTTCTCAGGTGATAGGCCCAGCAGTGCGTGTGATTGATTGACTGGTAGCACAGTGTTTCCCTTTTCAGAGCACCTCCTTTGTGTTTTCATTAGTGGCTCTTACGACGTCCCCCTTAGAACTGAGGGTACGCATTTCTCCACAATCCCTTCGGCATTTATTGTTGGCAGCATTTTCGCTAATGGCCCTTCCGACTGCTGTGAGCTGGTAGTTTCTTGTAATTTGGGTTTGCATGTCTTTAAAAATTCCTAAAATTCATCATTATTATATGCCTTTATCTTTTCTGTTAAAAAAATGAAAAAAATTGTGAGTACAATAGAAGTCTTGAAATCGTCTTCTTGCAAGGTTGCCCTCTTTTGAATTTTTTGGTCGATTTCCCACCCCAGGATAATTTCGGAGGGCAAGTGTCATTTACAGAACTGCAAGTTTGGTGAACATTTAGTGACCTTTAGCAATGGGTTTAAAGCTGCTGTTTTGGGAAATGGCCACAAGGAGGAAGCATTACTCCATTCCCAAACCTGGGCACGAGGGCAGCCGAGCCTTTCTGGATGTCGTGTTCCTAGGTTGTAAATTAAAATGGAATGTGCCAGGAGAAATCCCCATAAGTTTATGTCTCATTACTTCTTCTTGGTTTCTAAAATTTTTTAATCGGGGTAAAGATTAGAATATTGTTTGTCCTGGGTGTACACAATCTGGTTCATTTGTACATTATATATGTCTATTCACGTACAGATCCTCTTCCCATGGAAAATATTACAGAGTGTTCCGTAGACCTCCCTTGCTAGATGGTCGGTCTTTTTGAGCTATGTATATAATATATATTGGTATATGTATACTACCACTAATCTTGATTTATCCCCCCACCTTTCCTTTCAGATGAGCATAGCTTGTTTTCTAAGTCTGTGAGTGTCTTTCTCTGTGGAAATATGTTCATTTGTGTCAGTCATTAGATAACGCCTATAAGTGATATCATAGGATGTAGATCTTTTGCTTTCCGACTTACCCCATGTTTTGTGACTATCTCCAGGCTCATCTGCGGTGCCTCAAAGAGCAGTGTTTCATTGTTTTCCATGGCTAATATTCCACTGTGTACATGGACCACTTCTGCTTTATCCTTTCACCTGTGGATGGACTTCTTGGTTGCTTCACTGTCTTGGATATTGTGAATAAGACTGCACTGCAGCTGTTGCAGCCTTTGTCTTCTCGATCCTGGTTTCCTCAGGTGAGAGGCCCAGTGGTGAACCTGCTGGATTGAATGGTACCTCAATTTTTACTTTCAAACGCAGCTCCTTTCTGTTCTCATTATTGGCTCTTACCACTTTACATCTCTCCAGCAGGTAGAGGGTACACAGTTCTCTAAAACCCCTTCAGCATTTATTGTTTGCAGACTTTTTGCTGATGGTCAGTCGACTAGTGTGAGTTGAAAGCTCCTTGTAGATTTTATTACATGAGTCTAATAGTTCCCGAGGTTGAGCTTTTATCCATTTTCCTTTGTTTTCAAAGAGGGTGAGTAAAACGTAACTCTATATACTACCTTCTTGAAAAATTTGCCTGTTTTGCATTTTTTTGTCCATTCCCTACTTCAGCACAATTTTTTTACGGCAGGTGTCCTTTACAGCCCTGAGTCCTTGAGAATGTTAAGTGAACATTAGCTGTGGGTTGAAAGCCGCTCTTGTGGGAAACGGCCACAAGGCGGCAGCATTTCTCCTTATCCAAATCTGGTTACTAGCGCAACAGAGACTTGATGGAATTGGTGCTCTAGGTTGTAAATTAGAACGGAATGTGCCGGGAAAAAGCCCTTTTAGTATATGTCTCAGTACTTCTTGTTCGTCTTTTTAACTTAATTTTATATTTTATCACAGCTAATTTGAATACAAAGGTTTGTTTCTTCTACGTGTGCAAGATGTGGTTCTTTCACCCCATACATGTATCTATTCTTCTTCGCATCCTTTCCCCATGTAGGTTATGACCCAATGTTGAGTAGTGTTCTCCTGCTATTCCGTAGGTGTTTGGTGATTATATATTTCGTATGGTTTGTATATCTCTGTTAACCCCAATATCGTAGTGTATGCAATCCTCACACCATTCCATTTGGTGAACAATAAGTTTTTTAATGAATCTGTGGTTGCCTTTCTCTGTGGAATTATCTTCATTGGTATCAATTTTTAGGTAACACCTAAAAGTGACATGATAGGATATGTGTCTTTTGCTTTCTCACTTACTACAAGTTCCGTGGTTACTTCTAAACTCGCCTATGGTGCTGCAAATGGCATTGTTTCATTTTTTCACTAGCGAATATTCCATCTGTATATGTTGCAGTTCTTTTTGTCCACCCATCTGTTGGTGGACTTTTTGGTTACTTCCATATCTTGGCTATTGTAATACTGTGCAAAGCAGATTTGCCTGCCTGTGTCTTTCCAATTATGTCTTGTTAGATTATACGTCCAGGAATGGGCCTGCTGGATCATATCGTAGCTCAATGTATACCTTTTATAGGCACCTCCATTCTGTTCTCATTAGTGGCTCTTTACAAGGTACGTCCCACTTAATGTTGAGGGTATGCATTTCTCCACAACACCTTCAGCATCTGTTGTTTGTAGTTTTCTTGCTGATGGTTATTCTGACCAGTGTGAGCTGATACCTCTTTGTGGTTGAATTTGCATGTGTCTCGTAATCCATTGAAATTGAGCTTTAAAGCATGTCCTTTTTATTTTTCAAGCTGTGATTACTGCTTAGTTTTTCAGAGAGTTTTCATAAAGTATGTGTCACATTTTGAAGAGTTTTGGCCATTACCTCACTCAAACATTTTGAGGGCAGGTTTCATTTACAGCCCTGCAGTACTTGTTCTTATGAAGTGACCATTAGCACAGGCTTTGAAGCTGCTTTTGCAGGTTATGGCCAGAGGGCGGCAGCCTTTCTATGTTCCCCACCCTGGTAACTTGGGAAAAGTCCTTCCAGCCTGGGGTGTTCCTCAGTTATAAATTAGAGTGGAATGTGCCCAGATAAACCCACAAATGCTGATGTTTCCTTACTTTTGTTTGTTTTCTAAATTAAATTTATATTTTTTACTGAAGTAATATTCCATTTTGTGCATGGACCACTGCTTCTTGGTGCCTTCCTCGGCTGAGGGACATTTTCCTGGCTTCCAGGTGTTGGCTATGGTAAATATTGCTGGAGTGCAGGCTTGCCAGCCTGAGACTCTTAGATTCTCATTTTCTCAGGTGATAGGCCCAGCAGTGCGTTTGATTGATTGACTGGTAGCACAGTGTTTCCCTTTTCAGAGCACCTCCTTTGTGTTTTCATTAGTGGCTCTTACGACGTCCCCCTTAGAACTGAGGGTACGCATTTCTCCACAATCCCTTTGGCATTTATTGTTGGCAGCATTTTTGCTAATGGCCCTTCCGACTGCTGTGAGCTGGTAGTTTCTTGTAATTTGGGTTTGCATGTCTTTAAAAATTCCTAAAATTCATCATTATTATATGCCTTTATCTTTTCTGTTAAAAAAATGAAAAAAATTGTGAGTACAATAGAAGTCTTGAAATCGTCTTCTTGCAAGGTTGCCCTCTTTTGAATTTTTTGGTCGATTTTCCACCCCAGGATAATTTCGGAGGGCAAGTGTCATTTACAGAACTGCAAGTTTGGTGAACATTTAGTGACCTTTAGCAATGGGTTTAAAGCTGCTGTTTTGGGAAATGGCCACAAGGAGGAAGCATTACTCCATTCCCAAACCTGGGCACGAGGGCAGCCGAGCCTTTCTGGATGTCGTGTTCCTAGGTTGTAAATTAAAATGGAATGTGCCAGGAGAAACCCCCATAAGTTTATGTCTCATTACTTCTTCTTGGTTTTTAAAATTTTTTAATCGGGGTAAAGATTAGAATATTGTTTGCCCTGGGTGTACACAATCTGGTTCATTTGTACATTATATATGTCTATTCACGTACAGATCCTCTTCCCATGGAAAATATTACAGAGTGTTCCGTAGACCTCCCTTGCTAGATGGTCGGTCTTTTTGAGCTATGTATATAATATATATTGGTATATGTATACTACCACTAATCTTGATTTATCCCCCCACCTTTCCTTTCAGATGAGCATAGCTTGTTTTCTAAGTCTGTGAGTGTCTTTCTCTGTGGAAATATGTTCATTTGTGTCAGTCATTAGATAACGCCTATAAGTGATATCATAGGATGTAGGTCTTTTGCTTTCCGACTTACCCCATGTTTTGTGACTATCTCCAGGCTCATCTGCGGTGCCTCAAAGAGCAGTGTTTCATTGTTTTCCATGGCTAATATTCCACTGTGTACATGGACCACTTCTGCTTTATCCTTTCACCTGTGGATGGACATCTTGGTTGCTTCACTGTCTTGGATATTGTGAATAAGACTGCACTGCAGCTGTTGCAGCCTTTGTCTTCTCCATCCTGGTTTTCTCAGGTGAGAGGCCCAGTGGTGAACCTGCTGGATTGAATGGTACCTCAATTTTTACTTTCAAACGCAGCTCCTTTCTGTTCTCATTATTGGCTCTTACCACTTTACATCTCTCCAGCAGGTAGAGGGTACACAGTTCTCTAAAACCCCTTCAGCATTTATTGTTTGCAGACTTTTTGCTGATGGTCAGTCGACTAGTGTGAGTTGAAAGCTCCTTGTAGATTTTATTACATGAGTCTAATAGTTCCCGAGGTTGAGCTTTTATCCATTTTCCTTTGTTTTCATAGAGGGTGAGTAAAACGTAACTCTATATACTACCTTCTTGAAAAATTTGCCTGTTTTGCATTTTTTTGTCCATTCCCTACTTCAGCACAATTTTTTTACGGCAGGTGTCCTTTACAGCCCTGAGTCCTTGAGAATGTTAAGTGAACATTAGCTGTGGGTTGAAAGCCGCTCTTGTGGGAAACGGCCACAAGGCGGCAGCATTTCTCCTTATCCAAATCTGGTTACTAGCGCAACAGAGACTTGATGGAATTGGTGCTCTAGGTTGTAAATTAGAACGGAATGTGCCGGGAAAAAGCCCTTTTAGTATATGTCTCAGTACTTCTTGTTCGTCTTTTTAACTTAATTTTATATTTTATCACAGCTAATTTGAATACAAAGGTTTGTTTCTTCTACGTGTGCAAGATGTGGTTCTTTCACCCCTATACACGTATCTATTCTTCTTCGCATCCTTTCCCCATGTAGGTTATGACCCAATGGTGAGTAGTGTTCTCCTGCTATTCCGTAGGTGTTTGGTGATTATATATTTCATATGGTTTGTATATCTCTGTTAACCCCAATATCGTAGTGTATCCAATCCTCACACCATTCCATTTGGTGAACAATAAGTTTTTTTAATGAATCTGTGGTTGCCTTTCTCTGTGGAATTATCTTCATTGGTATCAATTTTTAGGTAACACCTAAAAGTGACATGATAGGATATGTGTCTTTTGCTTTCTCACTTACTACAAGTTCCGTGGTTACTTCTAAACTCGCCTATGGTGCTGCAAATGGCATTGTTTCATTTTTTCACTAGCGAATATTCCATCTGTATATGTTGCAGTTCTTTTTGTCCACCCATCTGTTGGTGGACTTTTTGGTTACTTCCATATCTTGGCTATTGTAATACTGTGCAAAGCAGATTTGCCTGCCTGTGTCTTTCCAATTATGTCTTGTTAGATTATACGTCCAGGAATGGGCCTGCTGGATCATATCGTAGCTCAATGTATACCTTTTATAGGCACCTCCATTCTGTTCTCATTAGTGGCTCTTTACAAGGTACGTCCCACTTAATGTTGAGGGTATGCATTTCTCCACAACACCTTCAGCATCTGTTGTTTGTAGTTTTCTTGCTGATGGTTATTCTGACCAGTGTGAGCTGATACCTCTTTGTGGTTGAATTTGCATGTGTCTCGTAATCCATTGAAATTGCGCTTTAAAGCATGTCCTTTTTATTTTTCAAGCTGTGATTACTGCTTAGTTCTTCAGAGAGGTTTCTTAAAGTATGTGTCACATTTTGAAGAGTTTTGGCCATTACCTCACTCAAACATTTTGAGGGCAGGTTTCATTTACAGCCCTGCAGTACTTGTTCTTATGAAGTGACCATTAGCACAGGCTTTGAAGCTGCTTTGGCAGGTTATGGCCAGAGGGCGGCAGCCTTTCTATGTTCCCCACCCTGGTAACTAGGGAAAAAGTCCTTCCAGCCTGGGGTGTTCCTCAGTTATAAATTAGAGTGGAATGTGCCCAGATAAACCCACAAATGCTGATGTTTCCTTACTTTTGTTTGTTTTCTAAATTAAATTTATATTTTTTACTGAAGTAATATTCCATTTTGTGCATGGACCACTGCTTCTTGGTGCCTTCCTCGGCTGAGGGACATTTTCCTGGCTTCCAGGTGTTGGCTATGGTAAATATTGCTGGAGTGCAGGCTTGCCAGCCTGAGACTCTTAGATTCTCATTTTCTCAGGTGATAGGCCCAGCAGTGCGTGTGATTGATTGACTGGTAGCACAGTGTTTCCCTTTTCAGAGCACCTCCTTTGTGTTTTCATTAGTGGCTCTTACGACGTCCCCCTTAGAACTGAGGGTACGCATTTCTCCACAATCCCTTCGGCATTTATTGTTGGCAGCATTTTCGCTAATGGCCCTTCCGACTGCTGTGAGCTGGTAGTTTCTTGTAATTTGGGTTTGCATGTCTTTAAAAATTCCTAAAATTCATCATTATTATATGCCTTTATCTTTTCTGTTAAAAAAATGAAAAAAATTGTGAGTACAATAGAAGTCTTGAAATCGTCTTCTTGCAAGGTTGCCCTCTTTTGAATTTTTTGGTCGATTTCCCACCCCAGGATAATTTCGGAGGGCAAGTGTCATTTACAGAACTGCAAGTTTGGTGAACATTTAGTGACCTTTAGCAATGGGTTTAAAGCTGCTGTTTTGGGAAATGGCCACAAGGAGGAAGCATTACTCCATTCCCAAACCTGGGCACGAGGGCAGCCGAGCCTTTCTGGATGTCGTGTTCCTAGGTTGTAAATTAAAATGGAATGTGCCAGGAGAAATCCCCATAAGTTTATGTCTCATTACTTCTTCTTGGTTTCTAAAATTTTTTAATCGGGGTAAAGATTAGAATATTGTTTGTCCTGGGTGTACACAATCTGGTTCATTTGTACATTATATATGTCTATTCACGTACAGATCCTCTTCCCATGGAAAATATTACAGAGTGTTCCGTAGACCTCCCTTGCTAGATGGTCGGTCTTTTTGAGCTATGTATATAATATATATTGGTATATGTATACTACCACTAATCTTGATTTATCCCCCCACCTTTCCTTTCAGATGAGCATAGCTTGTTTTCTAAGTCTGTGAGTGTCTTTCTCTGTGGAAATATGTTCATTTGTGTCAGTCATTAGATAACGCCTATAAGTGATATCATAGGATGTAGATCTTTTGCTTTCCGACTTACCCCATGTTTTGTGACTATCTCCAGGCTCATCTGCGGTGCCTCAAAGAGCAGTGTTTCATTGTTTTCCATGGCTAATATTCCACTGTGTACATGGACCACTTCTGCTTTATCCTTTCACCTGTGGATGGACTTCTTGGTTGCTTCACTGTCTTGGATATTGTGAATAAGACTGCACTGCAGCTGTTGCAGCCTTTGTCTTCTCGATCCTGGTTTCCTCAGGTGAGAGGCCCAGTGGTGAACCTGCTGGATTGAATGGTACCTCAATTTTTACTTTCAAACGCAGCTCCTTTCTGTTCTCATTATTGGCTCTTACCACTTTACATCTCTCCAGCAGGTAGAGGGTACACAGTTCTCTAAAACCCCTTCAGCATTTATTGTTTGCAGACTTTTTGCTGATGGTCAGTCGACTAGTGTGAGTTGAAAGCTCCTTGTAGATTTTATTACATGAGTCTAATAGTTCCCGAGGTTGAGCTTTTATCCATTTTCCTTTGTTTTCAAAGAGGGTGAGTAAAACGTAACTCTATATACTACCTTCTTGAAAAATTTGCCTGTTTTGCATTTTTTTGTCCATTCCCTACTTCAGCACAATTTTTTTACGGCAGGTGTCCTTTACAGCCCTGAGTCCTTGAGAATGTTAAGTGAACATTAGCTGTGGGTTGAAAGCCGCTCTTGTGGGAAACGGCCACAAGGCGGCAGCATTTCTCCTTATCCAAATCTGGTTACTAGCGCAACAGAGACTTGATGGAATTGGTGCTCTAGGTTGTAAATTAGAACGGAATGTGCCGGGAAAAAGCCCTTTTAGTATATGTCTCAGTACTTCTTGTTCGTCTTTTTAACTTAATTTTATATTTTATCACAGCTAATTTGAATACAAAGGTTTGTTTCTTCTACGTGTGCAAGATGTGGTTCTTTCACCCCATACATGTATCTATTCTTCTTCGCATCCTTTCCCCATGTAGGTTATGACCCAATGTTGAGTAGTGTTCTCCTGCTATTCCGTAGGTGTTTGGTGATTATATATTTCGTATGGTTTGTATATCTCTGTTAACCCCAATATCGTAGTGTATGCAATCCTCACACCATTCCATTTGGTGAACAATAAGTTTTTTAATGAATCTGTGGTTGCCTTTCTCTGTGGAATTATCTTCATTGGTATCAATTTTTAGGTAACACCTAAAAGTGACATGATAGGATATGTGTCTTTTGCTTTCTCACTTACTACAAGTTCCGTGGTTACTTCTAAACTCGCCTATGGTGCTGCAAATGGCATTGTTTCATTTTTTCACTAGCGAATATTCCATCTGTATATGTTGCAGTTCTTTTTGTCCACCCATCTGTTGGTGGACTTTTTGGTTACTTCCATATCTTGGCTATTGTAATACTGTGCAAAGCAGATTTGCCTGCCTGTGTCTTTCCAATTATGTCTTGTTAGATTATACGTCCAGGAATGGGCCTGCTGGATCATATCGTAGCTCAATGTATACCTTTTATAGGCACCTCCATTCTGTTCTCATTAGTGGCTCTTTACAAGGTACGTCCCACTTAATGTTGAGGGTATGCATTTCTCCACAACACCTTCAGCATCTGTTGTTTGTAGTTTTCTTGCTGATGGTTATTCTGACCAGTGTGAGCTGATACCTCTTTGTGGTTGAATTTGCATGTGTCTCGTAATCCATTGAAATTGCGCTTTAAAGCATGTCCTTTTTATTTTTCAATCTGTGATTACTGCTTAGTTTTTCAGAGAGTTTTCATAAAGTATGTGTCACATTTTGAAGAGTTTTGGCCATTACCTGACTCAAACATTTTGAGGGCAGGTTTCATTTACAGCCCTGCAGTACTTGTTCTTATGAAGTGACCATTAGCACAGGCTTTGAAGCTGCTTTTGCAGGTTATGGCCAGAGGGCGGCAGCCTTTCTATGTTCCCCACCCTGGTAACTAGGGAAAAGTCCTTCCAGCCTGGGGTGTTCCTCAGTTATAAATTAGAGTGGAATGTGCCCAGATAAACCCACAAATGCTGATGTTTCCTTACTTTTGTTTGTTTTCTAAATTAAATTTATATTTTTTACTGAAGTAATATTCCATTTTGTGCATGGACCACTGCTTCTTGGTGCCTTCCTCGGCTGAGGGACATTTTCCTGGCTTCCAGGTGTTGGCTATGGTAAATATTGCTGGAGTGCAGGCTTGCCAGCCTGAGACTCTTAGATTCTCATTTTCTCAGGTGATAGGCCCAGCAGTGCGTGTGATTGATTGACTGGTAGCACAGTGTTTCCCTTTTCAGAGCACCTCCTTTGTGTTTTCATTAGTGGCTCTTACGACGTCCCCCTTAGAACTGAGGGTACGCATTTCTCCACAATCCCTTTGGCATTTATTGTTGGCAGCATTTTTGCTAATGGCCCTTCCGACTGCTGTGAGCTGGTAGTTTCTTGTAATTTGGGTTTGCATGTCTTTAAAAATTCCTAAAATTCATCATTATTATATGCCTTTATCTTTTCTGTTAAAAAAATGAAAAAAAATGTGAGTATAATAGAAGTCTTGAAATCATCTTCTTGCAAGGTTGCCCTCTTTTGAATTTTTTGGTCGATTTTCCACACCAGGATCATTTCGGAGGGCAAGTGTCATTTACAGAACTGCAAGTTTGGTGAACATTTAGTGACCTTTAGCAATGGGTTTAAAGCTGCTGTTTTGGGAAATGGCCACAAGGAGGAAGCATTACTCCATTCCCAAACCTGGGCACGAGGGCAGCCGAGCCTTTCTGGATGTCGTGTTCCTAGGTTGTAAATTAAAATGGAATGTGCCAGGAGAAACCCCCATAAGTTTATGTCTCATTACTTCTTCTTGGTTTTTAAAATTTTTTAATCGGGGTAAAGATTAGAATATTGTTTGCCCTGGGTGTACACAATCTGGTTCATTTGTACATTATATATGTCTATTCACGTACAGATCCTCTTCCCATGGAAAATATTACAGAGTGTTCCGTAGACCTCCCTTGCTAGATGGTCGGTCTTTTTGAGCTATGTATATAATATATATTGGTATATGTATACTACCACTAATCTTGATTTATCCCCCCACCTTTCCTTTCAGATGAGCATAGCTTGTTTTCTAAGTCTGTGAGTGTCTTTCTCTGTGGAAATATGTTCATTTGTGTCAGTCATTAGATAACGCCTATAAGTGATATCATAGGATGTAGATCTTTTGCTTTCCGACTTACCCCATGTTTTGTGACTATCTCCAGGCTCATCTGCGGTGCCTCAAAGAGCAGTGTTTCATTGTTTTCCATGGCTAATATTCCACTGTGTACATGGACCACTTCTGCTTTATCCTTTCACCTGTGGATGGACATCTTGGTTGCTTCACTGTCTTGGATATTGTGAATAAGACTGCACTGCAGCTGTTGCAGCCTTTGTCTTCTCCATCCTGGTTTTCTCAGGTGAGAGGCCCAGTGGTGAACCTGCTGGATTGAATGGTACCTCAATTTTTACTTTCAAACGCAGCTCCTTTCTGTTCTCATTATTGGCTCTTACCACTTTACATCTCTCCAGCAGGTAGAGGGTACACAGTTCTCTAAAACCCCTTCAGCATTTATTGTTTGCAGACTTTTTGCTGATGGTCAGTCGACTAGTGTGAGTTGAAAGCTCCTTGTAGATTTTATTACATGAGTCTAATAGTTCCCGAGGTTGAGCTTTTATCCATTTTCCTTTGTTTTCATAGAGGGTGAGTAAAACGTAACTCTATATACTACCTTCTTGAAAAATTTGCCTGTTTTGCATTTTTTTGTCCATTCCCTACTTCAGCACAATTTTTTTACGGCAGGTGTCCTTTACAGCCCTGAGTCCTTGAGAATGTTAAGTGAACATTAGCTGTGGGTTGAAAGCCGCTCTTGTGGGAAACGGCCACAAGGCGGCAGCATTTCTCCTTATCCAAATCTGGTTACTAGCGCAACAGAGACTTGATGGAATTGGTGCTCTAGGTTGTAAATTAGAACGGAATGTGCCGGGAAAAAGCCCTTTTAGTATATGTCTCAGTACTTCTTGTTCGTCTTTTTAACTTAATTTTATATTTTATCACAGCTAATTTGAATACAAAGGTTTGTTTCTTCTACGTGTGCAAGATGTGGTTCTTTCACCCCTATACACGTATCTATTCTTCTTCGCATCCTTTCCCCATGTAGGTTATGACCCAATGGTGAGTAGTGTTCTCCTGCTATTCCGTAGGTGTTTGGTGATTATATATTTCATATGGTTTGTATATCTCTGTTAACCCCAATATCGTAGTGTATCCAATCCTCACACCATTCCATTTGGTGAACAATAAGTTTTTTTAATGAATCTGTGGTTGCCTTTCTCTGTGGAATTATCTTCATTGGTATCAATTTTTAGGTAACACCTAAAAGTGACATGATAGGATATGTGTCTTTTGCTTTCTCACTTACTACAAGTTCCGTGGTTACTTCTAAACTCGCCTATGGTGCTGCAAATGGCATTGTTTCATTTTTTCACTAGCGAATATTCCATCTGTATATGTTGCAGTTCTTTTTGTCCACCCATCTGTTGGTGGACTTTTTGGTTACTTCCATATCTTGGCTATTGTAATACTGTGCAAAGCAGATTTGCCTGCCTGTGTCTTTCCAATTATGTCTTGTTAGATTATACGTCCAGGAATGGGCCTGCTGGATCATATCGTAGCTCAATGTATACCTTTTATAGGCACCTCCATTCTGTTCTCATTAGTGGCTCTTTACAAGGTACGTCCCACTTAATGTTGAGGGTATGCATTTCTCCACAACACCTTCAGCATCTGTTGTTTGTAGTTTTCTTGCTGATGGTTATTCTGACCAGTGTGAGCTGATACCTCTTTGTGGTTGAATTTGCATGTGTCTCGTAATCCATTGAAATTGCGCTTTAAAGCATGTCCTTTTTATTTTTCAAGCTGTGATTACTGCTTAGTTCTTCAGAGAGGTTTCTTAAAGTATGTGTCACATTTTGAAGAGTTTTGGCCATTACCTCACTCAAACATTTTGAGGGCAGGTTTCATTTACAGCCCTGCAGTACTTGTTCTTATGAAGTGACCATTAGCACAGGCTTTGAAGCTGCTTTGGCAGGTTATGGCCAGAGGGCGGCAGCCTTTCTATGTTCCCCACCCTGGTAACTAGGGAAAAAGTCCTTCCAGCCTGGGGTGTTCCTCAGTTATAAATTAGAGTGGAATGTGCCCAGATAAACCCACAAATGCTGATGTTTCCTTACTTTTGTTTGTTTTCTAAATTAAATTTATATTTTTTACTGAAGTAATATTCCATTTTGTGCATGGACCACTGCTTCTTGGTGCCTTCCTCGGCTGAGGGACATTTTCCTGGCTTCCAGGTGTTGGCTATGGTAAATATTGCTGGAGTGCAGGCTTGGCAGCCTGAGACTCTTAGATTCTCATTTTCTCAGGTGATAGGCCCAGCAGTGCGTGTGATTGATTGACTGGTAGCACAGTGTTTCCCTTTTCAGAGCACCTCCTTTGTGTTTTCATTAGTGGCTCTTACGACGTCCCCCTTAGAACTGAGGGTACGCATTTCTCCACAATCCCTTCGGCATTTATCGTTTGCAGCATTTTCGCTAATGGCCCTTCCGACTGCTGTGAGCTGGTAGTTTCTTGTAATTTGGGTTTGCATGTCTTTAAAAATTCCTAAAATTCATCATTATTATATGCCTTTATCTTTTCTGTTAAAAAAATGAAAAAAATTGTGAGTACAATAGAAGTCTTGAAATCGTCTTCTTGCAAGGTTGCCCTCTTTTGAATTTTTTGGTCGATTTTCCACCCCAGGATAATTTCGGAGGGCAAGTGTCATTTACAGAACTGCAAGTTTGGTGAACATTTAGTGACCTTTAGCAATGGGTTTAAAGCTGCTGTTTTGGGAAATGGCCACAAGGAGGAAGCATTACTCCATTCCCAAACCTGGGCACGAGGGCAGCCGAGCCTTTCTGGATGTCGTGTTCCTAGGTTGTAAATTAAAATGGAATGTGCCAGGAGAAATCCCCATAAGTTTATGTCTCATTACTTCTTCTTGGTTTCTAAAATTTTTTAATCGGGGTAAAGATTAGAATATTGTTTGTCCTGGGTGTACACAATCTGGTTCATTTGTACATTATATATGTCTATTCACGTACAGATCCTCTTCCCATGGAAAATATTACAGAGTGTTCCGTAGACCTCCCTTGCTAGATGGTCGGTCTTTTTGAGCTATGTATATAATATATATTGGTATATGTATACTACCACTAATCTTGATTTATCCCCCCACCTTTCCTTTCAGATGAGCATAGCTTGTTTTCTAAGTCTGTGAGTGTCTTTCTCTGTGGAAATATGTTCATTTGTGTCAGTCATTAGATAACGCCTATAAGTGATATCATAGGATGTAGATCTTTTGCTTTCCGACTTACCCCATGTTTTGTGACTATCTCCAGGCTCATCTGCGGTGCCTCAAAGAGCAGTGTTTCATTGTTTTCCATGGCTAATATTCCACTGTGTACATGGACCACTTCTGCTTTATCCTTTCACCTGTGGATGGACATCTTGGTTGCTTCACTGTCTTGGATATTGTGAATAAGACTGCACTGCAGCTGTTGCAGCCTTTGTCTTCTCGATCCTGGTTTCCTCAGGTGAGAGGCCCAGTGGTGAACCTGCTGGATTGAATGGTACCTCAATTTTTACTTTCAAACGCAGCTCCTTTCTGTTCTCATTATTGGCTCTTACCACTTTACATCTCTCCAGCAGGTAGAGGGTACACAGTTCTCTAAAACCCCTTCAGCATTTATTGTTTGCAGACTTTTTGCTGATGGTCAGTCGACTAGTGTGAGTTGAAAGCTCCTTGTAGATTTTATTACATGAGTCTAATAGTTCCCGAGGTTGAGCTTTTATCCATTTTCCTTTGTTTTCAAAGAGGGTGAGTAAAACGTAACTCTATATACTACCTTCTTGAAAAATTTGCCTGTTTTGCATTTTTTTGTCCATTCCCTACTTCAGCACAATTTTTTTACGGCAGGTGTCCTTTACAGCCCTGAGTCCTTGAGAATGTTAAGTGAACATTAGCTGTGGGTTGAAAGCCGCTCTTGTGGGAAACGGCCACAAGGCGGCAGCATTTCTCCTTATCCAAATCTGGTTACTAGCGCAACAGAGACTTGATGGAATTGGTGCTCTAGGTTGTAAATTAGAACGGAATGTGCCGGGAAAAAGCCCTTTTAGTATATGTCTCAGTACTTCTTGTTCGTCTTTTTAACTTAATTTTATATTTTATCACAGCTAATTTGAATACAAAGGTTTGTTTCTTCTATGTGTGCAAGATGTGGTTCTTTCACCCCATACATGTATCTATTTTTCTTCGCATCCTTTCCCCATGTAGGTTATGACCCAATGTTGAGTAGTGTTCTCCTGCTATTCCGTAGGTGTTTGGTGATTATATATTTCGTATGGTTTGTATATCTCTGTTAACCCCAATATCGTAGTGTATCCAATCCTCACACCATTCCATTTGGTGAACAATAAGTTTTTTAATGAATCTGTGGTTGCCTTTCTCTGTGGAATTATCTTCATTGGTATCAATTTTTAGGTAACACCTAAAAGTGACATGATAGGATATGTGTCTTTTGCTTTCTCACTTACTACAAGTTCCGTGGTTACTTCTAAACTCTCCTATGGTGCTGCAAATGGCATTGTTTCATTTTTTCACTAGCGAATATTCCATCTGTATATGTTGCAGTTCTTTTTGTCCACCCATCTGTTGGTGGACTTTTTGGTTACTTCCATATCTTGGCTATTGTAATACTGTGCAAAGCAGATTTGCCTGCCTGTGTCTTTCCAATTATGTCTTGTTAGATTATACGTCCAGGAATGGGCCTGCTGGATCATATCGTAGCTCAATGTATACCTTTTATAGGCACCTCCATTCTGTTCTCATTAGTGGCTCTTTACAAGGTACGTCCCACTTAATGTTGAGGGTATGCATTTCTCCACAACACCTTCAGCATCTGTTGTTTGTAGTTTTCTTGCTGATGGTTATTCTGACCAGTGTGAGCTGATACCTCTTTGTGGTTGAATTTGCATGTGTCTCGTAATCCATTGAAATTGCGCTTTAAAGCATGTCCTTTTTATTTTTCAATCTGTGATTACTGCTTAGTTTTTCAGAGAGTTTTCATAAAGTATGTGTCACATTTTGAAGAGTTTTGGCCATTACCTCACTCAAACATTTTGAGGGCAGGTTTCATTTACAGCCCTGCAGTACTTGTTCTTATGAAGTGACCATTAGCACAGGCTTTGAAGCTGCTTTTGCAGGTTATGGCCAGAGGGCGGCAGCCTTTCTATGTTCCCCACCCTGGTAACTTGGGAAAAGTCCTTCCAGCCTGGGGTGTTCCTCAGTTATAAATTAGAGTGGAATGTGCCCAGATAAACCCACAAATGCTGATGTTTCCTTACTTTTGTTTGTTTTCTAAATTAAATTTATATTTTTTACTGAAGTAATATTCCATTTTGTGCATGGACCACTGCTTCTTGGTGCCTTCCTCGGCTGAGGGACATTTTCCTGGCTTCCAGGTGTTGGCTATGGTAAATATTGCTGGAGTGCAGGCTTGCCAGCCTGAGACTCTTAGATTCTCATTTTCTCAGGTGATAGGCCCAGCAGTGCGTTTGATTGATTGACTGGTAGCACAGTGTTTCCCTTTTCAGAGCACCTCCTTTGTGTTTTCATTAGTGGCTCTTACGACGTCCCCCTTAGAACTGAGGGTACGCATTTCTCCACAATCCCTTCGGCATTTATTGTTGGCAGCATTTTCGCTAATGGCCCTTCCGACTGCTGTGAGCTGGTAGTTTCTTGTAATTTGGGTTTGCATGTCTTTAAAAATTCCTAAAATTCATCATTATTATATGCCTTTATCTTTTCTGTTAAAAAAATGAAAAAAATTGTGAGTACAATAGAAGTCTTGAAATCGTCTTCTTGCAAGGTTGCCCTCTTTTGAATTTTTTGGTCGATTTTCCACCCCAGGATAATTTCGGAGGGCAAGTGTCATTTACAGAACTGCAAGTTTGGTGAACATTTAGTGACCTTTAGCAATGGGTTTAAAGCTGCTGTTTTGGGAAATGGCCACAAGGAGGAAGCATTACTCCATTCCCAAACCTGGGCACGAGGGCAGCCGAGCCTTTCTGGATGTCGTGTTCCTAGGTTGTAAATTAAAATGGAATGTGCCAGGAGAAACCCCCATAAGTTTATGTCTCATTACTTCTTCTTGGTTTTTAAAATTTTTTAATCGGGATAAAGATTAGAATATTGTTTGCCCTGGGTGTACACAATCTGGTTCATTTGTACATTATATATGTCTATTCACGTACAGATCCTCTTCCCATGGAAAATATTACAGAGTGTTCCGTAGACCTCCCTTGCTAGATGGTCGGTCTTTTTGAGCTATGTATATAATATATATTGGTATATGTATACTACCACTAATCTTGATTTATCCCCCCACCTTTCCTTTCAGATGAGCATAGCTTGTTTTCTAAGTCTGTGAGTGTCTTTCTCTGTGGAAATATGTTCATTTGTGTCAGTCATTAGATAACGCCTATAAGTGATATCATAGGATGTAGGTCTTTTGCTTTCCGACTTACCCCATGTTTTGTGACTATCTCCAGGCTCATCTGCGGTGCCTCAAAGAGCAGTGTTTCATTGTTTTCCATGGCTAATATTCCACTGTGTACATGGACCACTTCTGCTTTATCCTTTCACCTGTGGATGGACATCTTGGTTGCTTCACTGTCTTGGATATTGTGAATAAGACTGCACTGCAGCTGTTGCAGCCTTTGTCTTCTCCATCCTGGTTTTCTCAGGTGAGAGGCCCAGTGGTGAACCTGCTGGATTGAATGGTACCTCAATTTTTACTTTCAAACGCAGCTCCTTTCTGTTCTCATTATTGGCTCTTACCACTTTACATCTCTCCAGCAGGTAGAGGGTACACAGTTCTCTAAAACCCCTTCAGCATTTATTGTTTGCAGACTTTTTGCTGATGGTCAGTCGACTAGTGTGAGTTGAAAGCTCCTTGTAGATTTTATTACATGAGTCTAATAGTTCCCGAGGTTGAGCTTTTATCCATTTTCCTTTGTTTTCAAAGAGGGTGAGTAAAACGTAACTCTATATACTACCTTCTTGAAAAATTTGCCTGTTTTGCATTTTTTTGTCCATTCCCTACTTCAGCACAATTTTTTTACGGCAGGTGTCCTTTACAGCCCTGAGTCCTTGAGAATGTTAAGTGAACATTAGCTGTGGGTTGAAAGCCGCTCTTGTGGGAAACGGCCACAAGGCGGCAGCATTTCTCCTTATCCAAATCTGGTTACTAGCGCAACAGAGACTTGATGGAATTGGTGCTCTAGGTTGTAAATTAGAACGGAATGTGCCGGGAAAAAGCCCTTTTAGTATATGTCTCAGTACTTCTTGTTCGTCTTTTTAACTTAATTTTATATTTTATCACAGCTAATTTGAATACAAAGGTTTGTTTCTTCTACGTGTGCAAGATGTGGTTCTTTCACCCCTATACACGTATCTATTCTTCTTCGCATCCTTTCCCCATGTAGGTTATGACCCAATGTTGAGTAGTGTTCTCCTGCTATTCCGTAGGTGTTTGGTGATTATATATTTCGTATGGTTTGTATATCTCTGTTAACCCCAATATCGTAGTGTATGCAATCCTCACACCATTCCATTTGGTGAACAATAAGTTTTTTAATGAATCTGTGGTTGCCTTTCTCTGTGGAATTATCTTCATTGGTATCAATTTTTAGGTAACACCTAAAAGTGACATGATAGGATATGTGTCTTTTGCTTTCTCACTTACTACAAGTTCCGTGGTTACTTCTAAACTCTCCTATGGTGCTGCAAATGGCATTGTTTCATTTTTTCACTAGCGAATATTCCATCTGTATATGTTGCAGTTCTTTTTGTCCACCCATCTGTTGGTGGACTTTTTGGTTACTTCCATATCTTGGCTATTGTAATACTGTGCAAAGCAGATTTGCCTGCCTGTGTCTTTCCAATTATGTCTTGTTAGATTATACGTCCAGGAATGGGCCTGCTGGATCATATCGTAGCTCAATGTATACCTTTTATAGGCACCTCCATTCTGTTCTCATTAGTGGCTCTTTACAAGGTACGTCCCACTTAATGTTGAGGGTATGCATTTCTCCACAACACCTTCAGCATCTGTTGTTTGTAGTTTTCTTGCTGATGGTTATTCTGACCAGTGTGAGCTGATACCTCTTTGTGGTTGAATTTGCATGTGTCTCGTAATCCATTGAAATTGCGCTTTAAAGCATGTCCTTTTTATTTTTCAATCTGTGATTACTGCTTAGTTTTTCAGAGAGTTTTCATAAAGTATGTGTCACATTTTGAAGAGTTTTGGCCATTACCTCACTCAAACATTTTGAGGGCAGGTTTCATTTACAGCCCTGCAGTACTTGTTCTTATGAAGTGACCATTAGCACAGGCTTTGAAGCTGCTTTTGCAGGTTATGGCCAGAGGGCGGCAGCCTTTCTATGTTCCCCACCCTGGTAACTTGGGAAAAGTCCTTCCAGCCTGGGGTGTTCCTCAGTTATAAATTAGAGTGGAATGTGCCCAGATAAACCCACAAATGCTGATGTTTCCTTACTTTTGTTTGTTTTCTAAATTAAATTTATATTTTTTACTGAAGTAATATTCCATTTTGTGCATGGACCACTGCTTCTTGGTGCCTTCCTCGGCTGAGGGACATTTTCCTGGCTTCCAGGTGTTGGCTATGGTAAATATTGCTGGAGTGCAGGCTTGCCAGCCTGAGACTCTTAGATTCTCATTTTCTCAGGTGATAGGCCCAGCAGTGCGTTTGATTGATTGACTGGTAGCACAGTGTTTCCCTTTTCAGAGCACCTCCTTTGTGTTTTCATTAGTGGCTCTTACGACGTCCCCCTTAGAACTGAGGGTACGCATTTCTCCACAATCCCTTCGGCATTTATTGTTGGCAGCATTTTCGCTAATGGCCCTTCCGACTGCTGTGAGCTGGTAGTTTCTTGTAATTTGGGTTTGCATGTCTTTAAAAATTCCTAAAATTCATCATTATTATATGCCTTTATCTTTTCTGTTAAAAAAATGAAAAAAATTGTGAGTACAATAGAAGTCTTGAAATCGTCTTCTTGCAAGGTTGCCCTCTTTTGAATTTTTTGGTCGATTTTCCACCCCAGGATAATTTCGGAGGGCAAGTGTCATTTACAGAACTGCAAGTTTGGTGAACATTTAGTGACCTTTAGCAATGGGTTTAAAGCTGCTGTTTTGGGAAATGGCCACAAGGAGGAAGCATTACTCCATTCCCAAACCTGGGCACGAGGGCAGCCGAGCCTTTCTGGATGTCGTGTTCCTAGGTTGTAAATTAAAATGGAATGTGCCAGGAGAAACCCCCATAAGTTTATGTCTCATTACTTCTTCTTGGTTTTTAAAATTTTTTAATCGGGATAAAGATTAGAATATTGTTTGCCCTGGGTGTACACAATCTGGTTCATTTGTACATTATATATGTCTATTCACGTACAGATCCTCTTCCCATGGAAAATATTACAGAGTGTTCCGTAGACCTCCCTTGCTAGATGGTCGGTCTTTTTGAGCTATGTATATAATATATATTGGTATATGTATACTACCACTAATCTTGATTTATCCCCCCACCTTTCCTTTCAGATGAGCATAGCTTGTTTTCTAAGTCTGTGAGTGTCTTTCTCTGTGGAAATATGTTCATTTGTGTCAGTCATTAGATAACGCCTATAAGTGATATCATAGGATGTAGGTCTTTTGCTTTCCGACTTACCCCATGTTTTGTGACTATCTCCAGGCTCATCTGCGGTGCCTCAAAGAGCAGTGTTTCATTGTTTTCCATGGCTAATATTCCACTGTGTACATGGACCACTTCTGCTTTATCCTTTCACCTGTGGATGGACATCTTGGTTGCTTCACTGTCTTGGATATTGTGAATAAGACTGCACTGCAGCTGTTGCAGCCTTTGTCTTCTCCATCCTGGTTTTCTCAGGTGAGAGGCCCAGTGGTGAACCTGCTGGATTGAATGGTACCTCAATTTTTACTTTCAAACGCAGCTCCTTTCTGTTCTCATTATTGGCTCTTACCACTTTACATCTCTCCAGCAGGTAGAGGGTACACAGTTCTCTAAAACCCCTTCAGCATTTATTGTTTGCAGACTTTTTGCTGATGGTCAGTCGACTAGTGTGAGTTGAAAGCTCCTTGTAGATTTTATTACATGAGTCTAATAGTTCCCGAGGTTGAGCTTTTATCCATTTTCCTTTGTTTTCAAAGAGGGTGAGTAAAACGTAACTCTATATACTACCTTCTTGAAAAATTTGCCTGTTTTGCATTTTTTTGTCCATTCCCTACTTCAGCACAATTTTTTTACGGCAGGTGTCCTTTACAGCCCTGAGTCCTTGAGAATGTTAAGTGAACATTAGCTGTGGGTTGAAAGCCGCTCTTGTGGGAAACGGCCACAAGGCGGCAGCATTTCTCCTTATCCAAATCTGGTTACTAGCGCAACAGAGATTTGATGGAATTGGTGCTCTAGGTTGTAAATTAGAACGGAATGTGCCGGGAAAAAGCCCTTTTAGTATATGTCTCAGTACTTCTTGTTCGTCTTTTTAACTTAATTTTATATTTTATCACAGCTAATTTGAATACAAAGGTTTGTTTCTTCTACGTGTGCAAGATGTGGTTCTTTCACCCCTATACACGTATCTATTCTTCTTCGCATCCTTTCCCCATGTAGGTTATGACCCAATGTTGAGTAGTGTTCTCCTGCTATTCCGTAGGTGTTTGGTGATTATATATTTCGTATGGTTTGTATATCTCTGTTAACCCCAATATCGTAGTGTATGCAATCCTCACACCATTCCATTTGGTGAACAATAAGTTTTTTAATGAATCTGTGGTTGCCTTTCTCTGTGGAATTATCTTCATTGGTATCAATTTTTAGGTAACACCTAAAAGTGACATGATAGGATATGTGTCTTTTGCTTTCTCACTTACTACAAGTTCCGTGGTTACTTCTAAACTCTCCTATGGTGCTGCAAATGGCATTGTTTCATTTTTTCACTAGCGAATATTCCATCTGTATATGTTGCAGTTCTTTTTGTCCACCCATCTGTTGGTGGACTTTTTGGTTACTTCCATATCTTGGCTATTGTAATACTGTGCAAAGCAGATTTGCCTGCCTGTGTCTTTCCAATTATGTCTTGTTAGATTATACGTCCAGGAATGGGCCTGCTGGATCATATCGTAGCTCAATGTATACCTTTTATAGGCACCTCCATTCTGTTCTCATTAGTGGCTCTTTACAAGGTACGTCCCACTTAATGTTGAGGGTATGCATTTCTCCACAACACCTTCAGCATCTGTTGTTTGTAGTTTTCTTGCTGATGGTTATTCTGACCAGTGTGAGCTGATACCTCTTTGTGGTTGAATTTGCATGTGTCTCGTAATCCATTGAAATTGCGCTTTAAAGCATGTCCTTTTTATTTTTCAATCTGTGATTACTGCTTAGTTTTTCAGAGAGTTTTCATAAAGTATGTGTCACATTTTGAAGAGTTTTGGCCATTACCTCACTCAAACATTTTGAGGGCAGGTTTCATTTACAGCCCTGCAGTACTTGTTCTTATGAAGTGACCATTAGCACAGGCTTTGAAGCTGCTTTTGCAGGTTATGGCCAGAGGGCGGCAGCCTTTCTATGTTCCCCACCCTGGTAACTTGGGAAAAGTCCTTCCAGCCTGGGGTGTTCCTCAGTTATAAATTAGAGTGGAATGTGCCCAGATAAACCCACAAATGCTGATGTTTCCTTACTTTTGTTTGTTTTCTAAATTAAATTTATATTTTTTACTGAAGTAATATTCCATTTTGTGCATGGACCACTGCTTCTTGGTGCCTTCCTCGGCTGAGGGACATTTTCCTGGCTTCCAGGTGTTGGCTATGGTAAATATTGCTGGAGTGCAGGCTTGCCAGCCTGAGACTCTTAGATTCTCATTTTCTCAGGTGATAGGCCCAGCAGTGCGTTTGATTGATTGACTGGTAGCACAGTGTTTCCCTTTTCAGAGCACCTCCTTTGTGTTTTCATTAGTGGCTCTTACGACGTCCCCCTTAGAACTGAGGGTACGCATTTCTCCACAATCCCTTCGGCATTTATTGTTGGCAGCATTTTCGCTAATGGCCCTTCCGACTGCTGTGAGCTGGTAGTTTCTTGTAATTTGGGTTTGCATGTCTTTAAAAATTCCTAAAATTCATCATTATTATATGCCTTTATCTTTTCTGTTAAAAAAATGAAAAAAATTGTGAGTACAATAGAAGTCTTGAAATCGTCTTCTTGCAAGGTTGCCCTCTTTTGAATTTTTTGGTCGATTTTCCACCCCAGGATAATTTCGGAGGGCAAGTGTCATTTACAGAACTGCAAGTTTGGTGAACATTTAGTGACCTTTAGCAATGGGTTTAAAGCTGCTGTTTTGGGAAATGGCCACAAGGAGGAAGCATTACTCCATTCCCAAACCTGGGCACGAGGGCAGCCGAGCCTTTCTGGATGTCGTGTTCCTAGGTTGTAAATTAAAATGGAATGTGCCAGGAGAAACCCCCATAAGTTTATGTCTCATTACTTCTTCTTGGTTTTTAAAATTTTTTAATCGGGATAAAGATTAGAATATTGTTTGCCCTGGGTGTACACAATCTGGTTCATTTGTACATTATATATGTCTATTCACGTACAGATCCTCTTCCCATGGAAAATATTACAGAGTGTTCCGTAGACCTCCCTTGCTAGATGGTCGGTCTTTTTGAGCTATGTATATAATATATATTGGTATATGTATACTACCACTAATCTTGATTTATCCCCCCACCTTTCCTTTCAGATGAGCATAGCTTGTTTTCTAAGTCTGTGAGTGTCTTTCTCTGTGGAAATATGTTCATTTGTGTCAGTCATTAGATAACGCCTATAAGTGATATCATAGGATGTAGGTCTTTTGCTTTCCGACTTACCCCATGTTTTGTGACTATCTCCAGGCTCATCTGCGGTGCCTCAAAGAGCAGTGTTTCATTGTTTTCCATGGCTAATATTCCACTGTGTACATGGACCACTTCTGCTTTATCCTTTCACCTGTGGATGGACATCTTGGTTGCTTCACTGTCTTGGATATTGTGAATAAGACTGCACTGCAGCTGTTGCAGCCTTTGTCTTCTCCATCCTGGTTTTCTCAGGTGAGAGGCCCAGTGGTGAACCTGCTGGATTGAATGGTACCTCAATTTTTACTTTCAAACGCAGCTCCTTTCTGTTCTCATTATTGGCTCTTACCACTTTACATCTCTCCAGCAGGTAGAGGGTACACAGTTCTCTAAAACCCCTTCAGCATTTATTGTTTGCAGACTTTTTGCTGATGGTCAGTCGACTAGTGTGAGTTGAAAGCTCCTTGTAGATTTTATTACATGAGTCTAATAGTTCCCGAGGTTGAGCTTTTATCCATTTTCCTTTGTTTTCAAAGAGGGTGAGTAAAACGTAACTCTATATACTACCTTCTTGAAAAATTTGCCTGTTTTGCATTTTTTTGTCCATTCCCTACTTCAGCACAATTTTTTTACGGCAGGTGTCCTTTACAGCCCTGAGTCCTTGAGAATGTTAAGTGAACATTAGCTGTGGGTTGAAAGCCGCTCTTGTGGGAAACGGCCACAAGGCGGCAGCATTTCTCCTTATCCAAATCTGGTTACTAGCGCAACAGAGACTTGATGGAATTGGTGCTCTAGGTTGTAAATTAGAACGGAATGTGCCGGGAAAAAGCCCTTTTAGTATATGTCTCAGTACTTCTTGTTCGTCTTTTTAACTTAATTTTATATTTTATCACAGCTAATTTGAATACAAAGGTTTGTTTCTTCTACGTGTGCAAGATGTGGTTCTTTCACCCCTATACACGTATCTATTCTTCTTCGCATCCTTTCCCCATGTAGGTTATGACCCAATGTTGAGTAGTGTTCTCCTGCTATTCCGTAGGTGTTTGGTGATTATATATTTCGTATGGTTTGTATATCTCTGTTAACCCCAATATCGTAGTGTATGCAATCCTCACACCATTCCATTTGGTGAACAATAAGTTTTTTAATGAATCTGTGGTTGCCTTTCTCTGTGGAATTATCTTCATTGGTATCAATTTTTAGGTAACACCTAAAAGTGACATGATAGGATATGTGTCTTTTGCTTTCTCACTTACTACAAGTTCTGTGGTTACTTCTAAACTCGCCTATGGTGCTGCAAATGGCATTGTATCATTTTTTCACTAGCGAATATTCCATCTGTATATGTTGCAGTTCTTTTTGTCCACCCATCTGTTGGTGGACTTTTTGGTTACTTCCATATCTTGGCTATTGTAATACTGTGCAAAGCAGATTTGCCTGCCTGTGTCTTTCCAATTATGTCTTGTTAGATTATACGTCCAGGAATGGGCCTGCTGGATCATATCGTAGCTCAATGTATACCTTTTATAGGCACCTCCATTCTGTTCTCATTAGTGGCTCTTTACAAGGTACGTCCCACTTAATGTTGAGGGTATGCATTTCTCCACAACACCTTCAGCATCTGTTGTTTGTAGTTTTCTTGCTGATGGTTATTCTGACCAGTGTGAGCTGATACCTCTTTGTGGTTGAATTTGCATGTGTCTCGTAATCCATTGAAATTGAGCTTTAAAGCATGTCCTTTTTATTTTTCAAGCTGTGATTACTGCTTAGTTCTTCAGAGAGGTTTCTTAAAGTATGTGTCACATTTTGAAGAGTTTTGGCCATTACCTCACTCAAACATTTTGAGGGCAGGTTTCATTTACAGCCCTGCAGTACTTGTTCTTATGAAGTGACCATTAGCACAGGCTTTGAAGCTGCTTTTGCAGGTTATGGCCAGAGGGCGGCAGCCTTTCTATGTTCCCCACCCTGGTAACTAGGGAAAAAGTCCTTCCAGCCTGGGGTGTTCCTCAGTTATAAATTAGAGTGGAATGTGCCCAGATAAACCCACAAATGCTGATGTTTCCTTACTTTTGTTTGTTTTCTAAATTAAATTTATATTTTTTACTGAAGTAATATTCCATTTTGTGCATGGACCACTGCTTCTTGGTGCCTTCCTCGGCTGAGGGACATTTTCCTGGCTTCCAGGTGTTGGCTATGGTAAATATTGCTGGAGTGCAGGCTTGCCAGCCTGAGACTCTTAGATTCTCATTTTCTCAGGTGATAGGCCCAGCAGTGCGTGTGATTGATTGACTGGTAGCACAGTGTTTCCCTTTTCAGAGCACCTCCTTTGTGTTTTCATTAGTGGCTCTTACGACGTCCCCCTTAGAACTGAGGGTACGCATTTCTCCACAATCCCTTCGGCATTTATTGTTGGCAGCATTTTTGCTAATGGCCCTTCCGACTGCTGTGAGCTGGTAGTTTCTTGTAATTTGGGTTTGCATGTCTTTAAAAATTCCTAAAATTCATCATTATTATATGCCTTTATCTTTTCTGTTAAAAAAATGAAAAAAATTGTGAGTACAATAGAAGTCTTGAAATCGTCTTCTTGCAAGGTTGCCCTCTTTTGAATTTTTTGGTCGATTTCCCACCCCAGGATAATTTCGGAGGGCAAGTGTCATTTACAGAACTGCAAGTTTGGTGAACATTTAGTGACCTTTAGCAATGGGTTTAAAGCTGCTGTTTTGGGAAATGGCCACAAGGAGGAAGCATTACTCCATTCCCAAACCTGGGCACGAGGGCAGCCGAGCCTTTCTGGATGTCGTGTTCCTAGGTTGTAAATTAAAATGGAATGTGCCAGGAGAAATCCCCATAAGTTTATGTCTCATTACTTCTTCTTGGTTTCTAAAATTTTTTAATCGGGGTAAAGATTAGAATATTGTTTGTCCTGGGTGTACACAATCTGGTTCATTTGTACATTATATATGTCTATTCACGTACAGATCCTCTTCCCATGGAAAATATTACAGAGTGTTCCGTAGACCTCCCTTGCTAGATGGTCGGTCTTTTTGAGCTATGTATATAATATATATTGGTATATGTATACTACCACTAATCTTGATTTATCCCCCCACCTTTCCTTTCAGATGAGCATAGCTTGTTTTCTAAGTCTGTGAGTGTCTTTCTCTGTGGAAATATGTTCATTTGTGTCAGTCATTAGATAACGCCTATAAGTGATATCATAGGATGTAGATCTTTTGCTTTCCGACTTACCCCATGTTTTGTGACTATCTCCAGGCTCATCTGCGGTGCCTCAAAGAGCAGTGTTTCATTGTTTTCCATGGCTAATATTCCACTGTGTACATGGACCACTTCTGCTTTATCCTTTCACCTGTGGATGGACTTCTTGGTTGCTTCACTGTCTTGGATATTGTGAATAAGACTGCACTGCAGCTGTTGCAGCCTTTGTCTTCTCGATCCTGGTTTCCTCAGGTGAGAGGCCCAGTGGTGAACCTGCTGGATTGAATGGTACCTCAATTTTTACTTTCAAACGCAGCTCCTTTCTGTTCTCATTATTGGCTCTTACCACTTTACATCTCTCCAGCAGGTAGAGGGTACACAGTTCTCTAAAACCCCTTCAGCATTTATTGTTTGCAGACTTTTTGCTGATGGTCAGTCGACTAGTGTGAGTTGAAAGCTCCTTGTAGATTTTATTACATGAGTCTAATAGTTCCCGAGGTTGAGCTTTTATCCATTTTCCTTTGTTTTCAAAGAGGGTGAGTAAAACGTAACTCTATATACTACCTTCTTGAAAAATTTGCCTGTTTTGCATTTTTTTGTCCATTCCCTACTTCAGCACAATTTTTTTACGGCAGGTGTCCTTTACAGCCCTGAGTCCTTGAGAATGTTAAGTGAACATTAGCTGTGGGTTGAAAGCCGCTCTTGTGGGAAACGGCCACAAGGCGGCAGCATTTCTCCTTATCCAAATCTGGTTACTAGCGCAACAGAGACTTGATGGAATTGGTGCTCTAGGTTGTAAATTAGAACGGAATGTGCCGGGAAAAAGCCCTTTTAGTATATGTCTCAGTACTTCTTGTTCGTCTTTTTAACTTAATTTTATATTTTATCACAGCTAATTTGAATACAAAGGTTTGTTTCTTCTACGTGTGCAAGATGTGGTTCTTTCACCCCATACATGTATCTATTCTTCTTCGCATCCTTTCCCCATGTAGGTTATGACCCAATGTTGAGTAGTGTTCTCCTGCTATTCCGTAGGTGTTTGGTGATTATATATTTCGTATGGTTTGTATATCTCTGTTAACCCCAATATCGTAGTGTATGCAATCCTCACACCATTCCATTTGGTGAACAATAAGTTTTTTAATGAATCTGTGGTTGCCTTTCTCTGTGGAATTATCTTCATTGGTATCAATTTTTAGGTAACACCTAAAAGTGACATGATAGGATATGTGTCTTTTGCTTTCTCACTTACTACAAGTTCCGTGGTTACTTCTAAACTCTCCTATGGTGCTGCAAATGGCATTGTTTCATTTTTTCACTAGCGAATATTCCATCTGTATATGTTGCAGTTCTTTTTGTCCACCCATCTGTTGGTGGACTTTTTGGTTACTTCCATATCTTGGCTATTGTAATACTGTGCAAAGCAGATTTGCCTGCCTGTGTCTTTCCAATTATGTCTTGTTAGATTATACGTCCAGGAATGGGCCTGCTGGATCATATCGTAGCTCAATGTATACCTTTTATAGGCACCTCCATTCTGTTCTCATTAGTGGCTCTTTACAAGGTACGTCCCACTTAATGTTGAGGGTATGCATTTCTCCACAACACCTTCAGCATCTGTTGTTTGTAGTTTTCTTGCTGATGGTTATTCTGACCAGTGTGAGCTGATACCTCTTTGTGGTTGAATTTGCATGTGTCTCGTAATCCATTGAAATTGCGCTTTAAAGCATGTCCTTTTTATTTTTCAATCTGTGATTACTGCTTAGTTTTTCAGAGAGTTTTCATAAAGTATGTGTCACATTTTGAAGAGTTTTGGCCATTACCTGACTCAAACATTTTGAGGGCAGGTTTCATTTACAGCCCTGCAGTACTTGTTCTTATGAAGTGACCATTAGCACAGGCTTTGAAGCTGCTTTTGCAGGTTATGGCCAGAGGGCGGCAGCCTTTCTATGTTCCCCACCCTGGTAACTAGGGAAAAGTCCTTCCAGCCTGGGGTGTTCCTCAGTTATAAATTAGAGTGGAATGTGCCCAGATAAACCCACAAATGCTGATGTTTCCTTACTTTTGTTTGTTTTCTAAATTAAATTTATATTTTTTACTGAAGTAATATTCCATTTTGTGCATGGACCACTGCTTCTTGGTGCCTTCCTCGGCTGAGGGACATTTTCCTGGCTTCCAGGTGTTGGCTATGGTAAATATTGCTGGAGTGCAGGCTTGCCAGCCTGAGACTCTTAGATTCTCATTTTCTCAGGTGATAGGCCCAGCAGTGCGTGTGATTGATTGACTGGTAGCACAGTGTTTCCCTTTTCAGAGCACCTCCTTTGTGTTTTCATTAGTGGCTCTTACGACGTCCCCCTTAGAACTGAGGGTACGCATTTCTCCACAATCCCTTCGGCATTTATTGTTGGCAGCATTTTCGCTAATGGCCCTTCCGACTGCTGTGAGCTGGTAGTTTCTTGTAATTTGGGTTTGCATGTCTTTAAAAATTCCTAAAATTCATCATTATTATATGCCTTTATCTTTTCTGTTAAAAAAATGAAAAAAATTGTGAGTACAATAGAAGTCTTGAAATCGTCTTCTTGCAAGGTTGCCCTCTTTTGAATTTTTTGGTCGATTTTCCACCCCAGGATAATTTCGGAGGGCAAGTGTCATTTACAGAACTGCAAGTTTGGTGAACATTTAGTGACCTTTTGCAATGGGTTTAAAGCTGCTGTTTTGGGAAATGGCCACAAGGAGGAAGCATTACTCCATTCCCAAACCTGGGCACGAGGGCAGCCGAGCCTTTCTGGATGTCGTGTTCCTAGGTTGTAAATTAAAATGGAATGTGCCAGGAGAAACCCCCATAAGTTTATGTCTCATTACTTCTTCTTGGTTTTTAAAATTTTTTAATCGGGGTAAAGATTAGAATATTGTTTGCCCTGGGTGTACACAATCTGGTTCATTTGTACATTATATATGTCTATTCACGTACAGATCCTCTTCCCATGGAAAATATTACAGAGTGTTCCGTAGACCTCCCTTGCTAGATGGTCGGTCTTTTTGAGCTATGTATATAATATATATTGGTATATGTATACTACCACTAATCTTGATTTATCCCCCCACCTTTCCTTTCAGATGAGCATAGCTTGTTTTCTAAGTCTGTGAGTGTCTTTCTCTGTGGAAATATGTTCATTTGTGTCAGTCATTAGATAACGCCTATAAGTGATATCATAGGATGTAGGTCTTTTGCTTTCCGACTTACCCCATGTTTTGTGACTATCTCCAGGCTCATCTGCGGTGCCTCAAAGAGCAGTGTTTCATTGTTTTCCATGGCTAATATTCCACTGTGTACATGGACCACTTCTGCTTTATCCTTTCACCTGTGGATGGACATCTTGGTTGCTTCACTGTCTTGGATATTGTGAATAAGACTGCACTGCAGCTGTTGCAGCCTTTGTCTTCTCCATCCTGGTTTTCTCAGGTGAGAGGCCCAGTGGTGAACCTGCTGGATTGAATGGTACCTCAATTTTTACTTTCAAACGCAGCTCCTTTCTGTTCTCATTATTGGCTCTTACCACTTTACATCTCTCCAGCAGGTAGAGGGTACACAGTTCTCTAAAACCCCTTCAGCATTTATTGTTTGCAGACTTTTTGCTGATGGTCAGTCGACTAGTGTGAGTTGAAAGCTCCTTGTAGATTTTATTACATGAGTCTAATAGTTCCCGAGGTTGAGCTTTTATCCATTTTCCTTTGTTTTCATAGAGGGTGAGTAAAACGTAACTCTATATACTACCTTCTTGAAAAATTTGCCTGTTTTGCATTTTTTTGTCCATTCCCTACTTCAGCACAATTTTTTTACGGCAGGTGTCCTTTACAGCCCTGAGTCCTTGAGAATGTTAAGTGAACATTAGCTGTGGGTTGAAAGCCGCTCTTGTGGGAAACGGCCACAAGGCGGCAGCATTTCTCCTTATCCAAATCTGGTTACTAGCGCAACAGAGACTTGATGGAATTGGTGCTCTAGGTTGTAAATTAGAACGGAATGTGCCGGGAAAAAGCCCTTTTAGTATATGTCTCAGTACTTCTTGTTCGTCTTTTTAACTTAATTTTATATTTTATCACAGCTAATTTGAATACAAAGGTTTGTTTCTTCTACGTGTGCAAGATGTGGTTCTTTCACCCCTATACACGTATCTATTCTTCTTCGCATCCTTTCCCCATGTAGGTTATGACCCAATGGTGAGTAGTGTTCTCCTGCTATTCCGTAGGTGTTTGGTGATTATATATTTCATATGGTTTGTATATCTCTGTTAACCCCAATATCGTAGTGTATCCAATCCTCACACCATTCCATTTGGTGAACAATAAGTTTTTTTAATGAATCTGTGGTTGCCTTTCTCTGTGGAATTATCTTCATTGGTATCAATTTTTAGGTAACACCTAAAAGTGACATGATAGGATATGTGTCTTTTGCTTTCTCACTTACTACAAGTTCCGTGGTTACTTCTAAACTCGCCTATGGTGCTGCAAATGGCATTGTTTCATTTTTTCACTAGCGAATATTCCATCTGTATATGTTGCAGTTCTTTTTGTCCACCCATCTGTTGGTGGACTTTTTGGTTACTTCCATATCTTGGCTATTGTAATACTGTGCAAAGCAGATTTGCCTGCCTGTGTCTTTCCAATTATGTCTTGTTAGATTATACGTCCAGGAATGGGCCTGCTGGATCATATCGTAGCTCAATGTATACCTTTTATAGGCACCTCCATTCTGTTCTCATTAGTGGCTCTTTACAAGGTACGTCCCACTTAATGTTGAGGGTATGCATTTCTCCACAACACCTTCAGCATCTGTTGTTTGTAGTTTTCTTGCTGATGGTTATTCTGACCAGTGTGAGCTGATACCTCTTTGTGGTTGAATTTGCATGTGTCTCGTAATCCATTGAAATTGCGCTTTAAAGCATGTCCTTTTTATTTTTCAAGCTGTGATTACTGCTTAGTTCTTCAGAGAGGTTTCTTAAAGTATGTGTCACATTTTGAAGAGTTTTGGCCATTACCTCACTCAAACATTTTGAGGGCAGGTTTCATTTACAGCCCTGCAGTACTTGTTCTTATGAAGTGACCATTAGCACAGGCTTTGAAGCTGCTTTGGCAGGTTATGGCCAGAGGGCGGCAGCCTTTCTATGTTCCCCACCCTGGTAACTAGGGAAAAAGTCCTTCCAGCCTGGGGTGTTCCTCAGTTATAAATTAGAGTGGAATGTGCCCAGATAAACCCACAAATGCTGATGTTTCCTTACTTTTGTTTGTTTTCTAAATTAAATTTATATTTTTTACTGAAGTAATATTCCATTTTGTGCATGGACCACTGCTTCTTGGTGCCTTCCTCGGCTGAGGGACATTTTCCTGGCTTCCAGGTGTTGGCTATGGTAAATATTGCTGGAGTGCAGGCTTGCCAGCCTGAGACTCTTAGATTCTCATTTTCTCAGGTGATAGGCCCAGCAGTGCGTGTGATTGATTGACTGGTAGCACAGTGTTTCCCTTTTCAGAGCACCTCCTTTGTGTTTTCATTAGTGGCTCTTACGACGTCCCCCTTAGAACTGAGGGTACGCATTTCTCCACAATCCCTTCGGCATTTATTGTTGGCAGCATTTTCGCTAATGGCCCTTCCGACTGCTGTGAGCTGGTAGTTTCTTGTAATTTGGGTTTGCATGTCTTTAAAAATTCCTAAAATTCATCATTATTATATGCCTTTATCTTTTCTGTTAAAAAAATGAAAAAAATTGTGAGTACAATAGAAGTCTTGAAATCGTCTTCTTGCAAGGTTGCCCTCTTTTGAATTTTTTGGTCGATTTCCCACCCCAGGATAATTTCGGAGGGCAAGTGTCATTTACAGAACTGCAAGTTTGGTGAACATTTAGTGACCTTTAGCAATGGGTTTAAAGCTGCTGTTTTGGGAAATGGCCACAAGGAGGAAGCATTACTCCATTCCCAAACCTGGGCACGAGGGCAGCCGAGCCTTTCTGGATGTCGTGTTCCTAGGTTGTAAATTAAAATGGAATGTGCCAGGAGAAATCCCCATAAGTTTATGTCTCATTACTTCTTCTTGGTTTCTAAAATTTTTTAATCGGGGTAAAGATTAGAATATTGTTTGTCCTGGGTGTACACAATCTGGTTCATTTGTACATTATATATGTCTATTCACGTACAGATCCTCTTCCCATGGAAAATATTACAGAGTGTTCCGTAGACCTCCCTTGCTAGATGGTCGGTCTTTTTGAGCTATGTATATAATATATATTGGTATATGTATACTACCACTAATCTTGATTTATCCCCCCACCTTTCCTTTCAGATGAGCATAGCTTGTTTTCTAAGTCTGTGAGTGTCTTTCTCTGTGGAAATATGTTCATTTGTGTCAGTCATTAGATAACGCCTATAAGTGATATCATAGGATGTAGATCTTTTGCTTTCCGACTTACCCCATGTTTTGTGACTATCTCCAGGCTCATCTGCGGTGCCTCAAAGAGCAGTGTTTCATTGTTTTCCATGGCTAATATTCCACTGTGTACATGGACCACTTCTGCTTTATCCTTTCACCTGTGGATGGACTTCTTGGTTGCTTCACTGTCTTGGATATTGTGAATAAGACTGCACTGCAGCTGTTGCAGCCTTTGTCTTCTCGATCCTGGTTTCCTCAGGTGAGAGGCCCAGTGGTGAACCTGCTGGATTGAATGGTACCTCAATTTTTACTTTCAAACGCAGCTCCTTTCTGTTCTCATTATTGGCTCTTACCACTTTACATCTCTCCAGCAGGTAGAGGGTACACAGTTCTCTAAAACCCCTTCAGCATTTATTGTTTGCAGACTTTTTGCTGATGGTCAGTCGACTAGTGTGAGTTGAAAGCTCCTTGTAGATTTTATTACATGAGTCTAATAGTTCCCGAGGTTGAGCTTTTATCCATTTTCCTTTGTTTTCAAAGAGGGTGAGTAAAACGTAACTCTATATACTACCTTCTTGAAAAATTTGCCTGTTTTGCATTTTTTTGTCCATTCCCTACTTCAGCACAATTTTTTTACGGCAGGTGTCCTTTACAGCCCTGAGTCCTTGAGAATGTTAAGTGAACATTAGCTGTGGGTTGAAAGCCGCTCTTGTGGGAAACGGCCACAAGGCGGCAGCATTTCTCCTTATCCAAATCTGGTTACTAGCGCAACAGAGACTTGATGGAATTGGTGCTCTAGGTTGTAAATTAGAACGGAATGTGCCGGGAAAAAGCCCTTTTAGTATATGTCTCAGTACTTCTTGTTCGTCTTTTTAACTTAATTTTATATTTTATCACAGCTAATTTGAATACAAAGGTTTGTTTCTTCTACGTGTGCAAGATGTGGTTCTTTCACCCCATACATGTATCTATTCTTCTTCGCATCCTTTCCCCATGTAGGTTATGACCCAATGTTGAGTAGTGTTCTCCTGCTATTCCGTAGGTGTTTGGTGATTATATATTTCGTATGGTTTGTATATCTCTGTTAACCCCAATATCGTAGTGTATGCAATCCTCACACCATTCCATTTGGTGAACAATAAGTTTTTTAATGAATCTGTGGTTGCCTTTCTCTGTGGAATTATCTTCATTGGTATCAATTTTTAGGTAACACCTAAAAGTGACATGATAGGATATGTGTCTTTTGCTTTCTCACTTACTACAAGTTCCGTGGTTACTTCTAAACTCGCCTATGGTGCTGCAAATGGCATTGTTTCATTTTTTCACTAGCGAATATTCCATCTGTATATGTTGCAGTTCTTTTTGTCCACCCATCTGTTGGTGGACTTTTTGGTTACTTCCATATCTTGGCTATTGTAATACTGTGCAAAGCAGATTTGCCTGCCTGTGTCTTTCCAATTATGTCTTGTTAGATTATACGTCCAGGAATGGGCCTGCTGGATCATATCGTAGCTCAATGTATACCTTTTATAGGCACCTCCATTCTGTTCTCATTAGTGGCTCTTTACAAGGTACGTCCCACTTAATGTTGAGGGTATGCATTTCTCCACAACACCTTCAGCATCTGTTGTTTGTAGTTTTCTTGCTGATGGTTATTCTGACCAGTGTGAGCTGATACCTCTTTGTGGTTGAATTTGCATGTGTCTCGTAATCCATTGAAATTGCGCTTTAAAGCATGTCCTTTTTATTTTTCAATCTGTGATTACTGCTTAGTTTTTCAGAGAGTTTTCATAAAGTATGTGTCACATTTTGAAGAGTTTTGGCCATTACCTCACTCAAACATTTTGAGGGCAGGTTTCATTTACAGCCCTGCAGTACTTGTTCTTATGAAGTGACCATTAGCACAGGCTTTGAAGCTGCTTTTGCAGGTTATGGCCAGAGGGCGGCAGCCTTTCTATGTTCCCCACCCTGGTAACTTGGGAAAAGTCCTTCCAGCCTGGGGTGTTCCTCAGTTATAAATTAGAGTGGAATGTGCCCAGATAAACCCACAAATGCTGATGTTTCCTTACTTTTGTTTGTTTTCTAAATTAAATTTATATTTTTTACTGAAGTAATATTCCATTTTGTGCATGGACCACTGCTTCTTGGTGCCTTCCTCGGCTGAGGGACATTTTCCTGGCTTCCAGGTGTTGGCTATGGTAAATATTGCTGGAGTGCAGGCTTGCCAGCCTGAGACTCTTAGATTCTCATTTTCTCAGGTGATAGGCCCAGCAGTGCGTTTGATTGATTGACTGGTAGCACAGTGTTTCCCTTTTCAGAGCACCTCCTTTGTGTTTTCATTAGTGGCTCTTACGACGTCCCCCTTAGAACTGAGGGTACGCATTTCTCCACAATCCCTTTGGCATTTATTGTTGGCAGCATTTTTGCTAATGGCCCTTCCGACTGCTGTGAGCTGGTAGTTTCTTGTAATTTGGGTTTGCATGTCTTTAAAAATTCCTAAAATTCATCATTATTATATGCCTTTATCTTTTCTGTTAAAAAAATGAAAAAAATTGTGAGTACAATAGAAGTCTTGAAATCGTCTTCTTGCAAGGTTGCCCTCTTTTGAATTTTTTGGTCGATTTTCCACCCCAGGATAATTTCGGAGGGCAAGTGTCATTTACAGAACTGCAAGTTTGGTGAACATTTAGTGACCTTTAGCAATGGGTTTAAAGCTGCTGTTTTGGGAAATGGCCACAAGGAGGAAGCATTACTCCATTCCCAAACCTGGGCACGAGGGCAGCCGAGCCTTTCTGGATGTCGTGTTCCTAGGTTGTAAATTAAAATGGAATGTGCCAGGAGAAACCCCCATAAGTTTATGTCTCATTACTTCTTCTTGGTTTTTAAAATTTTTTAATCGGGGTAAAGATTAGAATATTGTTTGCCCTGGGTGTACACAATCTGGTTCATTTGTACATTATATATGTCTATTCACGTACAGATCCTCTTCCCATGGAAAATATTACAGAGTGTTCCGTAGACCTCCCTTGCTAGATGGTCGGTCTTTTTGAGCTATGTATATAATATATATTGGTATATGTATACTACCACTAATCTTGATTTATCCCCCCACCTTTCCTTTCAGATGAGCATAGCTTGTTTTCTAAGTCTGTGAGTGTCTTTCTCTGTGGAAATATGTTCATTTGTGTCAGTCATTAGATAACGCCTATAAGTGATATCATAGGATGTAGGTCTTTTGCTTTCCGACTTACCCCATGTTTTGTGACTATCTCCAGGCTCATCTGCGGTGCCTCAAAGAGCAGTGTTTCATTGTTTTCCATGGCTAATATTCCACTGTGTACATGGACCACTTCTGCTTTATCCTTTCACCTGTGGATGGACATCTTGGTTGCTTCACTGTCTTGGATATTGTGAATAAGACTGCACTGCAGCTGTTGCAGCCTTTGTCTTCTCCATCCTGGTTTTCTCAGGTGAGAGGCCCAGTGGTGAACCTGCTGGATTGAATGGTACCTCAATTTTTACTTTCAAACGCAGCTCCTTTCTGTTCTCATTATTGGCTCTTACCACTTTACATCTCTCCAGCAGGTAGAGGGTACACAGTTCTCTAAAACCCCTTCAGCATTTATTGTTTGCAGACTTTTTGCTGATGGTCAGTCGACTAGTGTGAGTTGAAAGCTCCTTGTAGATTTTATTACATGAGTCTAATAGTTCCCGAGGTTGAGCTTTTATCCATTTTCCTTTGTTTTCATAGAGGGTGAGTAAAACGTAACTCTATATACTACCTTCTTGAAAAATTTGCCTGTTTTGCATTTTTTTGTCCATTCCCTACTTCAGCACAATTTTTTTACGGCAGGTGTCCTTTACAGCCCTGAGTCCTTGAGAATGTTAAGTGAACATTAGCTGTGGGTTGAAAGCCGCTCTTGTGGGAAACGGCCACAAGGCGGCAGCATTTCTCCTTATCCAAATCTGGTTACTAGCGCAACAGAGACTTGATGGAATTGGTGCTCTAGGTTGTAAATTAGAACGGAATGTGCCGGGAAAAAGCCCTTTTAGTATATGTCTCAGTACTTCTTGTTCGTCTTTTTAACTTAATTTTATATTTTATCACAGCTAATTTGAATACAAAGGTTTGTTTCTTCTACGTGTGCAAGATGTGGTTCTTTCACCCCTATACACGTATCTATTCTTCTTCGCATCCTTTCCCCATGTAGGTTATGACCCAATGGTGAGTAGTGTTCTCCTGCTATTCCGTAGGTGTTTGGTGATTATATATTTCATATGGTTTGTATATCTCTGTTAACCCCAATATCGTAGTGTATCCAATCCTCACACCATTCCATTTGGTGAACAATAAGTTTTTTTAATGAATCTGTGGTTGCCTTTCTCTGTGGAATTATCTTCATTGGTATCAATTTTTAGGTAACACCTAAAAGTGACATGATAGGATATGTGTCTTTTGCTTTCTCACTTACTACAAGTTCCGTGGTTACTTCTAAACTCGCCTATGGTGCTGCAAATGGCATTGTTTCATTTTTTCACTAGCGAATATTCCATCTGTATATGTTGCAGTTCTTTTTGTCCACCCATCTGTTGGTGGACTTTTTGGTTACTTCCATATCTTGGCTATTGTAATACTGTGCAAAGCAGATTTGCCTGCCTGTGTCTTTCCAATTATGTCTTGTTAGATTATACGTCCAGGAATGGGCCTGCTGGATCATATCGTAGCTCAATGTATACCTTTTATAGGCACCTCCATTCTGTTCTCATTAGTGGCTCTTTACAAGGTACGTCCCACTTAATGTTGAGGGTATGCATTTCTCCACAACACCTTCAGCATCTGTTGTTTGTAGTTTTCTTGCTGATGGTTATTCTGACCAGTGTGAGCTGATACCTCTTTGTGGTTGAATTTGCATGTGTCTCGTAATCCATTGAAATTGCGCTTTAAAGCATGTCCTTTTTATTTTTCAAGCTGTGATTACTGCTTAGTTCTTCAGAGAGGTTTCTTAAAGTATGTGTCACATTTTGAAGAGTTTTGGCCATTACCTCACTCAAACATTTTGAGGGCAGGTTTCATTTACAGCCCTGCAGTACTTGTTCTTATGAAGTGACCATTAGCACAGGCTTTGAAGCTGCTTTGGCAGGTTATGGCCAGAGGGCGGCAGCCTTTCTATGTTCCCCACCCTGGTAACTAGGGAAAAAGTCCTTCCAGCCTGGGGTGTTCCTCAGTTATAAATTAGAGTGGAATGTGCCCAGATAAACCCACAAATGCTGATGTTTCCTTACTTTTGTTTGTTTTCTAAATTAAATTTATATTTTTTACTGAAGTAATATTCCATTTTGTGCATGGACCACTGCTTCTTGGTGCCTTCCTCGGCTGAGGGACATTTTCCTGGCTTCCAGGTGTTGGCTATGGTAAATATTGCTGGAGTGCAGGCTTGCCAGCCTGAGACTCTTAGATTCTCATTTTCTCAGGTGATAGGCCCAGCAGTGCGTGTGATTGATTGACTGGTAGCACAGTGTTTCCCTTTTCAGAGCACCTCCTTTGTGTTTTCATTAGTGGCTCTTACGACGTCCCCCTTAGAACTGAGGGTACGCATTTCTCCACAATCCCTTCGGCATTTATTGTTGGCAGCATTTTCGCTAATGGCCCTTCCGACTGCTGTGAGCTGGTAGTTTCTTGTAATTTGGGTTTGCATGTCTTTAAAAATTCCTAAAATTCATCATTATTATATGCCTTTATCTTTTCTGTTAAAAAAATGAAAAAAATTGTGAGTACAATAGAAGTCTTGAAATCGTCTTCTTGCAAGGTTGCCCTCTTTTGAATTTTTTGGTCGATTTCCCACCCCAGGATAATTTCGGAGGGCAAGTGTCATTTACAGAACTGCAAGTTTGGTGAACATTTAGTGACCTTTAGCAATGGGTTTAAAGCTGCTGTTTTGGGAAATGGCCACAAGGAGGAAGCATTACTCCATTCCCAAACCTGGGCACGAGGGCAGCCGAGCCTTTCTGGATGTCGTGTTCCTAGGTTGTAAATTAAAATGGAATGTGCCAGGAGAAATCCCCATAAGTTTATGTCTCATTACTTCTTCTTGGTTTCTAAAATTTTTTAATCGGGGTAAAGATTAGAATATTGTTTGTCCTGGGTGTACACAATCTGGTTCATTTGTACATTATATATGTCTATTCACGTACAGATCCTCTTCCCATGGAAAATATTACAGAGTGTTCCGTAGACCTCCCTTGCTAGATGGTCGGTCTTTTTGAGCTATGTATATAATATATATTGGTATATGTATACTACCACTAATCTTGATTTATCCCCCCACCTTTCCTTTCAGATGAGCATAGCTTGTTTTCTAAGTCTGTGAGTGTCTTTCTCTGTGGAAATATGTTCATTTGTGTCAGTCATTAGATAACGCCTATAAGTGATATCATAGGATGTAGATCTTTTGCTTTCCGACTTACCCCATGTTTTGTGACTATCTCCAGGCTCATCTGCGGTGCCTCAAAGAGCAGTGTTTCATTGTTTTCCATGGCTAATATTCCACTGTGTACATGGACCACTTCTGCTTTATCCTTTCACCTGTGGATGGACTTCTTGGTTGCTTCACTGTCTTGGATATTGTGAATAAGACTGCACTGCAGCTGTTGCAGCCTTTGTCTTCTCGATCCTGGTTTCCTCAGGTGAGAGGCCCAGTGGTGAACCTGCTGGATTGAATGGTACCTCAATTTTTACTTTCAAACGCAGCTCCTTTCTGTTCTCATTATTGGCTCTTACCACTTTACATCTCTCCAGCAGGTAGAGGGTACACAGTTCTCTAAAACCCCTTCAGCATTTATTGTTTGCAGACTTTTTGCTGATGGTCAGTCGACTAGTGTGAGTTGAAAGCTCCTTGTAGATTTTATTACATGAGTCTAATAGTTCCCGAGGTTGAGCTTTTATCCATTTTCCTTTGTTTTCAAAGAGGGTGAGTAAAACGTAACTCTATATACTACCTTCTTGAAAAATTTGCCTGTTTTGCATTTTTTTGTCCATTCCCTACTTCAGCACAATTTTTTTACGGCAGGTGTCCTTTACAGCCCTGAGTCCTTGAGAATGTTAAGTGAACATTAGCTGTGGGTTGAAAGCCGCTCTTGTGGGAAACGGCCACAAGGCGGCAGCATTTCTCCTTATCCAAATCTGGTTACTAGCGCAACAGAGACTTGATGGAATTGGTGCTCTAGGTTGTAAATTAGAACGGAATGTGCCGGGAAAAAGCCCTTTTAGTATATGTCTCAGTACTTCTTGTTCGTCTTTTTAACTTAATTTTATATTTTATCACAGCTAATTTGAATACAAAGGTTTGTTTCTTCTACGTGTGCAAGATGTGGTTCTTTCACCCCATACATGTATCTATTCTTCTTCGCATCCTTTCCCCATGTAGGTTATGACCCAATGTTGAGTAGTGTTCTCCTGCTATTCCGTAGGTGTTTGGTGATTATATATTTCGTATGGTTTGTATATCTCTGTTAACCCCAATATCGTAGTGTATGCAATCCTCACACCATTCCATTTGGTGAACAATAAGTTTTTTAATGAATCTGTGGTTGCCTTTCTCTGTGGAATTATCTTCATTGGTATCAATTTTTAGGTAACACCTAAAAGTGACATGATAGGATATGTGTCTTTTGCTTTCTCACTTACTACAAGTTCCGTGGTTACTTCTAAACTCGCCTATGGTGCTGCAAATGGCATTGTTTCATTTTTTCACTAGCGAATATTCCATCTGTATATGTTGCAGTTCTTTTTGTCCACCCATCTGTTGGTGGACTTTTTGGTTACTTCCATATCTTGGCTATTGTAATACTGTGCAAAGCAGATTTGCCTGCCTGTGTCTTTCCAATTATGTCTTGTTAGATTATACGTCCAGGAATGGGCCTGCTGGATCATATCGTAGCTCAATGTATACCTTTTATAGGCACCTCCATTCTGTTCTCATTAGTGGCTCTTTACAAGGTACGTCCCACTTAATGTTGAGGGTATGCATTTCTCCACAACACCTTCAGCATCTGTTGTTTGTAGTTTTCTTGCTGATGGTTATTCTGACCAGTGTGAGCTGATACCTCTTTGTGGTTGAATTTGCATGTGTCTCGTAATCCATTGAAATTGCGCTTTAAAGCATGTCCTTTTTATTTTTCAATCTGTGATTACTGCTTAGTTTTTCAGAGAGTTTTCATAAAGTATGTGTCACATTTTGAAGAGTTTTGGCCATTACCTCACTCAAACATTTTGAGGGCAGGTTTCATTTACAGCCCTGCAGTACTTGTTCTTATGAAGTGACCATTAGCACAGGCTTTGAAGCTGCTTTTGCAGGTTATGGCCAGAGGGCGGCAGCCTTTCTATGTTCCCCACCCTGGTAACTAGGGAAAAGTCCTTCCAGCCTGGGGTGTTCCTCAGTTATAAATTAGAGTGGAATGTGCCCAGATAAACCCACAAATGCTGATGTTTCCTTACTTTTGTTTGTTTTCTAAATTAAATTTATATTTTTTACTGAAGTAATATTCCATTTTGTGCATGGACCACTGCTTCTTGGTGCCTTCCTCGGCTGAGGGACATTTTCCTGGCTTCCAGGTGTTGGCTATGGTAAATATTGCTGGAGTGCAGGCTTGCCAGCCTGAGACTCTTAGATTCTCATTTTCTCAGGTGATAGGCCCAGCAGTGCGTGTGATTGATTGACTGGTAGCACAGTGTTTCCCTTTTCAGAGCACCTCCTTTGTGTTTTCATTAGTGGCTCTTACGACGTCCCCCTTAGAACTGAGGGTACGCATTTCTCCACAATCCCTTTGGCATTTATTGTTGGCAGCATTTTTGCTAATGGCCCTTCCGACTGCTGTGAGCTGGTAGTTTCTTGTAATTTGGGTTTGCATGTCTTTAAAAATTCCTAAAATTCATCATTATTATATGCCTTTATCTTTTCTGTTAAAAAAATGAAAAAAAATGTGAGTATAATAGAAGTCTTGAAATCATCTTCTTGCAAGGTTGCCCTCTTTTGAATTTTTTGGTCGATTTTCCACACCAGGATCATTTCGGAGGGCAAGTGTCATTTACAGAACTGCAAGTTTGGTGAACATTTAGTGACCTTTAGCAATGGGTTTAAAGCTGCTGTTTTGGGAAATGGCCACAAGGAGGAAGCATTACTCCATTCCCAAACCTGGGCACGAGGGCAGCCGAGCCTTTCTGGATGTCGTGTTCCTAGGTTGTAAATTAAAATGGAATGTGCCAGGAGAAACCCCCATAAGTTTATGTCTCATTACTTCTTCTTGGTTTTTAAAATTTTTTAATCGGGGTAAAGATTAGAATATTGTTTGCCCTGGGTGTACACAATCTGGTTCATTTGTACATTATATATGTCTATTCACGTACAGATCCTCTTCCCATGGAAAATATTACAGAGTGTTCCGTAGACCTCCCTTGCTAGATGGTCGGTCTTTTTGAGCTATGTATATAATATATATTGGTATATGTATACTACCACTAATCTTGATTTATCCCCCCACCTTTCCTTTCAGATGAGCATAGCTTGTTTTCTAAGTCTGTGAGTGTCTTTCTCTGTGGAAATATGTTCATTTGTGTCAGTCATTAGATAACGCCTATAAGTGATATCATAGGATGTAGGTCTTTTGCTTTCCGACTTACCCCATGTTTTGTGACTATCTCCAGGCTCATCTGCGGTGCCTCAAAGAGCAGTGTTTCATTGTTTTCCATGGCTAATATTCCACTGTGTACATGGACCACTTCTGCTTTATCCTTTCACCTGTGGATGGACATCTTGGTTGCTTCACTGTCTTGGATATTGTGAATAAGACTGCACTGCAGCTGTTGCAGCCTTTGTCTTCTCCATCCTGGTTTTCTCAGGTGAGAGGCCCAGTGGTGAACCTGCTGGATTGAATGGTACCTCAATTTTTACTTTCAAACGCAGCTCCTTTCTGTTCTCATTATTGGCTCTTACCACTTTACATCTCTCCAGCAGGTAGAGGGTACACAGTTCTCTAAAACCCCTTCAGCATTTATTGTTTGCAGACTTTTTGCTGATGGTCAGTCGACTAGTGTGAGTTGAAAGCTCCTTGTAGATTTTATTACATGAGTCTAATAGTTCCCGAGGTTGAGCTTTTATCCATTTTCCTTTGTTTTCATAGAGGGTGAGTAAAACGTAACTCTATATACTACCTTCTTGAAAAATTTGCCTGTTTTGCATTTTTTTGTCCATTCCCTACTTCAGCACAATTTTTTTACGGCAGGTGTCCTTTACAGCCCTGAGTCCTTGAGAATGTTAAGTGAACATTAGCTGTGGGTTGAAAGCCGCTCTTGTGGGAAACGGCCACAAGGCGGCAGCATTTCTCCTTATCCAAATCTGGTTACTAGCGCAACAGAGACTTGATGGAATTGGTGCTCTAGGTTGTAAATTAGAACGGAATGTGCCGGGAAAAAGCCCTTTTAGTATATGTCTCAGTACTTCTTGTTCGTCTTTTTAACTTAATTTTATATTTTATCACAGCTAATTTGAATACAAAGGTTTGTTTCTTCTACGTGTGCAAGATGTGGTTCTTTCACCCCTATACACGTATCTATTCTTCTTCGCATCCTTTCCCCATGTAGGTTATGACCCAATGGTGAGTAGTGTTCTCCTGCTATTCCGTAGGTGTTTGGTGATTATATATTTCATATGGTTTGTATATCTCTGTTAACCCCAATATCGTAGTGTATCCAATCCTCACACCATTCCATTTGGTGAACAATAAGTTTTTTTAATGAATCTGTGGTTGCCTTTCTCTGTGGAATTATCTTCATTGGTATCAATTTTTAGGTAACACCTAAAAGTGACATGATAGGATATGTGTCTTTTGCTTTCTCACTTACTACAAGTTCCGTGGTTACTTCTAAACTCGCCTATGGTGCTGCAAATGGCATTGTTTCATTTTTTCACTAGCGAATATTCCATCTGTATATGTTGCAGTTCTTTTTGTCCACCCATCTGTTGGTGGACTTTTTGGTTACTTCCATATCTTGGCTATTGTAATACTGTGCAAAGCAGATTTGCCTGCCTGTGTCTTTCCAATTATGTCTTGTTAGATTATACGTCCAGGAATGGGCCTGCTGGATCATATCGTAGCTCAATGTATACCTTTTATAGGCACCTCCATTCTGTTCTCATTAGTGGCTCTTTACAAGGTACGTCCCACTTAATGTTGAGGGTATGCATTTCTCCACAACACCTTCAGCATCTGTTGTTTGTAGTTTTCTTGCTGATGGTTATTCTGACCAGTGTGAGCTGATACCTCTTTGTGGTTGAATTTGCATGTGTCTCGTAATCCATTGAAATTGAGCTTTAAAGCATGTCCTTTTTATTTTTCAAGCTGTGATTACTGCTTAGTTCTTCAGAGAGGTTTCTTAAAGTATGTGTCACATTTTGAAGAGTTTTGGCCATTACCTCACTCAAACATTTTGAGGGCAGGTTTCATTTACAGCCCTGCAGTACTTGTTCTTATGAAGTGACCATTAGCACAGGCTTTGAAGCTGCTTTTGCAGGTTATGGCCAGAGGGCGGCAGCCTTTCTATGTTCCCCACCCTGGTAACTAGGGAAAAGTCCTTCCAGCCTGGGGTGTTCCTCAGTTATAAATTAGAGTGGAATGTGCCCAGATAAACCCACAAATGCTGATGTTTCCTTACTTTTGTTTGTTTTCTAAATTAAATTTATATTTTTTACTGAAGTAATATTCCATTTTGTGCATGGACCACTGCTTCTTGGTGCCTTCCTCGGCTGAGGGACATTTTCCTGGCTTCCAGGTGTTGGCTATGGTAAATATTGCTGGAGTGCAGGCTTGGCAGCCTGAGACTCTTAGATTCTCATTTTCTCAGGTGATAGGCCCAGCAGTGCGTGTGATTGATTGACTGGTAGCACAGTGTTTCCCTTTTCAGAGCACCTCCTTTGTGTTTTCATTAGTGGCTCTTACGACGTCCCCCTTAGAACTGAGGGTACGCATTTCTCCACAATCCCTTCGGCATTTATCGTTTGCAGCATTTTCGCTAATGGCCCTTCCGACTGCTGTGAGCTGGTAGTTTCTTGTAATTTGGGTTTGCATGTCTTTAAAAATTCCTAAAATTCATCATTATTATATGCCTTTATCTTTTCTGTTAAAAAAATGAAAAAAATTGTGAGTACAATAGAAGTCTTGAAATCGTCTTCTTGCAAGGTTGCCCTCTTTTGAATTTTTTGGTCGATTTTCCACCCCAGGATAATTTCGGAGGGCAAGTGTCATTTACAGAACTGCAAGTTTGGTGAACATTTAGTGACCTTTAGCAATGGGTTTAAAGCTGCTGTTTTGGGAAATGGCCACAAGGAGGAAGCATTACTCCATTCCCAAACCTGGGCACGAGGGCAGCCGAGCCTTTCTGGATGTCGTGTTCCTAGGTTGTAAATTAAAATGGAATGTGCCAGGAGAAATCCCCATAAGTTTATGTCTCATTACTTCTTCTTGGTTTCTAAAATTTTTTAATCGGGGTAAAGATTAGAATATTGTTTGTCCTGGGTGTACACAATCTGGTTCATTTGTACATTATATATGTCTATTCACGTACAGATCCTCTTCCCATGGAAAATATTACAGAGTGTTCCGTAGACCTCCCTTGCTAGATGGTCGGTCTTTTTGAGCTATGTATATAATATATATTGGTATATGTATACTACCACTAATCTTGATTTATCCCCCCACCTTTCCTTTCAGATGAGCATAGCTTGTTTTCTAAGTCTGTGAGTGTCTTTCTCTGTGGAAATATGTTCATTTGTGTCAGTCATTAGATAACGCCTATAAGTGATATCATAGGATGTAGATCTTTTGCTTTCCGACTTACCCCATGTTTTGTGACTATCTCCAGGCTCATCTGCGGTGCCTCAAAGAGCAGTGTTTCATTGTTTTCCATGGCTAATATTCCACTGTGTACATGGACCACTTCTGCTTTATCCTTTCACCTGTGGATGGACATCTTGGTTGCTTCACTGTCTTGGATATTGTGAATAAGACTGCACTGCAGCTGTTGCAGCCTTTGTCTTCTCGATCCTGGTTTCCTCAGGTGAGAGGCCCAGTGGTGAACCTGCTGGATTGAATGGTACCTCAATTTTTACTTTCAAACGCAGCTCCTTTCTGTTCTCATTATTGGCTCTTACCACTTTACATCTCTCCAGCAGGTAGAGGGTACACAGTTCTCTAAAACCCCTTCAGCATTTATTGTTTGCAGACTTTTTGCTGATGGTCAGTCGACTAGTGTGAGTTGAAAGCTCCTTGTAGATTTTATTACATGAGTCTAATAGTTCCCGAGGTTGAGCTTTTATCCATTTTCCTTTGTTTTCATAGAGGGTGAGTAAAACGTAACTCTATATACTACCTTCTTGAAAAATTTGCCTGTTTTGCATTTTTTTGTCCATTCCCTACTTCAGCACAATTTTTTTACGGCAGGTGTCCTTTACAGCCCTGAGTCCTTGAGAATGTTAAGTGAACATTAGCTGTGGGTTGAAAGCCGCTCTTGTGGGAAACGGCCACAAGGCGGCAGCATTTCTCCTTATCCAAATCTGGTTACTAGCGCAACAGAGACTTGATGGAATTGGTGCTCTAGGTTGTAAATTAGAACGGAATGTGCCGGGAAAAAGCCCTTTTAGTATATGTCTCAGTACTTCTTGTTCGTCTTTTTAACTTAATTTTATATTTTATCACAGCTAATTTGAATACAAAGGTTTGTTTCTTCTATGTGTGCAAGATGTGGTTCTTTCACCCCATACATGTATCTATTCTTCTTCGCATCCTTTCCCCATGTAGGTTATGACCCAATGTTGAGTAGTGTTCTCCTGCTATTCCGTAGGTGTTTGGTGATTATATATTTCGTATGGTTTGTATATCTCTGTTAACCCCAATATCGTAGTGTATGCAATCCTCACACCATTCCATTTGGTGAACAATAAGTTTTTTAATGAATCTGTGGTTGCCTTTCTCTGTGGAATTATCTTCATTGGTATCAATTTTTAGGTAACACCTAAAAGTGACATGATAGGATATGTGTCTTTTGCTTTCTCACTTACTACAAGTTCCGTGGTTACTTCTAAACTCTCCTATGGTGCTGCAAATGGCATTGTTTCATTTTTTCACTAGCGAATATTCCATCTGTATATGTTGCAGTTCTTTTTGTCCACCCATCTGTTGGTGGACTTTTTGGTTACTTCCATATCTTGGCTATTGTAATACTGTGCAAAGCAGATTTGCCTGCCTGTGTCTTTCCAATTATGTCTTGTTAGATTATACGTCCAGGAATGGGCCTGCTGGATCATATCGTAGCTCAATGTATACCTTTTATAGGCACCTCCATTCTGTTCTCATTAGTGGCTCTTTACAAGGTACGTCCCACTTAATGTTGAGGGTATGCATTTCTCCACAACACCTTCAGCATCTGTTGTTTGTAGTTTTCTTGCTGATGGTTATTCTGACCAGTGTGAGCTGATACCTCTTTGTGGTTGAATTTGCATGTGTCTCGTAATCCATTGAAATTGCGCTTTAAAGCATGTCCTTTTTATTTTTCAATCTGTGATTACTGCTTAGTTTTTCAGAGAGTTTTCATAAAGTATGTGTCACATTTTGAAGAGTTTTGGCCATTACCTCACTCAAACATTTTGAGGGCAGGTTTCATTTACAGCCCTGCAGTACTTGTTCTTATGAAGTGACCATTAGCACAGGCTTTGAAGCTGCTTTTGCAGGTTATGGCCAGAGGGCGGCAGCCTTTCTATGTTCCCCACCCTGGTAACTTGGGAAAAGTCCTTCCAGCCTGGGGTGTTCCTCAGTTATAAATTAGAGTGGAATGTGCCCAGATAAACCCACAAATGCTGATGTTTCCTTACTTTTGTTTGTTTTCTAAATTAAATTTATATTTTTTACTGAAGTAATATTCCATTTTGTGCATGGACCACTGCTTCTTGGTGCCTTCCTCGGCTGAGGGACATTTTCCTGGCTTCCAGGTGTTGGCTATGGTAAATATTGCTGGAGTGCAGGCTTGCCAGCCTGAGACTCTTAGATTCTCATTTTCTCAGGTGATAGGCCCAGCAGTGCGTTTGATTGATTGACTGGTAGCACAGTGTTTCCCTTTTCAGAGCACCTCCTTTGTGTTTTCATTAGTGGCTCTTACGACGTCCCCCTTAGAACTGAGGGTACGCATTTCTCCACAATCCCTTCGGCATTTATTGTTGGCAGCATTTTCGCTAATGGCCCTTCCGACTGCTGTGAGCTGGTAGTTTCTTGTAATTTGGGTTTGCATGTCTTTAAAAATTCCTAAAATTCATCATTATTATATGCCTTTATCTTTTCTGTTAAAAAAATGAAAAAAATTGTGAGTACAATAGAAGTCTTGAAATCGTCTTCTTGCAAGGTTGCCCTCTTTTGAATTTTTTGGTCGATTTCCCACCCCAGGATAATTTCGGAGGGCAAGTGTCATTTACAGAACTGCAAGTTTGGTGAACATTTAGTGACCTTTAGCAATGGGTTTAAAGCTGCTGTTTTGGGAAATGGCCACAAGGAGGAAGCATTACTCCATTCCCAAACCTGGGCACGAGGGCAGCCGAGCCTTTCTGGATGTCGTGTTCCTAGGTTGTAAATTAAAATGGAATGTGCCAGGAGAAATCCCCATAAGTTTATGTCTCATTACTTCTTCTTGGTTTCTAAAATTTTTTAATCGGGGTAAAGATTAGAATATTGTTTGTCCTGGGTGTACACAATCTGGTTCATTTGTACATTATATATGTCTATTCACGTACAGATCCTCTTCCCATGGAAAATATTACAGAGTGTTCCGTAGACCTCCCTTGCTAGATGGTCGGTCTTTTTGAGCTATGTATATAATATATATTGGTATATGTATACTACCACTAATCTTGATTTATCCCCCCACCTTTCCTTTCAGATGAGCATAGCTTGTTTTCTAAGTCTGTGAGTGTCTTTCTCTGTGGAAATATGTTCATTTGTGTCAGTCATTAGATAACGCCTATAAGTGATATCATAGGATGTAGATCTTTTGCTTTCCGACTTACCCCATGTTTTGTGACTATCTCCAGGCTCATCTGCGGTGCCTCAAAGAGCAGTGTTTCATTGTTTTCCATGGCTAATATTCCACTGTGTACATGGACCACTTCTGCTTTATCCTTTCACCTGTGGATGGACTTCTTGGTTGCTTCACTGTCTTGGATATTGTGAATAAGACTGCACTGCAGCTGTTGCAGCCTTTGTCTTCTCGATCCTGGTTTCCTCAGGTGAGAGGCCCAGTGGTGAACCTGCTGGATTGAATGGTACCTCAATTTTTACTTTCAAACGCAGCTCCTTTCTGTTCTCATTATTGGCTCTTACCACTTTACATCTCTCCAGCAGGTAGAGGGTACACAGTTCTCTAAAACCCCTTCAGCATTTATTGTTTGCAGACTTTTTGCTGATGGTCAGTCGACTAGTGTGAGTTGAAAGCTCCTTGTAGATTTTATTACATGAGTCTAATAGTTCCCGAGGTTGAGCTTTTATCCATTTTCCTTTGTTTTCAAAGAGGGTGAGTAAAACGTAACTCTATATACTACCTTCTTGAAAAATTTGCCTGTTTTGCATTTTTTTGTCCATTCCCTACTTCAGCACAATTTTTTTACGGCAGGTGTCCTTTACAGCCCTGAGTCCTTGAGAATGTTAAGTGAACATTAGCTGTGGGTTGAAAGCCGCTCTTGTGGGAAACGGCCACAAGGCGGCAGCATTTCTCCTTATCCAAATCTGGTTACTAGCGCAACAGAGACTTGATGGAATTGGTGCTCTAGGTTGTAAATTAGAACGGAATGTGCCGGGAAAAAGCCCTTTTAGTATATGTCTCAGTACTTCTTGTTCGTCTTTTTAACTTAATTTTATATTTTATCACAGCTAATTTGAATACAAAGGTTTGTTTCTTCTACGTGTGCAAGATGTGGTTCTTTCACCCCATACATGTATCTATTCTTCTTCGCATCCTTTCCCCATGTAGGTTATGACCCAATGTTGAGTAGTGTTCTCCTGCTATTCCGTAGGTGTTTGGTGATTATATATTTCGTATGGTTTGTATATCTCTGTTAACCCCAATATCGTAGTGTATGCAATCCTCACACCATTCCATTTGGTGAACAATAAGTTTTTTAATGAATCTGTGGTTGCCTTTCTCTGTGGAATTATCTTCATTGGTATCAATTTTTAGGTAACACCTAAAAGTGACATGATAGGATATGTGTCTTTTGCTTTCTCACTTACTACAAGTTCCGTGGTTACTTCTAAACTCGCCTATGGTGCTGCAAATGGCATTGTTTCATTTTTTCACTAGCGAATATTCCATCTGTATATGTTGCAGTTCTTTTTGTCCACCCATCTGTTGGTGGACTTTTTGGTTACTTCCATATCTTGGCTATTGTAATACTGTGCAAAGCAGATTTGCCTGCCTGTGTCTTTCCAATTATGTCTTGTTAGATTATACGTCCAGGAATGGGCCTGCTGGATCATATCGTAGCTCAATGTATACCTTTTATAGGCACCTCCATTCTGTTCTCATTAGTGGCTCTTTACAAGGTACGTCCCACTTAATGTTGAGGGTATGCATTTCTCCACAACACCTTCAGCATCTGTTGTTTGTAGTTTTCTTGCTGATGGTTATTCTGACCAGTGTGAGCTGATACCTCTTTGTGGTTGAATTTGCATGTGTCTCGTAATCCATTGAAATTGCGCTTTAAAGCATGTCCTTTTTATTTTTCAATCTGTGATTACTGCTTAGTTTTTCAGAGAGTTTTCATAAAGTATGTGTCACATTTTGAAGAGTTTTGGCCATTACCTGACTCAAACATTTTGAGGGCAGGTTTCATTTACAGCCCTGCAGTACTTGTTCTTATGAAGTGACCATTAGCACAGGCTTTGAAGCTGCTTTTGCAGGTTATGGCCAGAGGGCGGCAGCCTTTCTATGTTCCCCACCCTGGTAACTAGGGAAAAGTCCTTCCAGCCTGGGGTGTTCCTCAGTTATAAATTAGAGTGGAATGTGCCCAGATAAACCCACAAATGCTGATGTTTCCTTACTTTTGTTTGTTTTCTAAATTAAATTTATATTTTTTACTGAAGTAATATTCCATTTTGTGCATGGACCACTGCTTCTTGGTGCCTTCCTCGGCTGAGGGACATTTTCCTGGCTTCCAGGTGTTGGCTATGGTAAATATTGCTGGAGTGCAGGCTTGCCAGCCTGAGACTCTTAGATTCTCATTTTCTCAGGTGATAGGCCCAGCAGTGCGTGTGATTGATTGACTGGTAGCACAGTGTTTCCCTTTTCAGAGCACCTCCTTTGTGTTTTCATTAGTGGCTCTTACGACGTCCCCCTTAGAACTGAGGGTACGCATTTCTCCACAATCCCTTTGGCATTTATTGTTGGCAGCATTTTTGCTAATGGCCCTTCCGACTGCTGTGAGCTGGTAGTTTCTTGTAATTTGGGTTTGCATGTCTTTAAAAATTCCTAAAATTCATCATTATTATATGCCTTTATCTTTTCTGTTAAAAAAATGAAAAAAATTGTGAGTACAATAGAAGTCTTGAAATCGTCTTCTTGCAAGGTTGCCCTCTTTTGAATTTTTTGGTCGATTTTCCACCCCAGGATAATTTCGGAGGGCAAGTGTCATTTACAGAACTGCAAGTTTGGTGAACATTTAGTGACCTTTAGCAATGGGTTTAAAGCTGCTGTTTTGGGAAATGGCCACAAGGAGGAAGCATTACTCCATTCCCAAACCTGGGCACGAGGGCAGCCGAGCCTTTCTGGATGTCGTGTTCCTAGGTTGTAAATTAAAATGGAATGTGCCAGGAGAAACCCCCATAAGTTTATGTCTCATTACTTCTTCTTGGTTTTTAAAATTTTTTAATCGGGGTAAAGATTAGAATATTGTTTGCCCTGGGTGTACACAATCTGGTTCATTTGTACATTATATATGTCTATTCACGTACAGATCCTCTTCCCATGGAAAATATTACAGAGTGTTCCGTAGACCTCCCTTGCTAGATGGTCGGTCTTTTTGAGCTATGTATATAATATATATTGGTATATGTATACTACCACTAATCTTGATTTATCCCCCCACCTTTCCTTTCAGATGAGCATAGCTTGTTTTCTAAGTCTGTGAGTGTCTTTCTCTGTGGAAATATGTTCATTTGTGTCAGTCATTAGATAACGCCTATAAGTGATATCATAGGATGTAGGTCTTTTGCTTTCCGACTTACCCCATGTTTTGTGACTATCTCCAGGCTCATCTGCGGTGCCTCAAAGAGCAGTGTTTCATTGTTTTCCATGGCTAATATTCCACTGTGTACATGGACCACTTCTGCTTTATCCTTTCACCTGTGGATGGACATCTTGGTTGCTTCACTGTCTTGGATATTGTGAATAAGACTGCACTGCAGCTGTTGCAGCCTTTGTCTTCTCCATCCTGGTTTTCTCAGGTGAGAGGCCCAGTGGTGAACCTGCTGGATTGAATGGTACCTCAATTTTTACTTTCAAACGCAGCTCCTTTCTGTTCTCATTATTGGCTCTTACCACTTTACATCTCTCCAGCAGGTAGAGGGTACACAGTTCTCTAAAACCCCTTCAGCATTTATTGTTTGCAGACTTTTTGCTGATGGTCAGTCGACTAGTGTGAGTTGAAAGCTCCTTGTAGATTTTATTACATGAGTCTAATAGTTCCCGAGGTTGAGCTTTTATCCATTTTCCTTTGTTTTCATAGAGGGTGAGTAAAACGTAACTCTATATACTACCTTCTTGAAAAATTTGCCTGTTTTGCATTTTTTTGTCCATTCCCTACTTCAGCACAATTTTTTTACGGCAGGTGTCCTTTACAGCCCTGAGTCCTTGAGAATGTTAAGTGAACATTAGCTGTGGGTTGAAAGCCGCTCTTGTGGGAAACGGCCACAAGGCGGCAGCATTTCTCCTTATCCAAATCTGGTTACTAGCGCAACAGAGACTTGATGGAATTGGTGCTCTAGGTTGTAAATTAGAACGGAATGTGCCGGGAAAAAGCCCTTTTAGTATATGTCTCAGTACTTCTTGTTCGTCTTTTTAACTTAATTTTATATTTTATCACAGCTAATTTGAATACAAAGGTTTGTTTCTTCTACGTGTGCAAGATGTGGTTCTTTCACCCCTATACACGTATCTATTCTTCTTCGCATCCTTTCCCCATGTAGGTTATGACCCAATGGTGAGTAGTGTTCTCCTGCTATTCCGTAGGTGTTTGGTGATTATATATTTCATATGGTTTGTATATCTCTGTTAACCCCAATATCGTAGTGTATCCAATCCTCACACCATTCCATTTGGTGAACAATAAGTTTTTTTAATGAATCTGTGGTTGCCTTTCTCTGTGGAATTATCTTCATTGGTATCAATTTTTAGGTAACACCTAAAAGTGACATGATAGGATATGTGTCTTTTGCTTTCTCACTTACTACAAGTTCCGTGGTTACTTCTAAACTCGCCTATGGTGCTGCAAATGGCATTGTTTCATTTTTTCACTAGCGAATATTCCATCTGTATATGTTGCAGTTCTTTTTGTCCACCCATCTGTTGGTGGACTTTTTGGTTACTTCCATATCTTGGCTATTGTAATACTGTGCAAAGCAGATTTGCCTGCCTGTGTCTTTCCAATTATGTCTTGTTAGATTATACGTCCAGGAATGGGCCTGCTGGATCATATCGTAGCTCAATGTATACCTTTTATAGGCACCTCCATTCTGTTCTCATTAGTGGCTCTTTACAAGGTACGTCCCACTTAATGTTGAGGGTATGCATTTCTCCACAACACCTTCAGCATCTGTTGTTTGTAGTTTTCTTGCTGATGGTTATTCTGACCAGTGTGAGCTGATACCTCTTTGTGGTTGAATTTGCATGTGTCTCGTAATCCATTGAAATTGCGCTTTAAAGCATGTCCTTTTTATTTTTCAAGCTGTGATTACTGCTTAGTTCTTCAGAGAGGTTTCTTAAAGTATGTGTCACATTTTGAAGAGTTTTGGCCATTACCTCACTCAAACATTTTGAGGGCAGGTTTCATTTACAGCCCTGCAGTACTTGTTCTTATGAAGTGACCATTAGCACAGGCTTTGAAGCTGCTTTGGCAGGTTATGGCCAGAGGGCGGCAGCCTTTCTATGTTCCCCACCCTGGTAACTAGGGAAAAAGTCCTTCCAGCCTGGGGTGTTCCTCAGTTATAAATTAGAGTGGAATGTGCCCAGATAAACCCACAAATGCTGATGTTTCCTTACTTTTGTTTGTTTTCTAAATTAAATTTATATTTTTTACTGAAGTAATATTCCATTTTGTGCATGGACCACTGCTTCTTGGTGCCTTCCTCGGCTGAGGGACATTTTCCTGGCTTCCAGGTGTTGGCTATGGTAAATATTGCTGGAGTGCAGGCTTGCCAGCCTGAGACTCTTAGATTCTCATTTTCTCAGGTGATAGGCCCAGCAGTGCGTGTGATTGATTGACTGGTAGCACAGTGTTTCCCTTTTCAGAGCACCTCCTTTGTGTTTTCATTAGTGGCTCTTACGACGTCCCCCTTAGAACTGAGGGTACGCATTTCTCCACAATCCCTTCGGCATTTATTGTTGGCAGCATTTTCGCTAATGGCCCTTCCGACTGCTGTGAGCTGGTAGTTTCTTGTAATTTGGGTTTGCATGTCTTTAAAAATTCCTAAAATTCATCATTATTATATGCCTTTATCTTTTCTGTTAAAAAAATGAAAAAAATTGTGAGTACAATAGAAGTCTTGAAATCGTCTTCTTGCAAGGTTGCCCTCTTTTGAATTTTTTGGTCGATTTCCCACCCCAGGATAATTTCGGAGGGCAAGTGTCATTTACAGAACTGCAAGTTTGGTGAACATTTAGTGACCTTTAGCAATGGGTTTAAAGCTGCTGTTTTGGGAAATGGCCACAAGGAGGAAGCATTACTCCATTCCCAAACCTGGGCACGAGGGCAGCCGAGCCTTTCTGGATGTCGTGTTCCTAGGTTGTAAATTAAAATGGAATGTGCCAGGAGAAACCCCCATAAGTTTATGTCTCATTACTTCTTCTTGGTTTTTAAAATTTTTTAATCGGGGTAAAGATTAGAATATTGTTTGCCCTGGGTGTACACAATCTGGTTCATTTGTACATTATATATGTCTATTCACGTACAGATCCTCTTCCCATGGAAAATATTACAGAGTGTTCCGTAGACCTCCCTTGCTAGATGGTCGGTCTTTTTGAGCTATGTATATAATATATATTGGTATATGTATACTACCACTAATCTTGATTTATCCCCCCACCTTTCCTTTCAGATGAGCATAGCTTGTTTTCTAAGTCTGTGAGTGTCTTTCTCTGTGGAAATATGTTCATTTGTGTCAGTCATTAGATAACGCCTATAAGTGATATCATAGGATGTAGGTCTTTTGCTTTCCGACTTACCCCATGTTTTGTGACTATCTCCAGGCTCATCTGCGGTGCCTCAAAGAGCAGTGTTTCATTGTTTTCCATGGCTAATATTCCACTGTGTACATGGACCACTTCTGCTTTATCCTTTCACCTGTGGATGGACATCTTGGTTGCTTCACTGTCTTGGATATTGTGAATAAGACTGCACTGCAGCTGTTGCAGCCTTTGTCTTCTCCATCCTGGTTTTCTCAGGTGAGAGGCCCAGTGGTGAACCTGCTGGATTGAATGGTACCTCAATTTTTACTTTCAAACGCAGCTCCTTTCTGTTCTCATTATTGGCTCTTACCACTTTACATCTCTCCAGCAGGTAGAGGGTACACAGTTCTCTAAAACCCCTTCAGCATTTATTGTTTGCAGACTTTTTGCTGATGGTCAGTCGACTAGTGTGAGTTGAAAGCTCCTTGTAGATTTTATTACATGAGTCTAATAGTTCCCGAGGTTGAGCTTTTATCCATTTTCCTTTGTTTTCAAAGAGGGTGAGTAAAACGTAACTCTATATACTACCTTCTTGAAAAATTTGCCTGTTTTGCATTTTTTTGTCCATTCCCTACTTCAGCACAATTTTTTTACGGCAGGTGTCCTTTACAGCCCTGAGTCCTTGAGAATGTTAAGTGAACATTAGCTGTGGGTTGAAAGCCGCTCTTGTGGGAAACGGCCACAAGGCGGCAGCATTTCTCCTTATCCAAATCTGGTTACTAGCGCAACAGAGACTTGATGGAATTGGTGCTCTAGGTTGTAAATTAGAACGGAATGTGCCGGGAAAAAGCCCTTTTAGTATATGTCTCAGTACTTCTTGTTCGTCTTTTTAACTTAATTTTATATTTTATCACAGCTAATTTGAATACAAAGGTTTGTTTCTTCTACGTGTGCAAGATGTGGTTCTTTCACCCCATACATGTATCTATTCTTCTTCGCATCCTTTCCCCATGTAGGTTATGACCCAATGTTGAGTAGTGTTCTCCTGCTATTCCGTAGGTGTTTGGTGATTATATATTTCGTATGGTTTGTATATCTCTGTTAACCCCAATATCGTAGTGTATGCAATCCTCACACCATTCCATTTGGTGAACAATAAGTTTTTTAATGAATCTGTGGTTGCCTTTCTCTGTGGAATTATCTTCATTGGTATCAATTTTTAGGTAACACCTAAAAGTGACATGATAGGATATGTGTCTTTTGCTTTCTCACTTACTACAAGTTCCGTGGTTACTTCTAAACTCGCCTATGGTGCTGCAAATGGCATTGTTTCATTTTTTCACTAGCGAATATTCCATCTGTATATGTTGCAGTTCTTTTTGTCCACCCATCTGTTGGTGGACTTTTTGGTTACTTCCATATCTTGGCTATTGTAATACTGTGCAAAGCAGATTTGCCTGCCTGTGTCTTTCCAATTATGTCTTGTTAGATTATACGTCCAGGAATGGGCCTGCTGGATCATATCGTAGCTCAATGTATACCTTTTATAGGCACCTCCATTCTGTTCTCATTAGTGGCTCTTTACAAGGTACGTCCCACTTAATGTTGAGGGTATGCATTTCTCCACAACACCTTCAGCATCTGTTGTTTGTAGTTTTCTTGCTGATGGTTATTCTGACCAGTGTGAGCTGATACCTCTTTGTGGTTGAATTTGCATGTGTCTCGTAATCCATTGAAATTGCGCTTTAAAGCATGTCCTTTTTATTTTTCAATCTGTGATTACTGCTTAGTTTTTCAGAGAGTTTTCATAAAGTATGTGTCACATTTTGAAGAGTTTTGGCCATTACCTCACTCAAACATTTTGAGGGCAGGTTTCATTTACAGCCCTGCAGTACTTGTTCTTATGAAGTGACCATTAGCACAGGCTTTGAAGCTGCTTTTGCAGGTTATGGCCAGAGGGCGGCAGCCTTTCTATGTTCCCCACCCTGGTAACTAGGGAAAAGTCCTTCCAGCCTGGGGTGTTCCTCAGTTATAAATTAGAGTGGAATGTGCCCAGATAAACCCACAAATGCTGATGTTTCCTTACTTTTGTTTGTTTTCTAAATTAAATTTATATTTTTTACTGAAGTAATATTCCATTTTGTGCATGGACCACTGCTTCTTGGTGCCTTCCTCGGCTGAGGGACATTTTCCTGGCTTCCAGGTGTTGGCTATGGTAAATATTGCTGGAGTGCAGGCTTGCCAGCCTGAGACTCTTAGATTCTCATTTTCTCAGGTGATAGGCCCAGCAGTGCGTTTGATTGATTGACTGGTAGCACAGTGTTTCCCTTTTCAGAGCACCTCCTTTGTGTTTTCATTAGTGGCTCTTACGACGTCCCCCTTAGAACTGAGGGTACGCATTTCTCCACAATCCCTTTGGCATTTATTGTTGGCAGCATTTTTGCTAATGGCCCTTCCGACTGCTGTGAGCTGGTAGTTTCTTGTAATTTGGGTTTGCATGTCTTTAAAAATTCCTAAAATTCATCATTATTATATGCCTTTATCTTTTCTGTTAAAAAAATGAAAAAAATTGTGAGTACAATAGAAGTCTTGAAATCGTCTTCTTGCAAGGTTGCCCTCTTTTGAATTTTTTGGTCGATTTTCCACCCCAGGATAATTTCGGAGGGCAAGTGTCATTTACAGAACTGCAAGTTTGGTGAACATTTAGTGACCTTTAGCAATGGGTTTAAAGCTGCTGTTTTGGGAAATGGCCACAAGGAGGAAGCATTACTCCATTCCCAAACCTGGGCACGAGGGCAGCCGAGCCTTTCTGGATGTCGTGTTCCTAGGTTGTAAATTAAAATGGAATGTGCCAGGAGAAACCCCCATAAGTTTATGTCTCATTACTTCTTCTTGGTTTTTAAAATTTTTTAATCGGGGTAAAGATTAGAATATTGTTTGCCCTGGGTGTACACAATCTGGTTCATTTGTACATTATATATGTCTATTCACGTACAGATCCTCTTCCCATGGAAAATATTACAGAGTGTTCCGTAGACCTCCCTTGCTAGATGGTCGGTCTTTTTGAGCTATGTATATAATATATATTGGTATATGTATACTACCACTAATCTTGATTTATCCCCCCACCTTTCCTTTCAGATGAGCATAGCTTGTTTTCTAAGTCTGTGAGTGTCTTTCTCTGTGGAAATATGTTCATTTGTGTCAGTCATTAGATAACGCCTATAAGTGATATCATAGGATGTAGGTCTTTTGCTTTCCGACTTACCCCATGTTTTGTGACTATCTCCAGGCTCATCTGCGGTGCCTCAAAGAGCAGTGTTTCATTGTTTTCCATGGCTAATATTCCACTGTGTACATGGACCACTTCTGCTTTATCCTTTCACCTGTGGATGGACATCTTGGTTGCTTCACTGTCTTGGATATTGTGAATAAGACTGCACTGCAGCTGTTGCAGCCTTTGTCTTCTCCATCCTGGTTTTCTCAGGTGAGAGGCCCAGTGGTGAACCTGCTGGATTGAATGGTACCTCAATTTTTACTTTCAAACGCAGCTCCTTTCTGTTCTCATTATTGGCTCTTACCACTTTACATCTCTCCAGCAGGTAGAGGGTACACAGTTCTCTAAAACCCCTTCAGCATTTATTGTTTGCAGACTTTTTGCTGATGGTCAGTCGACTAGTGTGAGTTGAAAGCTCCTTGTAGATTTTATTACATGAGTCTAATAGTTCCCGAGGTTGAGCTTTTATCCATTTTCCTTTGTTTTCATAGAGGGTGAGTAAAACGTAACTCTATATACTACCTTCTTGAAAAATTTGCCTGTTTTGCATTTTTTTGTCCATTCCCTACTTCAGCACAATTTTTTTACGGCAGGTGTCCTTTACAGCCCTGAGTCCTTGAGAATGTTAAGTGAACATTAGCTGTGGGTTGAAAGCCGCTCTTGTGGGAAACGGCCACAAGGCGGCAGCATTTCTCCTTATCCAAATCTGGTTACTAGCGCAACAGAGACTTGATGGAATTGGTGCTCTAGGTTGTAAATTAGAACGGAATGTGCCGGGAAAAAGCCCTTTTAGTATATGTCTCAGTACTTCTTGTTCGTCTTTTTAACTTAATTTTATATTTTATCACAGCTAATTTGAATACAAAGGTTTGTTTCTTCTACGTGTGCAAGATGTGGTTCTTTCACCCCTATACACGTATCTATTCTTCTTCGCATCCTTTCCCCATGTAGGTTATGACCCAATGGTGAGTAGTGTTCTCCTGCTATTCCGTAGGTGTTTGGTGATTATATATTTCATATGGTTTGTATATCTCTGTTAACCCCAATATCGTAGTGTATCCAATCCTCACACCATTCCATTTGGTGAACAATAAGTTTTTTTAATGAATCTGTGGTTGCCTTTCTCTGTGGAATTATCTTCATTGGTATCAATTTTTAGGTAACACCTAAAAGTGACATGATAGGATATGTGTCTTTTGCTTTCTCACTTACTACAAGTTCCGTGGTTACTTCTAAACTCGCCTATGGTGCTGCAAATGGCATTGTTTCATTTTTTCACTAGCGAATATTCCATCTGTATATGTTGCAGTTCTTTTTGTCCACCCATCTGTTGGTGGACTTTTTGGTTACTTCCATATCTTGGCTATTGTAATACTGTGCAAAGCAGATTTGCCTGCCTGTGTCTTTCCAATTATGTCTTGTTAGATTATACGTCCAGGAATGGGCCTGCTGGATCATATCGTAGCTCAATGTATACCTTTTATAGGCACCTCCATTCTGTTCTCATTAGTGGCTCTTTACAAGGTACGTCCCACTTAATGTTGAGGGTATGCATTTCTCCACAACACCTTCAGCATCTGTTGTTTGTAGTTTTCTTGCTGATGGTTATTCTGACCAGTGTGAGCTGATACCTCTTTGTGGTTGAATTTGCATGTGTCTCGTAATCCATTGAAATTGCGCTTTAAAGCATGTCCTTTTTATTTTTCAAGCTGTGATTACTGCTTAGTTCTTCAGAGAGGTTTCTTAAAGTATGTGTCACATTTTGAAGAGTTTTGGCCATTACCTCACTCAAACATTTTGAGGGCAGGTTTCATTTACAGCCCTGCAGTACTTGTTCTTATGAAGTGACCATTAGCACAGGCTTTGAAGCTGCTTTGGCAGGTTATGGCCAGAGGGCGGCAGCCTTTCTATGTTCCCCACCCTGGTAACTAGGGAAAAAGTCCTTCCAGCCTGGGGTGTTCCTCAGTTATAAATTAGAGTGGAATGTGCCCAGATAAACCCACAAATGCTGATGTTTCCTTACTTTTGTTTGTTTTCTAAATTAAATTTATATTTTTTACTGAAGTAATATTCCATTTTGTGCATGGACCACTGCTTCTTGGTGCCTTCCTCGGCTGAGGGACATTTTCCTGGCTTCCAGGTGTTGGCTATGGTAAATATTGCTGGAGTGCAGGCTTGCCAGCCTGAGACTCTTAGATTCTCATTTTCTCAGGTGATAGGCCCAGCAGTGCGTGTGATTGATTGACTGGTAGCACAGTGTTTCCCTTTTCAGAGCACCTCCTTTGTGTTTTCATTAGTGGCTCTTACGACGTCCCCCTTAGAACTGAGGGTACGCATTTCTCCACAATCCCTTCGGCATTTATTGTTGGCAGCATTTTCGCTAATGGCCCTTCCGACTGCTGTGAGCTGGTAGTTTCTTGTAATTTGGGTTTGCATGTCTTTAAAAATTCCTAAAATTCATCATTATTATATGCCTTTATCTTTTCTGTTAAAAAAATGAAAAAAATTGTGAGTACAATAGAAGTCTTGAAATCGTCTTCTTGCAAGGTTGCCCTCTTTTGAATTTTTTGGTCGATTTCCCACCCCAGGATAATTTCGGAGGGCAAGTGTCATTTACAGAACTGCAAGTTTGGTGAACATTTAGTGACCTTTAGCAATGGGTTTAAAGCTGCTGTTTTGGGAAATGGCCACAAGGAGGAAGCATTACTCCATTCCCAAACCTGGGCACGAGGGCAGCCGAGCCTTTCTGGATGTCGTGTTCCTAGGTTGTAAATTAAAATGGAATGTGCCAGGAGAAATCCCCATAAGTTTATGTCTCATTACTTCTTCTTGGTTTCTAAAATTTTTTAATCGGGGTAAAGATTAGAATATTGTTTGTCCTGGGTGTACACAATCTGGTTCATTTGTACATTATATATGTCTATTCACGTACAGATCCTCTTCCCATGGAAAATATTACAGAGTGTTCCGTAGACCTCCCTTGCTAGATGGTCGGTCTTTTTGAGCTATGTATATAATATATATTGGTATATGTATACTACCACTAATCTTGATTTATCCCCCCACCTTTCCTTTCAGATGAGCATAGCTTGTTTTCTAAGTCTGTGAGTGTCTTTCTCTGTGGAAATATGTTCATTTGTGTCAGTCATTAGATAACGCCTATAAGTGATATCATAGGATGTAGATCTTTTGCTTTCCGACTTACCCCATGTTTTGTGACTATCTCCAGGCTCATCTGCGGTGCCTCAAAGAGCAGTGTTTCATTGTTTTCCATGGCTAATATTCCACTGTGTACATGGACCACTTCTGCTTTATCCTTTCACCTGTGGATGGACTTCTTGGTTGCTTCACTGTCTTGGATATTGTGAATAAGACTGCACTGCAGCTGTTGCAGCCTTTGTCTTCTCGATCCTGGTTTCCTCAGGTGAGAGGCCCAGTGGTGAACCTGCTGGATTGAATGGTACCTCAATTTTTACTTTCAAACGCAGCTCCTTTCTGTTCTCATTATTGGCTCTTACCACTTTACATCTCTCCAGCAGGTAGAGGGTACACAGTTCTCTAAAACCCCTTCAGCATTTATTGTTTGCAGACTTTTTGCTGATGGTCAGTCGACTAGTGTGAGTTGAAAGCTCCTTGTAGATTTTATTACATGAGTCTAATAGTTCCCGAGGTTGAGCTTTTATCCATTTTCCTTTGTTTTCAAAGAGGGTGAGTAAAACGTAACTCTATATACTACCTTCTTGAAAAATTTGCCTGTTTTGCATTTTTTTGTCCATTCCCTACTTCAGCACAATTTTTTTACGGCAGGTGTCCTTTACAGCCCTGAGTCCTTGAGAATGTTAAGTGAACATTAGCTGTGGGTTGAAAGCCGCTCTTGTGGGAAACGGCCACAAGGCGGCAGCATTTCTCCTTATCCAAATCTGGTTACTAGCGCAACAGAGACTTGATGGAATTGGTGCTCTAGGTTGTAAATTAGAACGGAATGTGCCGGGAAAAAGCCCTTTTAGTATATGTCTCAGTACTTCTTGTTCGTCTTTTTAACTTAATTTTATATTTTATCACAGCTAATTTGAATACAAAGGTTTGTTTCTTCTACGTGTGCAAGATGTGGTTCTTTCACCCCATACATGTATCTATTCTTCTTCGCATCCTTTCCCCATGTAGGTTATGACCCAATGTTGAGTAGTGTTCTCCTGCTATTCCGTAGGTGTTTGGTGATTATATATTTCGTATGGTTTGTATATCTCTGTTAACCCCAATATCGTAGTGTATGCAATCCTCACACCATTCCATTTGGTGAACAATAAGTTTTTTAATGAATCTGTGGTTGCCTTTCTCTGTGGAATTATCTTCATTGGTATCAATTTTTAGGTAACACCTAAAAGTGACATGATAGGATATGTGTCTTTTGCTTTCTCACTTACTACAAGTTCCGTGGTTACTTCTAAACTCGCCTATGGTGCTGCAAATGGCATTGTTTCATTTTTTCACTAGCGAATATTCCATCTGTATATGTTGCAGTTCTTTTTGTCCACCCATCTGTTGGTGGACTTTTTGGTTACTTCCATATCTTGGCTATTGTAATACTGTGCAAAGCAGATTTGCCTGCCTGTGTCTTTCCAATTATGTCTTGTTAGATTATACGTCCAGGAATGGGCCTGCTGGATCATATCGTAGCTCAATGTATACCTTTTATAGGCACCTCCATTCTGTTCTCATTAGTGGCTCTTTACAAGGTACGTCCCACTTAATGTTGAGGGTATGCATTTCTCCACAACACCTTCAGCATCTGTTGTTTGTAGTTTTCTTGCTGATGGTTATTCTGACCAGTGTGAGCTGATACCTCTTTGTGGTTGAATTTGCATGTGTCTCGTAATCCATTGAAATTGCGCTTTAAAGCATGTCCTTTTTATTTTTCAATCTGTGATTACTGCTTAGTTTTTCAGAGAGTTTTCATAAAGTATGTGTCACATTTTGAAGAGTTTTGGCCATTACCTGACTCAAACATTTTGAGGGCAGGTTTCATTTACAGCCCTGCAGTACTTGTTCTTATGAAGTGACCATTAGCACAGGCTTTGAAGCTGCTTTTGCAGGTTATGGCCAGAGGGCGGCAGCCTTTCTATGTTCCCCACCCTGGTAACTAGGGAAAAGTCCTTCCAGCCTGGGGTGTTCCTCAGTTATAAATTAGAGTGGAATGTGCCCAGATAAACCCACAAATGCTGATGTTTCCTTACTTTTGTTTGTTTTCTAAATTAAATTTATATTTTTTACTGAAGTAATATTCCATTTTGTGCATGGACCACTGCTTCTTGGTGCCTTCCTCGGCTGAGGGACATTTTCCTGGCTTCCAGGTGTTGGCTATGGTAAATATTGCTGGAGTGCAGGCTTGCCAGCCTGAGACTCTTAGATTCTCATTTTCTCAGGGGATAGGCCCAGCAGTGCGTGTGATTGATTGACTGGTAGCACAGTGTTTCCCTTTTCAGAGCACCTCCTTTGTGTTTTCATTAGTGGCTCTTACGACGTCCCCCTTAGAACTGAGGGTACGCATTTCTCCACAATCCCTTTGGCATTTATTGTTGGCAGCATTTTTGCTAATGGCCCTTCCGACTGCTGTGAGCTGGTAGTTTCTTGTAATTTGGGTTTGCATGTCTTTAAAAATTCCTAAAATTCATCATTATTATATGCCTTTATCTTTTCTGTTAAAAAAATGAAAAAAAATGTGAGTATAATAGAAGTCTTGAAATCATCTTCTTGCAAGGTTGCCCTCTTTTGAATTTTTTGGTCGATTTTCCACACCAGGATCATTTCGGAGGGCAAGTGTCATTTACAGAACTGCAAGTTTGGTGAACATTTAGTGACCTTTAGCAATGGGTTTAAAGCTGCTGTTTTGGGAAATGGCCACAAGGAGGAAGCATTACTCCATTCCCAAACCTGGGCACGAGGGCAGCCGAGCCTTTCTGGATGTCGTGTTCCTAGGTTGTAAATTAAAATGGAATGTGCCAGGAGAAACCCCCATAAGTTTATGTCTCATTACTTCTTCTTGGTTTTTAAAATTTTTTAATCGGGGTAAAGATTAGAATATTGTTTGCCCTGGGTGTACACAATCTGGTTCATTTGTACATTATATATGTCTATTCACGTACAGATCCTCTTCCCATGGAAAATATTACAGAGTGTTCCGTAGACCTCCCTTGCTAGATGGTCGGTCTTTTTGAGCTATGTATATAATATATATTGGTATATGTATACTACCACTAATCTTGATTTATCCCCCCACCTTTCCTTTCAGATGAGCATAGCTTGTTTTCTAAGTCTGTGAGTGTCTTTCTCTGTGGAAATATGTTCATTTGTGTCAGTCATTAGATAACGCCTATAAGTGATATCATAGGATGTAGGTCTTTTGCTTTCCGACTTACCCCATGTTTTGTGACTATCTCCAGGCTCATCTGCGGTGCCTCAAAGAGCAGTGTTTCATTGTTTTCCATGGCTAATATTCCACTGTGTACATGGACCACTTCTGCTTTATCCTTTCACCTGTGGATGGACATCTTGGTTGCTTCACTGTCTTGGATATTGTGAATAAGACTGCACTGCAGCTGTTGCAGCCTTTGTCTTCTCCATCCTGGTTTTCTCAGGTGAGAGGCCCAGTGGTGAACCTGCTGGATTGAATGGTACCTCAATTTTTACTTTCAAACGCAGCTCCTTTCTGTTCTCATTATTGGCTCTTACCACTTTACATCTCTCCAGCAGGTAGAGGGTACACAGTTCTCTAAAACCCCTTCAGCATTTATTGTTTGCAGACTTTTTGCTGATGGTCAGTCGACTAGTGTGAGTTGAAAGCTCCTTGTAGATTTTATTACATGAGTCTAATAGTTCCCGAGGTTGAGCTTTTATCCATTTTCCTTTGTTTTCATAGAGGGTGAGTAAAACGTAACTCTATATACTACCTTCTTGAAAAATTTGCCTGTTTTGCATTTTTTTGTCCATTCCCTACTTCAGCACAATTTTTTTACGGCAGGTGTCCTTTACAGCCCTGAGTCCTTGAGAATGTTAAGTGAACATTAGCTGTGGGTTGAAAGCCGCTCTTGTGGGAAACGGCCACAAGGCGGCAGCATTTCTCCTTATCCAAATCTGGTTACTAGCGCAACAGAGACTTGATGGAATTGGTGCTCTAGGTTGTAAATTAGAACGGAATGTGCCGGGAAAAAGCCCTTTTAGTATATGTCTCAGTACTTCTTGTTCGTCTTTTTAACTTAATTTTATATTTTATCACAGCTAATTTGAATACAAAGGTTTGTTTCTTCTACGTGTGCAAGATGTGGTTCTTTCACCCCTATACACGTATCTATTCTTCTTCGCATCCTTTCCCCATGTAGGTTATGACCCAATGGTGAGTAGTGTTCTCCTGCTATTCCGTAGGTGTTTGGTGATTATATATTTCATATGGTTTGTATATCTCTGTTAACCCCAATATCGTAGTGTATCCAATCCTCACACCATTCCATTTGGTGAACAATAAGTTTTTTTAATGAATCTGTGGTTGCCTTTCTCTGTGGAATTATCTTCATTGGTATCAATTTTTAGGTAACACCTAAAAGTGACATGATAGGATATGTGTCTTTTGCTTTCTCACTTACTACAAGTTCCGTGGTTACTTCTAAACTCGCCTATGGTGCTGCAAATGGCATTGTTTCATTTTTTCACTAGCGAATATTCCATCTGTATATGTTGCAGTTCTTTTTGTCCACCCATCTGTTGGTGGACTTTTTGGTTACTTCCATATCTTGGCTATTGTAATACTGTGCAAAGCAGATTTGCCTGCCTGTGTCTTTCCAATTATGTCTTGTTAGATTATACGTCCAGGAATGGGCCTGCTGGATCATATCGTAGCTCAATGTATACCTTTTATAGGCACCTCCATTCTGTTCTCATTAGTGGCTCTTTACAAGGTACGTCCCACTTAATGTTGAGGGTATGCATTTCTCCACAACACCTTCAGCATCTGTTGTTTGTAGTTTTCTTGCTGATGGTTATTCTGACCAGTGTGAGCTGATACCTCTTTGTGGTTGAATTTGCATGTGTCTCGTAATCCATTGAAATTGAGCTTTAAAGCATGTCCTTTTTATTTTTCAAGCTGTGATTACTGCTTAGTTCTTCAGAGAGGTTTCTTAAAGTATGTGTCACATTTTGAAGAGTTTTGGCCATTACCTCACTCAAACATTTTGAGGGCAGGTTTCATTTACAGCCCTGCAGTACTTGTTCTTATGAAGTGACCATTAGCACAGGCTTTGAAGCTGCTTTTGCAGGTTATGGCCAGAGGGCGGCAGCCTTTCTATGTTCCCCACCCTGGTAACTAGGGAAAAGTCCTTCCAGCCTGGGGTGTTCCTCAGTTATAAATTAGAGTGGAATGTGCCCAGATAAACCCACAAATGCTGATGTTTCCTTACTTTTGTTTGTTTTCTAAATTAAATTTATATTTTTTACTGAAGTAATATTCCATTTTGTGCATGGACCACTGCTTCTTGGTGCCTTCCTCGGCTGAGGGACATTTTCCTGGCTTCCAGGTGTTGGCTATGGTAAATATTGCTGGAGTGCAGGCTTGGCAGCCTGAGACTCTTAGATTCTCATTTTCTCAGGTGATAGGCCCAGCAGTGCGTGTGATTGATTGACTGGTAGCACAGTGTTTCCCTTTTCAGAGCACCTCCTTTGTGTTTTCATTAGTGGCTCTTACGACGTCCCCCTTAGAACTGAGGGTACGCATTTCTCCACAATCCCTTCGGCATTTATCGTTTGCAGCATTTTCGCTAATGGCCCTTCCGACTGCTGTGAGCTGGTAGTTTCTTGTAATTTGGGTTTGCATGTCTTTAAAAATTCCTAAAATTCATCATTATTATATGCCTTTATCTTTTCTGTTAAAAAAATGAAAAAAATTGTGAGTACAATAGAAGTCTTGAAATCGTCTTCTTGCAAGGTTGCCCTCTTTTGAATTTTTTGGTCGATTTTCCACCCCAGGATAATTTCGGAGGGCAAGTGTCATTTACAGAACTGCAAGTTTGGTGAACATTTAGTGACCTTTAGCAATGGGTTTAAAGCTGCTGTTTTGGGAAATGGCCACAAGGAGGAAGCATTACTCCATTCCCAAACCTGGGCACGAGGGCAGCCGAGCCTTTCTGGATGTCGTGTTCCTAGGTTGTAAATTAAAATGGAATGTGCCAGGAGAAATCCCCATAAGTTTATGTCTCATTACTTCTTCTTGGTTTCTAAAATTTTTTAATCGGGGTAAAGATTAGAATATTGTTTGTCCTGGGTGTACACAATCTGGTTCATTTGTACATTATATATGTCTATTCACGTACAGATCCTCTTCCCATGGAAAATATTACAGAGTGTTCCGTAGACCTCCCTTGCTAGATGGTCGGTCTTTTTGAGCTATGTATATAATATATATTGGTATATGTATACTACCACTAATCTTGATTTATCCCCCCACCTTTCCTTTCAGATGAGCATAGCTTGTTTTCTAAGTCTGTGAGTGTCTTTCTCTGTGGAAATATGTTCATTTGTGTCAGTCATTAGATAACGCCTATAAGTGATATCATAGGATGTAGATCTTTTGCTTTCCGACTTACCCCATGTTTTGTGACTATCTCCAGGCTCATCTGCGGTGCCTCAAAGAGCAGTGTTTCATTGTTTTCCATGGCTAATATTCCACTGTGTACATGGACCACTTCTGCTTTATCCTTTCACCTGTGGATGGACATCTTGGTTGCTTCACTGTCTTGGATATTGTGAATAAGACTGCACTGCAGCTGTTGCAGCCTTTGTCTTCTCGATCCTGGTTTCCTCAGGTGAGAGGCCCAGTGGTGAACCTGCTGGATTGAATGGTACCTCAATTTTTACTTTCAAACGCAGCTCCTTTCTGTTCTCATTATTGGCTCTTACCACTTTACATCTCTCCAGCAGGTAGAGGGTACACAGTTCTCTAAAACCCCTTCAGCATTTATTGTTTGCAGACTTTTTGCTGATGGTCAGTCGACTAGTGTGAGTTGAAAGCTCCTTGTAGATTTTATTACATGAGTCTAATAGTTCCCGAGGTTGAGCTTTTATCCATTTTCCTTTGTTTTCATAGAGGGTGAGTAAAACGTAACTCTATATACTACCTTCTTGAAAAATTTGCCTGTTTTGCATTTTTTTGTCCATTCCCTACTTCAGCACAATTTTTTTACGGCAGGTGTCCTTTACAGCCCTGAGTCCTTGAGAATGTTAAGTGAACATTAGCTGTGGGTTGAAAGCCGCTCTTGTGGGAAACGGCCACAAGGCGGCAGCATTTCTCCTTATCCAAATCTGGTTACTAGCGCAACAGAGACTTGATGGAATTGGTGCTCTAGGTTGTAAATTAGAACGGAATGTGCCGGGAAAAAGCCCTTTTAGTATATGTCTCAGTACTTCTTGTTCGTCTTTTTAACTTAATTTTATATTTTATCACAGCTAATTTGAATACAAAGGTTTGTTTCTTCTATGTGTGCAAGATGTGGTTCTTTCACCCCATACATGTATCTATTCTTCTTCGCATCCTTTCCCCATGTAGGTTATGACCCAATGTTGAGTAGTGTTCTCCTGCTATTCCGTAGGTGTTTGGTGATTATATATTTCGTATGGTTTGTATATCTCTGTTAACCCCAATATCGTAGTGTATGCAATCCTCACACCATTCCATTTGGTGAACAATAAGTTTTTTAATGAATCTGTGGTTGCCTTTCTCTGTGGAATTATCTTCATTGGTATCAATTTTTAGGTAACACCTAAAAGTGACATGATAGGATATGTGTCTTTTGCTTTCTCACTTACTACAAGTTCCGTGGTTACTTCTAAACTCTCCTATGGTGCTGCAAATGGCATTGTTTCATTTTTTCACTAGCGAATATTCCATCTGTATATGTTGCAGTTCTTTTTGTCCACCCATCTGTTGGTGGACTTTTTGGTTACTTCCATATCTTGGCTATTGTAATACTGTGCAAAGCAGATTTGCCTGCCTGTGTCTTTCCAATTATGTCTTGTTAGATTATACGTCCAGGAATGGGCCTGCTGGATCATATCGTAGCTCAATGTATACCTTTTATAGGCACCTCCATTCTGTTCTCATTAGTGGCTCTTTACAAGGTACGTCCCACTTAATGTTGAGGGTATGCATTTCTCCACAACACCTTCAGCATCTGTTGTTTGTAGTTTTCTTGCTGATGGTTATTCTGACCAGTGTGAGCTGATACCTCTTTGTGGTTGAATTTGCATGTGTCTCGTAATCCATTGAAATTGCGCTTTAAAGCATGTCCTTTTTATTTTTCAATCTGTGATTACTGCTTAGTTTTTCAGAGAGTTTTCATAAAGTATGTGTCACATTTTGAAGAGTTTTGGCCATTACCTCACTCAAACATTTTGAGGGCAGGTTTCATTTACAGCCCTGCAGTACTTGTTCTTATGAAGTGACCATTAGCACAGGCTTTGAAGCTGCTTTTGCAGGTTATGGCCAGAGGGCGGCAGCCTTTCTATGTTCCCCACCCTGGTAACTTGGGAAAAGTCCTTCCAGCCTGGGGTGTTCCTCAGTTATAAATTAGAGTGGAATGTGCCCAGATAAACCCACAAATGCTGATGTTTCCTTACTTTTGTTTGTTTTCTAAATTAAATTTATATTTTTTACTGAAGTAATATTCCATTTTGTGCATGGACCACTGCTTCTTGGTGCCTTCCTCGGCTGAGGGACATTTTCCTGGCTTCCAGGTGTTGGCTATGGTAAATATTGCTGGAGTGCAGGCTTGCCAGCCTGAGACTCTTAGATTCTCATTTTCTCAGGTGATAGGCCCAGCAGTGCGTTTGATTGATTGACTGGTAGCACAGTGTTTCCCTTTTCAGAGCACCTCCTTTGTGTTTTCATTAGTGGCTCTTACGACGTCCCCCTTAGAACTGAGGGTACGCATTTCTCCACAATCCCTTCGGCATTTATTGTTGGCAGCATTTTCGCTAATGGCCCTTCCGACTGCTGTGAGCTGGTAGTTTCTTGTAATTTGGGTTTGCATGTCTTTAAAAATTCCTAAAATTCATCATTATTATATGCCTTTATCTTTTCTGTTAAAAAAATGAAAAAAATTGTGAGTACAATAGAAGTCTTGAAATCGTCTTCTTGCAAGGTTGCCCTCTTTTGAATTTTTTGGTCGATTTTCCACCCCAGGATAATTTCGGAGGGCAAGTGTCATTTACAGAACTGCAAGTTTGGTGAACATTTAGTGACCTTTAGCAATGGGTTTAAAGCTGCTGTTTTGGGAAATGGCCACAAGGAGGAAGCATTACTCCATTCCCAAACCTGGGCACGAGGGCAGCCGAGCCTTTCTGGATGTCGTGTTCCTAGGTTGTAAATTAAAATGGAATGTGCCAGGAGAAACCCCCATAAGTTTATGTCTCATTACTTCTTCTTGGTTTTTAAAATTTTTTAATCGGGATAAAGATTAGAATATTGTTTGCCCTGGGTGTACACAATCTGGTTCATTTGTACATTATATATGTCTATTCACGTACAGATCCTCTTCCCATGGAAAATATTACAGAGTGTTCCGTAGACCTCCCTTGCTAGATGGTCGGTCTTTTTGAGCTATGTATATAATATATATTGGTATATGTATACTACCACTAATCTTGATTTATCCCCCCACCTTTCCTTTCAGATGAGCATAGCTTGTTTTCTAAGTCTGTGAGTGTCTTTCTCTGTGGAAATATGTTCATTTGTGTCAGTCATTAGATAACGCCTATAAGTGATATCATAGGATGTAGGTCTTTTGCTTTCCGACTTACCCCATGTTTTGTGACTATCTCCAGGCTCATCTGCGGTGCCTCAAAGAGCAGTGTTTCATTGTTTTCCATGGCTAATATTCCACTGTGTACATGGACCACTTCTGCTTTATCCTTTCACCTGTGGATGGACATCTTGGTTGCTTCACTGTCTTGGATATTGTGAATAAGACTGCACTGCAGCTGTTGCAGCCTTTGTCTTCTCCATCCTGGTTTTCTCAGGTGAGAGGCCCAGTGGTGAACCTGCTGGATTGAATGGTACCTCAATTTTTACTTTCAAACGCAGCTCCTTTCTGTTCTCATTATTGGCTCTTACCACTTTACATCTCTCCAGCAGGTAGAGGGTACACAGTTCTCTAAAACCCCTTCAGCATTTATTGTTTGCAGACTTTTTGCTGATGGTCAGTCGACTAGTGTGAGTTGAAAGCTCCTTGTAGATTTTATTACATGAGTCTAATAGTTCCCGAGGTTGAGCTTTTATCCATTTTCCTTTGTTTTCAAAGAGGGTGAGTAAAACGTAACTCTATATACTACCTTCTTGAAAAATTTGCCTGTTTTGCATTTTTTTGTCCATTCCCTACTTCAGCACAATTTTTTTACGGCAGGTGTCCTTTACAGCCCTGAGTCCTTGAGAATGTTAAGTGAACATTAGCTGTGGGTTGAAAGCCGCTCTTGTGGGAAATGGCCACAAGGCGGCAGCATTTCTCCTTATCCAAATCTGGTTACTAGCGCAACAGAGACTTGATGGAATTGGTGCTCTAGGTTGTAAATTAGAACGGAATGTGCCGGGAAAAAGCCCTTTTAGTATATGTCTCAGTACTTCTTGTTCGTCTTTTTAACTTAATTTTATATTTTATCACAGCTAATTTGAATACAAAGGTTTGTTTCTTCTACGTGTGCAAGATGTGGTTCTTTCACCCCTATACACGTATCTATTCTTCTTCGCATCCTTTCCCCATGTAGGTTATGACCCAATGTTGAGTAGTGTTCTCCTGCTATTCCGTAGGTGTTTGGTGATTATATATTTCGTATGGTTTGTATATCTCTGTTAACCCCAATATCGTAGTGTATGCAATCCTCACACCATTCCATTTGGTGAACAATAAGTTTTTTAATGAATCTGTGGTTGCCTTTCTCTGTGGAATTATCTTCATTGGTATCAATTTTTAGGTAACACCTAAAAGTGACATGATAGGATATGTGTCTTTTGCTTTCTCACTTACTACAAGTTCCGTGGTTACTTCTAAACTCTCCTATGGTGCTGCAAATGGCATTGTTTCATTTTTTCACTAGCGAATATTCCATCTGTATATGTTGCAGTTCTTTTTGTCCACCCATCTGTTGGTGGACTTTTTGGTTACTTCCATATCTTGGCTATTGTAATACTGTGCAAAGCAGATTTGCCTGCCTGTGTCTTTCCAATTATGTCTTGTTAGATTATACGTCCAGGAATGGGCCTGCTGGATCATATCGTAGCTCAATGTATACCTTTTATAGGCACCTCCATTCTGTTCTCATTAGTGGCTCTTTACAAGGTACGTCCCACTTAATGTTGAGGGTATGCATTTCTCCACAACACCTTCAGCATCTGTTGTTTGTAGTTTTCTTGCTGATGGTTATTCTGACCAGTGTGAGCTGATACCTCTTTGTGGTTGAATTTGCATGTGTCTCGTAATCCATTGAAATTGCGCTTTAAAGCATGTCCTTTTTATTTTTCAATCTGTGATTACTGCTTAGTTTTTCAGAGAGTTTTCATAAAGTATGTGTCACATTTTGAAGAGTTTTGGCCATTACCTCACTCAAACATTTTGAGGGCAGGTTTCATTTACAGCCCTGCAGTACTTGTTCTTATGAAGTGACCATTAGCACAGGCTTTGAAGCTGCTTTTGCAGGTTATGGCCAGAGGGCGGCAGCCTTTCTATGTTCCCCACCCTGGTAACTTGGGAAAAGTCCTTCCAGCCTGGGGTGTTCCTCAGTTATAAATTAGAGTGGAATGTGCCCAGATAAACCCACAAATGCTGATGTTTCCTTACTTTTGTTTGTTTTCTAAATTAAATTTATATTTTTTACTGAAGTAATATTCCATTTTGTGCATGGACCACTGCTTCTTGGTGCCTTCCTCGGCTGAGGGACATTTTCCTGGCTTCCAGGTGTTGGCTATGGTAAATATTGCTGGAGTGCAGGCTTGCCAGCCTGAGACTCTTAGATTCTCATTTTCTCAGGTGATAGGCCCAGCAGTGCGTTTGATTGATTGACTGGTAGCACAGTGTTTCCCTTTTCAGAGCACCTCCTTTGTGTTTTCATTAGTGGCTCTTACGACGTCCCCCTTAGAACTGAGGGTACGCATTTCTCCACAATCCCTTCGGCATTTATTGTTGGCAGCATTTTCGCTAATGGCCCTTCCGACTGCTGTGAGCTGGTAGTTTCTTGTAATTTGGGTTTGCATGTCTTTAAAAATTCCTAAAATTCATCATTATTATATGCCTTTATCTTTTCTGTTAAAAAAATGAAAAAAATTGTGAGTACAATAGAAGTCTTGAAATCGTCTTCTTGCAAGGTTGCCCTCTTTTGAATTTTTTGGTCGATTTTCCACCCCAGGATAATTTCGGAGGGCAAGTGTCATTTACAGAACTGCAAGTTTGGTGAACATTTAGTGACCTTTAGCAATGGGTTTAAAGCTGCTGTTTTGGGAAATGGCCACAAGGAGGAAGCATTACTCCATTCCCAAACCTGGGCACGAGGGCAGCCGAGCCTTTCTGGATGTCGTGTTCCTAGGTTGTAAATTAAAATGGAATGTGCCAGGAGAAACCCCCATAAGTTTATGTCTCATTACTTCTTCTTGGTTTTTAAAATTTTTTAATCGGGATAAAGATTAGAATATTGTTTGCCCTGGGTGTACACAATCTGGTTCATTTGTACATTATATATGTCTATTCACGTACAGATCCTCTTCCCATGGAAAATATTACAGAGTGTTCCGTAGACCTCCCTTGCTAGATGGTCGGTCTTTTTGAGCTATGTATATAATATATATTGGTATATGTATACTACCACTAATCTTGATTTATCCCCCCACCTTTCCTTTCAGATGAGCATAGCTTGTTTTCTAAGTCTGTGAGTGTCTTTCTCTGTGGAAATATGTTCATTTGTGTCAGTCATTAGATAACGCCTATAAGTGATATCATAGGATGTAGGTCTTTTGCTTTCCGACTTACCCCATGTTTTGTGACTATCTCCAGGCTCATCTGCGGTGCCTCAAAGAGCAGTGTTTCATTGTTTTCCATGGCTAATATTCCACTGTGTACATGGACCACTTCTGCTTTATCCTTTCACCTGTGGATGGACATCTTGGTTGCTTCACTGTCTTGGATATTGTGAATAAGACTGCACTGCAGCTGTTGCAGCCTTTGTCTTCTCCATCCTGGTTTTCTCAGGTGAGAGGCCCAGTGGTGAACCTGCTGGATTGAATGGTACCTCAATTTTTACTTTCAAACGCAGCTCCTTTCTGTTCTCATTATTGGCTCTTACCACTTTACATCTCTCCAGCAGGTAGAGGGTACACAGTTCTCTAAAACCCCTTCAGCATTTATTGTTTGCAGACTTTTTGCTGATGGTCAGTCGACTAGTGTGAGTTGAAAGCTCCTTGTAGATTTTATTACATGAGTCTAATAGTTCCCGAGGTTGAGCTTTTATCCATTTTCCTTTGTTTTCAAAGAGGGTGAGTAAAACGTAACTCTATATACTACCTTCTTGAAAAATTTGCCTGTTTTGCATTTTTTTGTCCATTCCCTACTTCAGCACAATTTTTTTACGGCAGGTGTCCTTTACAGCCCTGAGTCCTTGAGAATGTTAAGTGAACATTAGCTGTGGGTTGAAAGCCGCTCTTGTGGGAAACGGCCACAAGGCGGCAGCATTTCTCCTTATCCAAATCTGGTTACTAGCGCAACAGAGACTTGATGGAATTGGTGCTCTAGGTTGTAAATTAGAACGGAATGTGCCGGGAAAAAGCCCTTTTAGTATATGTCTCAGTACTTCTTGTTCGTCTTTTTAACTTAATTTTATATTTTATCACAGCTAATTTGAATACAAAGGTTTGTTTCTTCTACGTGTGCAAGATGTGGTTCTTTCACCCCTATACACGTATCTATTCTTCTTCGCATCCTTTCCCCATGTAGGTTATGACCCAATGTTGAGTAGTGTTCTCCTGCTATTCCGTAGGTGTTTGGTGATTATATATTTCGTATGGTTTGTATATCTCTGTTAACCCCAATATCGTAGTGTATGCAATCCTCACACCATTCCATTTGGTGAACAATAAGTTTTTTAATGAATCTGTGGTTGCCTTTCTCTGTGGAATTATCTTCATTGGTATCAATTTTTAGGTAACACCTAAAAGTGACATGATAGGATATGTGTCTTTTGCTTTCTCACTTACTACAAGTTCCGTGGTTACTTCTAAACTCTCCTATGGTGCTGCAAATGGCATTGTTTCATTTTTTCACTAGCGAATATTCCATCTGTATATGTTGCAGTTCTTTTTGTCCACCCATCTGTTGGTGGACTTTTTGGTTACTTCCATATCTTGGCTATTGTAATACTGTGCAAAGCAGATTTGCCTGCCTGTGTCTTTCCAATTATGTCTTGTTAGATTATACGTCCAGGAATGGGCCTGCTGGATCATATCGTAGCTCAATGTATACCTTTTATAGGCACCTCCATTCTGTTCTCATTAGTGGCTCTTTACAAGGTACGTCCCACTTAATGTTGAGGGTATGCATTTCTCCACAACACCTTCAGCATCTGTTGTTTGTAGTTTTCTTGCTGATGGTTATTCTGACCAGTGTGAGCTGATACCTCTTTGTGGTTGAATTTGCATGTGTCTCGTAATCCATTGAAATTGCGCTTTAAAGCATGTCCTTTTTATTTTTCAATCTGTGATTACTGCTTAGTTTTTCAGAGAGTTTTCATAAAGTATGTGTCACATTTTGAAGAGTTTTGGCCATTACCTCACTCAAACATTTTGAGGGCAGGTTTCATTTACAGCCCTGCAGTACTTGTTCTTATGAAGTGACCATTAGCACAGGCTTTGAAGCTGCTTTTGCAGGTTATGGCCAGAGGGCGGCAGCCTTTCTATGTTCCCCACCCTGGTAACTTGGGAAAAGTCCTTCCAGCCTGGGGTGTTCCTCAGTTATAAATTAGAGTGGAATGTGCCCAGATAAACCCACAAATGCTGATGTTTCCTTACTTTTGTTTGTTTTCTAAATTAAATTTATATTTTTTACTGAAGTAATATTCCATTTTGTGCATGGACCACTGCTTCTTGGTGCCTTCCTCGGCTGAGGGACATTTTCCTGGCTTCCAGGTGTTGGCTATGGTAAATATTGCTGGAGTGCAGGCTTGCCAGCCTGAGACTCTTAGATTCTCATTTTCTCAGGTGATAGGCCCAGCAGTGCGTTTGATTGATTGACTGGTAGCACAGTGTTTCCCTTTTCAGAGCACCTCCTTTGTGTTTTCATTAGTGGCTCTTACGACGTCCCCCTTAGAACTGAGGGTACGCATTTCTCCACAATCCCTTCGGCATTTATTGTTGGCAGCATTTTCGCTAATGGCCCTTCCGACTGCTGTGAGCTGGTAGTTTCTTGTAATTTGGGTTTGCATGTCTTTAAAAATTCCTAAAATTCATCATTATTATATGCCTTTATCTTTTCTGTTAAAAAAATGAAAAAAATTGTGAGTACAATAGAAGTCTTGAAATCGTCTTCTTGCAAGGTTGCCCTCTTTTGAATTTTTTGGTCGATTTTCCACCCCAGGATAATTTCGGAGGGCAAGTGTCATTTACAGAACTGCAAGTTTGGTGAACATTTAGTGACCTTTAGCAATGGGTTTAAAGCTGCTGTTTTGGGAAATGGCCACAAGGAGGAAGCATTACTCCATTCCCAAACCTGGGCACGAGGGCAGCCGAGCCTTTCTGGATGTCGTGTTCCTAGGTTGTAAATTAAAATGGAATGTGCCAGGAGAAACCCCCATAAGTTTATGTCTCATTACTTCTTCTTGGTTTTTAAAATTTTTTAATCGGGATAAAGATTAGAATATTGTTTGCCCTGGGTGTACACAATCTGGTTCATTTGTACATTATATATGTCTATTCACGTACAGATCCTCTTCCCATGGAAAATATTACAGAGTGTTCCGTAGACCTCCCTTGCTAGATGGTCGGTCTTTTTGAGCTATGTATATAATATATATTGGTATATGTATACTACCACTAATCTTGATTTATCCCCCCACCTTTCCTTTCAGATGAGCATAGCTTGTTTTCTAAGTCTGTGAGTGTCTTTCTCTGTGGAAATATGTTCATTTGTGTCAGTCATTAGATAACGCCTATAAGTGATATCATAGGATGTAGGTCTTTTGCTTTCCGACTTACCCCATGTTTTGTGACTATCTCCAGGCTCATCTGCGGTGCCTCAAAGAGCAGTGTTTCATTGTTTTCCATGGCTAATATTCCACTGTGTACATGGACCACTTCTGCTTTATCCTTTCACCTGTGGATGGACATCTTGGTTGCTTCACTGTCTTGGATATTGTGAATAAGACTGCACTGCAGCTGTTGCAGCCTTTGTCTTCTCCATCCTGGTTTTCTCAGGTGAGAGGCCCAGTGGTGAACCTGCTGGATTGAATGGTACCTCAATTTTTACTTTCAAACGCAGCTCCTTTCTGTTCTCATTATTGGCTCTTACCACTTTACATCTCTCCAGCAGGTAGAGGGTACACAGTTCTCTAAAACCCCTTCAGCATTTATTGTTTGCAGACTTTTTGCTGATGGTCAGTCGACTAGTGTGAGTTGAAAGCTCCTTGTAGATTTTATTACATGAGTCTAATAGTTCCCGAGGTTGAGCTTTTATCCATTTTCCTTTGTTTTCAAAGAGGGTGAGTAAAACGTAACTCTATATACTACCTTCTTGAAAAATTTGCCTGTTTTGCATTTTTTTGTCCATTCCCTACTTCAGCACAATTTTTTTACGGCAGGTGTCCTTTACAGCCCTGAGTCCTTGAGAATGTTAAGTGAACATTAGCTGTGGGTTGAAAGCCGCTCTTGTGGGAAACGGCCACAAGGCGGCAGCATTTCTCCTTATCCAAATCTGGTTACTAGCGCAACAGAGACTTGATGGAATTGGTGCTCTAGGTTGTAAATTAGAACGGAATGTGCCGGGAAAAAGCCCTTTTAGTATATGTCTCAGTACTTCTTGTTCGTCTTTTTAACTTAATTTTATATTTTATCACAGCTAATTTGAATACAAAGGTTTGTTTCTTCTACGTGTGCAAGATGTGGTTCTTTCACCCCTATACACGTATCTATTCTTCTTCGCATCCTTTCCCCATGTAGGTTATGACCCAATGTTGAGTAGTGTTCTCCTGCTATTCCGTAGGTGTTTGGTGATTATATATTTCGTATGGTTTGTATATCTCTGTTAACCCCAATATCGTAGTGTATGCAATCCTCACACCATTCCATTTGGTGAACAATAAGTTTTTTAATGAATCTGTGGTTGCCTTTCTCTGTGGAATTATCTTCATTGGTATCAATTTTTAGGTAACACCTAAAAGTGACATGATAGGATATGTGTCTTTTGCTTTCTCACTTACTACAAGTTCCGTGGTTACTTCTAAACTCTCCTATGGTGCTGCAAATGGCATTGTTTCATTTTTTCACTAGCGAATATTCCATCTGTATATGTTGCAGTTCTTTTTGTCCACCCATCTGTTGGTGGACTTTTTGGTTACTTCCATATCTTGGCTATTGTAATACTGTGCAAAGCAGATTTGCCTGCCTGTGTCTTTCCAATTATGTCTTGTTAGATTATACGTCCAGGAATGGGCCTGCTGGATCATATCGTAGCTCAATGTATACCTTTTATAGGCACCTCCATTCTGTTCTCATTAGTGGCTCTTTACAAGGTACGTCCCACTTAATGTTGAGGGTATGCATTTCTCCACAACACCTTCAGCATCTGTTGTTTGTAGTTTTCTTGCTGATGGTTATTCTGACCAGTGTGAGCTGATACCTCTTTGTGGTTGAATTTGCATGTGTCTCGTAATCCATTGAAATTGCGCTTTAAAGCATGTCCTTTTTATTTTTCAATCTGTGATTACTGCTTAGTTTTTCAGAGAGTTTTCATAAAGTATGTGTCACATTTTGAAGAGTTTTGGCCATTACCTCACTCAAACATTTTGAGGGCAGGTTTCATTTACAGCCCTGCAGTACTTGTTCTTATGAAGTGACCATTAGCACAGGCTTTGAAGCTGCTTTTGCAGGTTATGGCCAGAGGGCGGCAGCCTTTCTATGTTCCCCACCCTGGTAACTTGGGAAAAGTCCTTCCAGCCTGGGGTGTTCCTCAGTTATAAATTAGAGTGGAATGTGCCCAGATAAACCCACAAATGCTGATGTTTCCTTACTTTTGTTTGTTTTCTAAATTAAATTTATATTTTTTACTGAAGTAATATTCCATTTTGTGCATGGACCACTGCTTCTTGGTGCCTTCCTCGGCTGAGGGACATTTTCCTGGCTTCCAGGTGTTGGCTATGGTAAATATTGCTGGAGTGCAGGCTTGCCAGCCTGAGACTCTTAGATTCTCATTTTCTCAGGTGATAGGCCCAGCAGTGCGTTTGATTGATTGACTGGTAGCACAGTGTTTCCCTTTTCAGAGCACCTCCTTTGTGTTTTCATTAGTGGCTCTTACGACGTCCCCCTTAGAACTGAGGGTACGCATTTCTCCACAATCCCTTCGGCATTTATTGTTGGCAGCATTTTCGCTAATGGCCCTTCCGACTGCTGTGAGCTGGTAGTTTCTTGTAATTTGGGTTTGCATGTCTTTAAAAATTCCTAAAATTCATCATTATTATATGCCTTTATCTTTTCTGTTAAAAAAATGAAAAAAATTGTGAGTACAATAGAAGTCTTGAAATCGTCTTCTTGCAAGGTTGCCCTCTTTTGAATTTTTTGGTCGATTTTCCACCCCAGGATAATTTCGGAGGGCAAGTGTCATTTACAGAACTGCAAGTTTGGTGAACATTTAGTGACCTTTAGCAATGGGTTTAAAGCTGCTGTTTTGGGAAATGGCCACAAGGAGGAAGCATTACTCCATTCCCAAACCTGGGCACGAGGGCAGCCGAGCCTTTCTGGATGTCGTGTTCCTAGGTTGTAAATTAAAATGGAATGTGCCAGGAGAAACCCCCATAAGTTTATGTCTCATTACTTCTTCTTGGTTTTTAAAATTTTTTAATCGGGATAAAGATTAGAATATTGTTTGCCCTGGGTGTACACAATCTGGTTCATTTGTACATTATATATGTCTATTCACGTACAGATCCTCTTCCCATGGAAAATATTACAGAGTGTTCCGTAGACCTCCCTTGCTAGATGGTCGGTCTTTTTGAGCTATGTATATAATATATATTGGTATATGTATACTACCACTAATCTTGATTTATCCCCCCACCTTTCCTTTCAGATGAGCATAGCTTGTTTTCTAAGTCTGTGAGTGTCTTTCTCTGTGGAAATATGTTCATTTGTGTCAGTCATTAGATAACGCCTATAAGTGATATCATAGGATGTAGGTCTTTTGCTTTCCGACTTACCCCATGTTTTGTGACTATCTCCAGGCTCATCTGCGGTGCCTCAAAGAGCAGTGTTTCATTGTTTTCCATGGCTAATATTCCACTGTGTACATGGACCACTTCTGCTTTATCCTTTCACCTGTGGATGGACATCTTGGTTGCTTCACTGTCTTGGATATTGTGAATAAGACTGCACTGCAGCTGTTGCAGCCTTTGTCTTCTCCATCCTGGTTTTCTCAGGTGAGAGGCCCAGTGGTGAACCTGCTGGATTGAATGGTACCTCAATTTTTACTTTCAAACGCAGCTCCTTTCTGTTCTCATTATTGGCTCTTACCACTTTACATCTCTCCAGCAGGTAGAGGGTACACAGTTCTCTAAAACCCCTTCAGCATTTATTGTTTGCAGACTTTTTGCTGATGGTCAGTCGACTAGTGTGAGTTGAAAGCTCCTTGTAGATTTTATTACATGAGTCTAATAGTTCCCGAGGTTGAGCTTTTATCCATTTTCCTTTGTTTTCAAAGAGGGTGAGTAAAACGTAACTCTATATACTACCTTCTTGAAAAATTTGCCTGTTTTGCATTTTTTTGTCCATTCCCTACTTCAGCACAATTTTTTTACGGCAGGTGTCCTTTACAGCCCTGAGTCCTTGAGAATGTTAAGTGAACATTAGCTGTGGGTTGAAAGCCGCTCTTGTGGGAAACGGCCACAAGGCGGCAGCATTTCTCCTTATCCAAATCTGGTTACTAGCGCAACAGAGACTTGATGGAATTGGTGCTCTAGGTTGTAAATTAGAACGGAATGTGCCGGGAAAAAGCCCTTTTAGTATATGTCTCAGTACTTCTTGTTCGTCTTTTTAACTTAATTTTATATTTTATCACAGCTAATTTGAATACAAAGGTTTGTTTCTTCTACGTGTGCAAGATGTGGTTCTTTCACCCCATACATGTATCTATTCTTCTTCGCATCCTTTCCCCATGTAGGTTATGACCCAATGTTGAGTAGTGTTCTCCTGCTATTCCGTAGGTGTTTGGTGATTATATATTTCGTATGGTTTGTATATCTCTGTTAACCCCAATATCGTAGTGTATGCAATCCTCACACCATTCCATTTGGTGAACAATAAGTTTTTTAATGAATCTGTGGTTGCCTTTCTCTGTGGAATTATCTTCATTGGTATCAATTTTTAGGTAACACCTAAAAGTGACATGATAGGATATGTGTCTTTTGCTTTCTCACTTACTACAAGTTCCGTGGTTACTTCTAAACTCGCCTATGGTGCTGCAAATGGCATTGTTTCATTTTTTCACTAGCGAATATTCCATCTGTATATGTTGCAGTTCTTTTTGTCCACCCATCTGTTGGTGGACTTTTTGGTTACTTCCATATCTTGGCTATTGTAATACTGTGCAAAGCAGATTTGCCTGCCTGTGTCTTTCCAATTATGTCTTGTTAGATTATACGTCCAGGAATGGGCCTGCTGGATCATATCGTAGCTCAATGTATACCTTTTATAGGCACCTCCATTCTGTTCTCATTAGTGGCTCTTTACAAGGTACGTCCCACTTAATGTTGAGGGTATGCATTTCTCCACAACACCTTCAGCATCTGTTGTTTGTAGTTTTCTTGCTGATGGTTATTCTGACCAGTGTGAGCTGATACCTCTTTGTGGTTGAATTTGCATGTGTCTCGTAATCCATTGAAATTGCGCTTTAAAGCATGTCCTTTTTATTTTTCAATCTGTGATTACTGCTTAGTTTTTCAGAGAGTTTTCATAAAGTATGTGTCACATTTTGAAGAGTTTTGGCCATTACCTGACTCAAACATTTTGAGGGCAGGTTTCATTTACAGCCCTGCAGTACTTGTTCTTATGAAGTGACCATTAGCACAGGCTTTGAAGCTGCTTTTGCAGGTTATGGCCAGAGGGCGGCAGCCTTTCTATGTTCCCCACCCTGGTAACTAGGGAAAAGTCCTTCCAGCCTGGGGTGTTCCTCAGTTATAAATTAGAGTGGAATGTGCCCAGATAAACCCACAAATGCTGATGTTTCCTTACTTTTGTTTGTTTTCTAAATTAAATTTATATTTTTTACTGAAGTAATATTCCATTTTGTGCATGGACCACTGCTTCTTGGTGCCTTCCTCGGCTGAGGGACATTTTCCTGGCTTCCAGGTGTTGGCTATGGTAAATATTGCTGGAGTGCAGGCTTGCCAGCCTGAGACTCTTAGATTCTCATTTTCTCAGGGGATAGGCCCAGCAGTGCGTGTGATTGATTGACTGGTAGCACAGTGTTTCCCTTTTCAGAGCACCTCCTTTGTGTTTTCATTAGTGGCTCTTACGACGTCCCCCTTAGAACTGAGGGTACGCATTTCTCCACAATCCCTTTGGCATTTATTGTTGGCAGCATTTTTGCTAATGGCCCTTCCGACTGCTGTGAGCTGGTAGTTTCTTGTAATTTGGGTTTGCATGTCTTTAAAAATTCCTAAAATTCATCATTATTATATGCCTTTATCTTTTCTGTTAAAAAAATGAAAAAAAATGTGAGTATAATAGAAGTCTTGAAATCATCTTCTTGCAAGGTTGCCCTCTTTTGAATTTTTTGGTCGATTTTCCACACCAGGATCATTTCGGAGGGCAAGTGTCATTTACAGAACTGCAAGTTTGGTGAACATTTAGTGACCTTTAGCAATGGGTTTAAAGCTGCTGTTTTGGGAAATGGCCACAAGGAGGAAGCATTACTCCATTCCCAAACCTGGGCACGAGGGCAGCCGAGCCTTTCTGGATGTCGTGTTCCTAGGTTGTAAATTAAAATGGAATGTGCCAGGAGAAACCCCCATAAGTTTATGTCTCATTACTTCTTCTTGGTTTTTAAAATTTTTTAATCGGGGTAAAGATTAGAATATTGTTTGCCCTGGGTGTACACAATCTGGTTCATTTGTACATTATATATGTCTATTCACGTACAGATCCTCTTCCCATGGAAAATATTACAGAGTGTTCCGTAGACCTCCCTTGCTAGATGGTCGGTCTTTTTGAGCTATGTATATAATATATATTGGTATATGTATACTACCACTAATCTTGATTTATCCCCCCACCTTTCCTTTCAGATGAGCATAGCTTGTTTTCTAAGTCTGTGAGTGTCTTTCTCTGTGGAAATATGTTCATTTGTGTCAGTCATTAGATAACGCCTATAAGTGATATCATAGGATGTAGGTCTTTTGCTTTCCGACTTACCCCATGTTTTGTGACTATCTCCAGGCTCATCTGCGGTGCCTCAAAGAGCAGTGTTTCATTGTTTTCCATGGCTAATATTCCACTGTGTACATGGACCACTTCTGCTTTATCCTTTCACCTGTGGATGGACATCTTGGTTGCTTCACTGTCTTGGATATTGTGAATAAGACTGCACTGCAGCTGTTGCAGCCTTTGTCTTCTCCATCCTGGTTTTCTCAGGTGAGAGGCCCAGTGGTGAACCTGCTGGATTGAATGGTACCTCAATTTTTACTTTCAAACGCAGCTCCTTTCTGTTCTCATTATTGGCTCTTACCACTTTACATCTCTCCAGCAGGTAGAGGGTACACAGTTCTCTAAAACCCCTTCAGCATTTATTGTTTGCAGACTTTTTGCTGATGGTCAGTCGACTAGTGTGAGTTGAAAGCTCCTTGTAGATTTTATTACATGAGTCTAATAGTTCCCGAGGTTGAGCTTTTATCCATTTTCCTTTGTTTTCATAGAGGGTGAGTAAAACGTAACTCTATATACTACCTTCTTGAAAAATTTGCCTGTTTTGCATTTTTTTGTCCATTCCCTACTTCAGCACAATTTTTTTACGGCAGGTGTCCTTTACAGCCCTGAGTCCTTGAGAATGTTAAGTGAACATTAGCTGTGGGTTGAAAGCCGCTCTTGTGGGAAACGGCCACAAGGCGGCAGCATTTCTCCTTATCCAAATCTGGTTACTAGCGCAACAGAGACTTGATGGAATTGGTGCTCTAGGTTGTAAATTAGAACGGAATGTGCCGGGAAAAAGCCCTTTTAGTATATGTCTCAGTACTTCTTGTTCGTCTTTTTAACTTAATTTTATATTTTATCACAGCTAATTTGAATACAAAGGTTTGTTTCTTCTACGTGTGCAAGATGTGGTTCTTTCACCCCTATACACGTATCTATTCTTCTTCGCATCCTTTCCCCATGTAGGTTATGACCCAATGGTGAGTAGTGTTCTCCTGCTATTCCGTAGGTGTTTGGTGATTATATATTTCATATGGTTTGTATATCTCTGTTAACCCCAATATCGTAGTGTATCCAATCCTCACACCATTCCATTTGGTGAACAATAAGTTTTTTTAATGAATCTGTGGTTGCCTTTCTCTGTGGAATTATCTTCATTGGTATCAATTTTTAGGTAACACCTAAAAGTGACATGATAGGATATGTGTCTTTTGCTTTCTCACTTACTACAAGTTCCGTGGTTACTTCTAAACTCGCCTATGGTGCTGCAAATGGCATTGTTTCATTTTTTCACTAGCGAATATTCCATCTGTATATGTTGCAGTTCTTTTTGTCCACCCATCTGTTGGTGGACTTTTTGGTTACTTCCATATCTTGGCTATTGTAATACTGTGCAAAGCAGATTTGCCTGCCTGTGTCTTTCCAATTATGTCTTGTTAGATTATACGTCCAGGAATGGGCCTGCTGGATCATATCGTAGCTCAATGTATACCTTTTATAGGCACCTCCATTCTGTTCTCATTAGTGGCTCTTTACAAGGTACGTCCCACTTAATGTTGAGGGTATGCATTTCTCCACAACACCTTCAGCATCTGTTGTTTGTAGTTTTCTTGCTGATGGTTATTCTGACCAGTGTGAGCTGATACCTCTTTGTGGTTGAATTTGCATGTGTCTCGTAATCCATTGAAATTGAGCTTTAAAGCATGTCCTTTTTATTTTTCAAGCTGTGATTACTGCTTAGTTCTTCAGAGAGGTTTCTTAAAGTATGTGTCACATTTTGAAGAGTTTTGGCCATTACCTCACTCAAACATTTTGAGGGCAGGTTTCATTTACAGCCCTGCAGTACTTGTTCTTATGAAGTGACCATTAGCACAGGCTTTGAAGCTGCTTTTGCAGGTTATGGCCAGAGGGCGGCAGCCTTTCTATGTTCCCCACCCTGGTAACTAGGGAAAAGTCCTTCCAGCCTGGGGTGTTCCTCAGTTATAAATTAGAGTGGAATGTGCCCAGATAAACCCACAAATGCTGATGTTTCCTTACTTTTGTTTGTTTTCTAAATTAAATTTATATTTTTTACTGAAGTAATATTCCATTTTGTGCATGGACCACTGCTTCTTGGTGCCTTCCTCGGCTGAGGGACATTTTCCTGGCTTCCAGGTGTTGGCTATGGTAAATATTGCTGGAGTGCAGGCTTGGCAGCCTGAGACTCTTAGATTCTCATTTTCTCAGGTGATAGGCCCAGCAGTGCGTGTGATTGATTGACTGGTAGCACAGTGTTTCCCTTTTCAGAGCACCTCCTTTGTGTTTTCATTAGTGGCTCTTACGACGTCCCCCTTAGAACTGAGGGTACGCATTTCTCCACAATCCCTTCGGCATTTATCGTTTGCAGCATTTTCGCTAATGGCCCTTCCGACTGCTGTGAGCTGGTAGTTTCTTGTAATTTGGGTTTGCATGTCTTTAAAAATTCCTAAAATTCATCATTATTATATGCCTTTATCTTTTCTGTTAAAAAAATGAAAAAAATTGTGAGTACAATAGAAGTCTTGAAATCGTCTTCTTGCAAGGTTGCCCTCTTTTGAATTTTTTGGTCGATTTTCCACCCCAGGATAATTTCGGAGGGCAAGTGTCATTTACAGAACTGCAAGTTTGGTGAACATTTAGTGACCTTTAGCAATGGGTTTAAAGCTGCTGTTTTGGGAAATGGCCACAAGGAGGAAGCATTACTCCATTCCCAAACCTGGGCACGAGGGCAGCCGAGCCTTTCTGGATGTCGTGTTCCTAGGTTGTAAATTAAAATGGAATGTGCCAGGAGAAATCCCCATAAGTTTATGTCTCATTACTTCTTCTTGGTTTCTAAAATTTTTTAATCGGGGTAAAGATTAGAATATTGTTTGTCCTGGGTGTACACAATCTGGTTCATTTGTACATTATATATGTCTATTCACGTACAGATCCTCTTCCCATGGAAAATATTACAGAGTGTTCCGTAGACCTCCCTTGCTAGATGGTCGGTCTTTTTGAGCTATGTATATAATATATATTGGTATATGTATACTACCACTAATCTTGATTTATCCCCCCACCTTTCCTTTCAGATGAGCATAGCTTGTTTTCTAAGTCTGTGAGTGTCTTTCTCTGTGGAAATATGTTCATTTGTGTCAGTCATTAGATAACGCCTATAAGTGATATCATAGGATGTAGATCTTTTGCTTTCCGACTTACCCCATGTTTTGTGACTATCTCCAGGCTCATCTGCGGTGCCTCAAAGAGCAGTGTTTCATTGTTTTCCATGGCTAATATTCCACTGTGTACATGGACCACTTCTGCTTTATCCTTTCACCTGTGGATGGACATCTTGGTTGCTTCACTGTCTTGGATATTGTGAATAAGACTGCACTGCAGCTGTTGCAGCCTTTGTCTTCTCGATCCTGGTTTTCTCAGGTGAGAGGCCCAGTGGTGAACCTGCTGGATTGAATGGTACCTCAATTTTTACTTTCAAACGCAGCTCCTTTCTGTTCTCATTATTGGCTCTTACCACTTTACATCTCTCCAGCAGGTAGAGGGTACACAGTTCTCTAAAACCCCTTCAGCATTTATTGTTTGCAGACTTTTTGCTGATGGTCAGTCGACTAGTGTGAGTTGAAAGCTCCTTGTAGATTTTATTACATGAGTCTAATAGTTCCCGAGGTTGAGCTTTTATCCATTTTCCTTTGTTTTCATAGAGGGTGAGTAAAACGTAACTCTATATACTACCTTCTTGAAAAATTTGCCTGTTTTGCATTTTTTTGTCCATTCCCTACTTCAGCACAATTTTTTTACGGCAGGTGTCCTTTACAGCCCTGAGTCCTTGAGAATGTTAAGTGAACATTAGCTGTGGGTTGAAAGCCGCTCTTGTGGGAAACGGCCACAAGGCGGCAGCATTTCTCCTTATCCAAATCTGGTTACTAGCGCAACAGAGACTTGATGGAATTGGTGCTCTAGGTTGTAAATTAGAACGGAATGTGCCGGGAAAAAGCCCTTTTAGTATATGTCTCAGTACTTCTTGTTCGTCTTTTTAACTTAATTTTATATTTTATCACAGCTAATTTGAATACAAAGGTTTGTTTCTTCTATGTGTGCAAGATGTGGTTCTTTCACCCCATACATGTATCTATTCTTCTTCGCATCCTTTCCCCATGTAGGTTATGACCCAATGTTGAGTAGTGTTCTCCTGCTATTCCGTAGGTGTTTGGTGATTATATATTTCGTATGGTTTGTATATCTCTGTTAACCCCAATATCGTAGTGTATGCAATCCTCACACCATTCCATTTGGTGAACAATAAGTTTTTTAATGAATCTGTGGTTGCCTTTCTCTGTGGAATTATCTTCATTGGTATCAATTTTTAGGTAACACCTAAAAGTGACATGATAGGATATGTGTCTTTTGCTTTCTCACTTACTACAAGTTCCGTGGTTACTTCTAAACTCTCCTATGGTGCTGCAAATGGCATTGTTTCATTTTTTCACTAGCGAATATTCCATCTGTATATGTTGCAGTTCTTTTTGTCCACCCATCTGTTGGTGGACTTTTTGGTTACTTCCATATCTTGGCTATTGTAATACTGTGCAAAGCAGATTTGCCTGCCTGTGTCTTTCCAATTATGTCTTGTTAGATTATACGTCCAGGAATGGGCCTGCTGGATCATATCGTAGCTCAATGTATACCTTTTATAGGCACCTCCATTCTGTTCTCATTAGTGGCTCTTTACAAGGTACGTCCCACTTAATGTTGAGGGTATGCATTTCTCCACAACACCTTCAGCATCTGTTGTTTGTAGTTTTCTTGCTGATGGTTATTCTGACCAGTGTGAGCTGATACCTCTTTGTGGTTGAATTTGCATGTGTCTCGTAATCCATTGAAATTGCGCTTTAAAGCATGTCCTTTTTATTTTTCAATCTGTGATTACTGCTTAGTTTTTCAGAGAGTTTTCATAAAGTATGTGTCACATTTTGAAGAGTTTTGGCCATTACCTCACTCAAACATTTTGAGGGCAGGTTTCATTTACAGCCCTGCAGTACTTGTTCTTATGAAGTGACCATTAGCACAGGCTTTGAAGCTGCTTTTGCAGGTTATGGCCAGAGGGCGGCAGCCTTTCTATGTTCCCCACCCTGGTAACTTGGGAAAAGTCCTTCCAGCCTGGGGTGTTCCTCAGTTATAAATTAGAGTGGAATGTGCCCAGATAAACCCACAAATGCTGATGTTTCCTTACTTTTGTTTGTTTTCTAAATTAAATTTATATTTTTTACTGAAGTAATATTCCATTTTGTGCATGGACCACTGCTTCTTGGTGCCTTCCTCGGCTGAGGGACATTTTCCTGGCTTCCAGGTGTTGGCTATGGTAAATATTGCTGGAGTGCAGGCTTGCCAGCCTGAGACTCTTAGATTCTCATTTTCTCAGGTGATAGGCCCAGCAGTGCGTTTGATTGATTGACTGGTAGCACAGTGTTTCCCTTTTCAGAGCACCTCCTTTGTGTTTTCATTAGTGGCTCTTACGACGTCCCCCTTAGAACTGAGGGTACGCATTTCTCCACAATCCCTTCGGCATTTATTGTTGGCAGCATTTTCGCTAATGGCCCTTCCGACTGCTGTGAGCTGGTAGTTTCTTGTAATTTGGGTTTGCATGTCTTTAAAAATTCCTAAAATTCATCATTATTATATGCCTTTATCTTTTCTGTTAAAAAAATGAAAAAAATTGTGAGTACAATAGAAGTCTTGAAATCGTCTTCTTGCAAGGTTGCCCTCTTTTGAATTTTTTGGTCGATTTTCCACCCCAGGATAATTTCGGAGGGCAAGTGTCATTTACAGAACTGCAAGTTTGGTGAACATTTAGTGACCTTTAGCAATGGGTTTAAAGCTGCTGTTTTGGGAAATGGCCACAAGGAGGAAGCATTACTCCATTCCCAAACCTGGGCACGAGGGCAGCCGAGCCTTTCTGGATGTCGTGTTCCTAGGTTGTAAATTAAAATGGAATGTGCCAGGAGAAACCCCCATAAGTTTATGTCTCATTACTTCTTCTTGGTTTTTAAAATTTTTTAATCGGGATAAAGATTAGAATATTGTTTGCCCTGGGTGTACACAATCTGGTTCATTTGTACATTATATATGTCTATTCACGTACAGATCCTCTTCCCATGGAAAATATTACAGAGTGTTCCGTAGACCTCCCTTGCTAGATGGTCGGTCTTTTTGAGCTATGTATATAATATATATTGGTATATGTATACTACCACTAATCTTGATTTATCCCCCCACCTTTCCTTTCAGATGAGCATAGCTTGTTTTCTAAGTCTGTGAGTGTCTTTCTCTGTGGAAATATGTTCATTTGTGTCAGTCATTAGATAACGCCTATAAGTGATATCATAGGATGTAGGTCTTTTGCTTTCCGACTTACCCCATGTTTTGTGACTATCTCCAGGCTCATCTGCGGTGCCTCAAAGAGCAGTGTTTCATTGTTTTCCATGGCTAATATTCCACTGTGTACATGGACCACTTCTGCTTTATCCTTTCACCTGTGGATGGACATCTTGGTTGCTTCACTGTCTTGGATATTGTGAATAAGACTGCACTGCAGCTGTTGCAGCCTTTGTCTTCTCCATCCTGGTTTTCTCAGGTGAGAGGCCCAGTGGTGAACCTGCTGGATTGAATGGTACCTCAATTTTTACTTTCAAACGCAGCTCCTTTCTGTTCTCATTATTGGCTCTTACCACTTTACATCTCTCCAGCAGGTAGAGGGTACACAGTTCTCTAAAACCCCTTCAGCATTTATTGTTTGCAGACTTTTTGCTGATGGTCAGTCGACTAGTGTGAGTTGAAAGCTCCTTGTAGATTTTATTACATGAGTCTAATAGTTCCCGAGGTTGAGCTTTTATCCATTTTCCTTTGTTTTCAAAGAGGGTGAGTAAAACGTAACTCTATATACTACCTTCTTGAAAAATTTGCCTGTTTTGCATTTTTTTGTCCATTCCCTACTTCAGCACAATTTTTTTACGGCAGGTGTCCTTTACAGCCCTGAGTCCTTGAGAATGTTAAGTGAACATTAGCTGTGGGTTGAAAGCCGCTCTTGTGGGAAACGGCCACAAGGCGGCAGCATTTCTCCTTATCCAAATCTGGTTACTAGCGCAACAGAGACTTGATGGAATTGGTGCTCTAGGTTGTAAATTAGAACGGAATGTGCCGGGAAAAAGCCCTTTTAGTATATGTCTCAGTACTTCTTGTTCGTCTTTTTAACTTAATTTTATATTTTATCACAGCTAATTTGAATACAAAGGTTTGTTTCTTCTACGTGTGCAAGATGTGGTTCTTTCACCCCTATACACGTATCTATTCTTCTTCGCATCCTTTCCCCATGTAGGTTATGACCCAATGTTGAGTAGTGTTCTCCTGCTATTCCGTAGGTGTTTGGTGATTATATATTTCGTATGGTTTGTATATCTCTGTTAACCCCAATATCGTAGTGTATGCAATCCTCACACCATTCCATTTGGTGAACAATAAGTTTTTTAATGAATCTGTGGTTGCCTTTCTCTGTGGAATTATCTTCATTGGTATCAATTTTTAGGTAACACCTAAAAGTGACATGATAGGATATGTGTCTTTTGCTTTCTCACTTACTACAAGTTCCGTGGTTACTTCTAAACTCTCCTATGGTGCTGCAAATGGCATTGTTTCATTTTTTCACTAGCGAATATTCCATCTGTATATGTTGCAGTTCTTTTTGTCCACCCATCTGTTGGTGGACTTTTTGGTTACTTCCATATCTTGGCTATTGTAATACTGTGCAAAGCAGATTTGCCTGCCTGTGTCTTTCCAATTATGTCTTGTTAGATTATACGTCCAGGAATGGGCCTGCTGGATCATATCGTAGCTCAATGTATACCTTTTATAGGCACCTCCATTCTGTTCTCATTAGTGGCTCTTTACAAGGTACGTCCCACTTAATGTTGAGGGTATGCATTTCTCCACAACACCTTCAGCATCTGTTGTTTGTAGTTTTCTTGCTGATGGTTATTCTGACCAGTGTGAGCTGATACCTCTTTGTGGTTGAATTTGCATGTGTCTCGTAATCCATTGAAATTGCGCTTTAAAGCATGTCCTTTTTATTTTTCAATCTGTGATTACTGCTTAGTTTTTCAGAGAGTTTTCATAAAGTATGTGTCACATTTTGAAGAGTTTTGGCCATTACCTCACTCAAACATTTTGAGGGCAGGTTTCATTTACAGCCCTGCAGTACTTGTTCTTATGAAGTGACCATTAGCACAGGCTTTGAAGCTGCTTTTGCAGGTTATGGCCAGAGGGCGGCAGCCTTTCTATGTTCCCCACCCTGGTAACTTGGGAAAAGTCCTTCCAGCCTGGGGTGTTCCTCAGTTATAAATTAGAGTGGAATGTGCCCAGATAAACCCACAAATGCTGATGTTTCCTTACTTTTGTTTGTTTTCTAAATTAAATTTATATTTTTTACTGAAGTAATATTCCATTTTGTGCATGGACCACTGCTTCTTGGTGCCTTCCTCGGCTGAGGGACATTTTCCTGGCTTCCAGGTGTTGGCTATGGTAAATATTGCTGGAGTGCAGGCTTGCCAGCCTGAGACTCTTAGATTCTCATTTTCTCAGGTGATAGGCCCAGCAGTGCGTTTGATTGATTGACTGGTAGCACAGTGTTTCCCTTTTCAGAGCACCTCCTTTGTGTTTTCATTAGTGGCTCTTACGACGTCCCCCTTAGAACTGAGGGTACGCATTTCTCCACAATCCCTTCGGCATTTATTGTTGGCAGCATTTTCGCTAATGGCCCTTCCGACTGCTGTGAGCTGGTAGTTTCTTGTAATTTGGGTTTGCATGTCTTTAAAAATTCCTAAAATTCATCATTATTATATGCCTTTATCTTTTCTGTTAAAAAAATGAAAAAAATTGTGAGTACAATAGAAGTCTTGAAATCGTCTTCTTGCAAGGTTGCCCTCTTTTGAATTTTTTGGTCGATTTTCCACCCCAGGATAATTTCGGAGGGCAAGTGTCATTTACAGAACTGCAAGTTTGGTGAACATTTAGTGACCTTTAGCAATGGGTTTAAAGCTGCTGTTTTGGGAAATGGCCACAAGGAGGAAGCATTACTCCATTCCCAAACCTGGGCACGAGGGCAGCCGAGCCTTTCTGGATGTCGTGTTCCTAGGTTGTAAATTAAAATGGAATGTGCCAGGAGAAACCCCCATAAGTTTATGTCTCATTACTTCTTCTTGGTTTTTAAAATTTTTTAATCGGGATAAAGATTAGAATATTGTTTGCCCTGGGTGTACACAATCTGGTTCATTTGTACATTATATATGTCTATTCACGTACAGATCCTCTTCCCATGGAAAATATTACAGAGTGTTCCGTAGACCTCCCTTGCTAGATGGTCGGTCTTTTTGAGCTATGTATATAATATATATTGGTATATGTATACTACCACTAATCTTGATTTATCCCCCCACCTTTCCTTTCAGATGAGCATAGCTTGTTTTCTAAGTCTGTGAGTGTCTTTCTCTGTGGAAATATGTTCATTTGTGTCAGTCATTAGATAACGCCTATAAGTGATATCATAGGATGTAGGTCTTTTGCTTTCCGACTTACCCCATGTTTTGTGACTATCTCCAGGCTCATCTGCGGTGCCTCAAAGAGCAGTGTTTCATTGTTTTCCATGGCTAATATTCCACTGTGTACATGGACCACTTCTGCTTTATCCTTTCACCTGTGGATGGACATCTTGGTTGCTTCACTGTCTTGGATATTGTGAATAAGACTGCACTGCAGCTGTTGCAGCCTTTGTCTTCTCCATCCTGGTTTTCTCAGGTGAGAGGCCCAGTGGTGAACCTGCTGGATTGAATGGTACCTCAATTTTTACTTTCAAACGCAGCTCCTTTCTGTTCTCATTATTGGCTCTTACCACTTTACATCTCTCCAGCAGGTAGAGGGTACACAGTTCTCTAAAACCCCTTCAGCATTTATTGTTTGCAGACTTTTTGCTGATGGTCAGTCGACTAGTGTGAGTTGAAAGCTCCTTGTAGATTTTATTACATGAGTCTAATAGTTCCCGAGGTTGAGCTTTTATCCATTTTCCTTTGTTTTCAAAGAGGGTGAGTAAAACGTAACTCTATATACTACCTTCTTGAAAAATTTGCCTGTTTTGCATTTTTTTGTCCATTCCCTACTTCAGCACAATTTTTTTACGGCAGGTGTCCTTTACAGCCCTGAGTCCTTGAGAATGTTAAGTGAACATTAGCTGTGGGTTGAAAGCCGCTCTTGTGGGAAACGGCCACAAGGCGGCAGCATTTCTCCTTATCCAAATCTGGTTACTAGCGCAACAGAGATTTGATGGAATTGGTGCTCTAGGTTGTAAATTAGAACGGAATGTGCCGGGAAAAAGCCCTTTTAGTATATGTCTCAGTACTTCTTGTTCGTCTTTTTAACTTAATTTTATATTTTATCACAGCTAATTTGAATACAAAGGTTTGTTTCTTCTACGTGTGCAAGATGTGGTTCTTTCACCCCTATACACGTATCTATTCTTCTTCGCATCCTTTCCCCATGTAGGTTATGACCCAATGTTGAGTAGTGTTCTCCTGCTATTCCGTAGGTGTTTGGTGATTATATATTTCGTATGGTTTGTATATCTCTGTTAACCCCAATATCGTAGTGTATGCAATCCTCACACCATTCCATTTGGTGAACAATAAGTTTTTTAATGAATCTGTGGTTGCCTTTCTCTGTGGAATTATCTTCATTGGTATCAATTTTTAGGTAACACCTAAAAGTGACATGATAGGATATGTGTCTTTTGCTTTCTCACTTACTACAAGTTCCGTGGTTACTTCTAAACTCTCCTATGGTGCTGCAAATGGCATTGTTTCATTTTTTCACTAGCGAATATTCCATCTGTATATGTTGCAGTTCTTTTTGTCCACCCATCTGTTGGTGGACTTTTTGGTTACTTCCATATCTTGGCTATTGTAATACTGTGCAAAGCAGATTTGCCTGCCTGTGTCTTTCCAATTATGTCTTGTTAGATTATACGTCCAGGAATGGGCCTGCTGGATCATATCGTAGCTCAATGTATACCTTTTATAGGCACCTCCATTCTGTTCTCATTAGTGGCTCTTTACAAGGTACGTCCCACTTAATGTTGAGGGTATGCATTTCTCCACAACACCTTCAGCATCTGTTGTTTGTAGTTTTCTTGCTGATGGTTATTCTGACCAGTGTGAGCTGATACCTCTTTGTGGTTGAATTTGCATGTGTCTCGTAATCCATTGAAATTGCGCTTTAAAGCATGTCCTTTTTATTTTTCAATCTGTGATTACTGCTTAGTTTTTCAGAGAGTTTTCATAAAGTATGTGTCACATTTTGAAGAGTTTTGGCCATTACCTCACTCAAACATTTTGAGGGCAGGTTTCATTTACAGCCCTGCAGTACTTGTTCTTATGAAGTGACCATTAGCACAGGCTTTGAAGCTGCTTTTGCAGGTTATGGCCAGAGGGCGGCAGCCTTTCTATGTTCCCCACCCTGGTAACTTGGGAAAAGTCCTTCCAGCCTGGGGTGTTCCTCAGTTATAAATTAGAGTGGAATGTGCCCAGATAAACCCACAAATGCTGATGTTTCCTTACTTTTGTTTGTTTTCTAAATTAAATTTATATTTTTTACTGAAGTAATATTCCATTTTGTGCATGGACCACTGCTTCTTGGTGCCTTCCTCGGCTGAGGGACATTTTCCTGGCTTCCAGGTGTTGGCTATGGTAAATATTGCTGGAGTGCAGGCTTGCCAGCCTGAGACTCTTAGATTCTCATTTTCTCAGGTGATAGGCCCAGCAGTGCGTTTGATTGATTGACTGGTAGCACAGTGTTTCCCTTTTCAGAGCACCTCCTTTGTGTTTTCATTAGTGGCTCTTACGACGTCCCCCTTAGAACTGAGGGTACGCATTTCTCCACAATCCCTTCGGCATTTATTGTTGGCAGCATTTTCGCTAATGGCCCTTCCGACTGCTGTGAGCTGGTAGTTTCTTGTAATTTGGGTTTGCATGTCTTTAAAAATTCCTAAAATTCATCATTATTATATGCCTTTATCTTTTCTGTTAAAAAAATGAAAAAAATTGTGAGTACAATAGAAGTCTTGAAATCGTCTTCTTGCAAGGTTGCCCTCTTTTGAATTTTTTGGTCGATTTTCCACCCCAGGATAATTTCGGAGGGCAAGTGTCATTTACAGAACTGCAAGTTTGGTGAACATTTAGTGACCTTTAGCAATGGGTTTAAAGCTGCTGTTTTGGGAAATGGCCACAAGGAGGAAGCATTACTCCATTCCCAAACCTGGGCACGAGGGCAGCCGAGCCTTTCTGGATGTCGTGTTCCTAGGTTGTAAATTAAAATGGAATGTGCCAGGAGAAACCCCCATAAGTTTATGTCTCATTACTTCTTCTTGGTTTTTAAAATTTTTTAATCGGGATAAAGATTAGAATATTGTTTGCCCTGGGTGTACACAATCTGGTTCATTTGTACATTATATATGTCTATTCACGTACAGATCCTCTTCCCATGGAAAATATTACAGAGTGTTCCGTAGACCTCCCTTGCTAGATGGTCGGTCTTTTTGAGCTATGTATATAATATATATTGGTATATGTATACTACCACTAATCTTGATTTATCCCCCCACCTTTCCTTTCAGATGAGCATAGCTTGTTTTCTAAGTCTGTGAGTGTCTTTCTCTGTGGAAATATGTTCATTTGTGTCAGTCATTAGATAACGCCTATAAGTGATATCATAGGATGTAGGTCTTTTGCTTTCCGACTTACCCCATGTTTTGTGACTATCTCCAGGCTCATCTGCGGTGCCTCAAAGAGCAGTGTTTCATTGTTTTCCATGGCTAATATTCCACTGTGTACATGGACCACTTCTGCTTTATCCTTTCACCTGTGGATGGACATCTTGGTTGCTTCACTGTCTTGGATATTGTGAATAAGACTGCACTGCAGCTGTTGCAGCCTTTGTCTTCTCCATCCTGGTTTTCTCAGGTGAGAGGCCCAGTGGTGAACCTGCTGGATTGAATGGTACCTCAATTTTTACTTTCAAACGCAGCTCCTTTCTGTTCTCATTATTGGCTCTTACCACTTTACATCTCTCCAGCAGGTAGAGGGTACACAGTTCTCTAAAACCCCTTCAGCATTTATTGTTTGCAGACTTTTTGCTGATGGTCAGTCGACTAGTGTGAGTTGAAAGCTCCTTGTAGATTTTATTACATGAGTCTAATAGTTCCCGAGGTTGAGCTTTTATCCATTTTCCTTTGTTTTCAAAGAGGGTGAGTAAAACGTAACTCTATATACTACCTTCTTGAAAAATTTGCCTGTTTTGCATTTTTTTGTCCATTCCCTACTTCAGCACAATTTTTTTACGGCAGGTGTCCTTTACAGCCCTGAGTCCTTGAGAATGTTAAGTGAACATTAGCTGTGGGTTGAAAGCCGCTCTTGTGGGAAACGGCCACAAGGCGGCAGCATTTCTCCTTATCCAAATCTGGTTACTAGCGCAACAGAGACTTGATGGAATTGGTGCTCTAGGTTGTAAATTAGAACGGAATGTGCCGGGAAAAAGCCCTTTTAGTATATGTCTCAGTACTTCTTGTTCGTCTTTTTAACTTAATTTTATATTTTATCACAGCTAATTTGAATACAAAGGTTTGTTTCTTCTACGTGTGCAAGATGTGGTTCTTTCACCCCTATACACGTATCTATTCTTCTTCGCATCCTTTCCCCATGTAGGTTATGACCCAATGTTGAGTAGTGTTCTCCTGCTATTCCGTAGGTGTTTGGTGATTATATATTTCGTATGGTTTGTATATCTCTGTTAACCCCAATATCGTAGTGTATGCAATCCTCACACCATTCCATTTGGTGAACAATAAGTTTTTTAATGAATCTGTGGTTGCCTTTCTCTGTGGAATTATCTTCATTGGTATCAATTTTTAGGTAACACCTAAAAGTGACATGATAGGATATGTGTCTTTTGCTTTCTCACTTACTACAAGTTCCGTGGTTACTTCTAAACTCTCCTATGGTGCTGCAAATGGCATTGTATCATTTTTTCACTAGCGAATATTCCATCTGTATATGTTGCAGTTCTTTTTGTCCACCCATCTGTTGGTGGACTTTTTGGTTACTTCCATATCTTGGCTATTGTAATACTGTGCAAAGCAGATTTGCCTGCCTGTGTCTTTCCAATTATGTCTTGTTAGATTATACGTCCAGGAATGGGCCTGCTGGATCATATCGTAGCTCAATGTATACCTTTTATAGGCACCTCCATTCTGTTCTCATTAGTGGCTCTTTACAAGGTACGTCCCACTTAATGTTGAGGGTATGCATTTCTCCACAACACCTTCAGCATCTGTTGTTTGTAGTTTTCTTGCTGATGGTTATTCTGACCAGTGTGAGCTGATACCTCTTTGTGGTTGAATTTGCATGTGTCTCGTAATCCATTGAAATTGAGCTTTAAAGCATGTCCTTTTTATTTTTCAAGCTGTGATTACTGCTTAGTTCTTCAGAGAGGTTTCTTAAAGTATGTGTCACATTTTGAAGAGTTTTGGCCATTACCTCACTCAAACATTTTGAGGGCAGGTTTCATTTACAGCCCTGCAGTACTTGTTCTTATGAAGTGACCATTAGCACAGGCTTTGAAGCTGCTTTGGCAGGTTATGGCCAGAGGGCGGCAGCCTTTCTATGTTCCCCACCCTGGTAACTAGGGAAAAAGTCCTTCCAGCCTGGGGTGTTCCTCAGTTATAAATTAGAGTGGAATGTGCCCAGATAAACCCACAAATGCTGATGTTTCCTTACTTTTGTTTGTTTTCTAAATTAAATTTATATTTTTTACTGAAGTAATATTCCATTTTGTGCATGGACCACTGCTTCTTGGTGCCTTCCTCGGCTGAGGGACATTTTCCTGGCTTCCAGGTGTTGGCTATGGTAAATATTGCTGGAGTGCAGGCTTGCCAGCCTGAGACTCTTAGATTCTCATTTTCTCAGGTGATAGGCCCAGCAGTGCGTGTGATTGATTGACTGGTAGCACAGTGTTTCCCTTTTCAGAGCACCTCCTTTGTGTTTTCATTAGTGGCTCTTACGACGTCCCCCTTAGAACTGAGGGTACGCATTTCTCCACAATCCCTTCGGCATTTATTGTTGGCAGCATTTTCGCTAATGGCCCTTCCGACTGCTGTGAGCTGGTAGTTTCTTGTAATTTGGGTTTGCATGTCTTTAAAAATTCCTAAAATTCATCATTATTATATGCCTTTATCTTTTCTGTTAAAAAAATGAAAAAAATTGTGAGTACAATAGAAGTCTTGAAATCGTCTTCTTGCAAGGTTGCCCTCTTTTGAATTTTTTGGTCGATTTCCCACCCCAGGATAATTTCGGAGGGCAAGTGTCATTTACAGAACTGCAAGTTTGGTGAACATTTAGTGACCTTTAGCAATGGGTTTAAAGCTGCTGTTTTGGGAAATGGCCACAAGGAGGAAGCATTACTCCATTCCCAAACCTGGGCACGAGGGCAGCCGAGCCTTTCTGGATGTCGTGTTCCTAGGTTGTAAATTAAAATGGAATGTGCCAGGAGAAATCCCCATAAGTTTATGTCTCATTACTTCTTCTTGGTTTCTAAAATTTTTTAATCGGGGTAAAGATTAGAATATTGTTTGTCCTGGGTGTACACAATCTGGTTCATTTGTACATTATATATGTCTATTCACGTACAGATCCTCTTCCCATGGAAAATATTACAGAGTGTTCCGTAGACCTCCCTTGCTAGATGGTCGGTCTTTTTGAGCTATGTATATAATATATATTGGTATATGTATACTACCACTAATCTTGATTTATCCCCCCACCTTTCCTTTCAGATGAGCATAGCTTGTTTTCTAAGTCTGTGAGTGTCTTTCTCTGTGGAAATATGTTCATTTGTGTCAGTCATTAGATAACGCCTATAAGTGATATCATAGGATGTAGATCTTTTGCTTTCCGACTTACCCCATGTTTTGTGACTATCTCCAGGCTCATCTGCGGTGCCTCAAAGAGCAGTGTTTCATTGTTTTCCATGGCTAATATTCCACTGTGTACATGGACCACTTCTGCTTTATCCTTTCACCTGTGGATGGACTTCTTGGTTGCTTCACTGTCTTGGATATTGTGAATAAGACTGCACTGCAGCTGTTGCAGCCTTTGTCTTCTCGATCCTGGTTTCCTCAGGTGAGAGGCCCAGTGGTGAACCTGCTGGATTGAATGGTACCTCAATTTTTACTTTCAAACGCAGCTCCTTTCTGTTCTCATTATTGGCTCTTACCACTTTACATCTCTCCAGCAGGTAGAGGGTACACAGTTCTCTAAAACCCCTTCAGCATTTATTGTTTGCAGACTTTTTGCTGATGGTCAGTCGACTAGTGTGAGTTGAAAGCTCCTTGTAGATTTTATTACATGAGTCTAATAGTTCCCGAGGTTGAGCTTTTATCCATTTTCCTTTGTTTTCAAAGAGGGTGAGTAAAACGTAACTCTATATACTACCTTCTTGAAAAATTTGCCTGTTTTGCATTTTTTTGTCCATTCCCTACTTCAGCACAATTTTTTTACGGCAGGTGTCCTTTACAGCCCTGAGTCCTTGAGAATGTTAAGTGAACATTAGCTGTGGGTTGAAAGCCGCTCTTGTGGGAAACGGCCACAAGGCGGCAGCATTTCTCCTTATCCAAATCTGGTTACTAGCGCAACAGAGACTTGATGGAATTGGTGCTCTAGGTTGTAAATTAGAACGGAATGTGCCGGGAAAAAGCCCTTTTAGTATATGTCTCAGTACTTCTTGTTCGTCTTTTTAACTTAATTTTATATTTTATCACAGCTAATTTGAATACAAAGGTTTGTTTCTTCTACGTGTGCAAGATGTGGTTCTTTCACCCCATACATGTATCTATTCTTCTTCGCATCCTTTCCCCATGTAGGTTATGACCCAATGGTGAGTAGTGTTCTCCTGCTATTCCGTAGGTGTTTGGTGATTATATATTTCGTATGGTTTGTATATCTCTGTTAACCCCAATATCGTAGTGTATGCAATCCTCACACCATTCCATTTGGTGAACAATAAGTTTTTTAATGAATCTGTGGTTGCCTTTCTCTGTGGAATTATCTTCATTGGTATCAATTTTTAGGTAACACCTAAAAGTGACATGATAGGATATGTGTCTTTTGCTTTCTCACTTACTACAAGTTCCGTGGTTACTTCTAAACTCGCCTATGGTGCTGCAAATGGCATTGTTTCATTTTTTCACTAGCGAATATTCCATCTGTATATGTTGCAGTTCTTTTTGTCCACCCATCTGTTGGTGGACTTTTTGGTTACTTCCATATCTTGGCTATTGTAATACTGTGCAAAGCAGATTTGCCTGCCTGTGTCTTTCCAATTATGTCTTGTTAGATTATACGTCCAGGAATGGGCCTGCTGGATCATATCGTAGCTCAATGTATACCTTTTATAGGCACCTCCATTCTGTTCTCATTAGTGGCTCTTTACAAGGTACGTCCCACTTAATGTTGAGGGTATGCATTTCTCCACAACACCTTCAGCATCTGTTGTTTGTAGTTTTCTTGCTGATGGTTATTCTGACCAGTGTGAGCTGATACCTCTTTGTGGTTGAATTTGCATGTGTCTCGTAATCCATTGAAATTGCGCTTTAAAGCATGTCCTTTTTATTTTTCAAGCTGTGATTACTGCTTAGTTTTTCAGAGAGTTTTCATAAAGTATGTGTCACATTTTGAAGAGTTTTGGCCATTACCTGACTCAAACATTTTGAGGGCAGGTTTCATTTACAGCCCTGCAGTACTTGTTCTTATGAAGTGACCATTAGCACAGGCTTTGAAGCTGCTTTTGCAGGTTATGGCCAGAGGGCGGCAGCCTTTCTATGTTCCCCACCCTGGTAACTAGGGAAAAGTCCTTCCAGCCTGGGGTGTTCCTCAGTTATAAATTAGAGTGGAATGTGCCCAGATAAACCCACAAATGCTGATGTTTCCTTACTTTTGTTTGTTTTCTAAATTAAATTTATATTTTTTACTGAAGTAATATTCCATTTTGTGCATGGACCACTGCTTCTTGGTGCCTTCCTCGGCTGAGGGACATTTTCCTGGCTTCCAGGTGTTGGCTATGGTAAATATTGCTGGAGTGCAGGCTTGCCAGCCTGAGACTCTTAGATTCTCATTTTCTCAGGTGATAGGCCCAGCAGTGCGTTTGATTGATTGACTGGTAGCACAGTGTTTCCCTTTTCAGAGCACCTCCTTTGTGTTTTCATTAGTGGCTCTTACGACGTCCCCCTTAGAACTGAGGGTACGCATTTCTCCACAATCCCTTCGGCATTTATTGTTGGCAGCATTTTCGCTAATGGCCCTTCCGACTGCTGTGAGCTGGTAGTTTCTTGTAATTTGGGTTTGCATGTCTTTAAAAATTCCTAAAATTCATCATTATTATATGCCTTTATCTTTTCTGTTAAAAAAATGAAAAAAATTGTGAGTACAATAGAAGTCTTGAAATCGTCTTCTTGCAAGGTTGCCCTCTTTTGAATTTTTTGGTCGATTTTCCACCCCAGGATAATTTCGGAGGGCAAGTGTCATTTACAGAACTGCAAGTTTGGTGAACATTTAGTGACCTTTAGCAATGGGTTTAAAGCTGCTGTTTTGGGAAATGGCCACAAGGAGGAAGCATTACTCCATTCCCAAACCTGGGCACGAGGGCAGCCGAGCCTTTCTGGATGTCGTGTTCCTAGGTTGTAAATTAAAATGGAATGTGCCAGGAGAAACCCCCATAAGTTTATGTCTCATTACTTCTTCTTGGTTTTTAAAATTTTTTAATCGGGATAAAGATTAGAATATTGTTTGCCCTGGGTGTACACAATCTGGTTCATTTGTACATTATATATGTCTATTCACGTACAGATCCTCTTCCCATGGAAAATATTACAGAGTGTTCCGTAGACCTCCCTTGCTAGATGGTCGGTCTTTTTGAGCTATGTATATAATATATATTGGTATATGTATACTACCACTAATCTTGATTTATCCCCCCACCTTTCCTTTCAGATGAGCATAGCTTGTTTTCTAAGTCTGTGAGTGTCTTTCTCTGTGGAAATATGTTCATTTGTGTCAGTCATTAGATAACGCCTATAAGTGATATCATAGGATGTAGGTCTTTTGCTTTCCGACTTACCCCATGTTTTGTGACTATCTCCAGGCTCATCTGCGGTGCCTCAAAGAGCAGTGTTTCATTGTTTTCCATGGCTAATATTCCACTGTGTACATGGACCACTTCTGCTTTATCCTTTCACCTGTGGATGGACATCTTGGTTGCTTCACTGTCTTGGATATTGTGAATAAGACTGCACTGCAGCTGTTGCAGCCTTTGTCTTCTCCATCCTGGTTTTCTCAGGTGAGAGGCCCAGTGGTGAACCTGCTGGATTGAATGGTACCTCAATTTTTACTTTCAAACGCAGCTCCTTTCTGTTCTCATTATTGGCTCTTACCACTTTACATCTCTCCAGCAGGTAGAGGGTACACAGTTCTCTAAAACCCCTTCAGCATTTATTGTTTGCAGACTTTTTGCTGATGGTCAGTCGACTAGTGTGAGTTGAAAGCTCCTTGTAGATTTTATTACATGAGTCTAATAGTTCCCGAGGTTGAGCTTTTATCCATTTTCCTTTGTTTTCAAAGAGGGTGAGTAAAACGTAACTCTATATACTACCTTCTTGAAAAATTTGCCTGTTTTGCATTTTTTTGTCCATTCCCTACTTCAGCACAATTTTTTTACGGCAGGTGTCCTTTACAGCCCTGAGTCCTTGAGAATGTTAAGTGAACATTAGCTGTGGGTTGAAAGCCGCTCTTGTGGGAAACGGCCACAAGGCGGCAGCATTTCTCCTTATCCAAATCTGGTTACTAGCGCAACAGAGACTTGATGGAATTGGTGCTCTAGGTTGTAAATTAGAACGGAATGTGCCGGGAAAAAGCCCTTTTAGTATATGTCTCAGTACTTCTTGTTCGTCTTTTTAACTTAATTTTATATTTTATCACAGCTAATTTGAATACAAAGGTTTGTTTCTTCTACGTGTGCAAGATGTGGTTCTTTCACCCCTATACACGTATCTATTCTTCTTCGCATCCTTTCCCCATGTAGGTTATGACCCAATGTTGAGTAGTGTTCTCCTGCTATTCCGTAGGTGTTTGGTGATTATATATTTCGTATGGTTTGTATATCTCTGTTAACCCCAATATCGTAGTGTATGCAATCCTCACACCATTCCATTTGGTGAACAATAAGTTTTTTAATGAATCTGTGGTTGCCTTTCTCTGTGGAATTATCTTCATTGGTATCAATTTTTAGGTAACACCTAAAAGTGACATGATAGGATATGTGTCTTTTGCTTTCTCACTTACTACAAGTTCTGTGGTTACTTCTAAACTCGCCTATGGTGCTGCAAATGGCATTGTATCATTTTTTCACTAGCGAATATTCCATCTGTATATGTTGCAGTTCTTTTTGTCCACCCATCTGTTGGTGGACTTTTTGGTTACTTCCATATCTTGGCTATTGTAATACTGTGCAAAGCAGATTTGCCTGCCTGTGTCTTTCCAATTATGTCTTGTTAGATTATACGTCCAGGAATGGGCCTGCTGGATCATATCGTAGCTCAATGTATACCTTTTATAGGCACCTCCATTCTGTTCTCATTAGTGGCTCTTTACAAGGTACGTCCCACTTAATGTTGAGGGTATGCATTTCTCCACAACACCTTCAGCATCTGTTGTTTGTAGTTTTCTTGCTGATGGTTATTCTGACCAGTGTGAGCTGATACCTCTTTGTGGTTGAATTTGCATGTGTCTCGTAATCCATTGAAATTGAGCTTTAAAGCATGTCCTTTTTATTTTTCAAGCTGTGATTACTGCTTAGTTCTTCAGAGAGGTTTCTTAAAGTATGTGTCACATTTTGAAGAGTTTTGGCCATTACCTCACTCAAACATTTTGAGGGCAGGTTTCATTTACAGCCCTGCAGTACTTGTTCTTATGAAGTGACCATTAGCACAGGCTTTGAAGCTGCTTTTGCAGGTTATGGCCAGAGGGCGGCAGCCTTTCTATGTTCCCCACCCTGGTAACTAGGGAAAAAGTCCTTCCAGCCTGGGGTGTTCCTCAGTTATAAATTAGAGTGGAATGTGCCCAGATAAACCCACAAATGCTGATGTTTCCTTACTTTTGTTTGTTTTCTAAATTAAATTTATATTTTTTACTGAAGTAATATTCCATTTTGTGCATGGACCACTGCTTCTTGGTGCCTTCCTCGGCTGAGGGACATTTTCCTGGCTTCCAGGTGTTGGCTATGGTAAATATTGCTGGAGTGCAGGCTTGCCAGCCTGAGACTCTTAGATTCTCATTTTCTCAGGTGATAGGCCCAGCAGTGCGTGTGATTGATTGACTGGTAGCACAGTGTTTCCCTTTTCAGAGCACCTCCTTTGTGTTTTCATTAGTGGCTCTTACGACGTCCCCCTTAGAACTGAGGGTACGCATTTCTCCACAATCCCTTCGGCATTTATTGTTGGCAGCATTTTCGCTAATGGCCCTTCCGACTGCTGTGAGCTGGTAGTTTCTTGTAATTTGGGTTTGCATGTCTTTAAAAATTCCTAAAATTCATCATTATTATATGCCTTTATCTTTTCTGTTAAAAAAATGAAAAAAATTGTGAGTACAATAGAAGTCTTGAAATCGTCTTCTTGCAAGGTTGCCCTCTTTTGAATTTTTTGGTCGATTTTCCACACCAGGATCATTTCGGAGGGCAAGTGTCATTTACAGAACTGCAAGTTTGGTGAACATTTAGTGACCTTTAGCAATGGGTTTAAAGCTGCTGTTTTGGGAAATGGCCACAAGGAGGAAGCATTACTCCATTCCCAAACCTGGGCACGAGGGCAGCCGAGCCTTTCTGGATGTCGTGTTCCTAGGTTGTAAATTAAAATGGAATGTGCCAGGAGAAATCCCCATAAGTTTATGTCTCATTACTTCTTCTTGGTTTCTAAAATTTTTTAATCGGGGTAAAGATTAGAATATTGTTTGTCCTGGGTGTACACAATCTGGTTCATTTGTACATTATATATGTCTATTCACGTACAGATCCTCTTCCCATGGAAAATATTACAGAGTGTTCCGTAGACCTCCCTTGCTAGATGGTCGGTCTTTTTGAGCTATGTATATAATATATATTGGTATATGTATACTACCACTAATCTTGATTTATCCCCCCACCTTTCCTTTCAGATGAGCATAGCTTGTTTTCTAAGTCTGTGAGTGTCTTTCTCTGTGGAAATATGTTCATTTGTGTCAGTCATTAGATAACGCCTATAAGTGATATCATAGGATGTAGATCTTTTGCTTTCCGACTTACCCCATGTTTTGTGACTATCTCCAGGCTCATCTGCGGTGCCTCAAAGAGCAGTGTTTCATTGTTTTCCATGGCTAATATTCCACTGTGTACATGGACCACTTCTGCTTTATCCTTTCACCTGTGGATGGACTTCTTGGTTGCTTCACTGTCTTGGATATTGTGAATAAGACTGCACTGCAGCTGTTGCAGCCTTTGTCTTCTCGATCCTGGTTTCCTCAGGTGAGAGGCCCAGTGGTGAACCTGCTGGATTGAATGGTACCTCAATTTTTACTTTCAAACGCAGCTCCTTTCTGTTCTCATTATTGGCTCTTACCACTTTACATCTCTCCAGCAGGTAGAGGGTACACAGTTCTCTAAAACCCCTTCAGCATTTATTGTTTGCAGACTTTTTGCTGATGGTCAGTCGACTAGTGTGAGTTGAAAGCTCCTTGTAGATTTTATTACATGAGTCTAATAGTTCCCGAGGTTGAGCTTTTATCCATTTTCCTTTGTTTTCAAAGAGGGTGAGTAAAACGTAACTCTATATACTACCTTCTTGAAAAATTTGCCTGTTTTGCATTTTTTTGTCCATTCCCTACTTCAGCACAATTTTTTTACGGCAGGTGTCCTTTACAGCCCTGAGTCCTTGAGAATGTTAAGTGAACATTAGCTGTGGGTTGAAAGCCGCTCTTGTGGGAAACGGCCACAAGGCGGCAGCATTTCTCCTTATCCAAATCTGGTTACTAGCGCAACAGAGACTTGATGGAATTGGTGCTCTAGGTTGTAAATTAGAACGGAATGTGCCGGGAAAAAGCCCTTTTAGTATATGTCTCAGTACTTCTTGTTCGTCTTTTTAACTTAATTTTATATTTTATCACAGCTAATTTGAATACAAAGGTTTGTTTCTTCTACGTGTGCAAGATGTGGTTCTTTCACCCCATACATGTATCTATTCTTCTTCGCATCCTTTCCCCATGTAGGTTATGACCCAATGGTGAGTAGTGTTCTCCTGCTATTCCGTAGGTGTTTGGTGATTATATATTTCGTATGGTTTGTATATCTCTGTTAACCCCAATATCGTAGTGTATGCAATCCTCACACCATTCCATTTGGTGAACAATAAGTTTTTTAATGAATCTGTGGTTGCCTTTCTCTGTGGAATTATCTTCATTGGTATCAATTTTTAGGTAACACCTAAAAGTGACATGATAGGATATGTGTCTTTTGCTTTCTCACTTACTACAAGTTCCGTGGTTACTTCTAAACTCGCCTATGGTGCTGCAAATGGCATTGTTTCATTTTTTCACTAGCGAATATTCCATCTGTATATGTTGCAGTTCTTTTTGTCCACCCATCTGTTGGTGGACTTTTTGGTTACTTCCATATCTTGGCTATTGTAATACTGTGCAAAGCAGATTTGCCTGCCTGTGTCTTTCCAATTATGTCTTGTTAGATTATACGTCCAGGAATGGGCCTGCTGGATCATATCGTAGCTCAATGTATACCTTTTATAGGCACCTCCATTCTGTTCTCATTAGTGGCTCTTTACAAGGTACGTCCCACTTAATGTTGAGGGTATGCATTTCTCCACAACACCTTCAGCATCTGTTGTTTGTAGTTTTCTTGCTGATGGTTATTCTGACCAGTGTGAGCTGATACCTCTTTGTGGTTGAATTTGCATGTGTCTCGTAATCCATTGAAATTGCGCTTTAAAGCATGTCCTTTTTATTTTTCAAGCTGTGATTACTGCTTAGTTTTTCAGAGAGTTTTCATAAAGTATGTGTCACATTTTGAAGAGTTTTGGCCATTACCTGACTCAAACATTTTGAGGGCAGGTTTCATTTACAGCCCTGCAGTACTTGTTCTTATGAAGTGACCATTAGCACAGGCTTTGAAGCTGCTTTTGCAGGTTATGGCCAGAGGGCGGCAGCCTTTCTATGTTCCCCACCCTGGTAACTAGGGAAAAGTCCTTCCAGCCTGGGGTGTTCCTCAGTTATAAATTAGAGTGGAATGTGCCCAGATAAACCCACAAATGCTGATGTTTCCTTACTTTTGTTTGTTTTCTAAATTAAATTTATATTTTTTACTGAAGTAATATTCCATTTTGTGCATGGACCACTGCTTCTTGGTGCCTTCCTCGGCTGAGGGACATTTTCCTGGCTTCCAGGTGTTGGCTATGGTAAATATTGCTGGAGTGCAGGCTTGCCAGCCTGAGACTCTTAGATTCTCATTTTCTCAGGTGATAGGCCCAGCAGTGCGTTTGATTGATTGACTGGTAGCACAGTGTTTCCCTTTTCAGAGCACCTCCTTTGTGTTTTCATTAGTGGCTCTTACGACGTCCCCCTTAGAACTGAGGGTACGCATTTCTCCACAATCCCTTCGGCATTTATTGTTGGCAGCATTTTCGCTAATGGCCCTTCCGACTGCTGTGAGCTGGTAGTTTCTTGTAATTTGGGTTTGCATGTCTTTAAAAATTCCTAAAATTCATCATTATTATATGCCTTTATCTTTTCTGTTAAAAAAATGAAAAAAATTGTGAGTACAATAGAAGTCTTGAAATCGTCTTCTTGCAAGGTTGCCCTCTTTTGAATTTTTTGGTCGATTTTCCACCCCAGGATAATTTCGGAGGGCAAGTGTCATTTACAGAACTGCAAGTTTGGTGAACATTTAGTGACCTTTAGCAATGGGTTTAAAGCTGCTGTTTTGGGAAATGGCCACAAGGAGGAAGCATTACTCCATTCCCAAACCTGGGCACGAGGGCAGCCGAGCCTTTCTGGATGTCGTGTTCCTAGGTTGTAAATTAAAATGGAATGTGCCAGGAGAAACCCCCATAAGTTTATGTCTCATTACTTCTTCTTGGTTTTTAAAATTTTTTAATCGGGATAAAGATTAGAATATTGTTTGCCCTGGGTGTACACAATCTGGTTCATTTGTACATTATATATGTCTATTCACGTACAGATCCTCTTCCCATGGAAAATATTACAGAGTGTTCCGTAGACCTCCCTTGCTAGATGGTCGGTCTTTTTGAGCTATGTATATAATATATATTGGTATATGTATACTACCACTAATCTTGATTTATCCCCCCACCTTTCCTTTCAGATGAGCATAGCTTGTTTTCTAAGTCTGTGAGTGTCTTTCTCTGTGGAAATATGTTCATTTGTGTCAGTCATTAGATAACGCCTATAAGTGATATCATAGGATGTAGGTCTTTTGCTTTCCGACTTACCCCATGTTTTGTGACTATCTCCAGGCTCATCTGCGGTGCCTCAAAGAGCAGTGTTTCATTGTTTTCCATGGCTAATATTCCACTGTGTACATGGACCACTTCTGCTTTATCCTTTCACCTGTGGATGGACATCTTGGTTGCTTCACTGTCTTGGATATTGTGAATAAGACTGCACTGCAGCTGTTGCAGCCTTTGTCTTCTCCATCCTGGTTTTCTCAGGTGAGAGGCCCAGTGGTGAACCTGCTGGATTGAATGGTACCTCAATTTTTACTTTCAAACGCAGCTCCTTTCTGTTCTCATTATTGGCTCTTACCACTTTACATCTCTCCAGCAGGTAGAGGGTACACAGTTCTCTAAAACCCCTTCAGCATTTATTGTTTGCAGACTTTTTGCTGATGGTCAGTCGACTAGTGTGAGTTGAAAGCTCCTTGTAGATTTTATTACATGAGTCTAATAGTTCCCGAGGTTGAGCTTTTATCCATTTTCCTTTGTTTTCAAAGAGGGTGAGTAAAACGTAACTCTATATACTACCTTCTTGAAAAATTTGCCTGTTTTGCATTTTTTTGTCCATTCCCTACTTCAGCACAATTTTTTTACGGCAGGTGTCCTTTACAGCCCTGAGTCCTTGAGAATGTTAAGTGAACATTAGCTGTGGGTTGAAAGCCGCTCTTGTGGGAAACGGCCACAAGGCGGCAGCATTTCTCCTTATCCAAATCTGGTTACTAGCGCAACAGAGACTTGATGGAATTGGTGCTCTAGGTTGTAAATTAGAACGGAATGTGCCGGGAAAAAGCCCTTTTAGTATATGTCTCAGTACTTCTTGTTCGTCTTTTTAACTTAATTTTATATTTTATCACAGCTAATTTGAATACAAAGGTTTGTTTCTTCTACGTGTGCAAGATGTGGTTCTTTCACCCCTATACACGTATCTATTCTTCTTCGCATCCTTTCCCCATGTAGGTTATGACCCAATGTTGAGTAGTGTTCTCCTGCTATTCCGTAGGTGTTTGGTGATTATATATTTCGTATGGTTTGTATATCTCTGTTAACCCCAATATCGTAGTGTATGCAATCCTCACACCATTCCATTTGGTGAACAATAAGTTTTTTAATGAATCTGTGGTTGCCTTTCTCTGTGGAATTATCTTCATTGGTATCAATTTTTAGGTAACACCTAAAAGTGACATGATAGGATATGTGTCTTTTGCTTTCTCACTTACTACAAGTTCTGTGGTTACTTCTAAACTCGCCTATGGTGCTGCAAATGGCATTGTATCATTTTTTCACTAGCGAATATTCCATCTGTATATGTTGCAGTTCTTTTTGTCCACCCATCTGTTGGTGGACTTTTTGGTTACTTCCATATCTTGGCTATTGTAATACTGTGCAAAGCAGATTTGCCTGCCTGTGTCTTTCCAATTATGTCTTGTTAGATTATACGTCCAGGAATGGGCCTGCTGGATCATATCGTAGCTCAATGTATACCTTTTATAGGCACCTCCATTCTGTTCTCATTAGTGGCTCTTTACAAGGTACGTCCCACTTAATGTTGAGGGTATGCATTTCTCCACAACACCTTCAGCATCTGTTGTTTGTAGTTTTCTTGCTGATGGTTATTCTGACCAGTGTGAGCTGATACCTCTTTGTGGTTGAATTTGCATGTGTCTCGTAATCCATTGAAATTGCGCTTTAAAGCATGTCCTTTTTATTTTTCAATCTGTGATTACTGCTTAGTTTTTCAGAGAGTTTTCATAAAGTATGTGTCACATTTTGAAGAGTTTTGGCCATTACCTCACTCAAACATTTTGAGGGCAGGTTTCATTTACAGCCCTGCAGTACTTGTTCTTATGAAGTGACCATTAGCACAGGCTTTGAAGCTGCTTTTGCAGGTTATGGCCAGAGGGCGGCAGCCTTTCTATGTTCCCCACCCTGGTAACTTGGGAAAAGTCCTTCCAGCCTGGGGTGTTCCTCAGTTATAAATTAGAGTGGAATGTGCCCAGATAAACCCACAAATGCTGATGTTTCCTTACTTTTGTTTGTTTTCTAAATTAAATTTATATTTTTTACTGAAGTAATATTCCATTTTGTGCATGGACCACTGCTTCTTGGTGCCTTCCTCGGCTGAGGGACATTTTCCTGGCTTCCAGGTGTTGGCTATGGTAAATATTGCTGGAGTGCAGGCTTGCCAGCCTGAGACTCTTAGATTCTCATTTTCTCAGGTGATAGGCCCAGCAGTGCGTTTGATTGATTGACTGGTAGCACAGTGTTTCCCTTTTCAGAGCACCTCCTTTGTGTTTTCATTAGTGGCTCTTACGACGTCCCCCTTAGAACTGAGGGTACGCATTTCTCCACAATCCCTTCGGCATTTATTGTTGGCAGCATTTTCGCTAATGGCCCTTCCGACTGCTGTGAGCTGGTAGTTTCTTGTAATTTGGGTTTGCATGTCTTTAAAAATTCCTAAAATTCATCATTATTATATGCCTTTATCTTTTCTGTTAAAAAAATGAAAAAAATTGTGAGTACAATAGAAGTCTTGAAATCGTCTTCTTGCAAGGTTGCCCTCTTTTGAATTTTTTGGTCGATTTTCCACCCCAGGATAATTTCGGAGGGCAAGTGTCATTTACAGAACTGCAAGTTTGGTGAACATTTAGTGACCTTTAGCAATGGGTTTAAAGCTGCTGTTTTGGGAAATGGCCACAAGGAGGAAGCATTACTCCATTCCCAAACCTGGGCACGAGGGCAGCCGAGCCTTTCTGGATGTCGTGTTCCTAGGTTGTAAATTAAAATGGAATGTGCCAGGAGAAACCCCCATAAGTTTATGTCTCATTACTTCTTCTTGGTTTTTAAAATTTTTTAATCGGGATAAAGATTAGAATATTGTTTGCCCTGGGTGTACACAATCTGGTTCATTTGTACATTATATATGTCTATTCACGTACAGATCCTCTTCCCATGGAAAATATTACAGAGTGTTCCGTAGACCTCCCTTGCTAGATGGTCGGTCTTTTTGAGCTATGTATATAATATATATTGGTATATGTATACTACCACTAATCTTGATTTATCCCCCCACCTTTCCTTTCAGATGAGCATAGCTTGTTTTCTAAGTCTGTGAGTGTCTTTCTCTGTGGAAATATGTTCATTTGTGTCAGTCATTAGATAACGCCTATAAGTGATATCATAGGATGTAGGTCTTTTGCTTTCCGACTTACCCCATGTTTTGTGACTATCTCCAGGCTCATCTGCGGTGCCTCAAAGAGCAGTGTTTCATTGTTTTCCATGGCTAATATTCCACTGTGTACATGGACCACTTCTGCTTTATCCTTTCACCTGTGGATGGACATCTTGGTTGCTTCACTGTCTTGGATATTGTGAATAAGACTGCACTGCAGCTGTTGCAGCCTTTGTCTTCTCCATCCTGGTTTTCTCAGGTGAGAGGCCCAGTGGTGAACCTGCTGGATTGAATGGTACCTCAATTTTTACTTTCAAACGCAGCTCCTTTCTGTTCTCATTATTGGCTCTTACCACTTTACATCTCTCCAGCAGGTAGAGGGTACACAGTTCTCTAAAACCCCTTCAGCATTTATTGTTTGCAGACTTTTTGCTGATGGTCAGTCGACTAGTGTGAGTTGAAAGCTCCTTGTAGATTTTATTACATGAGTCTAATAGTTCCCGAGGTTGAGCTTTTATCCATTTTCCTTTGTTTTCAAAGAGGGTGAGTAAAACGTAACTCTATATACTACCTTCTTGAAAAATTTGCCTGTTTTGCATTTTTTTGTCCATTCCCTACTTCAGCACAATTTTTTTACGGCAGGTGTCCTTTACAGCCCTGAGTCCTTGAGAATGTTAAGTGAACATTAGCTGTGGGTTGAAAGCCGCTCTTGTGGGAAACGGCCACAAGGCGGCAGCATTTCTCCTTATCCAAATCTGGTTACTAGCGCAACAGAGACTTGATGGAATTGGTGCTCTAGGTTGTAAATTAGAACGGAATGTGCCGGGAAAAAGCCCTTTTAGTATATGTCTCAGTACTTCTTGTTCGTCTTTTTAACTTAATTTTATATTTTATCACAGCTAATTTGAATACAAAGGTTTGTTTCTTCTACGTGTGCAAGATGTGGTTCTTTCACCCCTATACACGTATCTATTCTTCTTCGCATCCTTTCCCCATGTAGGTTATGACCCAATGTTGAGTAGTGTTCTCCTGCTATTCCGTAGGTGTTTGGTGATTATATATTTCGTATGGTTTGTATATCTCTGTTAACCCCAATATCGTAGTGTATGCAATCCTCACACCATTCCATTTGGTGAACAATAAGTTTTTTAATGAATCTGTGGTTGCCTTTCTCTGTGGAATTATCTTCATTGGTATCAATTTTTAGGTAACACCTAAAAGTGACATGATAGGATATGTGTCTTTTGCTTTCTCACTTACTACAAGTTCTGTGGTTACTTCTAAACTCGCCTATGGTGCTGCAAATGGCATTGTATCATTTTTTCACTAGCGAATATTCCATCTGTATATGTTGCAGTTCTTTTTGTCCACCCATCTGTTGGTGGACTTTTTGGTTACTTCCATATCTTGGCTATTGTAATACTGTGCAAAGCAGATTTGCCTGCCTGTGTCTTTCCAATTATGTCTTGTTAGATTATACGTCCAGGAATGGGCCTGCTGGATCATATCGTAGCTCAATGTATACCTTTTATAGGCACCTCCATTCTGTTCTCATTAGTGGCTCTTTACAAGGTACGTCCCACTTAATGTTGAGGGTATGCATTTCTCCACAACACCTTCAGCATCTGTTGTTTGTAGTTTTCTTGCTGATGGTTATTCTGACCAGTGTGAGCTGATACCTCTTTGTGGTTGAATTTGCATGTGTCTCGTAATCCATTGAAATTGAGCTTTAAAGCATGTCCTTTTTATTTTTCAAGCTGTGATTACTGCTTAGTTCTTCAGAGAGGTTTCTTAAAGTATGTGTCACATTTTGAAGAGTTTTGGCCATTACCTCACTCAAACATTTTGAGGGCAGGTTTCATTTACAGCCCTGCAGTACTTGTTCTTATGAAGTGACCATTAGCACAGGCTTTGAAGCTGCTTTGGCAGGTTATGGCCAGAGGGCGGCAGCCTTTCTATGTTCCCCACCCTGGTAACTAGGGAAAAAGTCCTTCCAGCCTGGGGTGTTCCTCAGTTATAAATTAGAGTGGAATGTGCCCAGATAAACCCACAAATGCTGATGTTTCCTTACTTTTGTTTGTTTTCTAAATTAAATTTATATTTTTTACTGAAGTAATATTCCATTTTGTGCATGGACCACTGCTTCTTGGTGCCTTCCTCGGCTGAGGGACATTTTCCTGGCTTCCAGGTGTTGGCTATGGTAAATATTGCTGGAGTGCAGGCTTGCCAGCCTGAGACTCTTAGATTCTCATTTTCTCAGGTGATAGGCCCAGCAGTGCGTGTGATTGATTGACTGGTAGCACAGTGTTTCCCTTTTCAGAGCACCTCCTTTGTGTTTTCATTAGTGGCTCTTACGACGTCCCCCTTAGAACTGAGGGTACGCATTTCTCCACAATCCCTTCGGCATTTATTGTTGGCAGCATTTTCGCTAATGGCCCTTCCGACTGCTGTGAGCTGGTAGTTTCTTGTAATTTGGGTTTGCATGTCTTTAAAAATTCCTAAAATTCATCATTATTATATGCCTTTATCTTTTCTGTTAAAAAAATGAAAAAAATTGTGAGTACAATAGAAGTCTTGAAATCGTCTTCTTGCAAGGTTGCCCTCTTTTGAATTTTTTGGTCGATTTCCCACCCCAGGATAATTTCGGAGGGCAAGTGTCATTTACAGAACTGCAAGTTTGGTGAACATTTAGTGACCTTTAGCAATGGGTTTAAAGCTGCTGTTTTGGGAAATGGCCACAAGGAGGAAGCATTACTCCATTCCCAAACCTGGGCACGAGGGCAGCCGAGCCTTTCTGGATGTCGTGTTCCTAGGTTGTAAATTAAAATGGAATGTGCCAGGAGAAATCCCCATAAGTTTATGTCTCATTACTTCTTCTTGGTTTCTAAAATTTTTTAATCGGGGTAAAGATTAGAATATTGTTTGTCCTGGGTGTACACAATCTGGTTCATTTGTACATTATATATGTCTATTCACGTACAGATCCTCTTCCCATGGAAGATATTACAGAGTGTTCCGTAGACCTCCCTTGCTAGATGGTCGGTCTTTTTGAGCTATGTATATAATATATATTGGTATATGTATACTACCACTAATCTTGATTTATCCCCCCACCTTTCCTTTCAGATGAGCATAGCTTGTTTTCTAAGTCTGTGAGTGTCTTTCTCTGTGGAAATATGTTCATTTGTGTCAGTCATTAGATAACGCCTATAAGTGATATCATAGGATGTAGATCTTTTGCTTTCCGACTTACCCCATGTTTTGTGACTATCTCCAGGCTCATCTGCGGTGCCTCAAAGAGCAGTGTTTCATTGTTTTCCATGGCTAATATTCCACTGTGTACATGGACCACTTCTGCTTTATCCTTTCACCTGTGGATGGACTTCTTGGTTGCTTCACTGTCTTGGATATTGTGAATAAGACTGCACTGCAGCTGTTGCAGCCTTTGTCTTCTCGATCCTGGTTTCCTCAGGTGAGAGGCCCAGTGGTGAACCTGCTGGATTGAATGGTACCTCAATTTTTACTTTCAAACGCAGCTCCTTTCTGTTCTCATTATTGGCTCTTACCACTTTACATCTCTCCAGCAGGTAGAGGGTACACAGTTCTCTAAAACCCCTTCAGCATTTATTGTTTGCAGACTTTTTGCTGATGGTCAGTCGACTAGTGTGAGTTGAAAGCTCCTTGTAGATTTTATTACATGAGTCTAATAGTTCCCGAGGTTGAGCTTTTATCCATTTTCCTTTGTTTTCAAAGAGGGTGAGTAAAACGTAACTCTATATACTACCTTCTTGAAAAATTTGCCTGTTTTGCATTTTTTTGTCCATTCCCTACTTCAGCACAATTTTTTTACGGCAGGTGTCCTTTACAGCCCTGAGTCCTTGAGAATGTTAAGTGAACATTAGCTGTGGGTTGAAAGCCGCTCTTGTGGGAAACGGCCACAAGGCGGCAGCATTTCTCCTTATCCAAATCTGGTTACTAGCGCAACAGAGACTTGATGGAATTGGTGCTCTAGGTTGTAAATTAGAACGGAATGTGCCGGGAAAAAGCCCTTTTAGTATATGTCTCAGTACTTCTTGTTCGTCTTTTTAACTTAATTTTATATTTTATCACAGCTAATTTGAATACAAAGGTTTGTTTCTTCTACGTGTGCAAGATGTGGTTCTTTCACCCCATACATGTATCTATTCTTCTTCGCATCCTTTCCCCATGTAGGTTATGACCCAATGGTGAGTAGTGTTCTCCTGCTATTCCGTAGGTGTTTGGTGATTATATATTTCGTATGGTTTGTATATCTCTGTTAACCCCAATATCGTAGTGTATGCAATCCTCACACCATTCCATTTGGTGAACAATAAGTTTTTTAATGAATCTGTGGTTGCCTTTCTCTGTGGAATTATCTTCATTGGTATCAATTTTTAGGTAACACCTAAAAGTGACATGATAGGATATGTGTCTTTTGCTTTCTCACTTACTACAAGTTCCGTGGTTACTTCTAAACTCGCCTATGGTGCTGCAAATGGCATTGTTTCATTTTTTCACTAGCGAATATTCCATCTGTATATGTTGCAGTTCTTTTTGTCCACCCATCTGTTGGTGGACTTTTTGGTTACTTCCATATCTTGGCTATTGTAATACTGTGCAAAGCAGATTTGCCTGCCTGTGTCTTTCCAATTATGTCTTGTTAGATTATACGTCCAGGAATGGGCCTGCTGGATCATATCGTAGCTCAATGTATACCTTTTATAGGCACCTCCATTCTGTTCTCATTAGTGGCTCTTTACAAGGTACGTCCCACTTAATGTTGAGGGTATGCATTTCTCCACAACACCTTCAGCATCTGTTGTTTGTAGTTTTCTTGCTGATGGTTATTCTGACCAGTGTGAGCTGATACCTCTTTGTGGTTGAATTTGCATGTGTCTCGTAATCCATTGAAATTGCGCTTTAAAGCATGTCCTTTTTATTTTTCAAGCTGTGATTACTGCTTAGTTTTTCAGAGAGTTTTCATAAAGTATGTGTCACATTTTGAAGAGTTTTGGCCATTACCTGACTCAAACATTTTGAGGGCAGGTTTCATTTACAGCCCTGCAGTACTTGTTCTTATGAAGTGACCATTAGCACAGGCTTTGAAGCTGCTTTTGCAGGTTATGGCCAGAGGGCGGCAGCCTTTCTATGTTCCCCACCCTGGTAACTAGGGAAAAGTCCTTCCAGCCTGGGGTGTTCCTCAGTTATAAATTAGAGTGGAATGTGCCCAGATAAACCCACAAATGCTGATGTTTCCTTACTTTTGTTTGTTTTCTAAATTAAATTTATATTTTTTACTGAAGTAATATTCCATTTTGTGCATGGACCACTGCTTCTTGGTGCCTTCCTCGGCTGAGGGACATTTTCCTGGCTTCCAGGTGTTGGCTATGGTAAATATTGCTGGAGTGCAGGCTTGCCAGCCTGAGACTCTTAGATTCTCATTTTCTCAGGTGATAGGCCCAGCAGTGCGTTTGATTGATTGACTGGTAGCACAGTGTTTCCCTTTTCAGAGCACCTCCTTTGTGTTTTCATTAGTGGCTCTTACGACGTCCCCCTTAGAACTGAGGGTACGCATTTCTCCACAATCCCTTCGGCATTTATTGTTGGCAGCATTTTCGCTAATGGCCCTTCCGACTGCTGTGAGCTGGTAGTTTCTTGTAATTTGGGTTTGCATGTCTTTAAAAATTCCTAAAATTCATCATTATTATATGCCTTTATCTTTTCTGTTAAAAAAATGAAAAAAATTGTGAGTACAATAGAAGTCTTGAAATCGTCTTCTTGCAAGGTTGCCCTCTTTTGAATTTTTTGGTCGATTTTCCACCCCAGGATAATTTCGGAGGGCAAGTGTCATTTACAGAACTGCAAGTTTGGTGAACATTTAGTGACCTTTAGCAATGGGTTTAAAGCTGCTGTTTTGGGAAATGGCCACAAGGAGGAAGCATTACTCCATTCCCAAACCTGGGCACGAGGGCAGCCGAGCCTTTCTGGATGTCGTGTTCCTAGGTTGTAAATTAAAATGGAATGTGCCAGGAGAAACCCCCATAAGTTTATGTCTCATTACTTCTTCTTGGTTTTTAAAATTTTTTAATCGGGATAAAGATTAGAATATTGTTTGCCCTGGGTGTACACAATCTGGTTCATTTGTACATTATATATGTCTATTCACGTACAGATCCTCTTCCCATGGAAAATATTACAGAGTGTTCCGTAGACCTCCCTTGCTAGATGGTCGGTCTTTTTGAGCTATGTATATAATATATATTGGTATATGTATACTACCACTAATCTTGATTTATCCCCCCACCTTTCCTTTCAGATGAGCATAGCTTGTTTTCTAAGTCTGTGAGTGTCTTTCTCTGTGGAAATATGTTCATTTGTGTCAGTCATTAGATAACGCCTATAAGTGATATCATAGGATGTAGGTCTTTTGCTTTCCGACTTACCCCATGTTTTGTGACTATCTCCAGGCTCATCTGCGGTGCCTCAAAGAGCAGTGTTTCATTGTTTTCCATGGCTAATATTCCACTGTGTACATGGACCACTTCTGCTTTATCCTTTCACCTGTGGATGGACATCTTGGTTGCTTCACTGTCTTGGATATTGTGAATAAGACTGCACTGCAGCTGTTGCAGCCTTTGTCTTCTCCATCCTGGTTTTCTCAGGTGAGAGGCCCAGTGGTGAACCTGCTGGATTGAATGGTACCTCAATTTTTACTTTCAAACGCAGCTCCTTTCTGTTCTCATTATTGGCTCTTACCACTTTACATCTCTCCAGCAGGTAGAGGGTACACAGTTCTCTAAAACCCCTTCAGCATTTATTGTTTGCAGACTTTTTGCTGATGGTCAGTCGACTAGTGTGAGTTGAAAGCTCCTTGTAGATTTTATTACATGAGTCTAATAGTTCCCGAGGTTGAGCTTTTATCCATTTTCCTTTGTTTTCAAAGAGGGTGAGTAAAACGTAACTCTATATACTACCTTCTTGAAAAATTTGCCTGTTTTGCATTTTTTTGTCCATTCCCTACTTCAGCACAATTTTTTTACGGCAGGTGTCCTTTACAGCCCTGAGTCCTTGAGAATGTTAAGTGAACATTAGCTGTGGGTTGAAAGCCGCTCTTGTGGGAAACGGCCACAAGGCGGCAGCATTTCTCCTTATCCAAATCTGGTTACTAGCGCAACAGAGACTTGATGGAATTGGTGCTCTAGGTTGTAAATTAGAACGGAATGTGCCGGGAAAAAGCCCTTTTAGTATATGTCTCAGTACTTCTTGTTCGTCTTTTTAACTTAATTTTATATTTTATCACAGCTAATTTGAATACAAAGGTTTGTTTCTTCTACGTGTGCAAGATGTGGTTCTTTCACCCCTATACACGTATCTATTCTTCTTCGCATCCTTTCCCCATGTAGGTTATGACCCAATGTTGAGTAGTGTTCTCCTGCTATTCCGTAGGTGTTTGGTGATTATATATTTCGTATGGTTTGTATATCTCTGTTAACCCCAATATCGTAGTGTATGCAATCCTCACACCATTCCATTTGGTGAACAATAAGTTTTTTAATGAATCTGTGGTTGCCTTTCTCTGTGGAATTATCTTCATTGGTATCAATTTTTAGGTAACACCTAAAAGTGACATGATAGGATATGTGTCTTTTGCTTTCTCACTTACTACAAGTTCTGTGGTTACTTCTAAACTCGCCTATGGTGCTGCAAATGGCATTGTATCATTTTTTCACTAGCGAATATTCCATCTGTATATGTTGCAGTTCTTTTTGTCCACCCATCTGTTGGTGGACTTTTTGGTTACTTCCATATCTTGGCTATTGTAATACTGTGCAAAGCAGATTTGCCTGCCTGTGTCTTTCCAATTATGTCTTGTTAGATTATACGTCCAGGAATGGGCCTGCTGGATCATATCGTAGCTCAATGTATACCTTTTATAGGCACCTCCATTCTGTTCTCATTAGTGGCTCTTTACAAGGTACGTCCCACTTAATGTTGAGGGTATGCATTTCTCCACAACACCTTCAGCATCTGTTGTTTGTAGTTTTCTTGCTGATGGTTATTCTGACCAGTGTGAGCTGATACCTCTTTGTGGTTGAATTTGCATGTGTCTCGTAATCCATTGAAATTGAGCTTTAAAGCATGTCCTTTTTATTTTTCAAGCTGTGATTACTGCTTAGTTCTTCAGAGAGGTTTCTTAAAGTATGTGTCACATTTTGAAGAGTTTTGGCCATTACCTCACTCAAACATTTTGAGGGCAGGTTTCATTTACAGCCCTGCAGTACTTGTTCTTATGAAGTGACCATTAGCACAGGCTTTGAAGCTGCTTTGGCAGGTTATGGCCAGAGGGCGGCAGCCTTTCTATGTTCCCCACCCTGGTAACTAGGGAAAAAGTCCTTCCAGCCTGGGGTGTTCCTCAGTTATAAATTAGAGTGGAATGTGCCCAGATAAACCCACAAATGCTGATGTTTCCTTACTTTTGTTTGTTTTCTAAATTAAATTTATATTTTTTACTGAAGTAATATTCCATTTTGTGCATGGACCACTGCTTCTTGGTGCCTTCCTCGGCTGAGGGACATTTTCCTGGCTTCCAGGTGTTGGCTATGGTAAATATTGCTGGAGTGCAGGCTTGCCAGCCTGAGACTCTTAGATTCTCATTTTCTCAGGTGATAGGCCCAGCAGTGCGTGTGATTGATTGACTGGTAGCACAGTGTTTCCCTTTTCAGAGCACCTCCTTTGTGTTTTCATTAGTGGCTCTTACGACGTCCCCCTTAGAACTGAGGGTACGCATTTCTCCACAATCCCTTCGGCATTTATTGTTGGCAGCATTTTCGCTAATGGCCCTTCCGACTGCTGTGAGCTGGTAGTTTCTTGTAATTTGGGTTTGCATGTCTTTAAAAATTCCTAAAATTCATCATTATTATATGCCTTTATCTTTTCTGTTAAAAAAATGAAAAAAATTGTGAGTACAATAGAAGTCTTGAAATCGTCTTCTTGCAAGGTTGCCCTCTTTTGAATTTTTTGGTCGATTTCCCACCCCAGGATAATTTCGGAGGGCAAGTGTCATTTACAGAACTGCAAGTTTGGTGAACATTTAGTGACCTTTAGCAATGGGTTTAAAGCTGCTGTTTTGGGAAATGGCCACAAGGAGGAAGCATTACTCCATTCCCAAACCTGGGCACGAGGGCAGCCGAGCCTTTCTGGATGTCGTGTTCCTAGGTTGTAAATTAAAATGGAATGTGCCAGGAGAAATCCCCATAAGTTTATGTCTCATTACTTCTTCTTGGTTTCTAAAATTTTTTAATCGGGGTAAAGATTAGAATATTGTTTGTCCTGGGTGTACACAATCTGGTTCATTTGTACATTATATATGTCTATTCACGTACAGATCCTCTTCCCATGGAAAATATTACAGAGTGTTCCGTAGACCTCCCTTGCTAGATGGTCGGTCTTTTTGAGCTATGTATATAATATATATTGGTATATGTATACTACCACTAATCTTGATTTATCCCCCCACCTTTCCTTTCAGATGAGCATAGCTTGTTTTCTAAGTCTGTGAGTGTCTTTCTCTGTGGAAATATGTTCATTTGTGTCAGTCATTAGATAACGCCTATAAGTGATATCATAGGATGTAGATCTTTTGCTTTCCGACTTACCCCATGTTTTGTGACTATCTCCAGGCTCATCTGCGGTGCCTCAAAGAGCAGTGTTTCATTGTTTTCCATGGCTAATATTCCACTGTGTACATGGACCACTTCTGCTTTATCCTTTCACCTGTGGATGGACTTCTTGGTTGCTTCACTGTCTTGGATATTGTGAATAAGACTGCACTGCAGCTGTTGCAGCCTTTGTCTTCTCGATCCTGGTTTCCTCAGGTGAGAGGCCCAGTGGTGAACCTGCTGGATTGAATGGTACCTCAATTTTTACTTTCAAACGCAGCTCCTTTCTGTTCTCATTATTGGCTCTTACCACTTTACATCTCTCCAGCAGGTAGAGGGTACACAGTTCTCTAAAACCCCTTCAGCATTTATTGTTTGCAGACTTTTTGCTGATGGTCAGTCGACTAGTGTGAGTTGAAAGCTCCTTGTAGATTTTATTACATGAGTCTAATAGTTCCCGAGGTTGAGCTTTTATCCATTTTCCTTTGTTTTCAAAGAGGGTGAGTAAAACGTAACTCTATATACTACCTTCTTGAAAAATTTGCCTGTTTTGCATTTTTTTGTCCATTCCCTACTTCAGCACAATTTTTTTACGGCAGGTGTCCTTTACAGCCCTGAGTCCTTGAGAATGTTAAGTGAACATTAGCTGTGGGTTGAAAGCCGCTCTTGTGGGAAACGGCCACAAGGCGGCAGCATTTCTCCTTATCCAAATCTGGTTACTAGCGCAACAGAGACTTGATGGAATTGGTGCTCTAGGTTGTAAATTAGAACGGAATGTGCCGGGAAAAAGCCCTTTTAGTATATGTCTCAGTACTTCTTGTTCGTCTTTTTAACTTAATTTTATATTTTATCACAGCTAATTTGAATACAAAGGTTTGTTTCTTCTACGTGTGCAAGATGTGGTTCTTTCACCCCATACATGTATCTATTCTTCTTCGCATCCTTTCCCCATGTAGGTTATGACCCAATGGTGAGTAGTGTTCTCCTGCTATTCCGTAGGTGTTTGGTGATTATATATTTCGTATGGTTTGTATATCTCTGTTAACCCCAATATCGTAGTGTATGCAATCCTCACACCATTCCATTTGGTGAACAATAAGTTTTTTAATGAATCTGTGGTTGCCTTTCTCTGTGGAATTATCTTCATTGGTATCAATTTTTAGGTAACACCTAAAAGTGACATGATAGGATATGTGTCTTTTGCTTTCTCACTTACTACAAGTTCCGTGGTTACTTCTAAACTCGCCTATGGTGCTGCAAATGGCATTGTTTCATTTTTTCACTAGCGAATATTCCATCTGTATATGTTGCAGTTCTTTTTGTCCACCCATCTGTTGGTGGACTTTTTGGTTACTTCCATATCTTGGCTATTGTAATACTGTGCAAAGCAGATTTGCCTGCCTGTGTCTTTCCAATTATGTCTTGTTAGATTATACGTCCAGGAATGGGCCTGCTGGATCATATCGTAGCTCAATGTATACCTTTTATAGGCACCTCCATTCTGTTCTCATTAGTGGCTCTTTACAAGGTACGTCCCACTTAATGTTGAGGGTATGCATTTCTCCACAACACCTTCAGCATCTGTTGTTTGTAGTTTTCTTGCTGATGGTTATTCTGACCAGTGTGAGCTGATACCTCTTTGTGGTTGAATTTGCATGTGTCTCGTAATCCATTGAAATTGCGCTTTAAAGCATGTCCTTTTTATTTTTCAAGCTGTGATTACTGCTTAGTTTTTCAGAGAGTTTTCATAAAGTATGTGTCACATTTTGAAGAGTTTTGGCCATTACCTGACTCAAACATTTTGAGGGCAGGTTTCATTTACAGCCCTGCAGTACTTGTTCTTATGAAGTGACCATTAGCACAGGCTTTGAAGCTGCTTTTGCAGGTTATGGCCAGAGGGCGGCAGCCTTTCTATGTTCCCCACCCTGGTAACTAGGGAAAAGTCCTTCCAGCCTGGGGTGTTCCTCAGTTATAAATTAGAGTGGAATGTGCCCAGATAAACCCACAAATGCTGATGTTTCCTTACTTTTGTTTGTTTTCTAAATTAAATTTATATTTTTTACTGAAGTAATATTCCATTTTGTGCATGGACCACTGCTTCTTGGTGCCTTCCTCGGCTGAGGGACATTTTCCTGGCTTCCAGGTGTTGGCTATGGTAAATATTGCTGGAGTGCAGGCTTGCCAGCCTGAGACTCTTAGATTCTCATTTTCTCAGGTGATAGGCCCAGCAGTGCGTTTGATTGATTGACTGGTAGCACAGTGTTTCCCTTTTCAGAGCACCTCCTTTGTGTTTTCATTAGTGGCTCTTACGACGTCCCCCTTAGAACTGAGGGTACGCATTTCTCCACAATCCCTTCGGCATTTATTGTTGGCAGCATTTTCGCTAATGGCCCTTCCGACTGCTGTGAGCTGGTAGTTTCTTGTAATTTGGGTTTGCATGTCTTTAAAAATTCCTAAAATTCATCATTATTATATGCCTTTATCTTTTCTGTTAAAAAAATGAAAAAAATTGTGAGTACAATAGAAGTCTTGAAATCGTCTTCTTGCAAGGTTGCCCTCTTTTGAATTTTTTGGTCGATTTTCCACCCCAGGATAATTTCGGAGGGCAAGTGTCATTTACAGAACTGCAAGTTTGGTGAACATTTAGTGACCTTTAGCAATGGGTTTAAAGCTGCTGTTTTGGGAAATGGCCACAAGGAGGAAGCATTACTCCATTCCCAAACCTGGGCACGAGGGCAGCCGAGCCTTTCTGGATGTCGTGTTCCTAGGTTGTAAATTAAAATGGAATGTGCCAGGAGAAACCCCCATAAGTTTATGTCTCATTACTTCTTCTTGGTTTTTAAAATTTTTTAATCGGGATAAAGATTAGAATATTGTTTGCCCTGGGTGTACACAATCTGGTTCATTTGTACATTATATATGTCTATTCACGTACAGATCCTCTTCCCATGGAAAATATTACAGAGTGTTCCGTAGACCTCCCTTGCTAGATGGTCGGTCTTTTTGAGCTATGTATATAATATATATTGGTATATGTATACTACCACTAATCTTGATTTATCCCCCCACCTTTCCTTTCAGATGAGCATAGCTTGTTTTCTAAGTCTGTGAGTGTCTTTCTCTGTGGAAATATGTTCATTTGTGTCAGTCATTAGATAACGCCTATAAGTGATATCATAGGATGTAGGTCTTTTGCTTTCCGACTTACCCCATGTTTTGTGACTATCTCCAGGCTCATCTGCGGTGCCTCAAAGAGCAGTGTTTCATTGTTTTCCATGGCTAATATTCCACTGTGTACATGGACCACTTCTGCTTTATCCTTTCACCTGTGGATGGACATCTTGGTTGCTTCACTGTCTTGGATATTGTGAATAAGACTGCACTGCAGCTGTTGCAGCCTTTGTCTTCTCCATCCTGGTTTTCTCAGGTGAGAGGCCCAGTGGTGAACCTGCTGGATTGAATGGTACCTCAATTTTTACTTTCAAACGCAGCTCCTTTCTGTTCTCATTATTGGCTCTTACCACTTTACATCTCTCCAGCAGGTAGAGGGTACACAGTTCTCTAAAACCCCTTCAGCATTTATTGTTTGCAGACTTTTTGCTGATGGTCAGTCGACTAGTGTGAGTTGAAAGCTCCTTGTAGATTTTATTACATGAGTCTAATAGTTCCCGAGGTTGAGCTTTTATCCATTTTCCTTTGTTTTCATAGAGGGTGAGTAAAACGTAACTCTATATACTACCTTCTTGAAAAATTTGCCTGTTTTGCATTTTTTTGTCCATTCCCTACTTCAGCACAATTTTTTTACGGCAGGTGTCCTTTACAGCCCTGAGTCCTTGAGAATGTTAAGTGAACATTAGCTGTGGGTTGAAAGCCGCTCTTGTGGGAAACGGCCACAAGGCGGCAGCATTTCTCCTTATCCAAATCTGGTTACTAGCGCAACAGAGACTTGATGGAATTGGTGCTCTAGGTTGTAAATTAGAACGGAATGTGCCGGGAAAAAGCCCTTTTAGTATATGTCTCAGTACTTCTTGTTCGTCTTTTTAACTTAATTTTATATTTTATCACAGCTAATTTGAATACAAAGGTTTGTTTCTTCTACGTGTGCAAGATGTGGTTCTTTCACCCCTATACACGTATCTATTCTTCTTCGCATCCTTTCCCCATGTAGGTTATGACCCAATGGTGAGTAGTGTTCTCCTGCTATTCCGTAGGTGTTTGGTGATTATATATTTCATATGGTTTGTATATCTCTGTTAACCCCAATATCGTAGTGTATCCAATCCTCACACCATTCCATTTGGTGAACAATAAGTTTTTTTAATGAATCTGTGGTTGCCTTTCTCTGTGGAATTATCTTCATTGGTATCAATTTTTAGGTAACACCTAAAAGTGACATGATAGGATATGTGTCTTTTGCTTTCTCACTTACTACAAGTTCCGTGGTTACTTCTAAACTCGCCTATGGTGCTGCAAATGGCATTGTTTCATTTTTTCACTAGCGAATATTCCATCTGTATATGTTGCAGTTCTTTTTGTCCACCCATCTGTTGGTGGACTTTTTGGTTACTTCCATATCTTGGCTATTGTAATACTGTGCAAAGCAGATTTGCCTGCCTGTGTCTTTCCAATTATGTCTTGTTAGATTATACGTCCAGGAATGGGCCTGCTGGATCATATCGTAGCTCAATGTATACCTTTTATAGGCACCTCCATTCTGTTCTCATTAGTGGCTCTTTACAAGGTACGTCCCACTTAATGTTGAGGGTATGCATTTCTCCACAACACCTTCAGCATCTGTTGTTTGTAGTTTTCTTGCTGATGGTTATTCTGACCAGTGTGAGCTGATACCTCTTTGTGGTTGAATTTGCATGTGTCTCGTAATCCATTGAAATTGAGCTTTAAAGCATGTCCTTTTTATTTTTCAAGCTGTGATTACTGCTTAGTTCTTCAGAGAGGTTTCTTAAAGTATGTGTCACATTTTGAAGAGTTTTGGCCATTACCTCACTCAAACATTTTGAGGGCAGGTTTCATTTACAGCCCTGCAGTACTTGTTCTTATGAAGTGACCATTAGCACAGGCTTTGAAGCTGCTTTTGCAGGTTATGGCCAGAGGGCGGCAGCCTTTCTATGTTCCCCACCCTGGTAACTAGGGAAAAGTCCTTCCAGCCTGGGGTGTTCCTCAGTTATAAATTAGAGTGGAATGTGCCCAGATAAACCCACAAATGCTGATGTTTCCTTACTTTTGTTTGTTTTCTAAATTAAATTTATATTTTTTACTGAAGTAATATTCCATTTTGTGCATGGACCACTGCTTCTTGGTGCCTTCCTCGGCTGAGGGACATTTTCCTGGCTTCCAGGTGTTGGCTATGGTAAATATTGCTGGAGTGCAGGCTTGGCAGCCTGAGACTCTTAGATTCTCATTTTCTCAGGTGATAGGCCCAGCAGTGCGTGTGATTGATTGACTGGTAGCACAGTGTTTCCCTTTTCAGAGCACCTCCTTTGTGTTTTCATTAGTGGCTCTTACGACGTCCCCCTTAGAACTGAGGGTACGCATTTCTCCACAATCCCTTCGGCATTTATCGTTTGCAGCATTTTCGCTAATGGCCCTTCCGACTGCTGTGAGCTGGTAGTTTCTTGTAATTTGGGTTTGCATGTCTTTAAAAATTCCTAAAATTCATCATTATTATATGCCTTTATCTTTTCTGTTAAAAAAATGAAAAAAATTGTGAGTACAATAGAAGTCTTGAAATCGTCTTCTTGCAAGGTTGCCCTCTTTTGAATTTTTTGGTCGATTTTCCACCCCAGGATAATTTCGGAGGGCAAGTGTCATTTACAGAACTGCAAGTTTGGTGAACATTTAGTGACCTTTAGCAATGGGTTTAAAGCTGCTGTTTTGGGAAATGGCCACAAGGAGGAAGCATTACTCCATTCCCAAACCTGGGCACGAGGGCAGCCGAGCCTTTCTGGATGTCGTGTTCCTAGGTTGTAAATTAAAATGGAATGTGCCAGGAGAAATCCCCATAAGTTTATGTCTCATTACTTCTTCTTGGTTTCTAAAATTTTTTAATCGGGGTAAAGATTAGAATATTGTTTGTCCTGGGTGTACACAATCTGGTTCATTTGTACATTATATATGTCTATTCACGTACAGATCCTCTTCCCATGGAAAATATTACAGAGTGTTCCGTAGACCTCCCTTGCTAGATGGTCGGTCTTTTTGAGCTATGTATATAATATATATTGGTATATGTATACTACCACTAATCTTGATTTATCCCCCCACCTTTCCTTTCAGATGAGCATAGCTTGTTTTCTAAGTCTGTGAGTGTCTTTCTCTGTGGAAATATGTTCATTTGTGTCAGTCATTAGATAACGCCTATAAGTGATATCATAGGATGTAGATCTTTTGCTTTCCGACTTACCCCATGTTTTGTGACTATCTCCAGGCTCATCTGCGGTGCCTCAAAGAGCAGTGTTTCATTGTTTTCCATGGCTAATATTCCACTGTGTACATGGACCACTTCTGCTTTATCCTTTCACCTGTGGATGGACATCTTGGTTGCTTCACTGTCTTGGATATTGTGAATAAGACTGCACTGCAGCTGTTGCAGCCTTTGTCTTCTCGATCCTGGTTTCCTCAGGTGAGAGGCCCAGTGGTGAACCTGCTGGATTGAATGGTACCTCAATTTTTACTTTCAAACGCAGCTCCTTTCTGTTCTCATTATTGGCTCTTACCACTTTACATCTCTCCAGCAGGTAGAGGGTACACAGTTCTCTAAAACCCCTTCAGCATTTATTGTTTGCAGACTTTTTGCTGATGGTCAGTCGACTAGTGTGAGTTGAAAGCTCCTTGTAGATTTTATTACATGAGTCTAATAGTTCCCGAGGTTGAGCTTTTATCCATTTTCCTTTGTTTTCAAAGAGGGTGAGTAAAACGTAACTCTATATACTACCTTCTTGAAAAATTTGCCTGTTTTGCATTTTTTTGTCCATTCCCTACTTCAGCACAATTTTTTTACGGCAGGTGTCCTTTACAGCCCTGAGTCCTTGAGAATGTTAAGTGAACATTAGCTGTGGGTTGAAAGCCGCTCTTGTGGGAAACGGCCACAAGGCGGCAGCATTTCTCCTTATCCAAATCTGGTTACTAGCGCAACAGAGACTTGATGGAATTGGTGCTCTAGGTTGTAAATTAGAACGGAATGTGCCGGGAAAAAGCCCTTTTAGTATATGTCTCAGTACTTCTTGTTCGTCTTTTTAACTTAATTTTATATTTTATCACAGCTAATTTGAATACAAAGGTTTGTTTCTTCTACGTGTGCAAGATGTGGTTCTTTCACCCCATACATGTATCTATTCTTCTTCGCATCCTTTCCCCATGTAGGTTATGACCCAATGGTGAGTAGTGTTCTCCTGCTATTCCGTAGGTGTTTGGTGATTATATATTTCGTATGGTTTGTATATCTCTGTTAACCCCAATATCGTAGTGTATGCAATCCTCACACCATTCCATTTGGTGAACAATAAGTTTTTTAATGAATCTGTGGTTGCCTTTCTCTGTGGAATTATCTTCATTGGTATCAATTTTTAGGTAACACCTAAAAGTGACATGATAGGATATGTGTCTTTTGCTTTCTCACTTACTACAAGTTCCGTGGTTACTTCTAAACTCGCCTATGGTGCTGCAAATGGCATTGTTTCATTTTTTCACTAGCGAATATTCCATCTGTATATGTTGCAGTTCTTTTTGTCCACCCATCTGTTGGTGGACTTTTTGGTTACTTCCATATCTTGGCTATTGTAATACTGTGCAAAGCAGATTTGCCTGCCTGTGTCTTTCCAATTATGTCTTGTTAGATTATACGTCCAGGAATGGGCCTGCTGGATCATATCGTAGCTCAATGTATACCTTTTATAGGCACCTCCATTCTGTTCTCATTAGTGGCTCTTTACAAGGTACGTCCCACTTAATGTTGAGGGTATGCATTTCTCCACAACACCTTCAGCATCTGTTGTTTGTAGTTTTCTTGCTGATGGTTATTCTGACCAGTGTGAGCTGATACCTCTTTGTGGTTGAATTTGCATGTGTCTCGTAATCCATTGAAATTGCGCTTTAAAGCATGTCCTTTTTATTTTTCAAGCTGTGATTACTGCTTAGTTTTTCAGAGAGTTTTCATAAAGTATGTGTCACATTTTGAAGAGTTTTGGCCATTACCTGACTCAAACATTTTGAGGGCAGGTTTCATTTACAGCCCTGCAGTACTTGTTCTTATGAAGTGACCATTAGCACAGGCTTTGAAGCTGCTTTTGCAGGTTATGGCCAGAGGGCGGCAGCCTTTCTATGTTCCCCACCCTGGTAACTAGGGAAAAGTCCTTCCAGCCTGGGGTGTTCCTCAGTTATAAATTAGAGTGGAATGTGCCCAGATAAACCCACAAATGCTGATGTTTCCTTACTTTTGTTTGTTTTCTAAATTAAATTTATATTTTTTACTGAAGTAATATTCCATTTTGTGCATGGACCACTGCTTCTTGGTGCCTTCCTCGGCTGAGGGACATTTTCCTGGCTTCCAGGTGTTGGCTATGGTAAATATTGCTGGAGTGCAGGCTTGCCAGCCTGAGACTCTTAGATTCTCATTTTCTCAGGTGATAGGCCCAGCAGTGCGTTTGATTGATTGACTGGTAGCACAGTGTTTCCCTTTTCAGAGCACCTCCTTTGTGTTTTCATTAGTGGCTCTTACGACGTCCCCCTTAGAACTGAGGGTACGCATTTCTCCACAATCCCTTCGGCATTTATTGTTGGCAGCATTTTCGCTAATGGCCCTTCCGACTGCTGTGAGCTGGTAGTTTCTTGTAATTTGGGTTTGCATGTCTTTAAAAATTCCTAAAATTCATCATTATTATATGCCTTTATCTTTTCTGTTAAAAAAATGAAAAAAATTGTGAGTACAATAGAAGTCTTGAAATCGTCTTCTTGCAAGGTTGCCCTCTTTTGAATTTTTTGGTCGATTTTCCACCCCAGGATAATTTCGGAGGGCAAGTGTCATTTACAGAACTGCAAGTTTGGTGAACATTTAGTGACCTTTAGCAATGGGTTTAAAGCTGCTGTTTTGGGAAATGGCCACAAGGAGGAAGCATTACTCCATTCCCAAACCTGGGCACGAGGGCAGCCGAGCCTTTCTGGATGTCGTGTTCCTAGGTTGTAAATTAAAATGGAATGTGCCAGGAGAAACCCCCATAAGTTTATGTCTCATTACTTCTTCTTGGTTTTTAAAATTTTTTAATCGGGATAAAGATTAGAATATTGTTTGCCCTGGGTGTACACAATCTGGTTCATTTGTACATTATATATGTCTATTCACGTACAGATCCTCTTCCCATGGAAAATATTACAGAGTGTTCCGTAGACCTCCCTTGCTAGATGGTCGGTCTTTTTGAGCTATGTATATAATATATATTGGTATATGTATACTACCACTAATCTTGATTTATCCCCCCACCTTTCCTTTCAGATGAGCATAGCTTGTTTTCTAAGTCTGTGAGTGTCTTTCTCTGTGGAAATATGTTCATTTGTGTCAGTCATTAGATAACGCCTATAAGTGATATCATAGGATGTAGGTCTTTTGCTTTCCGACTTACCCCATGTTTTGTGACTATCTCCAGGCTCATCTGCGGTGCCTCAAAGAGCAGTGTTTCATTGTTTTCCATGGCTAATATTCCACTGTGTACATGGACCACTTCTGCTTTATCCTTTCACCTGTGGATGGACATCTTGGTTGCTTCACTGTCTTGGATATTGTGAATAAGACTGCACTGCAGCTGTTGCAGCCTTTGTCTTCTCCATCCTGGTTTTCTCAGGTGAGAGGCCCAGTGGTGAACCTGCTGGATTGAATGGTACCTCAATTTTTACTTTCAAACGCAGCTCCTTTCTGTTCTCATTATTGGCTCTTACCACTTTACATCTCTCCAGCAGGTAGAGGGTACACAGTTCTCTAAAACCCCTTCAGCATTTATTGTTTGCAGACTTTTTGCTGATGGTCAGTCGACTAGTGTGAGTTGAAAGCTCCTTGTAGATTTTATTACATGAGTCTAATAGTTCCCGAGGTTGAGCTTTTATCCATTTTCCTTTGTTTTCATAGAGGGTGAGTAAAACGTAACTCTATATACTACCTTCTTGAAAAATTTGCCTGTTTTGCATTTTTTTGTCCATTCCCTACTTCAGCACAATTTTTTTACGGCAGGTGTCCTTTACAGCCCTGAGTCCTTGAGAATGTTAAGTGAACATTAGCTGTGGGTTGAAAGCCGCTCTTGTGGGAAACGGCCACAAGGCGGCAGCATTTCTCCTTATCCAAATCTGGTTACTAGCGCAACAGAGACTTGATGGAATTGGTGCTCTAGGTTGTAAATTAGAACGGAATGTGCCGGGAAAAAGCCCTTTTAGTATATGTCTCAGTACTTCTTGTTCGTCTTTTTAACTTAATTTTATATTTTATCACAGCTAATTTGAATACAAAGGTTTGTTTCTTCTACGTGTGCAAGATGTGGTTCTTTCACCCCTATACACGTATCTATTCTTCTTCGCATCCTTTCCCCATGTAGGTTATGACCCAATGGTGAGTAGTGTTCTCCTGCTATTCCGTAGGTGTTTGGTGATTATATATTTCATATGGTTTGTATATCTCTGTTAACCCCAATATCGTAGTGTATCCAATCCTCACACCATTCCATTTGGTGAACAATAAGTTTTTTTAATGAATCTGTGGTTGCCTTTCTCTGTGGAATTATCTTCATTGGTATCAATTTTTAGGTAACACCTAAAAGTGACATGATAGGATATGTGTCTTTTGCTTTCTCACTTACTACAAGTTCCGTGGTTACTTCTAAACTCGCCTATGGTGCTGCAAATGGCATTGTTTCATTTTTTCACTAGCGAATATTCCATCTGTATATGTTGCAGTTCTTTTTGTCCACCCATCTGTTGGTGGACTTTTTGGTTACTTCCATATCTTGGCTATTGTAATACTGTGCAAAGCAGATTTGCCTGCCTGTGTCTTTCCAATTATGTCTTGTTAGATTATACGTCCAGGAATGGGCCTGCTGGATCATATCGTAGCTCAATGTATACCTTTTATAGGCACCTCCATTCTGTTCTCATTAGTGGCTCTTTACAAGGTACGTCCCACTTAATGTTGAGGGTATGCATTTCTCCACAACACCTTCAGCATCTGTTGTTTGTAGTTTTCTTGCTGATGGTTATTCTGACCAGTGTGAGCTGATACCTCTTTGTGGTTGAATTTGCATGTGTCTCGTAATCCATTGAAATTGAGCTTTAAAGCATGTCCTTTTTATTTTTCAAGCTGTGATTACTGCTTAGTTCTTCAGAGAGGTTTCTTAAAGTATGTGTCACATTTTGAAGAGTTTTGGCCATTACCTCACTCAAACATTTTGAGGGCAGGTTTCATTTACAGCCCTGCAGTACTTGTTCTTATGAAGTGACCATTAGCACAGGCTTTGAAGCTGCTTTTGCAGGTTATGGCCAGAGGGCGGCAGCCTTTCTATGTTCCCCACCCTGGTAACTAGGGAAAAGTCCTTCCAGCCTGGGGTGTTCCTCAGTTATAAATTAGAGTGGAATGTGCCCAGATAAACCCACAAATGCTGATGTTTCCTTACTTTTGTTTGTTTTCTAAATTAAATTTATATTTTTTACTGAAGTAATATTCCATTTTGTGCATGGACCACTGCTTCTTGGTGCCTTCCTCGGCTGAGGGACATTTTCCTGGCTTCCAGGTGTTGGCTATGGTAAATATTGCTGGAGTGCAGGCTTGGCAGCCTGAGACTCTTAGATTCTCATTTTCTCAGGTGATAGGCCCAGCAGTGCGTGTGATTGATTGACTGGTAGCACAGTGTTTCCCTTTTCAGAGCACCTCCTTTGTGTTTTCATTAGTGGCTCTTACGACGTCCCCCTTAGAACTGAGGGTACGCATTTCTCCACAATCCCTTCGGCATTTATCGTTTGCAGCATTTTCGCTAATGGCCCTTCCGACTGCTGTGAGCTGGTAGTTTCTTGTAATTTGGGTTTGCATGTCTTTAAAAATTCCTAAAATTCATCATTATTATATGCCTTTATCTTTTCTGTTAAAAAAATGAAAAAAATTGTGAGTACAATAGAAGTCTTGAAATCGTCTTCTTGCAAGGTTGCCCTCTTTTGAATTTTTTGGTCGATTTTCCACCCCAGGATAATTTCGGAGGGCAAGTGTCATTTACAGAACTGCAAGTTTGGTGAACATTTAGTGACCTTTAGCAATGGGTTTAAAGCTGCTGTTTTGGGAAATGGCCACAAGGAGGAAGCATTACTCCATTCCCAAACCTGGGCACGAGGGCAGCCGAGCCTTTCTGGATGTCGTGTTCCTAGGTTGTAAATTAAAATGGAATGTGCCAGGAGAAATCCCCATAAGTTTATGTCTCATTACTTCTTCTTGGTTTCTAAAATTTTTTAATCGGGGTAAAGATTAGAATATTGTTTGTCCTGGGTGTACACAATCTGGTTCATTTGTACATTATATATGTCTATTCACGTACAGATCCTCTTCCCATGGAAAATATTACAGAGTGTTCCGTAGACCTCCCTTGCTAGATGGTCGGTCTTTTTGAGCTATGTATATAATATATATTGGTATATGTATACTACCACTAATCTTGATTTATCCCCCCACCTTTCCTTTCAGATGAGCATAGCTTGTTTTCTAAGTCTGTGAGTGTCTTTCTCTGTGGAAATATGTTCATTTGTGTCAGTCATTAGATAACGCCTATAAGTGATATCATAGGATGTAGATCTTTTGCTTTCCGACTTACCCCATGTTTTGTGACTATCTCCAGGCTCATCTGCGGTGCCTCAAAGAGCAGTGTTTCATTGTTTTCCATGGCTAATATTCCACTGTGTACATGGACCACTTCTGCTTTATCCTTTCACCTGTGGATGGACATCTTGGTTGCTTCACTGTCTTGGATATTGTGAATAAGACTGCACTGCAGCTGTTGCAGCCTTTGTCTTCTCGATCCTGGTTTCCTCAGGTGAGAGGCCCAGTGGTGAACCTGCTGGATTGAATGGTACCTCAATTTTTACTTTCAAACGCAGCTCCTTTCTGTTCTCATTATTGGCTCTTACCACTTTACATCTCTCCAGCAGGTAGAGGGTACACAGTTCTCTAAAACCCCTTCAGCATTTATTGTTTGCAGACTTTTTGCTGATGGTCAGTCGACTAGTGTGAGTTGAAAGCTCCTTGTAGATTTTATTACATGAGTCTAATAGTTCCCGAGGTTGAGCTTTTATCCATTTTCCTTTGTTTTCAAAGAGGGTGAGTAAAACGTAACTCTATATACTACCTTCTTGAAAAATTTGCCTGTTTTGCATTTTTTTGTCCATTCCCTACTTCAGCACAATTTTTTTACGGCAGGTGTCCTTTACAGCCCTGAGTCCTTGAGAATGTTAAGTGAACATTAGCTGTGGGTTGAAAGCCGCTCTTGTGGGAAACGGCCACAAGGCGGCAGCATTTCTCCTTATCCAAATCTGGTTACTAGCGCAACAGAGACTTGATGGAATTGGTGCTCTAGGTTGTAAATTAGAACGGAATGTGCCGGGAAAAAGCCCTTTTAGTATATGTCTCAGTACTTCTTGTTCGTCTTTTTAACTTAATTTTATATTTTATCACAGCTAATTTGAATACAAAGGTTTGTTTCTTCTATGTGTGCAAGATGTGGTTCTTTCACCCCATACATGTATCTATTCTTCTTCGCATCCTTTCCCCATGTAGGTTATGACCCAATGTTGAGTAGTGTTCTCCTGCTATTCCGTAGGTGTTTGGTGATTATATATTTCGTATGGTTTGTATATCTCTGTTAACCCCAATATCGTAGTGTATGCAATCCTCACACCATTCCATTTGGTGAACAATAAGTTTTTTAATGAATCTGTGGTTGCCTTTCTCTGTGGAATTATCTTCATTGGTATCAATTTTTAGGTAACACCTAAAAGTGACATGATAGGATATGTGTCTTTTGCTTTCTCACTTACTACAAGTTCCGTGGTTACTTCTAAACTCTCCTATGGTGCTGCAAATGGCATTGTTTCATTTTTTCACTAGCGAATATTCCATCTGTATATGTTGCAGTTCTTTTTGTCCACCCATCTGTTGGTGGACTTTTTGGTTACTTCCATATCTTGGCTATTGTAATACTGTGCAAAGCAGATTTGCCTGCCTGTGTCTTTCCAATTATGTCTTGTTAGATTATACGTCCAGGAATGGGCCTGCTGGATCATATCGTAGCTCAATGTATACCTTTTATAGGCACCTCCATTCTGTTCTCATTAGTGGCTCTTTACAAGGTACGTCCCACTTAATGTTGAGGGTATGCATTTCTCCACAACACCTTCAGCATCTGTTGTTTGTAGTTTTCTTGCTGATGGTTATTCTGACCAGTGTGAGCTGATACCTCTTTGTGGTTGAATTTGCATGTGTCTCGTAATCCATTGAAATTGCGCTTTAAAGCATGTCCTTTTTATTTTTCAATCTGTGATTACTGCTTAGTTTTTCAGAGAGTTTTCATAAAGTATGTGTCACATTTTGAAGAGTTTTGGCCATTACCTCACTCAAACATTTTGAGGGCAGGTTTCATTTACAGCCCTGCAGTACTTGTTCTTATGAAGTGACCATTAGCACAGGCTTTGAAGCTGCTTTTGCAGGTTATGGCCAGAGGGCGGCAGCCTTTCTATGTTCCCCACCCTGGTAACTTGGGAAAAGTCCTTCCAGCCTGGGGTGTTCCTCAGTTATAAATTAGAGTGGAATGTGCCCAGATAAACCCACAAATGCTGATGTTTCCTTACTTTTGTTTGTTTTCTAAATTAAATTTATATTTTTTACTGAAGTAATATTCCATTTTGTGCATGGACCACTGCTTCTTGGTGCCTTCCTCGGCTGAGGGACATTTTCCTGGCTTCCAGGTGTTGGCTATGGTAAATATTGCTGGAGTGCAGGCTTGCCAGCCTGAGACTCTTAGATTCTCATTTTCTCAGGTGATAGGCCCAGCAGTGCGTTTGATTGATTGACTGGTAGCACAGTGTTTCCCTTTTCAGAGCACCTCCTTTGTGTTTTCATTAGTGGCTCTTACGACGTCCCCCTTAGAACTGAGGGTACGCATTTCTCCACAATCCCTTCGGCATTTATTGTTGGCAGCATTTTCGCTAATGGCCCTTCCGACTGCTGTGAGCTGGTAGTTTCTTGTAATTTGGGTTTGCATGTCTTTAAAAATTCCTAAAATTCATCATTATTATATGCCTTTATCTTTTCTGTTAAAAAAATGAAAAAAATTGTGAGTACAATAGAAGTCTTGAAATCGTCTTCTTGCAAGGTTGCCCTCTTTTGAATTTTTTGGTCGATTTTCCACCCCAGGATAATTTCGGAGGGCAAGTGTCATTTACAGAACTGCAAGTTTGGTGAACATTTAGTGACCTTTAGCAATGGGTTTAAAGCTGCTGTTTTGGGAAATGGCCACAAGGAGGAAGCATTACTCCATTCCCAAACCTGGGCACGAGGGCAGCCGAGCCTTTCTGGATGTCGTGTTCCTAGGTTGTAAATTAAAATGGAATGTGCCAGGAGAAACCCCCATAAGTTTATGTCTCATTACTTCTTCTTGGTTTTTAAAATTTTTTAATCGGGATAAAGATTAGAATATTGTTTGCCCTGGGTGTACACAATCTGGTTCATTTGTACATTATATATGTCTATTCACGTACAGATCCTCTTCCCATGGAAAATATTACAGAGTGTTCCGTAGACCTCCCTTGCTAGATGGTCGGTCTTTTTGAGCTATGTATATAATATATATTGGTATATGTATACTACCACTAATCTTGATTTATCCCCCCACCTTTCCTTTCAGATGAGCATAGCTTGTTTTCTAAGTCTGTGAGTGTCTTTCTCTGTGGAAATATGTTCATTTGTGTCAGTCATTAGATAACGCCTATAAGTGATATCATAGGATGTAGGTCTTTTGCTTTCCGACTTACCCCATGTTTTGTGACTATCTCCAGGCTCATCTGCGGTGCCTCAAAGAGCAGTGTTTCATTGTTTTCCATGGCTAATATTCCACTGTGTACATGGACCACTTCTGCTTTATCCTTTCACCTGTGGATGGACATCTTGGTTGCTTCACTGTCTTGGATATTGTGAATAAGACTGCACTGCAGCTGTTGCAGCCTTTGTCTTCTCCATCCTGGTTTTCTCAGGTGAGAGGCCCAGTGGTGAACCTGCTGGATTGAATGGTACCTCAATTTTTACTTTCAAACGCAGCTCCTTTCTGTTCTCATTATTGGCTCTTACCACTTTACATCTCTCCAGCAGGTAGAGGGTACACAGTTCTCTAAAACCCCTTCAGCATTTATTGTTTGCAGACTTTTTGCTGATGGTCAGTCGACTAGTGTGAGTTGAAAGCTCCTTGTAGATTTTATTACATGAGTCTAATAGTTCCCGAGGTTGAGCTTTTATCCATTTTCCTTTGTTTTCAAAGAGGGTGAGTAAAACGTAACTCTATATACTACCTTCTTGAAAAATTTGCCTGTTTTGCATTTTTTTGTCCATTCCCTACTTCAGCACAATTTTTTTACGGCAGGTGTCCTTTACAGCCCTGAGTCCTTGAGAATGTTAAGTGAACATTAGCTGTGGGTTGAAAGCCGCTCTTGTGGGAAACGGCCACAAGGCGGCAGCATTTCTCCTTATCCAAATCTGGTTACTAGCGCAACAGAGACTTGATGGAATTGGTGCTCTAGGTTGTAAATTAGAACGGAATGTGCCGGGAAAAAGCCCTTTTAGTATATGTCTCAGTACTTCTTGTTCGTCTTTTTAACTTAATTTTATATTTTATCACAGCTAATTTGAATACAAAGGTTTGTTTCTTCTACGTGTGCAAGATGTGGTTCTTTCACCCCTATACACGTATCTATTCTTCTTCGCATCCTTTCCCCATGTAGGTTATGACCCAATGTTGAGTAGTGTTCTCCTGCTATTCCGTAGGTGTTTGGTGATTATATATTTCGTATGGTTTGTATATCTCTGTTAACCCCAATATCGTAGTGTATGCAATCCTCACACCATTCCATTTGGTGAACAATAAGTTTTTTAATGAATCTGTGGTTGCCTTTCTCTGTGGAATTATCTTCATTGGTATCAATTTTTAGGTAACACCTAAAAGTGACATGATAGGATATGTGTCTTTTGCTTTCTCACTTACTACAAGTTCTGTGGTTACTTCTAAACTCGCCTATGGTGCTGCAAATGGCATTGTATCATTTTTTCACTAGCGAATATTCCATCTGTATATGTTGCAGTTCTTTTTGTCCACCCATCTGTTGGTGGACTTTTTGGTTACTTCCATATCTTGGCTATTGTAATACTGTGCAAAGCAGATTTGCCTGCCTGTGTCTTTCCAATTATGTCTTGTTAGATTATACGTCCAGGAATGGGCCTGCTGGATCATATCGTAGCTCAATGTATACCTTTTATAGGCACCTCCATTCTGTTCTCATTAGTGGCTCTTTACAAGGTACGTCCCACTTAATGTTGAGGGTATGCATTTCTCCACAACACCTTCAGCATCTGTTGTTTGTAGTTTTCTTGCTGATGGTTATTCTGACCAGTGTGAGCTGATACCTCTTTGTGGTTGAATTTGCATGTGTCTCGTAATCCATTGAAATTGAGCTTTAAAGCATGTCCTTTTTATTTTTCAAGCTGTGATTACTGCTTAGTTCTTCAGAGAGGTTTCTTAAAGTATGTGTCACATTTTGAAGAGTTTTGGCCATTACCTCACTCAAACATTTTGAGGGCAGGTTTCATTTACAGCCCTGCAGTACTTGTTCTTATGAAGTGACCATTAGCACAGGCTTTGAAGCTGCTTTGGCAGGTTATGGCCAGAGGGCGGCAGCCTTTCTATGTTCCCCACCCTGGTAACTAGGGAAAAAGTCCTTCCAGCCTGGGGTGTTCCTCAGTTATAAATTAGAGTGGAATGTGCCCAGATAAACCCACAAATGCTGATGTTTCCTTACTTTTGTTTGTTTTCTAAATTAAATTTATATTTTTTACTGAAGTAATATTCCATTTTGTGCATGGACCACTGCTTCTTGGTGCCTTCCTCGGCTGAGGGACATTTTCCTGGCTTCCAGGTGTTGGCTATGGTAAATATTGCTGGAGTGCAGGCTTGCCAGCCTGAGACTCTTAGATTCTCATTTTCTCAGGTGATAGGCCCAGCAGTGCGTGTGATTGATTGACTGGTAGCACAGTGTTTCCCTTTTCAGAGCACCTCCTTTGTGTTTTCATTAGTGGCTCTTACGACGTCCCCCTTAGAACTGAGGGTACGCATTTCTCCACAATCCCTTCGGCATTTATTGTTGGCAGCATTTTCGCTAATGGCCCTTCCGACTGCTGTGAGCTGGTAGTTTCTTGTAATTTGGGTTTGCATGTCTTTAAAAATTCCTAAAATTCATCATTATTATATGCCTTTATCTTTTCTGTTAAAAAAATGAAAAAAATTGTGAGTACAATAGAAGTCTTGAAATCGTCTTCTTGCAAGGTTGCCCTCTTTTGAATTTTTTGGTCGATTTCCCACCCCAGGATAATTTCGGAGGGCAAGTGTCATTTACAGAACTGCAAGTTTGGTGAACATTTAGTGACCTTTAGCAATGGGTTTAAAGCTGCTGTTTTGGGAAATGGCCACAAGGAGGAAGCATTACTCCATTCCCAAACCTGGGCACGAGGGCAGCCGAGCCTTTCTGGATGTCGTGTTCCTAGGTTGTAAATTAAAATGGAATGTGCCAGGAGAAATCCCCATAAGTTTATGTCTCATTACTTCTTCTTGGTTTCTAAAATTTTTTAATCGGGGTAAAGATTAGAATATTGTTTGTCCTGGGTGTACACAATCTGGTTCATTTGTACATTATATATGTCTATTCACGTACAGATCCTCTTCCCATGGAAAATATTACAGAGTGTTCCGTAGACCTCCCTTGCTAGATGGTCGGTCTTTTTGAGCTATGTATATAATATATATTGGTATATGTATACTACCACTAATCTTGATTTATCCCCCCACCTTTCCTTTCAGATGAGCATAGCTTGTTTTCTAAGTCTGTGAGTGTCTTTCTCTGTGGAAATATGTTCATTTGTGTCAGTCATTAGATAACGCCTATAAGTGATATCATAGGATGTAGATCTTTTGCTTTCCGACTTACCCCATGTTTTGTGACTATCTCCAGGCTCATCTGCGGTGCCTCAAAGAGCAGTGTTTCATTGTTTTCCATGGCTAATATTCCACTGTGTACATGGACCACTTCTGCTTTATCCTTTCACCTGTGGATGGACTTCTTGGTTGCTTCACTGTCTTGGATATTGTGAATAAGACTGCACTGCAGCTGTTGCAGCCTTTGTCTTCTCGATCCTGGTTTCCTCAGGTGAGAGGCCCAGTGGTGAACCTGCTGGATTGAATGGTACCTCAATTTTTACTTTCAAACGCAGCTCCTTTCTGTTCTCATTATTGGCTCTTACCACTTTACATCTCTCCAGCAGGTAGAGGGTACACAGTTCTCTAAAACCCCTTCAGCATTTATTGTTTGCAGACTTTTTGCTGATGGTCAGTCGACTAGTGTGAGTTGAAAGCTCCTTGTAGATTTTATTACATGAGTCTAATAGTTCCCGAGGTTGAGCTTTTATCCATTTTCCTTTGTTTTCAAAGAGGGTGAGTAAAACGTAACTCTATATACTACCTTCTTGAAAAATTTGCCTGTTTTGCATTTTTTTGTCCATTCCCTACTTCAGCACAATTTTTTTACGGCAGGTGTCCTTTACAGCCCTGAGTCCTTGAGAATGTTAAGTGAACATTAGCTGTGGGTTGAAAGCCGCTCTTGTGGGAAACGGCCACAAGGCGGCAGCATTTCTCCTTATCCAAATCTGGTTACTAGCGCAACAGAGACTTGATGGAATTGGTGCTCTAGGTTGTAAATTAGAACGGAATGTGCCGGGAAAAAGCCCTTTTAGTATATGTCTCAGTACTTCTTGTTCGTCTTTTTAACTTAATTTTATATTTTATCACAGCTAATTTGAATACAAAGGTTTGTTTCTTCTACGTGTGCAAGATGTGGTTCTTTCACCCCATACATGTATCTATTCTTCTTCGCATCCTTTCCCCATGTAGGTTATGACCCAATGGTGAGTAGTGTTCTCCTGCTATTCCGTAGGTGTTTGGTGATTATATATTTCGTATGGTTTGTATATCTCTGTTAACCCCAATATCGTAGTGTATGCAATCCTCACACCATTCCATTTGGTGAACAATAAGTTTTTTAATGAATCTGTGGTTGCCTTTCTCTGTGGAATTATCTTCATTGGTATCAATTTTTAGGTAACACCTAAAAGTGACATGATAGGATATGTGTCTTTTGCTTTCTCACTTACTACAAGTTCCGTGGTTACTTCTAAACTCGCCTATGGTGCTGCAAATGGCATTGTTTCATTTTTTCACTAGCGAATATTCCATCTGTATATGTTGCAGTTCTTTTTGTCCACCCATCTGTTGGTGGACTTTTTGGTTACTTCCATATCTTGGCTATTGTAATACTGTGCAAAGCAGATTTGCCTGCCTGTGTCTTTCCAATTATGTCTTGTTAGATTATACGTCCAGGAATGGGCCTGCTGGATCATATCGTAGCTCAATGTATACCTTTTATAGGCACCTCCATTCTGTTCTCATTAGTGGCTCTTTACAAGGTACGTCCCACTTAATGTTGAGGGTATGCATTTCTCCACAACACCTTCAGCATCTGTTGTTTGTAGTTTTCTTGCTGATGGTTATTCTGACCAGTGTGAGCTGATACCTCTTTGTGGTTGAATTTGCATGTGTCTCGTAATCCATTGAAATTGCGCTTTAAAGCATGTCCTTTTTATTTTTCAATCTGTGATTACTGCTTAGTTTTTCAGAGAGTTTTCATAAAGTATGTGTCACATTTTGAAGAGTTTTGGCCATTACCTGACTCAAACATTTTGAGGGCAGGTTTCATTTACAGCCCTGCAGTACTTGTTCTTATGAAGTGACCATTAGCACAGGCTTTGAAGCTGCTTTTGCAGGTTATGGCCAGAGGGCGGCAGCCTTTCTATGTTCCCCACCCTGGTAACTAGGGAAAAGTCCTTCCAGCCTGGGGTGTTCCTCAGTTATAAATTAGAGTGGAATGTGCCCAGATAAACCCACAAATGCTGATGTTTCCTTACTTTTGTTTGTTTTCTAAATTAAATTTATATTTTTTACTGAAGTAATATTCCATTTTGTGCATGGACCACTGCTTCTTGGTGCCTTCCTCGGCTGAGGGACATTTTCCTGGCTTCCAGGTGTTGGCTATGGTAAATATTGCTGGAGTGCAGGCTTGCCAGCCTGAGACTCATAGATTCTCATTTTCTCAGGTGATAGGCCCAGCAGTGCGTGTGATTGATTGACTGGTAGCACAGTGTTTCCCTTTTCAGAGCACCTCCTTTGTGTTTTCATTAGTGGCTCTTACGACGTCCCCCTTAGAACTGAGGGTACGCATTTCTCCACAATCCCTTTGGCATTTATTGTTGGCAGCATTTTTGCTAATGGCCCTTCCGACTGCTGTGAGCTGGTAGTTTCTTGTAATTTGGGTTTGCATGTCTTTATAAATTCCTAAAATTCATCATTATTATATGCCTTTATCTTTTCTGTTAAAAAAATGAAAAAAAAATGTGAGTATAATAGAAGTCTTGAAATCATCTTCTTGCAAGGTTGCCCTCTTTTGAATTTTTTGGTCGATTTTCCACCCCAGGATCATTTCGGAGGGCAAGTGTCATTTACAGAACTGCAAGTTTGGTGAACATTTAGTGACCTTTAGCAATGGGTTTAAAGCTGCTGTTTTGGGAAATGGCCACAAGGAGGAAGCATTACTCCATTCCCAAACCTGGGCACGAGGGCAGCCGAGCCTTTCTGGATGTCGTGTTCCTAGGTTGTAAATTAAAATGGAATGTGCCAGGAGAAACCCCCATAAGTTTATGTCTCATTACTTCTTCTTGGTTTTTAAAATTTTTTAATCGGGGTAAAGATTAGAATATTGTTTGCCCTGGGTGTACACAATCTGGTTCATTTGTACATTATATATGTCTATTCACGTACAGATCCTCTTCCCATGGAAAATATTACAGAGTGTTCCGTAGACCTCCCTTGCTAGATGGTCGGTCTTTTTGAGCTATGTATATAATATATATTGGTATATGTATACTACCACTAATCTTGATTTATCCCCCCACCTTTCCTTTCAGATGAGCATAGCTTGTTTTCTAAGTCTGTGAGTGTCTTTCTCTGTGGAAATATGTTCATTTGTGTCAGTCATTAGATAACGCCTATAAGTGATATCATAGGATGTAGGTCTTTTGCTTTCCGACTTACCCCATGTTTTGTGACTATCTCCAGGCTCATCTGCGGTGCCTCAAAGAGCAGTGTTTCATTGTTTTCCATGGCTAATATTCCACTGTGTACATGGACCACTTCTGCTTTATCCTTTCACCTGTGGATGGACATCTTGGTTGCTTCACTGTCTTGGATATTGTGAATAAGACTGCACTGCAGCTGTTGCAGCCTTTGTCTTCTCCATCCTGGTTTTCTCAGGTGAGAGGCCCAGTGGTGAACCTGCTGGATTGAATGGTACCTCAATTTTTACTTTCAAACGCAGCTCCTTTCTGTTCTCATTATTGGCTCTTACCACTTTACATCTCTCCAGCAGGTAGAGGGTACACAGTTCTCTAAAACCCCTTCAGCATTTATTGTTTGCAGACTTTTTGCTGATGGTCAGTCGACTAGTGTGAGTTGAAAGCTCCTTGTAGATTTTATTACATGAGTCTAATAGTTCCCGAGGTTGAGCTTTTATCCATTTTCCTTTGTTTTCATAGAGGGTGAGTAAAACGTAACTCTATATACTACCTTCTTGAAAAATTTGCCTGTTTTGCATTTTTTTGTCCATTCCCTACTTCAGCACAATTTTTTTACGGCAGGTGTCCTTTACAGCCCTGAGTCCTTGAGAATGTTAAGTGAACATTAGCTGTGGGTTGAAAGCCGCTCTTGTGGGAAACGGCCACAAGGCGGCAGCATTTCTCCTTATCCAAATCTGGTTACTAGCGCAACAGAGACTTGATGGAATTGGTGCTCTAGGTTGTAAATTAGAACGGAATGTGCCGGGAAAAAGCCCTTTTAGTATATGTCTCAGTACTTCTTGTTCGTCTTTTTAACTTAATTTTATATTTTATCACAGCTAATTTGAATACAAAGGTTTGTTTCTTCTACGTGTGCAAGATGTGGTTCTTTCACCCCTATACACGTATCTATTCTTCTTCGCATCCTTTCCCCATGTAGGTTATGACCCAATGGTGAGTAGTGTTCTCCTGCTATTCCGTAGGTGTTTGGTGATTATATATTTCATATGGTTTGTATATCTCTGTTAACCCCAATATCGTAGTGTATCCAATCCTCACACCATTCCATTTGGTGAACAATAAGTTTTTTTAATGAATCTGTGGTTGCCTTTCTCTGTGGAATTATCTTCATTGGTATCAATTTTTAGGTAACACCTAAAAGTGACATGATAGGATATGTGTCTTTTGCTTTCTCACTTACTACAAGTTCCGTGGTTACTTCTAAACTCGCCTATGGTGCTGCAAATGGCATTGTTTCATTTTTTCACTAGCGAATATTCCATCTGTATATGTTGCAGTTCTTTTTGTCCACCCATCTGTTGGTGGACTTTTTGGTTACTTCCATATCTTGGCTATTGTAATACTGTGCAAAGCAGATTTGCCTGCCTGTGTCTTTCCAATTATGTCTTGTTAGATTATACGTCCAGGAATGGGCCTGCTGGATCATATCGTAGCTCAATGTATACCTTTTATAGGCACCTCCATTCTGTTCTCATTAGTGGCTCTTTACAAGGTACGTCCCACTTAATGTTGAGGGTATGCATTTCTCCACAACACCTTCAGCATCTGTTGTTTGTAGTTTTCTTGCTGATGGTTATTCTGACCAGTGTGAGCTGATACCTCTTTGTGGTTGAATTTGCATGTGTCTCGTAATCCATTGAAATTGAGCTTTAAAGCATGTCCTTTTTATTTTTCAAGCTGTGATTACTGCTTAGTTCTTCAGAGAGGTTTCTTAAAGTATGTGTCACATTTTGAAGAGTTTTGGCCATTACCTCACTCAAACATTTTGAGGGCAGGTTTCATTTACAGCCCTGCAGTACTTGTTCTTATGAAGTGACCATTAGCACAGGCTTTGAAGCTGCTTTTGCAGGTTATGGCCAGAGGGCGGCAGCCTTTCTATGTTCCCCACCCTGGTAACTAGGGAAAAGTCCTTCCAGCCTGGGGTGTTCCTCAGTTATAAATTAGAGTGGAATGTGCCCAGATAAACCCACAAATGCTGATGTTTCCTTACTTTTGTTTGTTTTCTAAATTAAATTTATATTTTTTACTGAAGTAATATTCCATTTTGTGCATGGACCACTGCTTCTTGGTGCCTTCCTCGGCTGAGGGACATTTTCCTGGCTTCCAGGTGTTGGCTATGGTAAATATTGCTGGAGTGCAGGCTTGGCAGCCTGAGACTCTTAGATTCTCATTTTCTCAGGTGATAGGCCCAGCAGTGCGTGTGATTGATTGACTGGTAGCACAGTGTTTCCCTTTTCAGAGCACCTCCTTTGTGTTTTCATTAGTGGCTCTTACGACGTCCCCCTTAGAACTGAGGGTACGCATTTCTCCACAATCCCTTCGGCATTTATCGTTTGCAGCATTTTCGCTAATGGCCCTTCCGACTGCTGTGAGCTGGTAGTTTCTTGTAATTTGGGTTTGCATGTCTTTAAAAATTCCTAAAATTCATCATTATTATATGCCTTTATCTTTTCTGTTAAAAAAATGAAAAAAATTGTGAGTACAATAGAAGTCTTGAAATCGTCTTCTTGCAAGGTTGCCCTCTTTTGAATTTTTTGGTCGATTTTCCACCCCAGGATAATTTCGGAGGGCAAGTGTCATTTACAGAACTGCAAGTTTGGTGAACATTTAGTGACCTTTAGCAATGGGTTTAAAGCTGCTGTTTTGGGAAATGGCCACAAGGAGGAAGCATTACTCCATTCCCAAACCTGGGCACGAGGGCAGCCGAGCCTTTCTGGATGTCATGTTCCTAGGTTGTAAATTAAAATGGAATGTGCCAGGAGAAATCCCCATAAGTTTATGTCTCATTACTTCTTCTTGGTTTCTAAAATTTTTTAATCGGGGTAAAGATTAGAATATTGTTTGTCCTGGGTGTACACAATCTGGTTCATTTGTACATTATATATGTCTATTCACGTACAGATCCTCTTCCCATGGAAAATATTACAGAGTGTTCCGTAGACCTCCCTTGCTAGATGGTCGGTCTTTTTGAGCTATGTATATAATATATATTGGTATATGTATACTACCACTAATCTTGATTTATCCCCCCACCTTTCCTTTCAGATGAGCATAGCTTGTTTTCTAAGTCTGTGAGTGTCTTTCTCTGTGGAAATATGTTCATTTGTGTCAGTCATTAGATAACGCCTATAAGTGATATCATAGGATGTAGATCTTTTGCTTTCCGACTTACCCCATGTTTTGTGACTATCTCCAGGCTCATCTGCGGTGCCTCAAAGAGCAGTGTTTCATTGTTTTCCATGGCTAATATTCCACTGTGTACATGGACCACTTCTGCTTTATCCTTTCACCTGTGGATGGACATCTTGGTTGCTTCACTGTCTTGGATATTGTGAATAAGACTGCACTGCAGCTGTTGCAGCCTTTGTCTTCTCGATCCTGGTTTCCTCAGGTGAGAGGCCCAGTGGTGAACCTGCTGGATTGAATGGTACCTCAATTTTTACTTTCAAACGCAGCTCCTTTCTGTTCTCATTATTGGCTCTTACCACTTTACATCTCTCCAGCAGGTAGAGGGTACACAGTTCTCTAAAACCCCTTCAGCATTTATTGTTTGCAGACTTTTTGCTGATGGTCAGTCGACTAGTGTGAGTTGAAAGCTCCTTGTAGATTTTATTACATGAGTCTAATAGTTCCCGAGGTTGAGCTTTTATCCATTTTCCTTTGTTTTCAAAGAGGGTGAGTAAAACGTAACTCTATATACTACCTTCTTGAAAAATTTGCCTGTTTTGCATTTTTTTGTCCATTCCCTACTTCAGCACAATTTTTTTACGGCAGGTGTCCTTTACAGCCCTGAGTCCTTGAGAATGTTAAGTGAACATTAGCTGTGGGTTGAAAGCCGCTCTTGTGGGAAACGGCCACAAGGCGGCAGCATTTCTCCTTATCCAAATCTGGTTACTAGCGCAACAGAGACTTGATGGAATTGGTGCTCTAGGTTGTAAATTAGAACGGAATGTGCCGGGAAAAAGCCCTTTTAGTATATGTCTCAGTACTTCTTGTTCGTCTTTTTAACTTAATTTTATATTTTATCACAGCTAATTTGAATACAAAGGTTTGTTTCTTCTATGTGTGCAAGATGTGGTTCTTTCACCCCATACATGTATCTATTCTTCTTCGCATCCTTTCCCCATGTAGGTTATGACCCAATGTTGAGTAGTGTTCTCCTGCTATTCCGTAGGTGTTTGGTGATTATATATTTCGTATGGTTTGTATATCTCTGTTAACCCCAATATCGTAGTGTATGCAATCCTCACACCATTCCATTTGGTGAACAATAAGTTTTTTAATGAATCTGTGGTTGCCTTTCTCTGTGGAATTATCTTCATTGGTATCAATTTTTAGGTAACACCTAAAAGTGACATGATAGGATATGTGTCTTTTGCTTTCTCACTTACTACAAGTTCCGTGGTTACTTCTAAACTCTCCTATGGTGCTGCAAATGGCATTGTTTCATTTTTTCACTAGCGAATATTCCATCTGTATATGTTGCAGTTCTTTTTGTCCACCCATCTGTTGGTGGACTTTTTGGTTACTTCCATATCTTGGCTATTGTAATACTGTGCAAAGCAGATTTGCCTGCCTGTGTCTTTCCAATTATGTCTTGTTAGATTATACGTCCAGGAATGGGCCTGCTGGATCATATCGTAGCTCAATGTATACCTTTTATAGGCACCTCCATTCTGTTCTCATTAGTGGCTCTTTACAAGGTACGTCCCACTTAATGTTGAGGGTATGCATTTCTCCACAACACCTTCAGCATCTGTTGTTTGTAGTTTTCTTGCTGATGGTTATTCTGACCAGTGTGAGCTGATACCTCTTTGTGGTTGAATTTGCATGTGTCTCGTAATCCATTGAAATTGCGCTTTAAAGCATGTCCTTTTTATTTTTCAATCTGTGATTACTGCTTAGTTTTTCAGAGAGTTTTCATAAAGTATGTGTCACATTTTGAAGAGTTTTGGCCATTACCTGACTCAAACATTTTGAGGGCAGGTTTCATTTACAGCCCTGCAGTACTTGTTCTTATGAAGTGACCATTAGCACAGGCTTTGAAGCTGCTTTTGCAGGTTATGGCCAGAGGGCGGCAGCCTTTCTATGTTCCCCACCCTGGTAACTTGGGAAAAGTCCTTCCAGCCTGGGGTGTTCCTCAGTTATAAATTAGAGTGGAATGTGCCCAGATAAACCCACAAATGCTGATGTTTCCTTACTTTTGTTTGTTTTCTAAATTAAATTTATATTTTTTACTGAAGTAATATTCCATTTTGTGCATGGACCACTGCTTCTTGGTGCCTTCCTCGGCTGAGGGACATTTTCCTGGCTTCCAGGTGTTGGCTATGGTAAATATTGCTGGAGTGCAGGCTTGCCAGCCTGAGACTCTTAGATTCTCATTTTCTCAGGTGATAGGCCCAGCAGTGCGTTTGATTGATTGACTGGTAGCACAGTGTTTCCCTTTTCAGAGCACCTCCTTTGTGTTTTCATTAGTGGCTCTTACGACGTCCCCCTTAGAACTGAGGGTACGCATTTCTCCACAATCCCTTCGGCATTTATTGTTGGCAGCATTTTCGCTAATGGCCCTTCCGACTGCTGTGAGCTGGTAGTTTCTTGTAATTTGGGTTTGCATGTCTTTAAAAATTCCTAAAATTCATCATTATTATATGCCTTTATCTTTTCTGTTAAAAAAATGAAAAAAATTGTGAGTACAATAGAAGTCTTGAAATCGTCTTCTTGCAAGGTTGCCCTCTTTTGAATTTTTTGGTCGATTTTCCACCCCAGGATAATTTCGGAGGGCAAGTGTCATTTACAGAACTGCAAGTTTGGTGAACATTTAGTGACCTTTAGCAATGGGTTTAAAGCTGCTGTTTTGGGAAATGGCCACAAGGAGGAAGCATTACTCCATTCCCAAACCTGGGCACGAGGGCAGCCGAGCCTTTCTGGATGTCGTGTTCCTAGGTTGTAAATTAAAATGGAATGTGCCAGGAGAAACCCCCATAAGTTTATGTCTCATTACTTCTTCTTGGTTTTTAAAATTTTTTAATCGGGATAAAGATTAGAATATTGTTTGCCCTGGGTGTACACAATCTGGTTCATTTGTACATTATATATGTCTATTCACGTACAGATCCTCTTCCCATGGAAAATATTACAGAGTGTTCCGTAGACCTCCCTTGCTAGATGGTCGGTCTTTTTGAGCTATGTATATAATATATATTGGTATATGTATACTACCACTAATCTTGATTTATCCCCCCACCTTTCCTTTCAGATGAGCATAGCTTGTTTTCTAAGTCTGTGAGTGTCTTTCTCTGTGGAAATATGTTCATTTGTGTCAGTCATTAGATAACGCCTATAAGTGATATCATAGGATGTAGGTCTTTTGCTTTCCGACTTACCCCATGTTTTGTGACTATCTCCAGGCTCATCTGCGGTGCCTCAAAGAGCAGTGTTTCATTGTTTTCCATGGCTAATATTCCACTGTGTACATGGACCACTTCTGCTTTATCCTTTCACCTGTGGATGGACATCTTGGTTGCTTCACTGTCTTGGATATTGTGAATAAGACTGCACTGCAGCTGTTGCAGCCTTTGTCTTCTCCATCCTGGTTTTCTCAGGTGAGAGGCCCAGTGGTGAACCTGCTGGATTGAATGGTACCTCAATTTTTACTTTCAAACGCAGCTCCTTTCTGTTCTCATTATTGGCTCTTACCACTTTACATCTCTCCAGCAGGTAGAGGGTACACAGTTCTCTAAAACCCCTTCAGCATTTATTGTTTGCAGACTTTTTGCTGATGGTCAGTCGACTAGTGTGAGTTGAAAGCTCCTTGTAGATTTTATTACATGAGTCTAATAGTTCCCGAGGTTGAGCTTTTATCCATTTTCCTTTGTTTTCAAAGAGGGTGAGTAAAACGTAACTCTATATACTACCTTCTTGAAAAATTTGCCTGTTTTGCATTTTTTTGTCCATTCCCTACTTCAGCACAATTTTTTTACGGCAGGTGTCCTTTACAGCCCTGAGTCCTTGAGAATGTTAAGTGAACATTAGCTGTGGGTTGAAAGCTGCTCTTGTGGGAAACGGCCACAAGGCGGCAGCATTTCTCCTTATCCAAATCTGGTTACTAGCGCAACAGAGACTTGATGGAATTGGTGCTCTAGGTTGTAAATTAGAACGGAATGTGCCGGGAAAAAGCCCTTTTAGTATATGTCTCAGTACTTCTTGTTCGTCTTTTTAACTTAATTTTATATTTTATCACAGCTAATTTGAATACAAAGGTTTGTTTCTTCTACGTGTGCAAGATGTGGTTCTTTCACCCCTATACACGTATCTATTCTTCTTCGCATCCTTTCCCCATGTAGGTTATGACCCAATGTTGAGTAGTGTTCTCCTGCTATTCCGTAGGTGTTTGGTGATTATATATTTCGTATGGTTTGTATATCTCTGTTAACCCCAATATCGTAGTGTATGCAATCCTCACACCATTCCATTTGGTGAACAATAAGTTTTTTAATGAATCTGTGGTTGCCTTTCTCTGTGGAATTATCTTCATTGGTATCAATTTTTAGGTAACACCTAAAAGTGACATGATAGGATATGTGTCTTTTGCTTTCTCACTTACTACAAGTTCCGTGGTTACTTCTAAACTCTCCTATGGTGCTGCAAATGGCATTGTTTCATTTTTTCACTAGCGAATATTCCATCTGTATATGTTGCAGTTCTTTTTGTCCACCCATCTGTTGGTGGACTTTTTGGTTACTTCCATATCTTGGCTATTGTAATACTGTGCAAAGCAGATTTGCCTGCCTGTGTCTTTCCAATTATGTCTTGTTAGATTATACGTCCAGGAATGGGCCTGCTGGATCATATCGTAGCTCAATGTATACCTTTTATAGGCACCTCCATTCTGTTCTCATTAGTGGCTCTTTACAAGGTACGTCCCACTTAATGTTGAGGGTATGCATTTCTCCACAACACCTTCAGCATCTGTTGTTTGTAGTTTTCTTGCTGATGGTTATTCTGACCAGTGTGAGCTGATACCTCTTTGTGGTTGAATTTGCATGTGTCTCGTAATCCATTGAAATTGCGCTTTAAAGCATGTCCTTTTTATTTTTCAATCTGTGATTACTGCTTAGTTTTTCAGAGAGTTTTCATAAAGTATGTGTCACATTTTGAAGAGTTTTGGCCATTACCTCACTCAAACATTTTGAGGGCAGGTTTCATTTACAGCCCTGCAGTACTTGTTCTTATGAAGTGACCATTAGCACAGGCTTTGAAGCTGCTTTTGCAGGTTATGGCCAGAGGGCGGCAGCCTTTCTATGTTCCCCACCCTGGTAACTTGGGAAAAGTCCTTCCAGCCTGGGGTGTTCCTCAGTTATAAATTAGAGTGGAATGTGCCCAGATAAACCCACAAATGCTGATGTTTCCTTACTTTTGTTTGTTTTCTAAATTAAATTTATATTTTTTACTGAAGTAATATTCCATTTTGTGCATGGACCACTGCTTCTTGGTGCCTTCCTCGGCTGAGGGACATTTTCCTGGCTTCCAGGTGTTGGCTATGGTAAATATTGCTGGAGTGCAGGCTTGCCAGCCTGAGACTCTTAGATTCTCATTTTCTCAGGTGATAGGCCCAGCAGTGCGTTTGATTGATTGACTGGTAGCACAGTGTTTCCCTTTTCAGAGCACCTCCTTTGTGTTTTCATTAGTGGCTCTTACGACGTCCCCCTTAGAACTGAGGGTACGCATTTCTCCACAATCCCTTCGGCATTTATTGTTGGCAGCATTTTCGCTAATGGCCCTTCCGACTGCTGTGAGCTGGTAGTTTCTTGTAATTTGGGTTTGCATGTCTTTAAAAATTCCTAAAATTCATCATTATTATATGCCTTTATCTTTTCTGTTAAAAAAATGAAAAAAATTGTGAGTACAATAGAAGTCTTGAAATCGTCTTCTTGCAAGGTTGCCCTCTTTTGAATTTTTTGGTCGATTTTCCACCCCAGGATAATTTCGGAGGGCAAGTGTCATTTACAGAACTGCAAGTTTGGTGAACATTTAGTGACCTTTAGCAATGGGTTTAAAGCTGCTGTTTTGGGAAATGGCCACAAGGAGGAAGCATTACTCCATTCCCAAACCTGGGCACGAGGGCAGCCGAGCCTTTCTGGATGTCGTGTTCCTAGGTTGTAAATTAGAATGGAATGTGCCAGGAGAAACCCCCATAAGTTTATGTCTCATTACTTCTTCTTGGTTTTTAAAATTTTTTAATCGGGGTAAAGATTAGAATATTGTTTGTCCTGGGTGTACACAATCTGGTTCATTTGTACATTATATATGTCTATTTACGTACAGATCCTCTTCCCATGGAAAATATTACAGAGTGTTCCGTAGACCTCCCTTGCTAGATGGTCGGTCTTTTTGAGCTATGTATATAATATATATTGGTATATGTATACTACCACTAATCTTGATTTATCCCCCCCCCCTTTCCTTTCAGATGAGCATAGCTTGTTTTCTAAGTCTGTGAGTGTCTTTCTCTGTGGAAATATGTTCATTTGTGTCAGTCATTAGATAACGCCTATAAGTGATATCATAGGATGTAGGTCTTTTGCTTTCCGACTTACCCCATGTTTTGTGACTATCTCCAGGCTCATCTGCGGTGCCTCAAAGAGCAGTGTTTCATTGTTTTCCATGGCTAATATTCCACTGTGTACATGGACCACTTCTGCTTTATCCTTTCACCTGTGGATGGACATTTTGGTTGCTTCACTGTCTTGGATATTGTGAATAAGACGGCACTGCAGCTGTTGCAGCCTTTGTCTTCTCGATCCTGGTTTTCTCAGGTGAGAGGCCCAGTGGTGAACCTGCTGGATTGAATGGTACCTCAATTTTTACTTTCAAACGCAGCTCCTTTCTGTTCTCATTATTGGCTCTTACCACTTTACATCTCTCCAGCAGGTAGAGGGTACACAGTTCTCTAAAACCCCTTCAGCATTTATTGTTTGCAGACTTTTTGCTGATGGTCAGTCGACTAGTGTGAGTTGAAAGCTCCTTGTAGATTTTATTACATGAGTCTAACAGTTCCCGAGGTTGAGCTTTTATCCATTTTCCTTTGTTTTCAAAGAGGGTGAGTAAAACGTAACTCTATATACTACCTTCTTGAAAAATTTGCCTGTTTTGCATTTTTTTTGTCCATTCCCTACTTCAGCACAATTTTTTTTACGGCAGGTGTCCTTTACAGCCCTGAGTCCTTGAGAATGTTAAGTGAACATTAGCTGTGGGTTGAAAGCCGCTCTTGTGGGAAACGGCCACAAGGCGGCAGCATTTCTCCTTATCCAAATCTGGTCACTAGCGCAACAGAGACTTAATGGAATTGGTGCTCTAGGTTGTAAATTAGAACGGAATGTGCCCGGAAAAAGCCCTTTTAGTATCTGTCTCAGTACTTCTTGTTCGTCTTTTTAACTTAATTTTATACTTTGTCACAGCTAATTTGAATACAAAGGTTTGTTTCTTCTACGTGTGCAAGATGTGGTTCTTTCACCCCTATACATGTATCTATTCTTCTTCGCATCCTTTCCCCATGTAGGTTATGACCCAATGGTGAGTAGTGTTCTCCTGCTATTCCGTAGGTGTTTGGTGATTATATATTTCATATGGTTTGTATATCTCTGTTAACCCCAATATCGTAGTGTATCCAATCCTCACACCATTCCATTTGGTGAACAATAAGTTTTTTTAATGAACCTGTGGTTGCCTTTCTCTGTGGAATTATCTTCATTGGTATCAATTTTTAGGTAACACCTAAAAGTGACATGATAGGATATGTGTCTTTTGCTTTCTCACTTACTACAAGTTCCGTGATTACTTCCAAACTCGCCTATGGTGCTGCAAATGGCATTGTTTCATTTTTTCACTGGCGAATATTCCATCTGTATATGTTGCAGTTCTTTTTGTCCACCCATCTGTTGGTGGACTTTTTGGTTACTTCCATATCTTGGCTATTGTAATACTGTGCAAAGCAGATTTGCCTGCCTGTGTCTTTCCAATTATGTCTTGTTAGATTATACGTCCAGGAATGGGCCTGCTGGATCATATCGTAGCTCAATGTATACCTTTTATAGGCACCTCCATTCTGTTCTCATTAGTGGCTCTTTACAAGGTACGTCCCACTTAATGTTGAGGGTATGCATTTCTCCACAACACCTTCAGCATCTGTTGTTTGTCGTTTTCTTGCTGATGGTTATTCTGACCAGTGTGAGCTGATACCTCTTTGTGGTTGAATTTGCATGTGTCTCGTAATCCATTGAAATTGCGCTTTAAAGCATGTCCTTTTTATTTTTCAAGCTGTGATTACTGCTTAGTTCTTCAAAGAGTTTTCTTAAAGTATGTGTCACATTTTGAAGAGTTTTGGCCATTACCTCACTCAAACATTTTGAGGGCAGGTTTCATTTACAGCCCTGCAGTACTTGTTCTTATGAAGTGACCATTAGCACAGGCTTTGAAGCTGCTTTGGCAGGTTATGGCCAGAGGGCGGCAGCCTTTCTATGTTCCCCACCCTGGTAACTAGGGAAAAAGTCCTTCCAGCCTGGGGTGTTCCTCAGTTATAAATTAGAGTGGAATGTGCCCAGATAAACCCACAAATGCTGATGTTTCCTTACTTTTGTTTGTTTTCTAAATTAAATTTATATTTTTTTACTGAAGTAATATTCCATTTTGTGCATGGACCACTGCTTCTTGGCGCCTTCCTCGGCTGAGGGACATTTTCGTGGCTTCCAGGTGTTGGCTATGGTAAATATTGCTGGAGTGCAGGCTTGCCAGCCTGAGACTCTTAGATTCTCATTTTCTCAGGGGATAGGCCCAGCAGTGCGTGTGATTGATTGACTGGTAGCACAGTGTTTCCCTTTTCAGAGCACCTCCTTTGTGTTTTCATTAGTGGCTCTTACGACGTCCCCCTTAGAACTGAGGGTACGCGTTTCTCCACAATCCCTTCGGCATTTATTGTTTGCAGCATTTTCGCTAATGGCCCTTCCGACTGCTGTGAGCTGGTAGTTTCTTGTAATTTGGGTTTGCATGTCTTTAAAAATTCCTAAAATTCATCATTATTATATGCCTTTATCTTTTCTGTTAAAAAAATGAAAAAAATTGTGAGTACAATAGAAGTCTTGAAATCGTCTTCTTGCAAGGTTGCCCTCTTTTGAATTTTTTTGGTCGATTTCCCACCCCAGGATCATTTCGGAGGGCAAGTGTCATTTACAGAACTGCAAGTTTGGTGAACATTTAGTGACCTTTAGCAATGGGTTTAAAGCTGCTGTTTTGGGAAATGGCCACAAGGAGGAAGCATTACTCCGTTCCCAAACCTGGGCACGAGGGCAGCCGAGCCTTTCTGGATGTCGTGTTCCTAGGTTGTAAATTAGAATGGAATGTGCCAGGAGAAACCCCCATAAGTTTATGTCTCATTACTTCTTCTTGGTTTTTAAAATTTTTTAATCGGGGTCAAGATTAGAATATTGTTTGTCCTGGGTGTACACAATCTGGTTCATTTGTACATTATATATGTCTATTTACGTACAGATCCTCTTCCCATGGAAAATATTACAGAGTGTTCCGTAGACCTCCCTTGCTAGATGGTCGGTCTTTTTGAGCTATGTATATAATATATATTGGTATATGTATACTACCACTAATCTTGATTTATCCCCCCCCCCCTTTCCTTTCAGATGAGCATAGCTTGTTTTCTAAGTCTGTGAGTGTCTTTCTCTGTGGAAATATGTTCATTTGTGTCAGTCATTAGATAACGCCTATAAGTGATATCATAGGATGTAGGTCTTTTGCTTTCCGACTTACCCCATGTTTTGTGACTATCTCCAGGCTCATCTGCGGTGCCTCAAAGAGCAGTGTTTCATTGTTTTCCATGGCTAATATTCCACTGTGTACATGGACCACTTCTGCTTTATCCTTTCACCTGTGGATGGACATTTTGGTTGCTTCACTGTCTTGGATATTGTGAATAAGACGGCACTGCAGCTGTTGCAGCCTTTGTCTTCTCGATCCTGGTTTTCTCAGGTGAGAGGCCCAGTGGTGAACCTGCTGGATTGAATGGTACCTCAATTTTTACTTTCAAACGCAGCTCCTTTCTGTTCTCATTATTGGCTCTTACCACTTTACATCTCTCCAGCAGGTAGAGGGTACACAGTTCTCTAAAACCCCTTCAGCATTTATTGTTTGCAGACTTTTTGCTGATGGTCAGTCGACTAGTGTGAGTTGAAAGCTCCTTGTAGATTTTATTACATGAGTCTAACAGTTCCCGAGGTTGAGCTTTTATCCATTTTCCTTTGTTTTCAAAGAGGGTGAGTAAAACGTAACTCTATATACTACCTTCTTGAAAAATTTGCCTGTTTTGCATTTTTTTTGTCCATTCCCTACTTCAGCACAATTTTTTTTACGGCAGGTGTCCTTTACAGCCCTGAGTCCTTGAGAATGTTAAGTGAACATTAGCTGTGGGTTGAAAGCCGCTCTTGTGGGAAACGGCCACAAGGCGGCAGCATTTCTCCTTATCCAAATCTGGTCACTAGCGCAACAGAGACTTAATGGAATTGGTGCTCTAGGTTGTAAATTAGAACGGAATGTGCCCGGAAAAAGCCCTTTTAGTATCTGTCTCAGTACTTCTTGTTCGTCTTTTTAACTTAATTTTATACTTTGTCACAGCTAATTTGAATACAAAGGTTTGTTTCTTCTACGTGTGCAAGATGTGGTTCTTTCACCCCTATACATGTATCTATTCTTCTTCGCATCCTTTCCCCATGTAGGTTATGACCCAATGGTGAGTAGTGTTCTCCTGCTATTCCGTAGGTGTTTGGTGATTATATATTTCATATGGTTTGTATATCTCTGTTAACCCCAATATCGTAGTGTATCCAATCCTCACACCATTCCATTTGGTGAACAATAAGTTTTTTTAATGAACCTGTGGTTGCCTTTCTCTGTGGAATTATCTTCATTGGTATCAATTTTTAGGTAACACCTAAAAGTGACATGATAGGATATGTGTCTTTTGCTTTCTCACTTACTACAAGTTCCGTGATTACTTCCAAACTCGCCTATGGTGCTGCAAATGGCATTGTTTCATTTTTTCACTGGCGAATATTCCATCTGTATATGTTGCAGTTCTTTTTGTCCACCCATCTGTTGGTGGACTTTTTGGTTACTTCCATATCTTGGCTATTGTAATACTGTGCAAAGCAGATTTGCCTGCCTGTGTCTTTCCAATTATGTCTTGTTAGATTATACGTCCAGGAATGGGCCTGCTGGATCATATCGTAGCTCAATGTATACCTTTTATAGGCACCTCCATTCTGTTCTCATTAGTGGCTCTTTACAAGGTACGTCCCACTTAATGTTGAGGGTATGCATTTCTCCACAACACCTTCAGCATCTGTTGTTTGTCGTTTTCTTGCTGATGGTTATTCTGACCAGTGTGAGCTGATACCTCTTTGTGGTTGAATTTGCATGTGTCTCGTAATCCATTGAAATTGCGCTTTAAAGCATGTCCTTTTTATTTTTCAAGCTGTGATTACTGCTTAGTTCTTCAAAGAGTTTTCTTAAAGTATGTGTCACATTTTGAAGAGTTTTGGCCATTACCTCACTCAAACATTTTGAGGGCAGGTTTCATTTACAGCCCTGCAGTACTTGTTCTTATGAAGTGACCATTAGCACAGGCTTTGAAGCTGCTTTGGCAGGTTATGGCCAGAGGGCGGCAGCCTTTCTATGTTCCCCACCCTGGTAACTAGGGAAAAAGTCCTTCCAGCCTGGGGTGTTCCTCAGTTATAAATTAGAGTGGAATGTGCCCAGATAAACCCACAAATGCTGATGTTTCCTTACTTTTGTTTGTTTTCTAAATTAAATTTATATTTTTTTACTGAAGTAATATTCCATTTTGTGCATGGACCACTGCTTCTTGGCGCCTTCCTCGGCTGAGGGACATTTTCGTGGCTTCCAGGTGTTGGCTATGGTAAATATTGCTGGAGTGCAGGCTTGCCAGCCTGAGACTCTTAGATTCTCATTTTCTCAGGGGATAGGCCCAGCAGTGCGTGTGATTGATTGACTGGTAGCACAGTGTTTCCCTTTTCAGAGCACCTCCTTTGTGTTTTCATTAGTGGCTCTTACGACGTCCCCCTTAGAACTGAGGGTACGCGTTTCTCCACAATCCCTTCGGCATTTATTGTTTGCAGCATTTTCGCTAATGGCCCTTCCGACTGCTGTGAGCTGGTAGTTTCTTGTAATTTGGGTTTGCATGTCTTTAAAAATTCCTAAAATTCATCATTATTATATGCCTTTATCTTTTCTGTTAAAAAAATGAAAAAAATTGTGAGTACAATAGAAGTCTTGAAATCGTCTTCTTGCAAGGTTGCCCTCTTTTGAATTTTTTTGGTCGATTTCCCACCCCAGGATCATTTCGGAGGGCAAGTGTCATTTACAGAACTGCAAGTTTGGTGAACATTTAGTGACCTTTAGCAATGGGTTTAAAGCTGCTGTTTTGGGAAATGGCCACAAGGAGGAAGCATTACTCCGTTCCCAAACCTGGGCACGAGGGCAGCCGAGCCTTTCTGGATGTCGTGTTCCTAGGTTGTAAATTAGAATGGAATGTGCCAGGAGAAACCCCCATAAGTTTATGTCTCATTACTTCTTCTTGGTTTTTAAAATTTTTTAATCGGGGTCAAGATTAGAATATTGTTTGTCCTGGGTGTACACAATCTGGTTCATTTGTACATTATATATGTCTATTTACGTACAGATCCTCTTCCCATGGAAAATATTACAGAGTGTTCCGTAGACCTCCCTTGCTAGATGGTCGGTCTTTTTGAGCTATGTATATAATATATATTGGTATATGTATACTACCACTAATCTTGATTTATCCCCCCCCCCCTTTCCTTTCAGATGAGCATAGCTTGTTTTCTAAGTCTGTGAGTGTCTTTCTCTGTGGAAATATGTTCATTTGTGTCAGTCATTAGATAACGCCTATAAGTGATATCATAGGATGTAGGTCTTTTGCTTTCCGACTTACCCCATGTTTTGTGACTATCTCCAGGCTCATCTGCGGTGCCTCAAAGAGCAGTGTTTCATTGTTTTCCATGGCTAATATTCCACTGTGTACATGGACCACTTCTGCTTTATCCTTTCACCTGTGGATGGACATTTTGGTTGCTTCACTGTCTTGGATATTGTGAATAAGACGGCACTGCAGCTGTTGCAGCCTTTGTCTTCTCGATCCTGGTTTTCTCAGGTGAGAGGCCCAGTGGTGAACCTGCTGGATTGAATGGTACCTCAATTTTTACTTTCAAACGCAGCTCCTTTCTGTTCTCATTATTGGCTCTTACCACTTTACATCTCTCCAGCAGGTAGAGGGTACACAGTTCTCTAAAACCCCTTCAGCATTTATTGTTTGCAGACTTTTTGCTGATGGTCAGTCGACTAGTGTGAGTTGAAAGCTCCTTGTAGATTTTATTACATGAGTCTAACAGTTCCCGAGGTTGAGCTTTTATCCATTTTCCTTTGTTTTCAAAGAGGGTGAGTAAAACGTAACTCTATATACTACCTTCTTGAAAAATTTGCCTGTTTTGCATTTTTTTTGTCCATTCCCTACTTCAGCACAATTTTTTTTACGGCAGGTGTCCTTTACAGCCCTGAGTCCTTGAGAATGTTAAGTGAACATTAGCTGTGGGTTGAAAGCCGCTCTTGTGGGAAACGGCCACAAGGCGGCAGCATTTCTCCTTATCCAAATCTGGTCACTAGCGCAACAGAGACTTAATGGAATTGGTGCTCTAGGTTGTAAATTAGAACGGAATGTGCCCGGAAAAAGCCCTTTTAGTATCTGTCTCAGTACTTCTTGTTCGTCTTTTTAACTTAATTTTATACTTTGTCACAGCTAATTTGAATACAAAGGTTTGTTTCTTCTACGTGTGCAAGATGTGGTTCTTTCACCCCTATACATGTATCTATTCTTCTTCGCATCCTTTCCCCATGTAGGTTATGACCCAATGGTGAGTAGTGTTCTCCTGCTATTCCGTAGGTGTTTGGTGATTATATATTTCATATGGTTTGTATATCTCTGTTAACCCCAATATCGTAGTGTATCCAATCCTCACACCATTCCATTTGGTGAACAATAAGTTTTTTTAATGAACCTGTGGTTGCCTTTCTCTGTGGAATTATCTTCATTGGTATCAATTTTTAGGTAACACCTAAAAGTGACATGATAGGATATGTGTCTTTTGCTTTCTCACTTACTACAAGTTCCGTGATTACTTCCAAACTCGCCTATGGTGCTGCAAATGGCATTGTTTCATTTTTTCACTGGCGAATATTCCATCTGTATATGTTGCAGTTCTTTTTGTCCACCCATCTGTTGGTGGACTTTTTGGTTACTTCCATATCTTGGCTATTGTAATACTGTGCAAAGCAGATTTGCCTGCCTGTGTCTTTCCAATTATGTCTTGTTAGATTATACGTCCAGGAATGGGCCTGCTGGATCATATCGTAGCTCAATGTATACCTTTTATAGGCACCTCCATTCTGTTCTCATTAGTGGCTCTTTACAAGGTACGTCCCACTTAATGTTGAGGGTATGCATTTCTCCACAACACCTTCAGCATCTGTTGTTTGTCGTTTTCTTGCTGATGGTTATTCTGACCAGTGTGAGCTGATACCTCTTTGTGGTTGAATTTGCATGTGTCTCGTAATCCATTGAAATTGCGCTTTAAAGCATGTCCTTTTTATTTTTCAAGCTGTGATTACTGCTTAGTTCTTCAAAGAGTTTTCTTAAAGTATGTGTCACATTTTGAAGAGTTTTGGCCATTACCTCACTCAAACATTTTGAGGGCAGGTTTCATTTACAGCCCTGCAGTACTTGTTCTTATGAAGTGACCATTAGCACAGGCTTTGAAGCTGCTTTGGCAGGTTATGGCCAGAGGGCGGCAGCCTTTCTATGTTCCCCACCCTGGTAACTAGGGAAAAAGTCCTTCCAGCCTGGGGTGTTCCTCAGTTATAAATTAGAGTGGAATGTGCCCAGATAAACCCACAAATGCTGATGTTTCCTTACTTTTGTTTGTTTTCTAAATTAAATTTATATTTTTTTACTGAAGTAATATTCCATCTTGTGCATGGACCACTGCTTCTTGGCGCCTTCCTCGGCTGAGGGACATTTTCGTGGCTTCCAGGTGTTGGCTATGGTAAATATTGCTGGAGTGCAGGCTTGCCAGCCTGAGACTCTTAGATTCTCATTTTCTCAGGGGATAGGCCCAGCAGTGCGTGTGATTGATTGACTGGTAGCACAGTGTTTCCCTTTTCAGAGCACCTCCTTTGTGTTTTCATTAGTGGCTCTTACGACGTCCCCCTTAGAACTGAGGGTACGCATTTCTCCACAATCCCTTCGGCATTTATTGTTTGCAGCATTTTCGCTAATGGCCCTTCCGACGGCTGTGAGCTGGTAGTTTCTTGTAATTTGGGTTTGCATGTCTTTAAAAATTCCTAAAATTCATCATTATTATATGCCTTTATCTTTTCTGTTAAAAAAATGAAAAAAATTGTGAGTACAATAGAAGTCTTGAAATCGTCTTCTTGCAAGGTTGCCCTCTTTTGAATTTTTTTGGTCGATTTCCCACCCCAGGATCATTTCGGAGGGCAAGTGTCATTTACAGAACTGCAAGTTTGGTGAACATTTAGTGACCTTTAGCAATGGGTTTAAAGCTGCTGTTTTGGGAAATGGCCACAAGGAGGAAGCATTACTCCATTCCCAAACCTGGGCACGAGGGCAGCCGAGCCTTTCTGGATGTCGTGTTCCTAGGTTGTAAATTAGAATGGAATGTGCCAGGAGAAACCCCCATAAGTTTATGTCTCATTACTTCTTCTTGGTTTTTAAAATTTTTTAATCGGGGTAAAGATTAGAATATTGTTTGTCCTGGGTGTACACAATCTGGTTCATTTGTACATTATATATGTCTATTTACGTACAGATCCTCTTCCCATGGAAAATATTACAGAGTGTTCCGTAGACCTCCCTTGCTAGATGGTCGGTCTTTTTGAGCTATGTATATAATATATATTGGTATATGTATACTACCACTAATCTTGATTTATCCCCCCCCCTTTCCTTTCAGATGAGCATAGCTTGGTTTCTAAGTCTGTGAGTGTCGTTCTCTGTGGAAATATGTTCATTTGTGTCAGTCATTAGATAACGCCTATAAGTGATATCATAGGATGTAGGTCTTTTGCTTTCCGACTTACCCCATGTTTTGTGACTATCTCCAGGCTCATCTGCGGTGCCTCAAAGAGCAGTGTTTCATTGTTTTCCATGGCTAATATTCCACTGTGTACATGGACCACTTCTGCTTTATCCTTTCACCTGTGGATGGACATCTTGGTTGCTTCACTGTCTTGGATATTGTGAATAAGACTGCACTGCAGCTGTTGCAGCCTTTGTCTTCTCGATCCTGGTTTCCTCAGGTGAGAGGCCCAGTGGTGAACCTGCTGGATTGAATGGTACCTCAATTTTTACTTTCAAACGCAGCTCCTTTCTGTTCTCATTATTGGCTCTTACCACTTTACATCTCTCCAGCAGGTAGAGGGTACACAGTTCTCTAAAACCCCTTCAGCATTTATTGTTTGCAGACTTTTTGCTGATGGTCAGTCGACTAGTGTGAGTTGAAAGCTCCTTGTAGATTTTATTACATGAGTCTAATAGTTCCCGAGGTTGAGCTTTTATCCATTTTCCTTTGTTTTCAAAGAGGGTGAGTAAAACGTAACTCTATATACTACCTTCTTGAAAAATTTGCCTGTTTTGCATTTTTTTGTCCATTCCCTACTTCAGCACAATTTTTTTACGGCAGGTGTCCTTTACAGCCCTGAGTCCTTGAGAATGTTAAGTGAACATTAGCTGTGGGTTGAAAGCCGCTCTTGTGGGAAACGGCCACAAGGCGGCAGCATTTCTCCTTATCCAAATCTGGTTACTAGCGCAACAGAGACTTGATGGAATTGGTGCTCTAGGTTGTAAATTAGAACGGAATGTGCCGGGAAAAAGCCCTTTTAGTATATGTCTCAGTACTTCTTGTTCGTCTTTTTAACTTAATTTTATATTTTATCACAGCTAATTTGAATACAAAGGTTTGTTTCTTCTATGTGTGCAAGATGTGGTTCTTTCACCCCATACATGTATCTATTCTTCTTCGCATCCTTTCCCCATGTAGGTTATGACCCAATGTTGAGTAGTGTTCTCCTGCTATTCCGTAGGTGTTTGGTGATTATATATTTCATATGGTTTGTATATCTCTGTTAACCCCAATATCGTAGTGTATCCAATCCTCACACCATTCCATTTGGTGAACAATAAGTTTTTTTAATGAATCTGTGGTTGCCTTTCTCTGTGGAATTATCTTCATTGGTATCAATTTTTAGGTAACACCTAAAAGTGACATGATAGGATATGTGTCTTTTGCTTTCTCACTTACTACAAGTTCCGTGGTTACTTCTAAACTTGCCTATGGTGCTGCAAATGGCATTGTTTCATTTTTTCACTAGCGAATATTCCATCTGTATATGTTGCAGTTCTTTTTGTCCACCCATCTGTTGGTGGACTTTTTGGTTACTTCCATATCTTGGCTATTGTAATACTGTGCAAAGCAGATTTGCCTGCCTGTGTCTTTCCAATTATGTCTTGTTAGATTATACGTCCAGGAATGGGCCTACTGGATCATATCGTAGCTCAATGTATACCTTTTATAGGCACCTCCATTCTGTTCTCATTAGTGGCTCTTTACAAGGTACGTCCCACTTAATGTTGAGGGTATGCATTTCTCCACAACACCTTCAGCATCTGTTGTTTGTAGTTTTCTTGCTGATTGTTATTCTGACCAGTGTGAGCTGATACCTCTTTGTGGTTGAATTTGCATGTGTCTCGTAATCCATTGAAATTGAGCTTTAAAGCATGTCCTTTTTATTTTTCAAGCTGTGATTACTGCTTAGTTCTTCAGAGAGGTTTCTTAAAGTATGTGTCACATTTTGAAGAGTTTTGGCCATTACCTCACTCAAACATTTTGAGGGCAGGTTTCATTTACAGCCCTGCAGTACTTGTTCTTATGAAGTGACCATTAGCACAGGCTTTGAAGCTGCTTTTGCAGGTTATGGCCAGAGGGCGGCAGCCTTTCTATGTTCCCCACCCTGGTAACTAGGGAAAAAGTCCTTCCAGCCTCGGGTGTTCCTCAGTTATAAATTAGAGTGGAATGTGCCCAGATAAACCCACAAATGCTGATGTTTCCTTACTTTTGTTTGTTTTCTAAATTAAATTTATATTTTTTACTGAAGTAATATTCCATTTTGTGCATGGACCACTGCTTCTTGGTGCCTTCCTCGGCTGAGGGACATTTTCCTGGCTTCCAGGTGTTGGCTATGGTAAATATTGCTGGCGTGCAGGCTTGGCAGCCTGAGACTCTTAGATTCTCATTTTCTCAGGTGATAGGCCCAGCAGTGCGTGTGATTGATTGACTGGTAGCACAGTGTTTCCCTTTTCAGAGCACCTCCTTTGTGTTTTCATTAGTGGCTCTTACGACGTCCCCCTTAGAACTGAGGGTACGCATTTCTCCACAATCCCTTCGGCATTTATTGTTGGCAGCATTTTTGCTAATGGCCCTTCCGACTGCTGTGAGCTGGTAGTTTCTTGTAATTTGGGTTTGCATGTCTTTAAAAATTCCTAAAATTCATCATTATTATATGCCTTTATCTTTTCTGTTAAAAAAATGAAAAAAATTGTGAGTACAATAGAAGTCTTGAAATCGTCTTCTTGCAAGGTTGCCCTCTTTTGAATTTTTTGGTCGATTTTCCACCCCAGGATAATTTCGGAGGGCAAGTGTCATTTACAGAACTGCAAGTTTGGTGAACATTTAGTGACCTTTAGCAATGGGTTTAAAGCTGCTGTTTTGGGAAATGGCCACAAGGAGGAAGCATTACTCCATTCCCAAACCTGGGCACGAGGGCAGCCGAGCCTTTCTGGATGTCGTGTTCCTAGGTTGTAAATTAGAATGGAATGTGCCAGGAGAAACCCCCATAAGTTTATGTCTCATTACTTCTTCTTGGTTTTTAAAATTTTTTAATCGGGGTAAAGATTAGAATATTGTTTGTCCTGGGTGTACACAATCTGGTTCATTTGTACATTATATATGTCTATTTACGTACAGATCCTCTTCCCATGGAAAATATTACAGAGTGTTCCGTAGACCTCCCTTGCTAGATGGTCGGTCTTTTTGAGCTATGTATATAATATATATTGGTATATGTATACTACCACTAATCTTGATTTATCCCCCCCCCCTTTCCTTTCAGATGAGCATAGCTTGTTTTCTAAGTCTGTGAGTGTCTTTCTCTGTGGAAATATGTTCATTTGTGTCAGTCATTAGATAACGCCTATAAGTGATATCATAGGATGTAGGTCTTTTGCTTTCCGACTTACCCCATGTTTTGTGACTATCTCCAGGCTCATCTGCGGTGCCTCAAAGAGCAGTGTTTCATTGTTTTCCATGGCTAATATTCCACTGTGTACATGGACCACTTCTGCTTTATCCTTTCACCTGTGGATGGACATTTTGGTTGCTTCACTGTCTTGGATATTGTGAATAAGACGGCACTGCAGCTGTTGCAGCCTTTGTCTTCTCGATCCTGGTTTTCTCAGGTGAGAGGCCCAGTGGTGAACCTGCTGGATTGAATGGTACCTCAATTTTTACTTTCAAACGCAGCTCCTTTCTGTTCTCATTATTGGCTCTTACCACTTTACATCTCTCCAGCAGGTAGAGGGTACACAGTTCTCTAAAACCCCTTCAGCATTTATTGTTTGCAGACTTTTTGCTGATGGTCAGTCGACTAGTGTGAGTTGAAAGCTCCTTGTAGATTTTATTACATGAGTCTAACAGTTCCCGAGGTTGAGCTTTTATCCATTTTCCTTTGTTTTCAAAGAGGGTGAGTAAAACGTAACTCTATATACTACCTTCTTGAAAAATTTGCCTGTTTTGCATTTTTTTTGTCCATTCCCTACTTCAGCACAATTTTTTTTACGGCAGGTGTCCTTTACAGCCCTGAGTCCTTGAGAATGTTAAGTGAACATTAGCTGTGGGTTGAAAGCCGCTCTTGTGGGAAACGGCCACAAGGCGGCAGCATTTCTCCTTATCCAAATCTGGTCACTAGCGCAACAGAGACTTAATGGAATTGGTGCTCTGGGTTGTAAATTAGAACGGAATGTGCCCGGAAAAAGCCCTTTTAGTATCTGTCTCAGTACTTCTTGTTCGTCTTTTTAACTTAATTTTATACTTTGTCACAGCTAATTTGAATACAAAGGTTTGTTTCTTCTACGTGTGCAAGATGTGGTTCTTTCACCCCTATACATGTATCTATTCTTCTTCGCATCCTTTCCCCATGTAGGTTATGACCCAATGGTGAGTAGTGTTCTCCTGCTATTCCGTAGGTGTTTGGTGATTATATATTTCATATGGTTTGTATATCTCTGTTAACCCCAATATCGTAGTGTATCCAATCCTCACACCATTCCATTTGGTGAACAATAAGTTTTTTTAATGAACCTGTGGTTGCCTTTCTCTGTGGAATTATCTTCATTGGTATCAATTTTTAGGTAACACCTAAAAGTGACATGATAGGATATGTGTCTTTTGCTTTCTCACTTACTACAAGTTCCGTGATTACTTCCAAACTCGCCTATGGTGCTGCAAATGGCATTGTTTCATTTTTTCACTGGCGAATATTCCATCTGTATATGTTGCAGTTCTTTTTGTCCACCCATCTGTTGGTGGACTTTTTGGTTACTTCCATATCTTGGCTATTGTAATACTGTGCAAAGCAGATTTGCCTGCCTGTGTCTTTCCAATTATGTCTTGTTAGATTATACGTCCAGGAATGGGCCTGCTGGATCATATCGTAGCTCAATGTATACCTTTTATAGGCACCTCCATTCTGTTCTCATTAGTGGCTCTTTACAAGGTACGTCCCACTTAATGTTGAGGGTATGCATTTCTCCACAACACCTTCAGCATCTGTTGTTTGTCGTTTTCTTGCTGATGGTTATTCTGACCAGTGTGAGCTGATACCTCTTTGTGGTTGAATTTGCATGTGTCTCGTAATCCATTGAAATTGCGCTTTAAAGCATGTCCTTTTTATTTTTCAAGCTGTGATTACTGCTTAGTTCTTCAAAGAGTTTTCTTAAAGTATGTGTCACATTTTGAAGAGTTTTGGCCATTACCTCACTCAAACATTTTGAGGGCAGGTTTCATTTACAGCCCTGCAGTACTTGTTCTTATGAAGTGACCATTAGCACAGGCTTTGAAGCTGCTTTGGCAGGTTATGGCCAGAGGGCGGCAGCCTTTCTATGTTCCCCACCCTGGTAACTAGGGAAAAAGTCCTTCCAGCCTGGGGTGTTCCTCAGTTATAAATTAGAGTGGAATGTGCCCAGATAAACCCACAAATGCTGATGTTTCCTTACTTTTGTTTGTTTTCTAAATTAAATTTATATTTTTTTACTGAAGTAATATTCCATTTTGTGCATGGACCACTGCTTCTTGGCGCCTTCCTCGGCTGAGGGACATTTTCGTGGCTTCCAGGTGTTGGCTATGGTAAATATTGCTGGAGTGCAGGCTTGCCAGCCTGAGACTCTTAGATTCTCATTTTCTCAGGGGATAGGCCCAGCAGTGCGTGTGATTGATTGACTGGTAGCACAGTGTTTCCCTTTTCAGAGCACCTCCTTTGTGTTTTCATTAGTGGCTCTTACGACGTCCCCCTTAGAACTGAGGGTACGCGTTTCTCCACAATCCCTTCGGCATTTATTGTTTGCAGCATTTTCGCTAATGGCCCTTCCGACGGCTGTGAGCTGGTAGTTTCTTGTAATTTGGGTTTGCATGTCTTTAAAAATTCCTAAAATTCATCATTATTATATGCCTTTATCTTTTCTGTTAAAAAAATGAAAAAAATTGTGAGTACAATAGAAGTCTTGAAATCGTCTTCTTGCAAGGTTGCCCTCTTTTGAATTTTTTTGGTCGATTTCCCACCCCAGGATCATTTCGGAGGGCAAGTGTCATTTACAGAACTGCAAGTTTGGTGAACATTTAGTGACCTTTAGCAATGGGTTTAAAGCTGCTGTTTTGGGAAATGGCCACAAGGAGGAAGCATTACTCCGTTCCCAAACCTGGGCACGAGGGCAGCCGAGCCTTTCTGGATGTCGTGTTCCTAGGTTGTAAATTAGAATGGAATGTGCCAGGAGAAACCCCCATAAGTTTATGTCTCATTACTTCTTCTTGGTTTTTAAAATTTTTTAATCGGGGTAAAGATTAGAATATTGTTTGTCCTGGGTGTACACAATCTGGTTCATTTGTACATTATATATGTCTATTTACGTACAGATCCTCTTCCCATGGAAAATATTACAGAGTGTTCCGTAGACCTCCCTTGCTAGATGGTCGGTCTTTTTGAGCTATGTATATAATATATATTGGTATATGTATACTACCACTAATCTTGATTTATCCCCCCCCCCTTTCCTTTCAGATGAGCATAGCTTGTTTTCTAAGTCTGTGAGTGTCTTTCTCTGTGGAAATATGTTCATTTGTGTCAGTCATTAGATAACGCCTATAAGTGATATCATAGGATGTAGGTCTTTTGCTTTCCGACTTACCCCATGTTTTGTGACTATCTCCAGGCTCATCTGCGGTGCCTCAAAGAGCAGTGTTTCATTGTTTTCCATGGCTAATATTCCACTGTGTACATGGACCACTTCTGCTTTATCCTTTCACCTGTGGATGGACATTTTGGTTGCTTCACTGTCTTGGATATTGTGAATAAGACGGCACTGCAGCTGTTGCAGCCTTTGTCTTCTCGATCCTGGTTTTCTCAGGTGAGAGGCCCAGTGGTGAACCTGCTGGATTGAATGGTACCTCAATTTTTACTTTCAAACGCAGCTCCTTTCTGTTCTCATTATTGGCTCTTACCACTTTACATCTCTCCAGCAGGTAGAGGGTACACAGTTCTCTAAAACCCCTTCAGCATTTATTGTTTGCAGACTTTTTGCTGATGGTCAGTCGACTAGTGTGAGTTGAAAGCTCCTTGTAGATTTTATTACATGAGTCTAACAGTTCCCGAGGTTGAGCTTTTATCCATTTTCCTTTGTTTTCAAAGAGGGTGAGTAAAACGTAACTCTATATACTACCTTCTTGAAAAATTTGCCTGTTTTGCATTTTTTTTGTCCATTCCCTACTTCAGCACAATTTTTTTTACGGCAGGTGTCCTTTACAGCCCTGAGTCCTTGAGAATGTTAAGTGAACATTAGCTGTGGGTTGAAAGCCGCTCTTGTGGGAAACGGCCACAAGGCGGCAGCATTTCTCCTTATCCAAATCTGGTTACTAGCGCAACAGAGACTTGATGGAATTGGTGCTCTAGGTTGTAAATTAGAACGGAATGTGCCGGGAAAAAGCCCTTTTAGTATATGTCTCAGTACTTCTTGTTCGTCTTTTTAACTTAATTTTATATTTTATCACAGCTAATTTGAATACAAAGGTTTGTTTCTTCTATGTGTGCAAGATGTGGTTCTTTCACCCCATACATGTATCTATTCTTCTTCGCATCCTTTCCCCATGTAGGTTATGACCCAATGTTGAGTAGTGTTCTCCTGCTATTCCGTAGGTGTTTGGTGATTATATATTTCATATGGTTTGTATATCTCTGTTAACCCCAATATCGTAGTGTATCCAATCCTCACACCATTCCATTTGGTGAACAATAAGTTTTTTTAATGAATCTGTGGTTGCCTTTCTCTGTGGAATTATCTTCATTGGTATCAATTTTTAGGTAACACCTAAAAGTGACATGATAGGATATGTGTCTTTTGCTTTCTCACTTACTACAAGTTCCGTGGTTACTTCTAAACTTGCCTATGGTGCTGCAAATGGCATTGTTTCATTTTTTCACTAGCGAATATTCCATCTGTATATGTTGCAGTTCTTTTTGTCCACCCATCTGTTGGTGGACTTTTTGGTTACTTCCATATCTTGGCTATTGTAATACTGTGCAAAGCAGATTTGCCTGCCTGTGTCTTTCCAATTATGTCTTGTTAGATTATACGTCCAGGAATGGGCCTACTGGATCATATCGTAGCTCAATGTATACCTTTTATAGGCACCTCCATTCTGTTCTCATTAGTGGCTCTTTACAAGGTACGTCCCACTTAATGTTGAGGGTATGCATTTCTCCACAACACCTTCAGCATCTGTTGTTTGTAGTTTTCTTGCTGATTGTTATTCTGACCAGTGTGAGCTGATACCTCTTTGTGGTTGAATTTGCATGTGTCTCGTAATCCATTGAAATTGAGCTTTAAAGCATGTCCTTTTTATTTTTCAAGCTGTGATTACTGCTTAGTTCTTCAGAGAGGTTTCTTAAAGTATGTGTCACATTTTGAAGAGTTTTGGCCATTACCTCACTCAAACATTTTGAGGGCAGGTTTCATTTACAGCCCTGCAGTACTTGTTCTTATGAAGTGACCATTAGCACAGGCTTTGAAGCTGCTTTTGCAGGTTATGGCCAGAGGGCGGCAGCCTTTCTATGTTCCCCACCCTGGTAACTAGGGAAAAAGTCCTTCCAGCCTCGGGTGTTCCTCAGTTATAAATTAGAGTGGAATGTGCCCAGATAAACCCACAAATGCTGATGTTTCCTTACTTTTGTTTGTTTTCTAAATTAAATTTATATTTTTTACTGAAGTAATATTCCATTTTGTGCATGGACCACTGCTTCTTGGTGCCTTCCTCGGCTGAGGGACATTTTCCTGGCTTCCAGGTGTTGGCTATGGTAAATATTGCTGGCGTGCAGGCTTGGCAGCCTGAGACTCTTAGATTCTCATTTTCTCAGGTGATAGGCCCAGCAGTGCGTGTGATTGATTGACTGGTAGCACAGTGTTTCCCTTTTCAGAGCACCTCCTTTGTGTTTTCATTAGTGGCTCTTACGACGTCCCCCTTAGAACTGAGGGTACGCATTTCTCCACAATCCCTTCGGCATTTATTGTTGGCAGCATTTTTGCTAATGGCCCTTCCGACTGCTGTGAGCTGGTAGTTTCTTGTAATTTGGGTTTGCATGTCTTTAAAAATTCCTAAAATTCATCATTATTATATGCCTTTATCTTTTCTGTTAAAAAAATGAAAAAAATTGTGAGTACAATAGAAGTCTTGAAATCGTCTTCTTGCAAGGTTGCCCTCTTTTGAATTTTTTGGTCGATTTTCCACCCCAGGATAATTTCGGAGGGCAAGTGTCATTTACAGAACTGCAAGTTTGGTGAACATTTAGTGACCTTTAGCAATGGGTTTAAAGCTGCTGTTTTGGGAAATGGCCACAAGGAGGAAGCATTACTCCATTCCCAAACCTGGGCACGAGGGCAGCCGAGCCTTTCTGGATGTCGTGTTCCTAGGTTGTAAATTAGAATGGAATGTGCCAGGAGAAACCCCCATAAGTTTATGTCTCATTACTTCTTCTTGGTTTTTAAAATTTTTTAATCGGGGTAAAGATTAGAATATTGTTTGTCCTGGGTGTACACAATCTGGTTCATTTGTACATTATATATGTCTATTTACGTACAGATCCTCTTCCCATGGAAAATATTACAGAGTGTTCCGTAGACCTCCCTTGCTAGATGGTCGGTCTTTTTGAGCTATGTATATAATATATATTGGTATATGTATACTACCACTAATCTTGATTTATCCCCCCCCCCTTTCCTTTCAGATGAGCATAGCTTGTTTTCTAAGTCTGTGAGTGTCTTTCTCTGTGGAAATATGTTCATTTGTGTCAGTCATTAGATAACGCCTATAAGTGATATCATAGGATGTAGGTCTTTTGCTTTCCGACTTACCCCATGTTTTGTGACTATCTCCAGGCTCATCTGCGGTGCCTCAAAGAGCAGTGTTTCATTGTTTTCCATGGCTAATATTCCACTGTGTACATGGACCACTTCTGCTTTATCCTTTCACCTGTGGATGGACATTTTGGTTGCTTCACTGTCTTGGATATTGTGAATAAGACGGCACTGCAGCTGTTGCAGCCTTTGTCTTCTCGATCCTGGTTTTCTCAGGTGAGAGGCCCAGTGGTGAACCTGCTGGATTGAATGGTACCTCAATTTTTACTTTCAAACGCAGCTCCTTTCTGTTCTCATTATTGGCTCTTACCACTTTACATCTCTCCAGCAGGTAGAGGGTACACAGTTCTCTAAAACCCCTTCAGCATTTATTGTTTGCAGACTTTTTGCTGATGGTCAGTCGACTAGTGTGAGTTGAAAGCTCCTTGTAGATTTTATTACATGAGTCTAACAGTTCCCGAGGTTGAGCTTTTATCCATTTTCCTTTGTTTTCAAAGAGGGTGAGTAAAACGTAACTCTATATACTACCTTCTTGAAAAATTTGCCTGTTTTGCATTTTTTTTGTCCATTCCCTACTTCAGCACAATTTTTTTTACGGCAGGTGTCCTTTACAGCCCTGAGTCCTTGAGAATGTTAAGTGAACATTAGCTGTGGGTTGAAAGCCGCTCTTGTGGGAAACGGCCACAAGGCGGCAGCATTTCTCCTTATCCAAATCTGGTCACTAGCGCAACAGAGACTTAATGGAATTGGTGCTCTGGGTTGTAAATTAGAACGGAATGTGCCCGGAAAAAGCCCTTTTAGTATCTGTCTCAGTACTTCTTGTTCGTCTTTTTAACTTAATTTTATACTTTGTCACAGCTAATTTGAATACAAAGGTTTGTTTCTTCTACGTGTGCAAGATGTGGTTCTTTCACCCCTATACATGTATCTATTCTTCTTCGCATCCTTTCCCCATGTAGGTTATGACCCAATGGTGAGTAGTGTTCTCCTGCTATTCCGTAGGTGTTTGGTGATTATATATTTCATATGGTTTGTATATCTCTGTTAACCCCAATATCGTAGTGTATCCAATCCTCACACCATTCCATTTGGTGAACAATAAGTTTTTTTAATGAACCTGTGGTTGCCTTTCTCTGTGGAATTATCTTCATTGGTATCAATTTTTAGGTAACACCTAAAAGTGACATGATAGGATATGTGTCTTTTGCTTTCTCACTTACTACAAGTTCCGTGATTACTTCCAAACTCGCCTATGGTGCTGCAAATGGCATTGTTTCATTTTTTCACTGGCGAATATTCCATCTGTATATGTTGCAGTTCTTTTTGTCCACCCATCTGTTGGTGGACTTTTTGGTTACTTCCATATCTTGGCTATTGTAATACTGTGCAAAGCAGATTTGCCTGCCTGTGTCTTTCCAATTATGTCTTGTTAGATTATACGTCCAGGAATGGGCCTGCTGGATCATATCGTAGCTCAATGTATACCTTTTATAGGCACCTCCATTCTGTTCTCATTAGTGGCTCTTTACAAGGTACGTCCCACTTAATGTTGAGGGTATGCATTTCTCCACAACACCTTCAGCATCTGTTGTTTGTCGTTTTCTTGCTGATGGTTATTCTGACCAGTGTGAGCTGATACCTCTTTGTGGTTGAATTTGCATGTGTCTCGTAATCCATTGAAATTGCGCTTTAAAGCATGTCCTTTTTATTTTTCAAGCTGTGATTACTGCTTAGTTCTTCAAAGAGTTTTCTTAAAGTATGTGTCACATTTTGAAGAGTTTTGGCCATTACCTCACTCAAACATTTTGAGGGCAGGTTTCATTTACAGCCCTGCAGTACTTGTTCTTATGAAGTGACCATTAGCACAGGCTTTGAAGCTGCTTTGGCAGGTTATGGCCAGAGGGCGGCAGCCTTTCTATGTTCCCCACCCTGGTAACTAGGGAAAAAGTCCTTCCAGCCTGGGGTGTTCCTCAGTTATAAATTAGAGTGGAATGTGCCCAGATAAACCCACAAATGCTGATGTTTCCTTACTTTTGTTTGTTTTCTAAATTAAATTTATATTTTTTTACTGAAGTAATATTCCATTTTGTGCATGGACCACTGCTTCTTGGCGCCTTCCTCGGCTGAGGGACATTTTCGTGGCTTCCAGGTGTTGGCTATGGTAAATATTGCTGGAGTGCAGGCTTGCCAGCCTGAGACTCTTAGATTCTCATTTTCTCAGGGGATAGGCCCAGCAGTGCGTGTGATTGATTGACTGGTAGCACAGTGTTTCCCTTTTCAGAGCACCTCCTTTGTGTTTTCATTAGTGGCTCTTACGACGTCCCCCTTAGAACTGAGGGTACGCGTTTCTCCACAATCCCTTCGGCATTTATTGTTTGCAGCATTTTCGCTAATGGCCCTTCCGACGGCTGTGAGCTGGTAGTTTCTTGTAATTTGGGTTTGCATGTCTTTAAAAATTCCTAAAATTCATCATTATTATATGCCTTTATCTTTTCTGTTAAAAAAATGAAAAAAATTGTGAGTACAATAGAAGTCTTGAAATCGTCTTCTTGCAAGGTTGCCCTCTTTTGAATTTTTTTGGTCGATTTCCCACCCCAGGATCATTTCGGAGGGCAAGTGTCATTTACAGAACTGCAAGTTTGGTGAACATTTAGTGACCTTTAGCAATGGGTTTAAAGCTGCTGTTTTGGGAAATGGCCACAAGGAGGAAGCATTACTCCGTTCCCAAACCTGGGCACGAGGGCAGCCGAGCCTTTCTGGATGTCGTGTTCCTAGGTTGTAAATTAGAATGGAATGTGCCAGGAGAAACCCCCATAAGTTTATGTCTCATTACTTCTTCTTGGTTTTTAAAATTTTTTAATCGGGGTCAAGATTAGAATATTGTTTGTCCTGGGTGTACACAATCTGGTTCATTTGTACATTATATATGTCTATTTACGTACAGATCCTCTTCCCATGGAAAATATTACAGAGTGTTCCGTAGACCTCCCTTGCTAGATGGTCGGTCTTTTTGAGCTATGTATATAATATATATTGGTATATGTATACTACCACTAATCTTGATTTATCCCCCCCCCCTTTCCTTTCAGATGAGCATAGCTTGTTTTCTAAGTCTGTGAGTGTCTTTCTCTGTGGAAATATGTTCATTTGTGTCAGTCATTAGATAACGCCTATAAGTGATATCATAGGATGTAGGTCTTTTGCTTTCCGACTTACCCCATGTTTTGTGACTATCTCCAGGCTCATCTGCGGTGCCTCAAAGAGCAGTGTTTCATTGTTTTCCATGGCTAATATTCCACTGTGTACATGGACCACTTCTGCTTTATCCTTTCACCTGTGGATGGACATTTTGGTTGCTTCACTGTCTTGGATATTGTGAATAAGACGGCACTGCAGCTGTTGCAGCCTTTGTCTTCTCGATCCTGGTTTTCTCAGGTGAGAGGCCCAGTGGTGAACCTGCTGGATTGAATGGTACCTCAATTTTTACTTTCAAACGCAGCTCCTTTCTGTTCTCATTATTGGCTCTTACCACTTTACATCTCTCCAGCAGGTAGAGGGTACACAGTTCTCTAAAACCCCTTCAGCATTTATTGTTTGCAGACTTTTTGCTGATGGTCAGTCGACTAGTGTGAGTTGAAAGCTCCTTGTAGATTTTATTACATGAGTCTAACAGTTCCCGAGGTTGAGCTTTTATCCATTTTCCTTTGTTTTCAAAGAGGGTGAGTAAAACGTAACTCTATATACTACCTTCTTGAAAAATTTGCCTGTTTTGCATTTTTTTTGTCCATTCCCTACTTCAGCACAATTTTTTTTACGGCAGGTGTCCTTTACAGCCCTGAGTCCTTGAGAATGTTAAGTGAACATTAGCTGTGGGTTGAAAGCCGCTCTTGTGGGAAACGGCCACAAGGCGGCAGCATTTCTCCTTATCCAAATCTGGTTACTAGCGCAACAGAGACTTAATGGAATTGGTGCTCTAGGTTGTAAATTAGAACGGAATGTGCCCGGAAAAAGCCCTTTTAGTATCTGTCTCAGTACTTCTTGTTCGTCTTTTTAACTTAATTTTATACTTTGTCACAGCTAATTTGAATACAAAGGTTTGTTTCTTCTACGTGTGCAAGATGTGGTTCTTTCACCCCTATACATGTATCTATTCTTCTTCGCATCCTTTCCCCATGTAGGTTATGACCCAATGGTGAGTAGTGTTCTCCTGCTATTCCGTAGGTGTTTGGTGATTATATATTTCATATGGTTTGTATATCTCTGTTAACCCCAATATCGTAGTGTATCCAATCCTCACACCATTCCATTTGGTGAACAATAAGTTTTTTTAATGAACCTGTGGTTGCCTTTCTCTGTGGAATTATCTTCATTGGTATCAATTTTTAGGTAACACCTAAAAGTGACATGATAGGATATGTGTCTTTTGCTTTCTCACTTACTACAAGTTCCGTGATTACTTCCAAACTCGCCTATGGTGCTGCAAATGGCATTGTTTCATTTTTTCACTAGCGAATATTCCATCTGTATATGTTGCAGTTCTTTTTGTCCACCCATCTGTTGGTGGACTTTTTGGTTACTTCCATATCTTGGCTATTGTAATACTGTGCAAAGCAGATTTGCCTGCCTGTGTCTTTCCAATTATGTCTTGTTAGATTATACGTCCAGGAATGGGCCTGCTCGATCATATGGTAAATCAATGTTTACCTTTTAAAGGCATCTCCATTCTGTTCTCATTAATGGTTCTTTCCAGGTTACATGCCCCTTATATTTGAGGGTATGCATTTCTCCACAACACTTTCAGCATTTATTGTTTGTCGTTTTCTTGCTGATGGTTATTCTGACCAGTGTGAACTGATACCTCTTTGTGATTGAATTTGCATGTGTCTCGTAATCCACTGAAATTGAGCTTTAAAGGATGTCCTTTTTATTTTTCAAGCTGTTATTACAGCTTAGTTCTTTAAAGTGTTTTCTTAAAGTATGTGTCACATTTTCAAATATATTGGCCACTACCTCCCTCAAGACATTTTTAGGGCAGTTTTCATTTACAGCCCTGCAGTACTTGTTCATGTGAAGTGACAATTAGCCTAGAATTTAAAGCTGTTTTTGCAGGTAACGGCCAGAGGGTGGCAGCCTTTCTACGTTCCCGAAACTGGTAACTAGGGAAACAGTTCTTCTGGCCAGTGGTGTTCCTTGGTTATAAATTAGAGTGGAATGTGCCCGGATAAACCCACAGAAGCTGATGTCTCCTTACCTTTGTATGTTTTTTAAATTTAATTTTTACTTTTATTGGAGTAATATTCTACTGTGTACATGGACCACATCTTCTTTGTGCATTCCTCTGGTGAAGCACATATTCATTGCTTCCAAATGTTGGCAATGGTAAATATTGCTGGATTGCAGGATTGCCAATCTTTGTCTTTTTGATCCTCATCTTCTCAGGTGATAGTCCCAGCAGTGGGCATGGAAAAATGCTCAACATCTTGAATTAATAAAGACATGCTAATCCAGTCTACAAAAACATTCCCCTCACAACAGTCAGAATGATCGTCTCCAAAAAATCTGCAAACAGTAAATGCTGAATGGGTATTAGAGAACTGTGTTCCCTGTAGCTGCTGTTATGATGTAAACCTGTAACAGACAGTAGTGAGAACATAATAGACGTGAGTTTAAAGGTAAAAATTGAGCTACGATATGATTTGGAAAGCCCACTGCTGGGAATATCACCTTAGAAGACCAGAATCAAAAAGACACAGGCTGGCAATCCTGCACTGCAGCAATATTTACCATAGCCAGGATTTAGAAACAACCAGTATGTCCTTCAACAGATGAATGCACAAAGAAGAAGTTTTCGTTGTACACAATGGAATAATAGCCATGGAAAAGAATGAAACAGTGCCGTTTGCAACACCATAGAAGGAGCTAGAGATAATCACACATCTTGAAGTAAGGAAGAAAACGAAAGACAGATATTCTATGATATCACTTTTAGGTTTTACCTAAATATTGATACACATGAACTTATTTCCAAGAGAAGGACCCTCATGGATGAAGAAAACATAATTATATTTAACCTAATGGAAAGGTGTGAGGAATGTATAAATTAGGATATGCGGGATGACAATCCTATACTAATACATATGAAAAATATAAATCACCAAAACCTAGGGTGTACCCACAGAGGTCTACTGAACACTCTGTAATAATCTACATGGGAAACGATCCAAAGGTCAATAGATACATATATATATATAATGAACCAGATTCTGTACACCTAGAAGAAACACAACATTTTTATCAAATTTGCTCTAATAAAAAATAAATTTAAAATTAAACAGAAAGTAAGGAGATATAAGCCGTTGGGGGTTGTCTTGGCACATTCCACTCTCGTTTTCAGCCTACTAACACGATTTCCAGGAAGGATCTGTTGCCCAAGTGCCGAGAGTTGGAAATGTAGAAATACTGCCTCCTTGTGGCCGTTTAATGCAAGACCAGCTTTAACCCCACAGCTAATTGTCAGTTAATCTTCATAAGGACTCAGGGCTGTAAAGGACACCTGCCCTCAAAAAATGTCATGAGGCAGCGAATGGGCAAAAAACTAAAAACACAGCAAATTTTTCAACAAGATCATTGGTAAGTTTTACTCACTCTTTTGTTTTATTGTAAAAAGGGGTAAGTTTTACTTTTTTTAAAAAAAAGGAAAATGGATATAAGCTCAACATAAAGAATTATTAGACTAATGCAAATCTAATCTACAAAAGGTTTCAACTCACACCAGACAAATGACCATCAGCAAAACGTCTACGAACAATAAATGCTGAAGTGGTTTTAGAGAACTGTGTGCCCTATAGTGGCCGGTGAGATGTAAAGTGGTAAAAGCCAATAATGAGAACAGAAAGGAGCTACATTTAAAAGTAAAAATTGAGCCACCATTTGATCCAGCAGGACCACAGCTGGGCCTATCAACTGAGAAGACCAGAATCGAGAAGACACAGGCTGCAAAAGCTGCACTGCAGGAATATTAACAATAGGCAAGACAAGGAAGAAACCAAAATGCCCATCAAAATGAATAGACAAAGAAGAAGTTGTCGGGGTACACAATCGAATATTTGCCATGGAAAACAATGAAACACTGCTCTTTGCAGTACCGTAGATTGGCCTAGATATAATCACAGAATATGAGGTAATTTGGAAAGCAAAAGACAAATATACTATGATATCACTTATAGGTGTCATCTAACAACTGACACAAATGAACATATTTCCACAGAGAAAGACACTCACAGAGTTAGAAGACAAACTATGCTTATGTTTAAGATTATAGTGAGCATACGTATAGAAATACATATTAAATACATATATCAAGAAGACCGACCATATAGAAATGGAGGTCTAAGGAGCACTTTAATAATTTACATGGGAAGTTGATCTGTATGTGAACAAATATATATAATGTACAAATGAAACGGAATGTGTACACCTAGATAAAACAATATTCTAAAAATTAAAATAATGAACAGGAAGTAATGAGACATAAACTTCTGAGGCTTTTTCCTGGCACATTCCATTCTAATTTACAACCTAGGAACATGACTTCCAGAAAGGCTGTGCTGCACTAGTACCCAGTTTTGGGAATGGAGAAATGCTGCTGCCTTGTGGCCGTTTCCCACAACAGGATCTTTAAACATAGGGCTAATGGTCACTAAATATTCACAATCATTGAAGGCATGTAAATGACACCTGCTTTCAACAAAAAACCTGGGGTTGAAAATCAACCACAAAATTCAAAAATGGCAACATTCGAAGAGAACTATTTCAAGAGGTATATTGTACTCACACTTTTTTCTTTTTTTAAAGAAAAGAGGAAGGCGTGAAAAAATTCTGAAAATGAAGAATTCTTAAAGACATGCAAATGCAAACTACAAAAAGCTATCAGCTCACACCAGTCAGACTGGCCATAAGCAAAAATTCCGCAAACAGTAAAAATTGAAGGGGTTGTGGAGAAATGCGTTCCCTACGTGGTAAGTGGGATGTGGTAAGAGCCACTAAAAAAAACACAATGGAGGTGCTTTGAAAAGGTAAAAAATAAGCTACCAGTCAATGAAGCATACCCACTGCTGGGCCTATCACCTGAGAAAGTGAGAATCAAAAGTCACAGGCTGGCAATAGTGCACTCCAGCAATATTTACTATAGCCAACACTTGGAAGCAATGAAAATGTCCATCAACAGAGGAATGCACCAAGAAGAAATGGTCCATGTACACAGTGGAATATTACCCCAAAAATAAATATAAATTGAATTTAAAAAACAAACAAAAGTAAGGAGAGACATCAGCATTTGTGGGTTTATCTGGGCACATTCCACTCTAATTTATAACCAAGGAACACCACTGGCTGGAGGTCTGTTTCCCTAGTTACCAGAGTGGAGAACATAGAAAAGCTGCCACCCTCTGTCCGTTACCTGTAAAAGCATCTTTAAAGCCTGTGCTAATGCTCACTTCATATGAACAAATTCTGCAGGGTTGTAAATGAAAATTGCCCTCAAAATTTCTTGAGGGAGGTAATGGCCAAAATATTTCAAAATGTGACACATACATTAAGAAAACACTTTGAAGAAATAAGCAGTAATCACAGCTTGAAACATCAAAAGGACGTGCCTTAAAGCTCACTTTCAACGGATTATGAGACACATGCAAATTCAACCACAAAGAGGTATCAGCTCACACCAGTAAGAACTACCATCAGCAAAAATCTACAAAGAATAAATGCTGAAGGTGCTGTGGAGAAATGCATACCCTCAGCATTAAGTGGGACGTCACCTGGAAAGAGTCACTAATGAGAACAGAATGGAAGTGCCATTAAAAGGTACACATTGAGCTACCATACGATCCAGTAGGTGAATTCCTGGACTTATAACCTAAGAAAACAGAATTGGAAAGACACAGGCAGGCAAATCTGCAGTGCACAGTGTTACAATAGCCAAGATATGGACGTCACCAAAAATTCCACAGACAGATGAGTGGACAAAGAAGAACTGCTACATGTACAGGTGGAATATTAGCTAGCAAAAAAATGAAACAATGCCCTATGCAGCACCATGGATGAATCTAGAAGTAATCACGCAACTTATAGTAAGTGAGAAAGGGAAAGATACATCCACTATCATATCACTTGTAGGTGTTACCTAAAAATTGATAGCAACGAAGATATTTTCACAGAGAAAGGCAATCACAGATTCATTAAAAAACTTATGGTTCACCAAATGGAAAGGTGTGAGGATTGGATACATTACGATATTGAGGTTAACAGAGATATACAAACACATGTGAAATATATAATCACCAAAGACCTACGGAATACCAAGGAAAGACTACTCAACATTCTTTCATAAGCTACATGAGAAAAGGATCCGTAGAAGAATAGATATAAGTATATGTGTGAAAGAACCACATCTTGCACACTTAGGACAAACAAAACATTGTAATCAAATTTGCTGTAATCAAAAATAAAAATTAACTTAAAAATACGAACAAGAATTAATGAGACATAAACTTACAGGGCTTTTCCCTGGCACATTCCATTCTAGTTTACAACCTAGAACACGACTTCCATAAGGGCTCTGTTGCCCTGGTAAGCAGATTTGATAAAGGAGAAATGCTGCCGAATGTGGTCGTTTCCTGCAAGAGCAGCTTTAAATCCAAAGATAATGGACACTTAACATTCACAAATACTCAGGGCTGCAAAGTACATCTGCCCTGAAAAATTGTGCTAAAGTAGGTAATGGAGAAGAAAAATAAAATACCGGCACATTTTTCAAGAAGATAGTATGAAGAGGTAAGTTTTACTCACTGTCTTTTTTAAAAAAAGGAAAATGGATAAAAGCTCAACCTCACAAATTATTAGACTCATGCAATCAAATCTACAAAACAGGTTTCAACTCACACCAGTCGACTGAAAAAACAGAAAAAGTCTACAAACAATAAATGCTGATGGGGGTGTAGAGAACTGTGGACCCTCTAGTTGCTGGTGAGAGGTAAAGTGGTTGACAGCCAATAATGAGAACACAAAGGAGTGGCCTTTAGAATTAAAAATGGAGGTACCATTCAATCCAGCAGGCGCACCACAGGGCCTCTCACCTGAGAAGACCAGAATCGAGAAGACACAGGCTGCAACAGCTGCACTGCAGCCTTATTCACAATAGCCAAAACAGTGAAGCAAGCAAAATGTCCATCAACAGGTGAATGGAAAAAGAAGAAGTGGTCCTTGTACACAATGAAATATTAGCCATGGAAAACAATGAAACACTGCTCTTTGAGGTACCAAATATGAGCCTGGAGATAATCACAAAATATGAGGTAAGACCGAAAGCAAAAGACCTACATCCTATGATATCACTTATACGTGTTAACTAATAACTGACACAAATGAACACATTTCCACAGAGAAAGACACGCACAGACTTAGAAAACCAACTATGCTGATCTAAAACGAAAGGTGGGGGGAATGGATAAATGAAGAATAGTGTTAATATACGTATACAAATACATATTTTTACATATATCAAAAAGACCGACCATATAGCAAGGGAGGTCTACAGAAAACGCTGTAATATTTTACATGGGAAGAGGATCTGTACAAGGATAGACATATATAATGTACAAATGAACCACATTGTGTACACCTAGGACAAACAATATTCTAATCTTTACCCGATTAAAAAAAATGAAAAAGCAAGAAGAAGTATTGAGACATAAACTTATGGTGGTTTCTCCTGGCACATTCCATTCTAATTTACAACCTAGGACAACAACTTCCAGAAAGGCTCTGCTGCCCTAGTACCCAGACTTGTGAATGAAGAAATGCTTCCTCCTTGTGGCCCTTTCCCACAACAGCCTCTTTAAACCCACTGCTAAAGGTCACTAAATATTCACCAACTTGCAGTTCTGTAAAAGACACCTGCCCTCCAAAAAATTCCTGGGGTCAAAAATTGACAAAAAATTCAAAAGAGGGCAACATTCCAGGAAGACCATTTCTAGACGTATATTGTACTAACACTGTTTTCTCTTTTTTTTAACAGAAAAGAAAAAGGAGTGGGAAAATGATGAATGTTAGAATTTTTAATGACATGCATATCCAAATTACAAAAACCTATCAGCTCACAGCAGTCAGAATGGCCATTAGCAAAAATGGTGCAAACAATAAATGCTGAAGGGATTGTGGAGAAATGACCACCATTGGTTCTAAGGGGGATGTCGTAAGAGCCACTAATGAAAACACAATGGAGGTGCTTTGAAAAGGGAAACACTGTGCTACCAGTCAATCAATCACACGCACTGCTGGGCCTATCACTTGAGAAAATGAGAATCTAAGAGTCCCAGGCTGGCAATCCTGCACTCCGGCAATATTTACCATAGCCAACACCTGGAAGCCACGAAAATGTCCCTCAGCCGAGGAAGGCACCAAGAAGCAGTGATCCATATACAAAATGGAATATTACTTCAGTAAAAAATATAAATTTAATTTAAAAAATTAGCAAAAGTAAGGAAACATCAGCATTTGTGGGTTTATCTGGGCACATTCCACTCTAATTTATAACTGAGGAACACCCCAGGCTGGAAGGACTTTTTCCCTAGTTACCAGGGTGGGGAACATAGAAAGGCTGCCGCCCTCTGGCCATAACAAGCAAAAGCCGCTTCAAAGCCTGTGCTAATGGTCACTTCATAAGAACAAGTACTTCAGGGCTGTAAATGAAACCTGCCCTCAAAATGTTTGAGTGAGGTAATGGCCAAAAATATTTAAATGTGACACATACTTTAAGAAAACACTTTGAAGAACTAAGCTGTAATCACAGCTTGAAAAATAAAAAAGGACATGCTTTAAAGCTCAATTTCAATGGATTATGAGACTCATGCAAATTCAACCACAAAGAGGTATCAGCTCACACTGGTCAGAATAACCATCACCAAGAAAACTACAAAGAATAAATGCTGAAGTTGTTGTGGAGAAATGCATACCCTCAACATTAATTGGGACGTGCCATGGAAAGAGCCACTAGTGAGAACATAATGGAGGTGCCTTAAAAAGGTAGACATTGAGCTACCATATGATCCAGCAGGCCCATTCCTGGACGTATAATCTAACAAGACATAATTGGAAAGACACAGGCAGGCAAATCTGCATTGCACAGTATTACAATAGCCAAGATATGGAAGTAACCAAAAAGTCCACCAACAGATGGGTGGACAAAAAGAACTGCAACATATACAGATGGAATATTCGCTAGTGAAAAAATGAAACAATGCCATTTGCAGCACCATAGGCGAGTTTAGAAGTAATCACGGAACTTGTAGTAACTGAGAAAGCAAAAGACACATATCTTTTCATATCACTTTTAGGTATTACGTAAAAATTGAGACCAATGGAGATATTTCCACAGAGAAAGTTGACCAAAGATTCATTAAAAAAACTTATTGTACACCAAATGGAATGGTGTGAGGTTTGGATACATTATGATATTGGGGTTAACAGAGATATAGAAACCATGTGAAATATATAATCACCAAACACCTACGGAATACCAGGAGAACACTACTCAACATTGGGTCATAACCTACATGGGGAAAGGATGCGAAGAAGAATAGATATATGTATATGGGTGAAAGAACCACATCTTGCACACTTAGAAGAAACAAACCTTTGTATTCAAATAAGCTGTGATAAAATATAAAAATTAAGTTAACAATACGAACTAGAAGTAATGAGACATAAACTTAAAGGGCTTTTTCCGGGCACATTCCGTTCTAATTTACAACCTAGAGCAACAATTCCATTAAGTCTCTGTTGCGCTAGTAACCAGATTTTGTTAAGAGGAAATGCTGCCACCTTGTGGCCGTTTCCCGCAAGATCAGCTTTAAACCCACAGCTAAGGGTCACTTAACATTCTCAAGGACTCAGAGCTGTAAAGGACACCTACCCAAAAAATTGTGCTGAAGTAGAGAACGAACAAAAAATGCAAAAGAGGCAAAATTTTCAAGAAGATAGTATATAGAGTTCTGTTTTACTCACTTGCTTTTAAAAACAAGAAAATGGATAAAAGCTCAACCTCGGGAGTGTTAGACTCATGCAATCTAATCTACAAAGAGGTTTCAAGTCACACCAGTCAACTGACCATCAGCAAAAAGTCTACAAACAATAAATGCTGAAGGGGTTTTAGAGAACTGCATACCCTCTACCTGCTGGTGAGATTTAAAGTGGTAACAGCCAATAATGAGAACAGAAAGGAGCTGTATTTGAAAGTAAAAATTGAGGTACCATTCAATCCAGCAGGAGCATCACTGGGCCTCTCACTTGAGAAGACCAGGATCGAGAAGACACAGGCTGCAACAGCTGCACTGCAGCCTTAATCACCATAGCCAAGACAGTGAAGTTATCAAAATGTCCGTCAACAGGTAAATGGATAAAGGAGAAATGGTCCATGTACACAATGGAATATTAGCCATGGAAAACAATGAAACACTGCTCTTTGAGGCACCGCAAATAAGCCTGGAGATAATCACAAAACATGAGGTAAGTCGGAAAGCAAAAACCAATATCCTATGATTTCACTTATAGGCGTTATCTAATAACTGACACAAATGAACATATTTCTACAGAGAAAGTTGCTCACAGACTTAGAACCAAACTATGCTCATCTGCAAGGAAAGGTGTGGGGAATGGATAAAATAAGATTAGTTTTAGTATATGTATCTAAATACATATTATATACATATCTCAAAAGGACCGACCATATAACAAGGGAGGTCTACGGAACACCCTGTAATATTTTACATGGGAAGAGGATCTGTACAAGAATAGACATATATAATGTACAAATGAACCAGATGGTGTACACCCAGGACAAACAGTATTCTAATCTTTACTCCGATTAAAGAAATTTTAAAAACCAAGAAGAAGTAATGAGACATAAACTAATGGGGTTTCTCCTTGCATATTCCATTCTAATTTACTACCTAGTAACACCACTTCCAGAAAGTCTCTGCAGCCTTAGTGCCCAGGTTTGGGAATGGAGAAATGCTGCCTCCTTGCGGCCACTTCTCACAACAGCAACTATAAACCAATTGCTAAAGGTCACTAAATATTCAACAAACTTGCATTTCTGTATAAGACATTTGTCCTCCAAAAAAATCCTGGGGTGGAAAATCGACCAAAAAATACAAAAGAGGGCAACCTTCCAAAAGAAAATTTCAAGAGTTATATTGTACTCACACTTGTTTCATTTTTTTAATCGAAAAGAAAACGGCATGTAAAAATGATGAATTTTACGAATTTTGAAAGACATGCAAACCCAAATTACAAGAACCTATCAGCTCACATCAGTCGGAAGGGCCATTAGCAAAAATGCTGCAAACAATTAAAGCTGAAGGGATTGTGGAGAAATGCGTACCCTCAGTTCTAAAGGGGACATCGTAAGAGCCACTAATGAAAACACAAAGGAGGTGCTTTGAAAAGGGAAACGCTGTGCTACCAATCAATCAATCACACGCACTGCTGGGCCTATCACCTGAGAAAATGAGAATCAAAGAGTCCCAGGATGGCAAGCCTGCACTCCAGCAATATTTACCATAGCCAATACCTGGAAGCAACGAAAATGTCCCTCAGCCGAGGGAGGCACCAAGAAGAAGTGGTCCATGTACAAAATGGAATATTACTTCAGTAAAAAATATAAATTTAATTTAAAAAACAAACACACACACACACACAAAAAACAAACAAAACCAAGGAAACATCAGCATTTGTGGGTTTATCTGGGCACATTCCACTCTAATTTACAAGCAAGGAAAACCACAGGCCGGAAGGACTTTTCTCTAGTTACCAGGGTTGGGAACATAGAAAGGCTGCCGCCCTCTGGCCATAACATGCAAAAGCAGCTTCAAAGCCTGTGCTAATGGTCACTTCATATGAACAAGTACTGCAGGGCTGTAAATGAAAACTGCCATCAAAATGCCTTGAGGGAGGTAATGGCCAAAATATTTCAAAATGTGACACATACTTTAAGAAAACACTTTGACAAACTAAACTGTAATAACAGTTTGAAAAATAAACAGGATGTGCCTTAAAACTCAATTTAAATGGATTATGAGTCACATGCAAATTCAACCACAAACAGGTATCAGCTCACACTGGTCAGAATAACCATAAGAAATAAAACTACAAACAATAAATGCTGAAGGTGTTGTGCAGAAATACATACACTCAACTTTAAGAGGGACGTAACTTGAAAAGAGCCACTAATGAGAACTGAGTGGAGGTGCCTTTAAAAGGGAAATATTGAGCTACCATATGATCCAGCAGGCCCCTTCCTGGACCTATAACCTCCGAAGACAGAACTGGAAAGACACAGGCAGGCAAAACTGCACTGCACAGTATTACAATAGCCAAGATATGGAAGTAACCAAAAAGTCCACCAACAGATGGGGGGACAAAGAAGAACTGCTACATGTAGAGATGGAATATTAGCTAGCGAAAAAATGAAACAATGCCATTTGCAGCACCATAGATGAGTCTAGAAGGAATCACGCAACTTGTAGTAAGTGAGAAAACGAAAGACACATATCCTATCCTATCACTTGTAGGTGTTACCAAAAAATTGATACCAATGAAGATATTTCCACAGAGAAAGGCAATCACAGATTCATTAAACAAACTGATGGTTCACTAAATGGAAAGGTGTGAGGATTGGATACATTACGATATTGGGGTTAACAGAGATATACAAACACATGTGAAATACAGAATCACCAAAGACCTACAGAGTACCAAGAGAAGACTACTCAACATTGTGTCATAACCTACATGGGAAAAGGATATGAAGAAGAAGAGATATATGTATATGTGTGAAAGAACCACATCTTGCACACCTAGAGCAAACAAAATCTTGTAATCAAATTTGCTGTGATAAAAAATAAAAATTTACTTAAAAATACGAACAAGAAGTAATGAGAAGGGGGTGCTCGGGCTCCGGCCCACAGTTCGAGCGGCGAGAGCACTCAGAGACACGACGCGGGCCAGAGGGGAGTGAGCGGGCGCCTCAGTGTCCTCCCCCTTCCCACCCTTCACCTCGCCGCCTTCTCCCCCCTCAGCCGGACCGGAATTAGGTGATCCCGGAAGTTCCGGCGCCACTGCTGTGTGGGATAAACAGTAATGGCGGAGGCTGCAGCTCCGGGAACAACAGCCAAAACATCAAGAGCAGGAGCGGCAGGGGCGGCGGTGGCAGCGGCCTCCCCCACCCCTATCCCCACAGTTACCTCCCCGTCCCTGCGGGCACAGGATTTGGCAGCGACGGCAGCGGCGGCGGCTGGACCAAACAGGTCACCTGCAGGTATTTCATGCATGGGGTTTGTAAGGAAGGAGATAACTGTCGATACTCACGTGACCTCTCTGAGAGTCCATATGGTGTAGTGTACAAGTATTTTCAGCGAGAGTACTGTATTTACGGAGACCGCTGCAAATATGAACACAGCAAGCCATTGCAACTGCTACAGCTCTAACTGCAAAGTCACCCCTTGCTGCTTCCTCAAGTCTCTCATCAGTAGTTGGACAGATTGGTGAAATGCATATGGGCGAAGCTGAGTCAAGAAATTCAAACTTTTCAACTGTAGGAGCTGGTTCAGAAGACTGGGTGAACGCCATTGAGTTTGTTCCTGGGCAGCCCTACTGTGGCCGTACTGCCTCTTCCTCCACTGAAGCACCCCTGCAGGGCTCAGTGACCAAGGAAGAATCAGAAAAGGAGCAAATTGCAGTGGAAACAAAGAAGCAGATCTGCCCCTATGCTGCAGTGGGAGAGTGCCGATATGGGGAGAACTGTGTGTATCTCCATGGAGATGCGTGTGATATGTGTGGGCTGCAGGTCTTCCATCCAGTGGATGCTGCCCAAAGATCACAACACATCAAATCTTGCATCGAGGCCCATGAGAAGGACATGGAGCTCTCGTTTGCTGTGCAGCAGAGCAAGGACATGGTGTGTGGGATCTGCATGGAGGTGGTCTATGAGAAAGCCAACCCCCGCGAGCGCCGCTTCGGAATCCTCTCCAACTGCAACCACACCTACTGTCTCAAATGTATTCGCAAGTGGAGGAGTGCTAAGCAATTTGAGAGCAAGATCATAAAGTACTGCCCAGAATGCCGGATCATATCTAACATTGTCATTCCAAGTGAGTACTGGGTGGAGGAGAAAGAAGAGAAGCAGAAACTCATTCAGAAATACAAGGAGGCAATGAGGAACAAGGTGTGCAGGTATTTTGACGAAGGACGTGGGAGCTGCCCATTTGGAGGGAACTGCGTTTACAAGCATGCGTACCCTGATGCCATAGAGAGGAGCCACAGAGACAGAAAGTGGGAACATCAAGCACATACCGGGCCCAACGAACGAACCACTTCTGGGAGATCATTGAGGAGAGAGAGAAAGGCAACCCCTTTGAGAACGACGAAGAAGAGGTTGTCACCTTTAAGCTGGGTGAGATGTTGCTTGTGCTTTTGGCTGCAGGTGGGGACGACGACCTGACAGACTCTGAAGACGAGTGGGACTTGTTTCACGATGAGCTGGAAGATTTTTATGACTTGGATCTATAGCAGCTTTGCTGGGCGTGTGAACTGGTCTGCTGAGCCTCAGACGGCAGCCCTCCCCACTGGTGGCAGCAGTGCCCGTGGTTCTCTTCTAGGCAGGCCTCTCAACTCCAGGTGCTGTCGTAATAATTTTTACCCAGGGCCTGTCTTCTCAATCCCTCACCTTTCCCCAAGGAGTGTGTTGTTTTCTCTGTTTCAAAAAGTTACAAAAATGAATCTTAAAGTTAGTTTTCTTGTAACATGAATTTAACGGTCAGACAGCGTGTAGGTTTGCTGCGTCATCTGTTTTCAGCCAGATTCACACGGTTCAAGGGTAGCATTTCTGGATTTCCAGTACTCATTTTTGAGGACCCCAGGTTCAAAAGTAACAGCATTGGCCCTGCTTTTGGGTCCAAGAATTGGGGTGATAGGTGAAGGATCTGAACTGTGGCGTGGAGCCTTCTGCTATAGACTTAGGCGGATGCTTGAGGTTTCTGGTGAATTCTGCACATCTGTGTTTCTATATCTGTCCCCTGCCCTGGAATCCCCACCCTGTGCACTCGTTCTGTGGTTTTCGTCTCTTGTTTAATTGCACACAAGTACTACTGCTGGGTAACCAGAACCAGGTGCGACTGTGTTGAGATTTTTACTGTGTTTAGCCTGATAGGAAAATGGTGAAAGAACACATATAAAGATATAGCGGAATAAAATAAATGCAGAGTTGGAAGTTGACTCCCAAGGGCTGATAGACTTGGTACGTGTGAGTGTGTAACAAGCTTCTCATCCCTGCATAGATGCAGTGTCTGTAGCCTTAGTGGAAAAACTCAAGTTTACTGGTTTCAGCCTCGTGTGGCAAATAGATCTTAAAGGACAAAGCAGTATATTGGTAGCTGTTAATAGAGCAGGGCTAGCTCTGTCTATATAAATAGGGAAATGGGCTTAGCCATAGAGGTTCAACTATCTGGTTATCTCATGGATTAACACAAACTGGGTCTCAGTTACACAGTTGTATTTAATGTTTTATGATCTCCTAGACTTTCTAGTCCAGGCACTTTTTGACAAACCTTTGTCCTCATTTGAGGGGTTTTGTTGTCGGGTTCTTGGGTCCGTTTGTGTGGGTATTTGCCTCATTCCATCCCTGAGCTTTGCAGCTAGACAGGTGTGATTCAAAACTATGTTCTAAGGTGTTTCCTGTAGTGGAGTAATTGGCTTGCCGTAGTAAGTCATGTTTTTCCACTAAAAGGGGACGGAGGGGTGGTAATCCACGAGATACGCTAAAGTTAAATTGTTAGAAGAATTCCTTGATCAGAAAATATAAATTTGCGTTTTGTTGCTCTATTTCCTGAAAGTGACTTGGAGATGCCCCTGATTTGTCCATCTACTGCTTTGATTCCTTGGATACCACTCATACTTTCACGTTAAGCAAAAACAAGTAATTCTTGCAGGGGTCTCTGTCTTTTTCAGCAGCCCTTTTGTAAGACGTACTTTTCCCATATAAAACAATTTTTAACCGCCCCCCCACCCAAAAAGAGAAGTAATGAGACATAAACTTAAAGGGCTTTTTCCTGGCACATTCCATTCTAGTTTACAACCTAGAACACCACTTCCATTAAGGCTCTGTTGCATTAGTAACCAGATTTGGTAAAGGAGAAATGCTGCCGCCTTGTGGCCGTTTCCCACAAGAGCGGCTTTACACACACAGCTAATGGTCATTAACATTCAGAAGGACTCGGGGCCGTAAAGGACACCTGCCCTCAAAAATTGTGCTGAGGTAAGGAATGGACAAAACAATTCAAAACAGGCCAATTTTTCAAGAAGATAGTATGAAGAGTGAAGTTTTACTCCCTCTCTTTAAAAAAAAAAGGAAAATGGATAAAAGCTCAACCTCAGGAAGTATTAGACTCATGCAATCTAATCTACAAAAAGGTTTCAACGCACACCAGTCGACTGACCATCAGCAAAAAGTCTACAAACAATAAATGCTGAAGGGGCTTTAGAGAACTCTGTACCCTCTACCTGCTGGTGAGACGTAAAGTCGTAACAGCCAAAAATGAGAACAGAAAGGAGCTGCATTAAAAAGTAAAAATTGAGGTACCATTTAATCCAGCAGGCACGCCACTGGGCCTCTCACCTGAGAAGACCAGAATCGAGAAGACATAGGCTGCAAAAGCTGCACTGCAGCCTTATTCACAATAGCCAAGACAGTGAGGCAACCAAAATGTTCTTCAACAGGTGAATGGATAAAGAAGAAGTGGTCCATGTACACAATGGAATATTAGACATGGAAAACAATGAAACACTGCTCTTTGAGGCACCACAGGTGAACCTGGGGATAATCACCAAACATGATGTAAGTCGGAAAGCAAAAGACCTATGTCCTATGATATCACTTACAGGGGTTAGCTAATAACTGACACAAATGAACATATTTCCACAGAGAAAGACGCTCACAGAATTAGAAAACAAACTATGCTCATGTAAAAGGAAAGGTGGGGGGAATGGATAAATTAAGATTAGTGTTACTATACGTATACAAATACATATTATATACATTTATCAAAAAGACCGACCATATAGCAAGGGAGGTCTACAGAACACTCTGTAATATTTTACATGGGAAGAGGATCTGTACAAGAATAGACATATATAATGTACAAATGAACCAGATTCTGTACACCTAGGACAAACAATATTCTAAAATTTACCCCGATTAAAAAAAGTAAAAAAAAAACCAAGAAGAAGTAATGAGACATAAACTTATGGGGGTTTCTCCTGGCACATTCCATTCTAATTTAAAACCTAGGAACACGACTTCCTGGAAGGCTCTGCTGCCTTGGTACCCAGATTTGGGAACGGAGAAATGATGCCTCCTTGTGGCCATTTCCCACAACAGCAGCTTTAAACACATTGCTAAAGGTCACTAAATATTCACCAAACTTGCATTTATTTAAATGACACCTGCCCTCCAAAAGTTCCTGGGGTCGAAAATCGACCAAAATTTCAAAAGAGGGCAACCTTTCCAGATGACAATTTCAAGAGGTATACTCTACTCACATTTTTTTTTTAACAGAAAACAAAAAGGTGAGGAAAAATGATGAATTTCAGGAATTTTTAAAGACATGCAAACCCAAATTACCAAAACCGATCAGCTCACAGCAGTCAGAATGGCCATTAGCAAAAATGCTGCAAACAATAAATGCTGAAGTGATTGTGGAGAGATGCTTACCCTCTCTTCTATGGGGGACGTGGTAAGAGCCACTAATGAAAACACAATGGAGGTGCTTTGAACATTGAGCTACAGGTCAATCATTCACACCCAGTGCTGAGCGTAACCCCTGAGAAATGAGAATCAAAAAGTCACAGGCTGGCAATCCTGCACTCCAGCAATATTTACCATAGCCAACACTTGGAAGCAACGAAAATATCCATCAATACAGGAATGCACCAAGAAGAAGTGGTCTATGTACACAATGGACTATTACTCCAATAAAAACTATAAATTAAATTTAAAAAACAAACAAAAGTAAGGAGACATCCGCTTTTGTGGGTTTATCCGGGCACATTCCACTCTAATTTATAACCGAGGAACACCACTGGCCGGGAGAGCTGTTTCCCTAGTTACCAGAGTGGGGAACGTAGAAAGGCTGCCGTCCTCTGGGCATTACCTGCAAAAGCAGCTTTAAAACCTGTGCTAATGCTCACTTCATATGAACGAGTACGGCAGGGCTGTAAATGAAACCTGCCCTCAAAATGTTTAGAGGGAGGTAAATGGCCAAAGCATTTCAAAATGTGACACATACTTTAAGAAAACACTTTGAAGAACTAAGCTGTAATCACAGATTGAAAAATAAAAGCACGTTCCTTAAAGCTCAATTGCAACGGATTATGAGACACATGCAAATTCAACCACAAAGAGGTATTATCTCAAACCAGTCAGAATAACCATCAGCAAGAAAACTATAAACAATAAATGCTGAAGGTGTTGTGGAGAAATGCATACGCTCAACTTTAAGAGGGACGTAACTTGGAAAGAGCCACTAATGAGAACTGAATGGAGGTGCCTTTAAAAGGGAAATATTGAGCTACCATATGATCCAGCAGGCCCCTTCCTGGACCTATAACCTCTGAAGACAGAACTGGAAAGACACAGGCAGGCAAAACTGCACTGCACAGTATTACAATAGCCAAGATATGGAAGTAACCAAAAAGTCCACCAACAGATGGGGGGACAAAGAAGAACTGCTACATGTAGAGATGGAATATTAGCTAGCCAAAAAATGAAACAATGCCATTTGCAGCACCATAGATGAGTCTAGAAGGAATCACGCAACTTGTAGTAAGTGAGAAAGCGAAAGACACATATCCTATCCTATCACTTGTAGGTGTTACCAAAAAATTGATACCAAAGAAGATATTTCCACAGAGAAAGGCAATCACAGATTCATTAAACAAACTGATGGTTCACTAAATGGAAAGGTGTGAGGATTGGATACATTACGATATTGGGGTTAACAGAGATATACAAACACATGTGAAATACAGAATCACCAAAGACCTACAGAATACCAAGAGAAGACTACTCAACATTGTGTCATAACCTACATGGGAAAAGGATACGAAAAAGACTAGATATATGTATATGTGTGAAAGAACCACATCTTGCACACCTAGAGCAAACAAAATCTTCTAATCAAATTTGCTGTGATAAAAAATAAAAATTTACTTAAAAATACGAACAAGAGGTAATGAGAAGGGGGTGCTCGGGCTCCGGCCCGCAGTTCGAGCGGCGAGAGCGCTCAGAGACGCGACGCGGGCCAGAGGGGAGTGAGCGGGCGCCTCAGTGTCCTCCCCCTTCCCACCCTTCGCCTCGCCGCCTTCTCCCCCCTCAGCCGGACCGGAATTATGTGATCCCGGAAGTTCCGGCGCCACTGCTGTGTGGGATAAACAGTAATGGCGGAGGCTGCAGCTCCGGGAACAACAGCCAAAACATCAAGAGCAGGAGCGGCAGGGGCGGCGGTGGCAGCGGCCTCCCCCACCCCTATCCCCACAGTTACCTCCCCGTCCCTGCGGGCACGGGATTTGGCAGCGACGGCAGCGGCGGCGGCTGGACCAAACAGGTCACCTGCAGGTATTTCATGCATGGGGTTTGTAAGGAAGGAGATAACTGTCGATGCTCACGTGACCTCTCTGAGAGTCCATATGGTGTAGTGTACAAGTATTTTCAGCGAGAGTACTGTATTTACGGAGACCGCTGCAAATATGAACACAGCAAGCCATTGCAACTGCTACAGCTCTAACTGCAAAGTCACCCCTTGCTGCTTCCTCAAGTCTCTCATCAGTAGTTGGACAGATTGGTGAAATGCATATGGGCGAAGCTGAGTCAAGAAATTCAAACTTTTCAACTGTAGGAGCTGGTTCAGAAGACTGGGTGAACGCCATTGAGTTTGTTCCTGGGCAGCCCTACTGTGGCCGTACTGCCTCTTCCTCCACTGAAGCACCCCTGCAGGGCTCAGTGACCAAGGAAGAATCAGAAAAGGAGCAAATTGCAGTGGAAACAAAGAAGCAGATCTGCCCCTATGCTGCAGTGGGAGAGTGCCGATATGGGGAGAACTGTGTGTATCTCCATGGAGACGCGTGTGATATGTGTGGGCTGCAGGTCTTCCATCCAGTGGATGCTGCCCAAAGATCACAACACATCAAATCTTGCATCGAGGCCCATGAGAAGGACATGGAGCTCTCGTTTGCTGTGCAGCACAGCAAGGACATGGTGTGTGGGATCTGCATGGAGGTGGTCTATGAGAAAGCCAACCCCCGCGAGCGCCGCTTCGGAATCCTCTCCAACTGCAACCACACCTACTGTCTCAAATGTATTCGCAAGTGGAGGAGTGCTAAGCAATTTGAGAGCAAGATCATAAAGTACTGCCCAGAATGCCGGATCACATCTAACATTGTCATTCCAAGTGAGTACTGGGTGGAGGAGAAAGAAGAGAAGCAGAAACTCATTCAGAAATACAAGGAGGCAATGAGCAACAAGGTGTGCAGGTATTTTGACGAAGGACGTGGGAGCTGCCCATTTGGAGGGAACTGCGTTTACAAGCATGCGTACCCTGATGCCATAGAGAGGAGCCACAGAGACAGAAAGTGGGAACATCAAGCACATACCGGGCCCAACGAACGAACCACTTCTGGGAGATCATTGAGGAGAGAGGGAAAGGCAACCCCTTTGACAACGACGAAGAAGAGGTTGTCACCTTTAAGCTGGGCGAGATGTTGCTTGTGCTTTTGGCTGCAGGTGGGGACGACGACCTGACAGACTCTGAAGACGAGTGGGACTTGTTTCACGATGAGCTGGAAGATTTTTATGACTTGGATCTATAGCAGCTTTGCTGGGCGTGTGAACTGGTCTGCTGAGCCTCAGACGGCAGCCCTCCCCACTGGTGGCAGCAGTGCCCGTGGTTCTCTTCTAGGCAGGCCTCTCAACTCCAGGTGCTGTCGTAATAATTTTTACCCAGGGCCTGTCTTCTCAATCCCTCACCTTTCCCCAAGGAGTGTGTTGTTTTCTCTGTTTCAAAAAGTTACAAAAATGAATCTTAAAGTTAGTTTTCTTGTAACATGAATTTAACGGTCAGACAGCGTGTAGGTTTGCTGCGTCATCTGTTTTCAGCCAGATTCACACGGTTCAAGGGTAGCATTTCTGGATTTCCAGTACTCATTTTTGAGGACCCCAGGTTCAAAAGTAACAGCATTGGCCCTGCTTTTGGGTCCAAGAACTGGGGTGATAGGTGAAGGATCTGAACTGTGGCGTGGAGCCTTCTGCTATAGACTTAGGCGGATGCTTGAGGTTTCTGGTGAATTCTGCACATCTGTGTTTCTATATCTGTCCCCTGCCCTGGAATCCCCACCCTGTGCACTCGTTCTGTGGTTTTCGTCTCTTGTTTAATTGCACACAAGTACTACTGCTGGGTAACCAGAACCAGGTGCGACTGTGTTGAGATTTTTACTGTGTTTAGCCTGATAGGAAAATGGTGAAAGAACACATATAAAGATATAGCGGAATAAAATAAATGCAGAGTTGGAAGTTGACTCCCAAGGGCTGATAGACTTGGTACGTGTGAGTGTGTAACAAGCTTCTCATCCCTGCATAGATGCAGTGTCTGTAGCCTTAGTGGAAAAACTCAAGTTTACTGGTTTCAGCCTCGTGTGGCAAATAGATCTTAAAGGACAAAGCAGTATATTGGTAGCTGTTAATAGAGCAGGGCTAGCTCTGTCTATATAAATAGGGAAATGGGCTTAGCCATAGAGGTTCAACTATCTGGTTATCTCATGGATTAACACAAACTGGGTCTCAGTTACACAGTTGTATTTAATGTTTTATGATCTCCTAGACTTTCTAGTCCAGGCACTTTTTGACAAACCTTTGTCCTCATTTGAGGGGTTTTGTTGTCGGGTTCTTGGGTCCGTTTGTGTGGGTATTTGCCTCATTCCATCCCTGAGCTTTGCAGCTAGACAGGTGTGATTCAAAACTATGTTCTAAGGTGTTTCCTGTAGTGGAGTAATTGGCTTGCCGTAGTAAGTCATGTTTTTCCACTAAAAGGGGACGGAGGGGTGGTAATCCACGAGATACGCTAAAGTTAAATTGTTAGAAGAATTCCTTGATCAGAAAATATAAATTTGCGTTTTGTTGCTCTATTTCCTGAAAGTGACTTGGAGATGCCCCTGATTTGTCCATCTACTGCTTTGATTCCTTGGATACCACTCATACTTTCACGTTAAGCAAAAACAAGTAATTCTTGCAGGGGTCTCTGTCTTTTTCAGCAGCCCTTTTGTAAGACGCACTTTTCCCATATAAAACAATTTTTAACCGCCCCCCCACCCAAAAAGAGAAGTAATGAGACATAAACTTAAAGGGCTTTTTCCTGGCACATTCCATTCTAGTTTACAACCTAGAACACCACTTCCATTAAGGCTCTGTTGCATTAGTAACCAGATTTGGTAAAGGAGAAATGCTGCCGCCTTGTGGCCGTTTCCCACAAGAGCGGCTTTACACCCACAGCTAATGGTCATTAACATTCAGAAGGACTCGGGGCCGTAAAGGACACCTGCCCTCAAAAATTGTGCTGAGGTAAGGAATGGACAAAACAATTCAAAACAGGCCAATTTTTCAAGAAGATAGTATGAAGAGTGAAGTTTTACTCCCTCTCTTTAAAAAAAAAAGGAAAATGGATAAAAGCTCAACCTCAGGAAGTATTAGACTCATGCAATCTAATCTACAAAAAGGTTTCAACGCACACCAGTCGACTGACCATCAGCAAAAAGTCTACAAACAATAAATGCTGAAGGGGCTTTAGAGAACTCTGTACCCTCTACCTGCTGGTGAGACGTAAAGTCGTAACAGCCAACAATGAGAACAGAAAGGAGCTGCATTAAAAAGTAAAAATTGAGGTACCATTTAATCCAGCAGGCACGCCACTGGGCCTCTCACCTGAGAAGACCAGAATCGAGAAGACATAGGCTGCAAAAGCTGCACTGCAGCCTTATTCACAATAGCCAAGACAGTGAGGCAACCAAAATGTTCTTCAACAGGTGAATGGATAAAGAAGAAGTGGTCCATGTACACAATGGAATATTAGACATGGAAAACAATGAAACACTGCTCTTTGAGGCACCACAGGTGAACCTGGGGATAATCACCAAACATGATGTAAGTCGGAAAGCAAAAGACCTATGTCCTATGATATCACTTACAGGGGTTAGCTAATAACTGACACAAATGAACATATTTCCACAGAGAAAGACGCTCACAGAATTAGAAAACAAACTATGCTCATGTAAAAGGAAAGGTGGGGGGAATGGATAAATTAAGATTAGTGTTACTATACGTATACAAATACATATTATATACATTTATCAAAAAGACCGACCATATAGCAAGGGAGGTCTACAGAAAACGCTGTAATATTTTACATGGGAAGAGGATCTGTACAAGGATAGACATATATAATGTACAAATGAACCAGATTCTGTACACCTAGGACAAACAATATTCTAAAATTGACCCCGATTAAAAAAAGTAAAAAAAAAAAACAAGAAGAAGTAATGAGACATAAACTTATGGGGGTTTCTCCTGGCACATTCCATTCTAATTTAAAACCTAGGAACACGACTTCTTGGAAGGCTCTGCTGCCTTGGTACCCAGATTTGGGAACGGAGAAATGATGCCTCCTTGTGGCCATTTCCCACAACAGCAGCTTTAAACACATTGCTAAAGGTCACTAAATATTCACCAAACTTGCATTTATTTAAATGACACCTGCCCTCCAAAAGTTCCTGGGGTCGAAAATCGACCAAAATTTCAAAAGAGGGCAACCTTTCAAGATGACAATTTCAAGAGGTATACTGTACTCACATTTTTTTTAACAGAAAACAAAAAGGCGAGGAAAAATGATGAATTTCAGGAATTTTTAAAGACATGCAAACCCAGATTACAAAAACCGATCAGCTCACAGCAGTCAGAATGGCCATTAGCAAAAATGCTGCAAACAATAAATGCTGAAGTGATTGTGGAGAGATGCTTACCCTCTCTTCTATGGGGGACGTGGTAAGAGCCACTAATGAAAACACAATGGAGGTGCTTTGAACATTGAGCTACAGGTCAATCATTCACACCCAGTGCTGGGCGTAACCCCTGAGAAATGAGAATCAAAAAGTCACAGGCTGGCAATCCTGCACTCCAGCAATATTTACCATAGCCAACACTTGGAAGCAACGAAAATATCCATCAATACAGGAATGCACCAAGAAGAAGTGGTCTATGTACACAATGGACTATTACTCCAATAAAAACTATAAATTAAATTTAAAAAACAAACAAAAGTAAGGAGACATCCGCTTTTGTGGGTTTATCCGGGCACATTCCACTCTAATTTATAACTGAGGAACACCACTGGCCGGGAGAGCTGTTTCCCTAGTTACCAGAGTGGGGAACGTAGAAAGGCTGCCATCCTCTGGCCGTTACCTGCAAAAGCAGCTTTAAAACCTGTGCTAATGCTCACTTCATATGAACGAGTATGGCAGGGCTGTAAATGAAACCTGCCCTCAAAATGTTTAGAGGGAGGTAAATGGCCAAAGCATTTCAAAATGTGACACATACTTTAAGAAAACACTTTGAAGAACTAAGCTGTAATCACAGACTGAAAAATAAAAGTACGTGCCTTAAAGCTCAATTTCAACGGATTATGAGACACATGCAAATTCAACCACAAAGAGGTATTATCTCAAACCAGTCAGAATAACCATCAGCAAGAAAACTATAAACAATAAATGCTGAAGGTGTTGTGGAGAAATGCATACGCTCAACTTTAAGAGGGACGTAACTTGGAAAGAGCCACTAATGAGAACTGAATGGAGGTGCCTTTAAAAGGGAAATATTGAGCTACCATATGATCCAGCAGGCCCCTTCCTGGACCTATAACCTCCGAAGACAGAACTGGAAAGACACAGGCAGGCAAAACTGCACTGCACAGTATTACAATAGCCAAGATATGGAAGTAACCAAAAAGTCCACCAACAGATGGGGGGACAAAGAAGAACTGCTACATGTAGAGATGGAATATTAGCTAGCGAAAAAATGAAACAATGCCATTTGCAGCACCATAGATGAGTCTAGAAGGAATCACGCAACTTGTAGTAAGTGAGAAAACGAAAGACACATATCCTATCCTATCACTTGTAGGTGTTACCAAAAAATTGATACCAATGAAGATATTTCCACAGAGAAAGGCAATCACAGATTCATTAAACAAACTGATGGTTCACTAAATGGAAAGGTGTGAGGATTGGATACATTACGATATTGGGGTTAACAGAGATATACAAACACATGTGAAATACAGAATCACCAAAGACCTACAGAATACCAAGAGAAGACTACTCCACATTGTGTCATAACCTACATGGGAAAAGGATACGAAGAAGAAGAGATATATGTATATGTGTGAAAGAACCACATCTTGCACACCTAGAGCAAACAAAATCTTGTAATCAAATTTGCTGTGATAAAAAATAAAAATTTACTTAAAAATACGAACAAGAAGTAATGAGAAGGGGGTGCTCGGGCTCCGGCCCACAGTTCGAGCGGCGAGAGCACTCAGAGACACGACGCGGGCCAGAGGGGAGTGAGCGGGCGCCTCAGTGTCCTCCCCCTTCCCACCCTTCACCTCGCCGCCTTCTCCCCCCTCAGCCGGACCGGAATTATGTGATCCCGGAAGTTCCGGCGCCACTGCTGTGTGGGATAAACAGTAATGGCGGAGGCTGCAGCTCCGGGAACAACAGCCAAAACATCAAGAGCAGGAGCGGCAGGGGCGGCGGTGGCAGCGGCCTCCCCCACCCCTATCCCCACAGTTACCTCCCCGTCCCTGCGGGCACGGGATTTGGCAGCGACGGCAGCGGCGGCGGCTGGACCAAACAGGTCACCTGCAGGTATTTCATGCATGGGGTTTGTAAGGAAGGAGATAACTGTCGATGCTCACGTGACCTCTCTGAGAGTCCATATGGTGTAGTGTACAAGTATTTTCAGCGAGAGTACTGTATTTACGGAGACCGCTGCAAATATGAACACAGCAAGCCATTGCAACTGCTACAGCTCTAACTGCAAAGTCACCCCTTGCTGCTTCCTCAAGTCTCTCATCAGTAGTTGGACAGATTGGTGAAATGCATATGGGCGAAGCTGAGTCAAGAAATTCAAACTTTTCAACTGTAGGAGCTGGTTCAGAAGACTGGGTGAACGCCATTGAGTTTGTTCCTGGGCAGCCCTACTGTGGCCGTACTGCCTCTTCCTCCACTGAAGCACCCCTGCAGGGCTCAGTGACCAAGGAAGAATCAGAAAAGGAGCAAATTGCAGTGGAAACAAAGAAGCAGATCTGCCCCTATGCTGCAGTGGGAGAGTGCCGATATGGGGAGAACTGTGTGTATCTCCATGGAGACGCGTGTGATATGTGTGGGCTGCAGGTCTTCCATCCAGTGGATGCTGCCCAAAGATCACAACACATCAAATCTTGCATCGAGGCCCATGAGAAGGACATGGAGCTCTCGTTTGCTGTGCAGCACAGCAAGGACATGGTGTGTGGGATCTGCATGGAGGTGGTCTATGAGAAAGCCAACCCCCGCGAGCGCCGCTTCGGAATCCTCTCCAACTGCAACCACACCTACTGTCTCAAATGTATTCGCAAGTGGAGGAGTGCTAAGCAATTTGAGAGCAAGATCATAAAGTACTGCCCAGAATGCCGGATCACATCTAACATTGTCATTCCAAGTGAGTACTGGGTGGAGGAGAAAGAAGAGAAGCAGAAACTCATTCAGAAATACAAGGAGGCAATGAGCAACAAGGTGTGCAGGTATTTTGACGAAGGACGTGGGAGCTGCCCATTTGGAGGGAACTGCGTTTACAAGCATGCGTACCCTGATGCCATAGAGAGGAGCCACAGAGACAGAAAGTGGGAACATCAAGCACATACCGGGCCCAACGAACGAACCACTTCTGGGAGATCATTGAGGAGAGAGGGAAAGGCAACCCCTTTGACAACGACGAAGAAGAGGTTGTCACCTTTAAGCTGGGCGAGATGTTGCTTGTGCTTTTGGCTGCAGGTGGGGACGACGACCTGACAGACTCTGAAGACGAGTGGGACTTGTTTCACGATGAGCTGGAAGATTTTTATGACTTGGATCTATAGCAGCTTTGCTGGGCGTGTGAACTGGTCTGCTGAGCCTCAGACGGCAGCCCTCCCCACTGGTGGCAGCAGTGCCCGTGGTTCTCTTCTAGGCAGGCCTCTCAACTCCAGGTGCTGTCGTAATAATTTTTACCCAGGGCCTGTCTTCTCAATCCCTCACCTTTCCCCAAGGAGTGTGTTGTTTTCTCTGTTTCAAAAAGTTACAAAAATGAATCTTAAAGTTAGTTTTCTTGTAACATGAATTTAACGGTCAGACAGCGTGTAGGTTTGCTGCGTCATCTGTTTTCAGCCAGATTCACACGGTTCAAGGGTAGCATTTCTGGATTTCCAGTACTCATTTTTGAGGACCCCAGGTTCAAAAGTAACAGCATTGGCCCTGCTTTTGGGTCCAAGAACTGGGGTGATAGGTGAAGGATCTGAACTGTGGCGTGGAGCCTTCTGCTATAGACTTAGGCGGATGCTTGAGGTTTCTGGTGAATTCTGCACATCTGTGTTTCTATATCTGTCCCCTGCCCTGGAATCCCCACCCTGTGCACTCGTTCTGTGGTTTTCGTCTCTTGTTTAATTGCACACAAGTACTACTGCTGGGTAACCAGAACCAGGTGCGACTGTGTTGAGATTTTTACTGTGTTTAGCCTGATAGGAAAATGGTGAAAGAACACATATAAAGATATAGCGGAATAAAATAAATGCAGAGTTGGAAGTTGACTCCCAAGGGCTGATAGACTTGGTACGTGTGAGTGTGTAACAAGCTTCTCATCCCTGCATAGATGCAGTGTCTGTAGCCTTAGTGGAAAAACTCAAGTTTACTGGTTTCAGCCTCGTGTGGCAAATAGATCTTAAAGGACAAAGCAGTATATTGGTAGCTGTTAATAGAGCAGGGCTAGCTCTGTCTATATAAATAGGGAAATGGGCTTAGCCATAGAGGTTCAACTATCTGGTTATCTCATGGATTAACACAAACTGGGTCTCAGTTACACAGTTGTATTTAATGTTTTATGATCTCCTAGACTTTCTAGTCCAGGCACTTTTTGACAAACCTTTGTCCTCATTTGAGGGGTTTTGTTGTCGGGTTCTTGGGTCCGTTTGTGTGGGTATTTGCCTCATTCCATCCCTGAGCTTTGCAGCTAGACAGGTGTGATTCAAAACTATGTTCTAAGGTGTTTCCTGTAGTGGAGTAATTGGCTTGCCGTAGTAAGTCATGTTTTTCCACTAAAAGGGGACGGAGGGGTGGTAATCCACGAGATACGCTAAAGTTAAATTGTTAGAAGAATTCCTTGATCAGAAAATATAAATTTGCGTTTTGTTGCTCTATTTCCTGAAAGTGACTTGGAGATGCCCCTGATTTGTCCATCTACTGCTTTGATTCCTTGGATACCACTCATACTTTCACGTTAAGCAAAAACAAGTAATTCTTGCAGGGGTCTCTGTCTTTTTCAGCAGCCCTTTTGTAAGACGCACTTTTCCCATATAAAACAATTTTTAACCGCCCCCCCACCCAAAAAGAGAAGTAATGAGACATAAACTTAAAGGGCTTTTTCCTGGCACATTCCATTCTAGTTTACAACCTAGAACACCACTTCCATTAAGGCTCTGTTGCATTAGTAACCAGATTTGGTAAAGGAGAAATGCTGCCGCCTTGTGGCCGTTTCCCACAAGAGCGGCTTTACACCCACAGCTAATGGTCATTAACATTCAGAAGGACTCGGGGCCGTAAAGGACACCTGCCCTCAAAAATTGTGCTGAGGTAAGGAATGGACAAAACAATTCAAAACAGGCCAATTTTTCAAGAAGATAGTATGAAGAGTGAAGTTTTACTCCCTCTCTTTAAAAAAAAAAGGAAAATGGATAAAAGCTCAACCTCAGGAAGTATTAGACTCATGCAATCTAATCTACAAAAAGGTTTCAACGCACACCAGTCGACTGACCATCAGCAAAAAGTCTACAAACAATAAATGCTGAAGGGGCTTTAGAGAACTCTGTACCCTCTACCTGCTGGTGAGACGTAAAGTCGTAACAGCCAACAATGAGAACAGAAAGGAGCTGCATTAAAAAGTAAAAATTGAGGTACCATTTAATCCAGCAGGCACGCCACTGGGCCTCTCACCTGAGAAGACCAGAATCGAGAAGACATAGGCTGCAAAAGCTGCACTGCAGCCTTATTCACAATAGCCAAGACAGTGAAGCAACCAAAATGTTCTTAAACAGGTGAATGGATAAAGAAGAAGTGGTCCATGTACACAATGGAATATTAGCCATGGAAAACAATGAAACACTGCTCTTTGAGGCACCACAGGTGAACCTGGGGATAATCACCAAACATGATGTAAGTCGGAAAGCAAAAGACCTATATCCTATGATATCACTTACAGGGGTTAGCTAATAACTGACACAAATGAACATATTTCCACAGAGAAAGACGCTCACAGAATTAGAAAACAAACTATGCTCATGTAAAAGGAAAGGTGGGGGGAATGGATAAATTAAGATTAGTGTTACTATACGTATACAAATACATATTATATACATTTATCAAAAAGACCGACCATATAGCAAGGGAGGTCTACAGAAAACGCTGTAATATTTTACATGGGAAGAGGATCTGTACAAGGATAGACATATATAATGTACAAATGAACCAGATTCTGTACACCTAGGACAAACAATATTCTAAAATTGACCCCGATTAAAAAAAGTAAAAAAAAAAAAACAAGAAGAAGTAATGAGACATAAACTTATGGGGGTTTCTCCTGGCACATTCCATTCTAATTTTAAACCTAGGAACACGACTTCCTGGAAGGCTCTGCTGCCTTGGTACCCAGATTTGGGAACGGAGAAATGATGCCTCCTTGTGGCCATTTCCCACAACAGCAGCTTTAAACACATTGCTAAAGGTCACTAAATATTCACCAAACTTGCATTTATTTAAATGACACCTGCCCTCCAAAAGTTCCTGGGGTCGAAAATCGACCAAAATTTCAAAAGAGGGCAACCTTTCAAGATGACAATTTCAAGAGGTATACTGTACTCACATTTTTTTTAACAGAAAACAAAAAGGCGAGGAAAAATGATGAATTTCAGGAATTTTTAAAGACATGCAAACCCAAATTACAAAAACCGATCAGCTCACAGCAGTCAGAATGGCCATTAGCAAAAATGCTGCAAACAATAAATGCTGAAGTGATTGTGGAGAGATGCTTACCCTCTCTTCTATGGGGGACGTGGTAAGAGCCACTAATGAAAACACAATGGAGGTGCTTTGAACATTGAGCTACAGGTCAATCATTCACACCCAGTGCTGGGCGTAACCCCTGAGAAATGAGAATCAAAAAGTCACAGGCTGGCAATCCTGTACTCCAGCAATATTTACCATAGCCAACACTTGGAAGCAACGAAAATATCCATCAATACAGGAATGCACCAAGAAGAAGTGGTCTATGTACACAATGGACTATTACTCCAATAAAAACTATAAATTAAATTTAAAAAACAAACAAAAGTAAGGAGACATCCGCTTTTGTGGGTTTATCCGGGCACATTCCACTCTAATTTATAACCGAGGAACACCACTGGCCGGGAGAGCTGTTTCCCTAGTTACCAGAGTGGGGAACGTAGAAAGGCTGCCATCCTCTGGCCGTTACCTGCAAAAGCAGCTTTAAAACCTGTGCTAATGCTCACTTCATATGAACGAGTATGGCAGGGCTGTAAATGAAACCTGCCCTCAAAATGTTTAGAGGGAGGTAAATGGCCAAAGCATTTCAAAATGTGACACATACTTTAAGAAAACACTTTGAAGAACTAAGCTGTAATCACAGACTGAAAAATAAAAGCACGTGCCTTAAAGCTCAATTTCAACGGATTATGAGACACATGCAAATTCAACCACAAAGAGGTATTATCTCAAACCAGTCAGAATAACCATCAGCAAGAAAACTATAAACAATAAATGCTGAAGGTGTTGTGGAGAAATGCATACGCTCAACTTTAAGAGGGACGTAACTTGGAAAGAGCCACTAATGAGAACTGAATGGAGGTGCCTTTAAAAGGGAAATATTGAGCTACCATATGATCCAGCAGGCCCCTTCCTGGACCTATAACCTCCGAAGACAGAACTGGAAAGACACAGGCAGGCAAAACTGCACTGCACAGTATTACAATAGCCAAGATATGGAAGTAACCAAAAAGTCCACCAACAGATGGGGGGACAAAGAAGAACTGCTACATGTAGAGATGGAATATTAGCTAGCGAAAAAATGAAACAATGCCATTTGCAGCACCATAGATGAGTCTAGAAGGAATCACGCAACTTGTAGTAAGTGAGAAAACGAAAGACACATATCCTATCCTATCACTTGTAGGTGTTACCAAAAAATTGATACCAATGAAGATATTTCCACAGAGAAAGGCAATCACAGATTCATTAAACAAACTGATGGTTCACTAAATGGAAAGGTGTGAGGATTGGATACATTACGATATTGGGGTTAACAGAGATATACAAACACATGTGAAATACAGAATCACCAAAGACCTACAGAATACCAAGAGAAGACTACTCCACATTGTGTCATAACCTACATGGGAAAAGGATACGAAGAAGAAGAGATATATGTATATGTGTGAAAGAACCACATCTTGCACACCTAGAGCAAACAAAATCTTGTAATCAAATTTGCTGTGATAAAAAATAAAAATTTACTTAAAAATACGAACAAGAAGTAATGAGAAGGGGGTGCTCGGGCTCCGGCCCACAGTTCGAGCGGCGAGAGCACTCAGAGACACGACGTGGGCCAGAGGGGAGTGAGCGGGCGCCTCAGTGTCCTCCCCCTTCCCACCCTTCGCCTCGCCGCCTTCTCCCCCCTCAGCCGGACCGGAATTATGTGATCCCGGAAGTTCCGGCGCCACTGCTGTGTGGGATAAACAGTAATGGCGGAGGCTGCAGCTCCGGGAACAACAGCCAAAACATCAAGAGCAGGAGCGGCAGGGGCGGCGGTGGCAGCGGCCTCCCCCACCCCTATCCCCACAGTTACCTCCCCGTCCCTGCGGGCACGGGATTTGGCAGCGACGGCAGCGGCGGCGGCTGGACCAAACAGGTCACCTGCAGGTATTTCATGCATGGGGTTTGTAAGGAAGGAGATAACTGTCGATGCTCACGTGACCTCTCTGAGAGTCCATATGGTGTAGTGTACAAGTATTTTCAGCGAGAGTACTGTATTTACGGAGACCGCTGCAAATATGAACACAGCAAGCCATTGCAACTGCTACAGCTCTAACTGCAAAGTCACCCCTTGCTGCTTCCTCAAGTCTCTCATCAGTAGTTGGACAGATTGGTGAAATGCATATGGGCGAAGCTGAGTCAAGAAATTCAAACTTTTCAACTGTAGGAGCTGGTTCAGAAGACTGGGTGAACGCCATTGAGTTTGTTCCTGGGCAGCCCTACTGTGGCCGTACTGCCTCTTCCTCCACTGAAGCACCCCTGCAGGGCTCAGTGACCAAGGAAGAATCAGAAAAGGAGCAAATTGCAGTGGAAACAAAGAAGCAGATCTGCCCCTATGCTGCAGTGGGAGAGTGCCGATATGGGGAGAACTGTGTGTATCTCCATGGAGACGCGTGTGATATGTGTGGGCTGCAGGTCTTCCATCCAGTGGATGCTGCCCAAAGATCACAACACATCAAATCTTGCATCGAGGCCCATGAGAAGGACATGGAGCTCTCGTTTGCTGTGCAGCACAGCAAGGACATGGTGTGTGGGATCTGCATGGAGGTGGTCTATGAGAAAGCCAACCCCCGCGAGCGCCGCTTCGGAATCCTCTCCAACTGCAACCACACCTACTGTCTCAAATGTATTCACAAGTGGAGGAGTGCTAAGCAATTTGAGAGCAAGATCATAAAGTACTGCCCAGAATGCCGGATCACATCTAACATTGTCATTCCAAGTGAGTACTGGGTGGAGGAGAAAGAAGAGAAGCAGAAACTCATTCAGAAATACAAGGAGGCAATGAGCAACAAGGTGTGCAGGTATTTTGACGAAGGACGTGGGAGCTGCCCATTTGGAGGGAACTGCGTTTACAAGCATGCGTACCCTGATGCCATAGAGAGGAGCCACAGAGACAGAAAGTGGGAACATCAAGCACATACCGGGCCCAACGAACGAACCACTTCTGGGAGATCATTGAGGAGAGAGGGAAAGGCAACCCCTTTGACAACGACGAAGAAGAGGTTGTCACCTTTAAGCTGGGCGAGATGTTGCTTGTGCTTTTGGCTGCAGGTGGGGACGACGACCTGACGGACTCTGAAGACGAGTGGGACTTGTTTCACGATGAGCTGGAAGATTTTTATGACTTGGATCTATAGCAGCTTTGCTGGGCGTGTGAACTGGTCTGCTGAGCCTCAGACGGCAGCCCTCCCCACTGGTGGCAGCAGTGCCCGTGGTTCTCTTCTAGGCAGGCCTCTCAACTCCAGGTGCTGTCGTAATAATTTTTACCCAGGGCCTGTCTTCTCAATCCCTCACCTTTCCCCAAGGAGTGTGTTGTTTTCTCTGTTTCAAAAAGTTACAAAAATGAATCTTAAAGTTAGTTTTCTTGTAACATGAATTTAACGGTCAGACAGCGTGTAGGTTTGCTGCGTCATCTGTTTTCAGCCAGATTCACACGGTTCAAGGGTAGCATTTCTGGATTTCCAGTACTCATTTTTGAGGACCCCAGGTTCAAAAGTAACAGCATTGGCCCTGCTTTGGGGTCCAAGAATTGGGGTGATAGGTGAAGGATCTGAACTGTGGCGTGGAGCCTTCTGCTATAGACTTAGGCGGATGCTTGAGGTTTCTGGTGAATTCTGCACATCTGTGTTTCTATATCTGTCCCCTGCCCTGGAATCCCCACCCTGTGCACTCGTTCTGTGGTTTTCGTCTCTTGTTTAATTGCACACAAGTACTACTGCTGGGTAACCAGAACCAGGTGCGACTGTGTTGAGATTTTTACTGTGTTTAGCCTGATAGGAAAATGGTGAAAGAACACATATAAAGATATAGCGGAATAAAATAAATGCAGAGTTGGAAGTTGACTCCCAAGGGCTGATAGACTTGGTACGTGTGAGTGTGTAACAAGCTTCTCATCCCTGCATAGATGCAGTGTCTGTAGCCTTAGTGGAAAAACTCAAGTTTACTGGTTTCAGCCTCGTGTGGCAAATAGATCTTAAAGGACAAAGCAGTATATTGGTAGCTGTTAATAGAGCAGGGCTAGCTCTGTCTATATAAATAGGGAAATGGGCTTAGCCATAGAGGTTCAACTATCTGGTTATCTCATGGATTAACACAAACTGGGTCTCAGTTACACAGTTGTATTTAATGTTTTATGATCTCCTAGACTTTCTAGTCCAGGCACTTTTTGACAAACCTTTGTCCTCATTTGAGGGGTTTTGTTGTCGGGTTCTTGGGTCCGTTTGTGTGGGTATTTGCCTCATTCCATCCCTGAGCTTTGCAGCTAGACAGGTGTGATTCAAAACTATGTTCTAAGGTGTTTCCTGTAGTGGAGTAATTGGCTTGCCGTAGTAAGTCATGTTTTTCCACTAAAAGGGGACGGAGGGGTGGTAATCCACGAGATACGCTAAAGTTAAATTGTTAGAAGAATTCCTTGATCAGAAAATATAAATTTGCGTTTTGTTGCTCTATTTCCTGAAAGTGACTTGGAGATGCCCCTGATTTGTCCATCTACTGCTTTGATTCCTTGGATACCACTCATACTTTCACGTTAAGCAAAAACAAGTAATTCTTGCAGGGGTCTCTGTCTTTTTCAGCAGCCCTTTTGTAAGACGCACTTTTCCCATATAAAACAATTTTTAACCGCCCCCCCACCCAAAAAGAGAAGTAATGAGACATAAACTTAAAGGGCTTTTTCCTGGCACATTCCATTCTAGTTTACAACCTAGAACACCACTTCCATTAAGGCTCTGTTGCATTAGTAACCAGATTTGGTAAAGGAGAAATGCTGCCGCCTTGTGGCCGTTTCCCACAAGAGCGGCTTTACACCCACAGCTAATGGTCATTAACATTCAGAAGGACTCGGGGCCGTAAAGGACACCTGCCCTCAAAAATTGTGCTGAGGTAAGGAATGGACAAAACAATTCAAAACAGGCCAATTTTTCAAGAAGATAGTATGAAGAGTGAAGTTTTACTCCCTCTCTTTAAAAAAAAAAGGAAAATGGATAAAAGCTCAACCTCAGGAAGTATTAGACTCATGCAATCTAATCTACAAAAAGGTTTCAATGCACACCAGTCGACTGACCATCAGCAAAAAGTCTACAAACAATAAATGCTGAAGGGGCTTTAGAGAACTCTGTACCCTCTACCTGCTGGTGAGACGTAAAGTCGTAACAGCCAACAATGAGAACAGAAAGGAGCTGCATTAAAAAGTAAAAATTGAGGTACCATTTAATCCAGCAGGCACGCCACTGGGCCTCTCACCTGAGAAGACCAGAATCGAGAAGACATAGGCTGCAAAAGCTGCACTGCAGCCTTATTCACAATAGCCAAGACAGTGAAGCAACCAAAATGTTCTTCAACAGGTGAATGGATAAAGAAGAAGTGGTCCATGTACACAATGGAATATTAGCCATGGAAAACAATGAAACACTGCTCTTTGAGGCACCACAGGTGAACCTGGGGATAATCACCAAACATGATGTAAGTCGGAAAGCAAAAGACCTATATCCTATGATATCACTTACAGGGGTTAGCTAATAACTGACACAAATGAACATATTTCCACAGAGAAAGACGCTCACAGAATTAGAAAACAAACTATGCTCATGTAAAAGGAAAGGTGGGGGGAATGGATAAATTAAGATTAGTGTTACTATACGTATACAAATACATATTATATACATTTATCAAAAAGACCGACCATATAGCAAGGGAGGTCTACAGAAAACGCTGTAATATTTTACATGGGAAGAGGATCTGTACAAGGATAGACATATATAATGTACAAATGAACCAGATTCTGTACACCTAGGACAAACAATATTCTAAAATTGACCCCGATTAAAAAAAGTAAAAAAAAAAAAACAAGAAGAAGTAATGAGACATAAACTTATGGGGGTTTCTCCTGGCACATTCCATTCTAATTTTAAACCTAGGAACACGACTTCCTGGAAGGCTCTGCTGCCTTGGTACCCAGATTTGGGAACGGAGAAATGATGCCTCCTTGTGGCCATTTCCCACAACAGCAGCTTTAAACACATTGCTAAAGGTCACTAAATATTCACCAAACTTGCATTTATTTAAATGACACCTGCCCTCCAAAAGTTCCTGGGGTCGAAAATCGACCAAAATTTCAAAAGAGGGCAACCTTTCAAGATAACAATTTCAAGAGGTATACTGTACTCACATTTTTTTTAACAGAAAACAAAAAGGCGAGGAAAAATGATGAATTTCAGGAATTTTTAAAGACATGCAAACCCAAATTACAAAAACCGATCAGCTCACAGCAGTCAGAATGGCCATTAGCAAAAATGCTGCAAACAATAAATGCTGAAGTGATTGTGGAGAGATGCTTACCCTCTCTTCTATGGGGGACGTGGTAAGAGCCACTAATGAAAACACAATGGAGGTGCTTTGAACATTGAGCTACAGGTCAATCATTCACACCCAGTGCTGGGCGTAACCCCTGAGAAATGAGAATCAAAAAGTCACAGGCTGGCAATCCTGCACTCCAGCAATATTTACCATAGCCAACACTTGGAAGCAACGAAAATATCCATCAATACAGGAATGCACCAAGAAGAAGTGGTCTATGTACACAATGGACTATTACTCCAATAAAAACTATAAATTAAATTTAAAAAACAAACAAAAGTAAGGAGACATCCGCTTTTGTGGGTTTATCCGGGCACATTCCACTCTAATTTATAACCGAGGAACACCACTGGCCGGGAGAGCTGTTTCCCTAGTTACCAGAGTGGGGAACGTAGAAAGGCTGCCATCCTCTGGCCGTTACCTGCAAAAGCAGCTTTAAAACCTGTGCTAATGCTCACTTCATATGAACGAGTATGGCAGGGCTGTAAATGAAACCTGCCCTCAAAATGTTTAGAGGGAGGTAAATGGCCAAAGCATTTCAAAATGTGACACATACTTTAAGAAAACACTTTGAAGAACTAAGCTGTAATCACAGACTGAAAAATAAAAGCACGTGCCTTAAAGCTCAATTTCAACAGATTATGAGACACATGCAAATTCAACCACAAAGAGGTATTATCTCAAACCAGTCAGAATAACCATCAGCAAGAAAACTATAAACAATAAATGCTGAAGGTGTTGTGGAGAAATGCATACGCTCAACTTTAAGAGGGACGTAACTTGGAAAGAGCCACTAATGAGAACTGAATGGAGGTGCCTTTAAAAGGGAAATATTGAGCTACCATATGATCCAGCAGGCCCCTTCCTGGACCTATAACCTCCGAAGACAGAACTGGAAAGACACAGGCAGGCAAAACTGCACTGCACAGTATTACAATAGCCAAGATATGGAAGTAACCAAAAAGTCCACCAACAGATGGGGGGACAAAGAAGAACTGCTACATGTAGAGATGGAATATTAGCTAGCGAAAAAATGAAACAATGCCATTTGCAGCACCATAGATGAGTCTAGAAGGAATCACGCAACTTGTAGTAAGTGAGAAAACGAAAGACACATATCCTATCCTATCACTTGTAGGTGTTACCAAAAAATTGATACCAATGAAGATATTTCCACAGAGAAAGGCAATCACAGATTCATTAAACAAACTGATGGTTCACTAAATGGAAAGGTGTGAGGATTGGATACATTACGATATTGGGGTTAACAGAGATATACAAACACATGTGAAATACAGAATCACCAAAGACCTACAGAATACCAAGAGAAGACTACTCCACATTGTGTCATAACCTACATGGGAAAAGGATACGAAGAAGAAGAGATATATGTATATGTGTGAAAGAACCACATCTTGCACACCTAGAGCAAACAAAATCTTGTAATCAAATTTGCTGTGATAAAAAATAAAAATTTACTTAAAAATACGAACAAGAAGTAATGAGAAGGGGGTGCTCGGGCTCCGGCCCACAGTTCGAGCGGCGAGAGCACTCAGAGACACGACGCGGGCCAGAGGGGAGTGAGCGGGCGCCTCAGAGTCCTCCCCCTTCCCACCCTTCGCCTCGCCGCCTTCTCCCCCCTCAGCCGGACCGGAATTATGTGATCCCGGAAGTTCCGGCGCCACTGCTGTGTGGGATAAACAGTAATGGCGGAGGCTGCAGCTCCAGGAACAACAGCCAAAACATCAAGAGCAGGAGCGGCAGGGGCGGCGGTGGCAGCGGCCTCCCCCACCCCTATCCCCACAGTTACCTCCCCGTCCCTGCGGGCACGGGATTTGGCAGCGACGGCAGCGGCGGCGGCCGGACCAAACAGGTCACCTGCAGGTATTTCATGCATGGGGTTTGTAAGGAAGGAGATAACTGTCGATGCTCACGTGACCTCTCTGAGAGTCCATATGGTGTAGTGTACAAGTATTTTCAGCGAGAGTACTGTATTTACGGAGACCGCTGCAAATATGAACACAGCAAGCCATTGCAACTGCTACAGCTCTAACTGCAAAGTCACCCCTTGCTGCTTCCTCAAGTCTCTCATCAGTAGTTGGACAGATTGGTGAAATGCATATGGGCGAAGCTGAGTCAAGAAATTCAAACTTTTCAACTGTAGGAGCTGGTTCAGAAGACTGGGTGAACGCCATTGAGTTTGTTCCTGGGCAGCCCTACTGTGGCCGTACTGCCTCTTCCTCCACTGAAGCACCCCTGCAGAGCTCAGTGACCAAGGAAGAATCAGAAAAGGAGCAAATTGCAGTGGAAACAAAGAAGCAGATCTGCCCCTATGCTGCAGTGGGAGAGTGCCGATATGGGGAGAACTGTGTGTATCTCCATGGAGACGCGTGTGATATGTGTGGGCTGCAGGTCTTCCATCCAGTGGATGCTGCCCAAAGATCACAACACATCAAATCTTGCATCGAGGCCCATGAGAAGGACATGGAGCTCTCGTTTGCTGTGCAGCACAGCAAGGACATGGTGTGTGGGATCTGCATGGAGGTGGTCTATGAGAAAGCCAACCCCCGCGAGCGCCGCTTCGGAATCCTCTCCAACTGCAACCACACCTACTGTCTCAAATGTATTCGCAAGTGGAGGAGTGCTAAGCAATTTGAGAGCAAGATCATAAAGTACTGCCCAGAATGCCGGATCACATCTAACATTGTCATTCCAAGTGAGTACTGGGTGGAGGAGAAAGAAGAGAAGCAGAAACTCATTCAGAAATACAAGGAGGCAATGAGCAACAAGGTGTGCAGGTATTTTGACGAAGGACGTGGGAGCTGCCCATTTGGAGGGAACTGCGTTTACAAGCATGCGTACCCTGATGCCATAGAGAGGAGCCACAGAGACAGAAAGTGGGAACATCAAGCACATACCGGGCCCAACGAACGAACCACTTCTGGGAGATCATTGAGGAGAGAGGGAAAGGCAACCCCTTTGACAACGACGAAGAAGAGGTTGTCACCTTTAAGCTGGGCGAGATGTTGCTTGTGCTTTTGGCTGCAGGTGGGGACGACGACCTGACGGACTCTGAAGACGAGTGGGACTTGTTTCACGATGAGCTGGAAGATTTTTATGACTTGGATCTATAGCAGCTTTGCTGGGCGTGTGAACTGGTCTGCTGAGCCTCAGACGGCAGCCCTCCCCACTGGTGGCAGCAGTGCCCGTGGTTCTCTTCTAGGCAGGCCTCTCAACTCCAGGTGCTGTCGTAATAATTTTTACCCAGGGCCTGTCTTCTCAATCCCTCACCTTTCCCCAAGGAGTGTGTTGTTTTCTCTGTTTCAAAAAGTTACAAAAATGAATCTTAAAGTTAGTTTTCTTGTAACATGAATTTAACGGTCAGACAGCGTGTAGGTTTGCTGCGTCATCTGTTTTCAGCCAGATTCACACGGTTCAAGGGTAGCATTTCTGGATTTCCAGTACTCATTTTTGAGGACCCCAGGTTCAAAAGTAACAGCATTGGCCCTGCTTTGGGGTCCAAGAATTGGGGTGATAGGTGAAGGATCTGAACTGTGGCGTGGAGCCTTCTGCTATAGACTTAGGCGGATGCTTGAGGTTTCTGGTGAATTCTGCACATCTGTGTTTCTATATCTGTCCCCTGCCCTGGAATCCCCACCCTGTGCACTCGTTCTGTGGTTTTCGTCTCTTGTTTAATTGCACACAAGTACTACTGCTGGGTAACCAGAACCAGGTGCGACTGTGTTGAGATTTTTACTGTGTTTAGCCTGATAGGAAAATGGTGAAAGAACACATATAAAGATATAGCGGAATAAAATAAATGCAGAGTTGGAAGTTGACTCCCAAGGGCTGATAGACTTGGTACGTGTGAGTGTGTAACAAGCTTCTCATCCCTGCATAGATGCAGTGTCTGTAGCCTTAGTGGAAAAACTCAAGTTTACTGGTTTCAGCCTCGTGTGGCAAATAGATCTTAAAGGACAAAGCAGTATATTGGTAGCTGTTAATAGAGCAGGGCTAGCTCTGTCTATATAAATAGGGAAATGGGCTTAGCCATAGAGGTTCAACTATCTGGTTATCTCATGGATTAACACAAACTGGGTCTCAGTTACACAGTTGTATTTAATGTTTTATGATCTCCTAGACTTTCTAGTCCAGGCACTTTTTGACAAACCTTTGTCCTCATTTGAGGGGTTTTGTTGTCGGGTTCTTGGGTCCGTTTGTGTGGGTATTTGCCTCATTCCATCCCTGAGCTTTGCAGCTAGACAGGTGTGATTCAAAACTATGTTCTAAGGTGTTTCCTGTAGTGGAGTAATTGGCTTGCCGTAGTAAGTCATGTTTTTCCACTAAAAGGGGACGGAGGGGTGGTAATCCACGAGATACGCTAAAGTTAAATTGTTAGAAGAATTCCTTGATCAGAAAATATAAATTTGCGTTTTGTTGCTCTATTTCCTGAAAGTGACTTGGAGATGCCCCTGATTTGTCCATCTACTGCTTTGATTCCTTGGATACCACTCATACTTTCACGTTAAGCAAAAACAAGTAATTCTTGCAGGGGTCTCTGTCTTTTTCAGCAGCCCTTTTGTAAGACGCACTTTTCCCATATAAAACAATTTTTAACCGCCCCCCCACCCAAAAAGAGAAGTAATGAGACATAAACTTAAAGGGCTTTTTCCTGGCACATTCCATTCTAGTTTACAACCTAGAACACCACTTCCATTAAGGCTCTGTTGCATTAGTAACCAGATTTGGTAAAGGAGAAATGCTGCCGCCTTGTGGCCGTTTCCCACAAGAGCGGCTTTACACCCACAGCTAATGGTCATTAACATTCAGAAGGACTCGGGGCCGTAAAGGACACCTGCCCTCAAAAATTGTGCTGAGGTAAGGAATGGACAAAACAATTCAAAACAGGCCAATTTTTCAAGAAGATAGTATGAAGAGTGAAGTTTTACTCCCTCTCTTTAAAAAAAAAAGGAAAATGGATAAAAGCTCAACCTCAGGAAGTATTAGACTCATGCAATCTAATCTACAAAAAGGTTTCAATGCACACCAGTCGACTGACCATCAGCAAAAAGTCTACAAACAATAAATGCTGAAGGGGCTTTAGAGAACTCTGTACCCTCTACCTGCTGGTGAGACGTAAAGTCGTAACAGCCAACAATGAGAACAGAAAGGAGCTGCATTAAAAAGTAAAAATTGAGGTACCATTTAATCCAGCAGGCACGCCACTGGGCCTCTCACCTGAGAAGACCAGAATCGAGAAGACATAGGCTGCAAAAGCTGCACTGCAGCCTTATTCACAATAGCCAAGACAGTGAAGCAACCAAAATGTTCTTCAACAGGTGAATGGATAAAGAAGAAGTGGTCCATGTACACAATGGAATATTAGCCATGGAAAACAATGAAACACTGCTCTTTGAGGCACCACAGGTGAACCTGGGGATAATCACCAAACATGATGTAAGTCGGAAAGCAAAAGACCTATATCCTATGATATCACTTACAGGGGTTAGCTAATAACTGACACAAATGAACATATTTCCACAGAGAAAGACGCTCACAGAATTAGAAAACAAACTATGCTCATGTAAAAGGAAAGGTGGGGGGAATGGATAAATTAAGATTAGTGTTACTATACGTATACAAATACATATTATATACATTTATCAAAAAGACCGACCATATAGCAAGGGAGGTCTACAGAAAACGCTGTAATATTTTACATGGGAAGAGGATCTGTACAAGGATAGACATATATAATGTACAAATGAACCAGATTCTGTACACCTAGGACAAACAATATTCTAAAATTGACCCCGATTAAAAAAAGTAAAAAAAAAAAAACAAGAAGAAGTAATGAGACATAAACTTATGGGGGTTTCTCCTGGCACATTCCATTCTAATTTTAAACCTAGGAACACGACTTCCTGGAAGGCTCTGCTGCCTTGGTACCCAGATTTGGGAACGGAGAAATGATGCCTCCTTGTGGCCATTTCCCACAACAGCAGCTTTAAACACATTGCTAAAGGTCACTAAATATTCACCAAACTTGCATTTATTTAAATGACACCTGCCCTCCAAAAGTTCCTGGGGTCGAAAATCGACCAAAATTTCAAAAGAGGGCAACCTTTCAAGATAACAATTTCAAGAGGTATACTGTACTCACATTTTTTTTAACAGAAAACAAAAAGGCGAGGAAAAATGATGAATTTCAGGAATTTTTAAAGACATGCAAACCCAAATTACAAAAACCGATCAGCTCACAGCAGTCAGAATGGCCATTAGCAAAAATGCTGCAAACAATAAATGCTGAAGTGATTGTGGAGAGATGCTTACCCTCTCTTCTATGGGGGACGTGGTAAGAGCCACTAATGAAAACACAATGGAGGTGCTTTGAACATTGAGCTACAGGTCAATCATTCACACCCAGTGCTGGGCGTAACCCCTGAGAAATGAGAATCAAAAAGTCACAGGCTGGCAATCCTGCACTCCAGCAATATTTACCATAGCCAACACTTGGAAGCAACGAAAATATCCATCAATACAGGAATGCACCAAGAAGAAGTGGTCTATGTACACAATGGACTATTACTCCAATAAAAACTATAAATTAAATTTAAAAAACAAACAAAAGTAAGGAGACATCCGCTTTTGTGGGTTTATCCGGGCACATTCCACTCTAATTTATAACCGAGGAACACCACTGGCCGGGAGAGCTGTTTCCCTAGTTACCAGAGTGGGGAACGTAGAAAGGCTGCCATCCTCTGGCCGTTACCTGCAAAAGCAGCTTTAAAACCTGTGCTAATGCTCACTTCATATGAACGAGTATGGCAGGGCTGTAAATGAAACCTGCCCTCAAAATGTTTAGAGGGAGGTAAATGGCCAAAGCATTTCAAAATGTGACACATACTTTAAGAAAACACTTTGAAGAACTAAGCTGTAATCACAGACTGAAAAATAAAAGCACGTGCCTTAAAGCTCAATTTCAACAGATTATGAGACACATGCAAATTCAACCACAAAGAGGTATTATCTCAAACCAGTCAGAATAACCATCAGCAAGAAAACTATAAACAATAAATGCTGAAGGTGTTGTGGAGAAATGCATACGCTCAACTTTAAGAGGGACGTAACTTGGAAAGAGCCACTAATGAGAACTGAATGGAGGTGCCTTTAAAAGGGAAATATTGAGCTACCATATGATCCAGCAGGCCCCTTCCTGGACCTATAACCTCCGAAGACAGAACTGGAAAGACACAGGCAGGCAAAACTGCACTGCACAGTATTACAATAGCCAAGATATGGAAGTAACCAAAAAGTCCACCAACAGATGGGGGGACAAAGAAGAACTGCTACATGTAGAGATGGAATATTAGCTAGCGAAAAAATGAAACAATGCCATTTGCAGCACCATAGATGAGTCTAGAAGGAATCACGCAACTTGTAGTAAGTGAGAAAACGAAAGACACATATCCTATCCTATCACTTGTAGGTGTTACCAAAAAATTGATACCAATGAAGATATTTCCACAGAGAAAGGCAATCACAGATTCATTAAACAAACTGATGGTTCACTAAATGGAAAGGTGTGAGGATTGGATACATTACGATATTGGGGTTAACAGAGATATACAAACACATGTGAAATACAGAATCACCAAAGACCTACAGAATACCAAGAGAAGACTACTCCACATTGTGTCATAACCTACATGGGAAAAGGATACGAAGAAGAAGAGATATATGTATATGTGTGAAAGAACCACATCTTGCACACCTAGAGCAAACAAAATCTTGTAATCAAATTTGCTGTGATAAAAAATAAAAATTTACTTAAAAATACGAACAAGAAGTAATGAGAAGGGGGTGCTCGGGCTCCGGCCCACAGTTCGAGCGGCGAGAGCACTCAGAGACACGACGCGGGCCAGAGGGGAGTGAGCGGGCGCCTCAGAGTCCTCCCCCTTCCCACCCTTCGCCTCGCCGCCTTCTCCCCCCTCAGCCGGACCGGAATTATGTGATCCCGGAAGTTCCGGCGCCACTGCTGTGTGGGATAAACAGTAATGGCGGAGGCTGCAGCTCCAGGAACAACAGCCAAAACATCAAGAGCAGGAGCGGCAGGGGCGGCGGTGGCAGCGGCCTCCCCCACCCCTATCCCCACAGTTACCTCCCCGTCCCTGCGGGCACGGGATTTGGCAGCGACGGCAGCGGCGGCGGCCGGACCAAACAGGTCACCTGCAGGTATTTCATGCATGGGGTTTGTAAGGAAGGAGATAACTGTCGATGCTCACGTGACCTCTCTGAGAGTCCATATGGTGTAGTGTACAAGTATTTTCAGCGAGAGTACTGTATTTACGGAGACCGCTGCAAATATGAACACAGCAAGCCATTGCAACTGCTACAGCTCTAACTGCAAAGTCACCCCTTGCTGCTTCCTCAAGTCTCTCATCAGTAGTTGGACAGATTGGTGAAATGCATATGGGCGAAGCTGAGTCAAGAAATTCAAACTTTTCAACTGTAGGAGCTGGTTCAGAAGACTGGGTGAACGCCATTGAGTTTGTTCCTGGGCAGCCCTACTGTGGCCGTACTGCCTCTTCCTCCACTGAAGCACCCCTGCAGAGCTCAGTGACCAAGGAAGAATCAGAAAAGGAGCAAATTGCAGTGGAAACAAAGAAGCAGATCTGCCCCTATGCTGCAGTGGGAGAGTGCCGATATGGGGAGAACTGTGTGTATCTCCATGGAGACGCGTGTGATATGTGTGGGCTGCAGGTCTTCCATCCAGTGGATGCTGCCCAAAGATCACAACACATCAAATCTTGCATCGAGGCCCATGAGAAGGACATGGAGCTCTCGTTTGCTGTGCAGCACAGCAAGGACATGGTGTGTGGGATCTGCATGGAGGTGGTCTATGAGAAAGCCAACCCCCGCGAGCGCCGCTTCGGAATCCTCTCCAACTGCAACCACACCTACTGTCTCAAATGTATTCGCAAGTGGAGGAGTGCTAAGCAATTTGAGAGCAAGATCATAAAGTACTGCCCAGAATGCCGGATCACATCTAACATTGTCATTCCAAGTGAGTACTGGGTGGAGGAGAAAGAAGAGAAGCAGAAACTCATTCAGAAATACAAGGAGGCAATGAGCAACAAGGTGTGCAGGTATTTTGACGAAGGACGTGGGAGCTGCCCATTTGGAGGGAACTGCGTTTACAAGCATGCGTACCCTGATGCCATAGAGAGGAGCCACAGAGACAGAAAGTGGGAACATCAAGCACATACCGGGCCCAACGAACGAACCACTTCTGGGAGATCATTGAGGAGAGAGGGAAAGGCAACCCCTTTGACAACGACGAAGAAGAGGTTGTCACCTTTAAGCTGGGCGAGATGTTGCTTGTGCTTTTGGCTGCAGGTGGGGACGACGACCTGACGGACTCTGAAGACGAGTGGGACTTGTTTCACGATGAGCTGGAAGATTTTTATGACTTGGATCTATAGCAGCTTTGCTGGGCGTGTGAACTGGTCTGCTGAGCCTCAGACGGCAGCCCTCCCCACTGGTGGCAGCAGTGCCCGTGGTTCTCTTCTAGGCAGGCCTCTCAACTCCAGGTGCTGTCGTAATAATTTTTACCCAGGGCCTGTCTTCTCAATCCCTCACCTTTCCCCAAGGAGTGTGTTGTTTTCTCTGTTTCAAAAAGTTACAAAAATGAATCTTAAAGTTAGTTTTCTTGTAACATGAATTTAACGGTCAGACAGCGTGTAGGTTTGCTGCGTCATCTGTTTTCAGCCAGATTCACACGGTTCAAGGGTAGCATTTCTGGATTTCCAGTACTCATTTTTGAGGACCCCAGGTTCAAAAGTAACAGCATTGGCCCTGCTTTTGGGTCCAAGAACTGGGGTGATAGGTGAAGGATCTGAACTGTGGCGTGGAGCCTTCTGCTATAGACTTAGGCGGATGCTTGAGGTTTCTGGTGAATTCTGCACATCTGTGTTTCTATATCTGTCCCCTGCCCTGGAATCCCCACCCTGTGCACTCGTTCTGTGGTTTTCGTCTCTTGTTTAATTGCACACAAGTACTACTGCTGGGTAACCAGAACCAGGTGCGACTGTGTTGAGATTTTTACTGTGTTTAGCCTGATAGGAAAATGGTGAAAGAACACATATAAAGATATAGCGGAATAAAATAAATGCAGAGTTGGAAGTTGACTCCCAAGGGCTGATAGACTTGGTACGTGTGAGTGTGTAACAAGCTTCTCATCCCTGCATAGATGCAGTGTCTGTAGCCTTAGTGGAAAAACTCAAGTTTACTGGTTTCAGCCTCGTGTGGCAAATAGATCTTAAAGGACAAAGCAGTATATTGGTAGCTGTTAATAGAGCAGGGCTAGCTCTGTCTATATAAATAGGGAAATGGGCTTAGCCATAGAGGTTCAACTATCTGGTTATCTCATGGATTAACACAAACTGGGTCTCAGTTACACAGTTGTATTTAATGTTTTATGATCTCCTAGACTTTCTAGTCCAGGCACTTTTTGACAAACCTTTGTCCTCATTTGAGGGGTTTTGTTGTCGGGTTCTTGGGTCCGTTTGTGTGGGTATTTGCCTCATTCCATCCCTGAGCTTTGCAGCTAGACAGGTGTGATTCAAAACTATGTTCTAAGGTGTTTCCTGTAGTGGAGTAATTGGCTTGCCGTAGTAAGTCATGTTTTTCCACTAAAAGGGGACGGAGGGGTGGTAATCCACGAGATACGCTAAAGTTAAATTGTTAGAAGAATTCCTTGATCAGAAAATATAAATTTGCGTTTTGTTGCTCTATTTCCTGAAAGTGACTTGGAGATGCCCCTGATTTGTCCATCTACTGCTTTGATTCCTTGGATACCACTCATACTTTCACGTTAAGCAAAAACAAGTAATTCTTGCAGGGGTCTCTGTCTTTTTCAGCAGCCCTTTTGTAAGACGCACTTTTCCCATATAAAACAATTTTTAACCGCCCCCCCACCCAAAAAGAGAAGTAATGAGACATAAACTTAAAGGGCTTTTTCCTGGCACATTCCATTCTAGTTTACAACCTAGAACACCACTTCCATTAAGGCTCTGTTGCATTAGTAACCAGATTTGGTAAAGGAGAAATGCTGCCGCCTTGTGGCCGTTTCCCACAAGAGCGGCTTTACACCCACAGCTAATGGTCATTAACATTCAGAAGGACTCGGGGCCGTAAAGGACACCTGCCCTCAAAAATTGTGCTGAGGTAAGGAATGGACAAAACAATTCAAAACAGGCCAATTTTTCAAGAAGATAGTATGAAGAGTGAAGTTTTACTCCCTCTCTTTAAAAAAAAAAGGAAAATGGATAAAAGCTCAACCTCAGGAAGTATTAGACTCATGCAATCTAATCTACAAAAAGGTTTCAACGCACACCAGTCGACTGACTATCAGCAAAAAGTCTACAAACAATAAATGCTGAAGGGGCTTTAGAGAACTCTGTACCCTCTACCTGCTGGTGAGACGTAAAGTCGTAACAGCCAACAATGAGAACAGAAAGGAGCTGCATTAAAAAGTAAAAATTGAGGTACCATTTAATCCAGCAGGCACGCCACTGGGCCTCTCACCTGAGAAGACCAGAATCGAGAAGACATAGGCTGCAAAAGCTGCACTGCAGCCTTATTCACAATAGCCAAGACAGTGAAGCAACCAAAATGTTCTTCAACAGGTGAATGGATAAAGAAGAAGTGGTCCATGTACACAATGGAATATTAGCCATGGAAAACAATGAAACACTGCTCTTTGAGGCACCACAGGTGAACCTGGGGATAATCACCAAACATGATGTAAGTCGGAAAGCAAAAGACCTATATCCTATGATATCACTTACAGGGGTTAGCTAATAACTGACACAAATGAACATATTTCCACAGAGAAAGACGCTCACAGAATTAGAAAACAAACTATGCTCATGTAAAAGGAAAGGTGGGGGGAATGGATAAATTAAGATTAGTGTTACTATACGTATACAAATACATATTATATACATTTATCAAAAAGACCGACCATATAGCAAGGGAGGTCTACAGAAAACGCTGTAATATTTTACATGGGAAGAGGATCTGTACAAGGATAGACATATATAATGTACAAATGAACCAGATTCTGTACACCTAGGACAAACAATATTCTAAAATTGACCCCGATTAAAAAAAGTAAAAAAAAAAAAACAAGAAGAAGTAATGAGACATAAACTTATGGGGGTTTCTCCTGGCACATTCCATTCTAATTTTAAACCTAGGAACACGACTTCCTGGAAGGCTCTGCTGCCTTGGTACCCAGATTTGGGAACGGAGAAATGATGCCTCCTTGTGGCCATTTCCCACAACAGCAGCTTTAAACACATTGCTAAAGGTCACTAAATATTCACCAAACTTGCATTTATTTAAATGACACCTGCCCTCCAAAAGTTCCTGGGGTCGAAAATCGACCAAAATTTCAAAAGAGGGCAACCTTTCAAGATGACAATTTCAAGAGGTATACTGTACTCACATTTTTTTTAACAGAAAACAAAAAGGCGAGGAAAAATGATGAATTTCAGGAATTTTTAAAGACATGCAAACCCAAATTACAAAAACCGATCAGCTCACAGCAGTCAGAATGGCCATTAGCAAAAATGCTGCAAACAATAAATGCTGAAGTGATTGTGGAGAGATGCTTACCCTCTCTTCTATGGGGGACGTGGTAAGAGCCACTAATGAAAACACAATGGAGGTGCTTTGAACATTGAGCTACAGGTCAATCATTCACACCCAGTGCTGGGCGTAACCCCTGAGAAATGAGAATCAAAAAGTCACAGGCTGGCAATCCTGCACTCCAGCAATATTTACCATAGCCAACACTTGGAAGCAACGAAAATATCCATCAATACAGGAATGCACCAAGAAGAAGTGGTCTATGTACACAATGGACTATTACTCCAATAAAAACTATAAATTAAATTTAAAAAACAAACAAAAGTAAGGAGACATCCGCTTTTGTGGGTTTATCCGGGCACATTCCACTCTAATTTATAACCGAGGAACACCACTGGCCGGGAGAGCTGTTTCCCTAGTTACCAGAGTGGGGAACGTAGAAAGGCTGCCATCCTCTGGCCGTTACCTGCAAAAGCAGCTTTAAAACCTGTGCTAATGCTCACTTCATATGAACGAGTATGGCAGGGCTGTAAATGAAACCTGCCCTCAAAATGTTTAGAGGGAGGTAAATGGCCAAAGCATTTCAAAATGTGACACATACTTTAAGAAAACACTTTGAAGAACTAAGCTGTAATCACAGACTGAAAAATAAAAGCACGTGCCTTAAAGCTCAATTTCAACGGATTATGAGACACATGCAAATTCAACCACAAAGAGGTATTATCTCAAACCAGTCAGAATAACCATCAGCAAGAAAACTATAAACAATAAATGCTGAAGGTGTTGTGGAGAAATGCATACGCTCAACTTTAAGAGGGACGTAACTTGGAAAGAGCCACTAATGAGAACTGAATGGAGGTGCCTTTAAAAGGGAAATATTGAGCTACCATATGATCCAGCAGGCCCCTTCCTGGACCTATAACCTCCGAAGACAGAACTGGAAAGACACAGGCAGGCAAAACTGCACTGCACAGTATTACAATAGCCAAGATATGGAAGTAACCAAAAAGTCCACCAACAGATGGGGGGACAAAGAAGAACTGCTACATGTAGAGATGGAATATTAGCTAGCGAAAAAATGAAACAATGCCATTTGCAGCACCATAGATGAGTCTAGAAGGAATCACGCAACTTGTAGTAAGTGAGAAAACGAAAGACACATATCCTATCCTATCACTTGTAGGTGTTACCAAAAAATTGATACCAATGAAGATATTTCCACAGAGAAAGGCAATCACAGATTCATTAAACAAACTGATGGTTCACTAAATGGAAAGGTGTGAGGATTGGATACATTACGATATTGGGGTTAACAGAGATATACAAACACATGTGAAATACAGAATCACCAAAGACCTACAGAATACCAAGAGAAGACTACTCCACATTGTGTCATAACCTACATGGGAAAAGGATACGAAGAAGAAGAGATATATGTATATGTGTGAAAGAACCACATCTTGCACACCTAGAGCAAACAAAATCTTGTAATCAAATTTGCTGTGATAAAAAATAAAAATTTACTTAAAAATACGAACAAGAAGTAATGAGAAGGGGGTGCTCGGGCTCCGGCCCACAGTTCGAGCGGCGAGAGCACTCAGAGACACGACGTGGGCCAGAGGGGAGTGAGCGGGCGCCTCAGTGTCCTCCCCCTTCCCACCCTTCGCCTCGCCGCCTTCTCCCCCCTCAGCCGGACCGGAATTATGTGATCCCGGAAGTTCCGGCGCCACTGCTGTGTGGGATAAACAGTAATGGCGGAGGCTGCAGCTCCGGGAACAACAGCCAAAACATCAAGAGCAGGAGCGGCAGGGGCGGCGGTGGCAGCGGCCTCCCCCACCCCTATCCCCACAGTTACCTCCCCGTCCCTGCGGGCACGGGATTTGGCAGCGACGGCAGCGGCGGCGGCTGGACCAAACAGGTCACCTGCAGGTATTTCATGCATGGGGTTTGTAAGGAAGGAGATAACTGTCGATGCTCACGTGACCTCTCTGAGAGTCCATATGGTGTAGTGTACAAGTATTTTCAGCGAGAGTACTGTATTTACGGAGACCGCTGCAAATATGAACACAGCAAGCCATTGCAACTGCTACAGCTCTAACTGCAAAGTCACCCCTTGCTGCTTCCTCAAGTCTCTCATCAGTAGTTGGACAGATTGGTGAAATGCATATGGGCGAAGCTGAGTCAAGAAATTCAAACTTTTCAACTGTAGGAGCTGGTTCAGAAGACTGGGTGAACGCCATTGAGTTTGTTCCTGGGCAGCCCTACTGTGGCCGTACTGCCTCTTCCTCCACTGAAGCACCCCTGCAGGGCTCAGTGACCAAGGAAGAATCAGAAAAGGAGCAAATTGCAGTGGAAACAAAGAAGCAGATCTGCCCCTATGCTGCAGTGGGAGAGTGCCGATATGGGGAGAACTGTGTGTATCTCCATGGAGACGCGTGTGATATGTGTGGGCTGCAGGTCTTCCATCCAGTGGATGCTGCCCAAAGATCACAACACATCAAATCTTGCATCGAGGCCCATGAGAAGGACATGGAGCTCTCGTTTGCTGTGCAGCACAGCAAGGACATGGTGTGTGGGATCTGCATGGAGGTGGTCTATGAGAAAGCCAACCCCCGCGAGCGCCGCTTCGGAATCCTCTCCAACTGCAACCACACCTACTGTCTCAAATGTATTCGCAAGTGGAGGAGTGCTAAGCAATTTGAGAGCAAGATCATAAAGTACTGCCCAGAATGCCGGATCACATCTAACATTGTCATTCCAAGTGAGTACTGGGTGGAGGAGAAAGAAGAGAAGCAGAAACTCATTCAGAAATACAAGGAGGCAATGAGCAACAAGGTGTGCAGGTATTTTGACGAAGGACGTGGGAGCTGCCCATTTGGAGGGAACTGCGTTTACAAGCATGCGTACCCTGATGCCATAGAGAGGAGCCACAGAGACAGAAAGTGGGAACATCAAGCACATACCGGGCCCAACGAACGAACCACTTCTGGGAGATCATTGAGGAGAGAGGGAAAGGCAACCCCTTTGACAACGACGAAGAAGAGGTTGTCACCTTTAAGCTGGGCGAGATGTTGCTTGTGCTTTTGGCTGCAGGTGGGGACGACGACCTGACGGACTCTGAAGACGAGTGGGACTTGTTTCACGATGAGCTGGAAGATTTTTATGACTTGGATCTATAGCAGCTTTGCTGGGCGTGTGAACTGGTCTGCTGAGCCTCAGACGGCAGCCCTCCCCACTGGTGGCAGCAGTGCCCGTGGTTCTCTTCTAGGCAGGCCTCTCAACTCCAGGTGCTGTCGTAATAATTTTTACCCAGGGCCTGTCTTCTCAATCCCTCACCTTTCCCCAAGGAGTGTGTTGTTTTCTCTGTTTCAAAAAGTTACAAAAATGAATCTTAAAGTTAGTTTTCTTGTAACATGAATTTAACGGTCAGACAGCGTGTAGGTTTGCTGCGTCATCTGTTTTCAGCCAGATTCACACGGTTCAAGGGTAGCATTTCTGGATTTCCAGTACTCATTTTTGAGGACCCCAGGTTCAAAAGTAACAGCATTGGCCCTGCTTTTGGGTCCAAGAATTGGGGTGATAGGTGAAGGATCTGAACTGTGGCGTGGAGCCTTCTGCTATAGACTTAGGCGGATGCTTGAGGTTTCTGGTGAATTCTGCACATCTGTGTTTCTATATCTGTCCCCTGCCCTGGAATCCCCACCCTGTGCACTCGTTCTGTGGTTTTCGTCTCTTGTTTAATTGCACACAAGTACTACTGCTGGGTAACCAGAACCAGGTGCGACTGTGTTGAGATTTTTACTGTGTTTAGCCTGATAGGAAAATGGTGAAAGAACACATATAAAGATATAGCGGAATAAAATAAATGCAGAGTTGGAAGTTGACTCCCAAGGGCTGATAGACTTGGTACGTGTGAGTGTGTAACAAGCTTCTCATCCCTGCATAGATGCAGTGTCTGTAGCCTTAGTGGAAAAACTCAAGTTTACTGGTTTCAGCCTCGTGTGGCAAATAGATCTTAAAGGACAAAGCAGTATATTGGTAGCTGTTAATAGAGCAGGGCTAGCTCTGTCTATATAAATAGGGAAATGGGCTTAGCCATAGAGGTTCAACTATCTGGTTATCTCATGGATTAACACAAACTGGGTCTCAGTTATACAGTTGTATTTAATGTTTTATGATCTCCTAGACTTTCTAGTCCAGGCACTTTTTGACAAACCTTTGTCCTCATTTGAGGGGTTTTGTTGTCGGGTTCTTGGGTCCGTTTGTGTGGGTATTTGCCTCATTCCATCCCTGAGCTTTGCAGCTAGACAGGTGTGATTCAAAACTATGTTCTAAGGTGTTTCCTGTAGTGGAGTAATTGGCTTGCCGTAGTAAGTCATGTTTTTCCACTAAAAGGGGACGGAGGGGTGGTAATCCACGAGATACGCTAAAGTTAAATTGTTAGAAGAATTCCTTGATCAGAAAATATAAATTTGCGTTTTGTTGCTCTATTTCCTGAAAGTGACTTGGAGATGCCCCTGATTTGTCCATCTACTGCTTTGATTCCTTGGATACCACTCATACTTTCACGTTAAGCAAAAACAAGTAATTCTTGCAGGGGTCTCTGTCTTTTTCAGCAGCCCTTTTGTAAGACGCACTTTTCCCATATAAAACAATTTTTAACCGCCCCCCCACCCAAAAAGAGAAGTAATGAGACATAAACTTAAAGGGCTTTTTCCTGGCACATTCCATTCTAGTTTACAACCTAGAACACCACTTCCATTAAGGCTCTGTTGCATTAGTAACCAGATTTGGTAAAGGAGAAATGCTGCCGCCTTGTGGCCGTTTCCCACAAGAGCGGCTTTACACCCACAGCTAATGGTCATTAACATTCAGAAGGACTCGGGGCCGTAAAGGACACCTGCCCTCAAAAATTGTGCTGAGGTAAGGAATGGACAAAACAATTCAAAACAGGCCAATTTTTCAAGAAGATAGTATGAAGAGTGAAGTTTTACTCCCTCTCTTTAAAAAAAAAAGGAAAATGGATAAAAGCTCAACCTCAGGAAGTATTAGACTCATGCAATCTAATCTACAAAAAGGTTTCAACGCACACCAGTCGACTGACCATCAGCAAAAAGTCTACAAACAATAAATGCTGAAGGGGCTTTAGAGAACTCTGTACCCTCTACCTGCTGGTGAGACGTAAAGTCGTAACAGCCAACAATGAGAACAGAAAGGAGCTGCATTAAAAAGTAAAAATTGAGGTACCATTTAATCCAGCAGGCACGCCACTGGGCCTCTCACCTGAGAAGACCAGAATCGAGAAGACATAGGCTGCAAAAGCTGCACTGCAGCCTTATTCACAATAGCCAAGACAGTGAAGCAACCAAAATGTTCTTCAACAGGTGAATGGATAAAGAAGAAGTGGTCCATGTACACAATGGAATATTAGCCATGGAAAACAATGAAACACTGCTCTTTGAGGCACCACAGGTGAACCTGGGGATAATCACCAAACATGATGTAAGTCGGAAAGCAAAAGACCTATATCCTATGATATCACTTACAGGGGTTAGCTAATAACTGACACAAATGAACATATTTCCACAGAGAAAGACGCTCACAGAATTAGAAAACAAACTATGCTCATGTAAAAGGAAAGGTGGGGGGAATGGATAAATTAAGATTAGTGTTACTATACGTATACAAATACATATTATATACATTTATCAAAAAGACCGACCATATAGCAAGGGAGGTCTACAGAAAACGCTGTAATATTTTACATGGGAAGAGGATCTGTACAAGGATAGACATATATAATGTACAAATGAACCAGATTCTGTACACCTAGGACAAACAATATTCTAAAATTGACCCCGATTAAAAAAAGTAAAAAAAAAAAAACAAGAAGAAGTAATGAGACATAAACTTATGGGGGTTTCTCCTGGCACATTCCATTCTAATTTTAAACCTAGGAACACGACTTCCTGGAAGGCTCTGCTGCCTTGGTACCCAGATTTGGGAACGGAGAAATGATGCCTCCTTGTGGCCATTTCCCACAACAGCAGCTTTAAACACATTGCTAAAGGTCACTAAATATTCACCAAACTTGCATTTATTTAAATGACACCTGCCCTCCAAAAGTTCCTGGGGTCGAAAATCGACCAAAATTTCAAAAGAGGGCAACCTTTCAAGATGACAATTTCAAGAGGTATACTGTACTCACATTTTTTTTAACAGAAAACAAAAAGGCGAGGAAAAATGATGAATTTCAGGAATTTTTAAAGACATGCAAACCCAAATTACAAAAACCGATCAGCTCACAGCAGTCAGAATGGCCATTAGCAAAAATGCTGCAAACAATAAATGCTGAAGTGATTGTGGAGAGATGCTTACCCTCTCTTCTATGGGGGACGTGGTAAGAGCCACTAATGAAAACACAATGGAGGTGCTTTGAACATTGAGCTACAGGTCAATCATTCACACCCAGTGCTGGGCGTAACCCCTGAGAAATGAGAATCAAAAAGTCACAGGCTGGCAATCCTGCACTCCAGCAATATTTACCATAGCCAACACTTGGAAGCAACGAAAATATCCATCAATACAGGAATGCACCAAGAAGAAGTGGTCTATGTACACAATGGACTATTACTCCAATAAAAACTATAAATTAAATTTAAAAAACAAACAAAAGTAAGGAGACATCCGCTTTTGTGGGTTTATCCGGGCACATTCCACTCTAATTTATAACCGAGGAACACCACTGGCCGGGAGAGCTGTTTCCCTAGTTACCAGAGTGGGGAACGTAGAAAGGCTGCCATCCTCTGGCCGTTACCTGCAAAAGCAGCTTTAAAACCTGTGCTAATGCTCACTTCATATGAACGAGTATGGCAGGGCTGTAAATGAAACCTGCCCTCAAAATGTTTAGAGGGAGGTAAATGGCCAAAGCATTTCAAAATGTGACACATACTTTAAGAAAACACTTTGAAGAACTAAGCTGTAATCACAGACTGAAAAATAAAAGCACGTGCCTTAAAGCTCAATTTCAACAGATTATGAGACACATGCAAATTCAACCACAAAGAGGTATTATCTCAAACCAGTCAGAATAACCATCAGCAAGAAAACTATAAACAATAAATGCTGAAGGTGTTGTGGAGAAATGCATACGCTCAACTTTAAGAGGGACGTAACTTGGAAAGAGCCACTAATGAGAACTGAATGGAGGTGCCTTTAAAAGGGAAATATTGAGCTACCATATGATCCAGCAGGCCCCTTCCTGGACCTATAACCTCCGAAGACAGAACTGGAAAGACACAGGCAGGCAAAACTGCACTGCACAGTATTACAATAGCCAAGATATGGAAGTAACCAAAAAGTCCACCAACAGATGGGGGGACAAAGAAGAACTGCTACATGTAGAGATGGAATATTAGCTAGCGAAAAAATGAAACAATGCCATTTGCAGCACCATAGATGAGTCTAGAAGGAATCACGCAACTTGTAGTAAGTGAGAAAACGAAAGACACATATCCTATCCTATCACTTGTAGGTGTTACCAAAAAATTGATACCAATGAAGATATTTCCACAGAGAAAGGCAATCACAGATTCATTAAACAAACTGATGGTTCACTAAATGGAAAGGTGTGAGGATTGGATACATTACGATATTGGGGTTAACAGAGATATACAAACACATGTGAAATACAGAATCACCAAAGACCTACAGAATACCAAGAGAAGACTACTCCACATTGTGTCATAACCTACATGGGAAAAGGATACGAAGAAGAAGAGATATATGTATATGTGTGAAAGAACCACATCTTGCACACCTAGAGCAAACAAAATCTTGTAATCAAATTTGCTGTGATAAAAAATAAAAATTTACTTAAAAATACGAACAAGAAGTAATGAGAAGGGGGTGCTCGGGCTCCGGCCCACAGTTCGAGCGGCGAGAGCACTCAGAGACACGACGCGGGCCAGAGGGGAGTGAGCGGGCGCCTCAGAGTCCTCCCCCTTCCCACCCTTCGCCTCGCCGCCTTCTCCCCCCTCAGCCGGACCGGAATTATGTGATCCCGGAAGTTCCGGCGCCACTGCTGTGTGGGATAAACAGTAATGGCGGAGGCTGCAGCTCCAGGAACAACAGCCAAAACATCAAGAGCAGGAGCGGCAGGGGCGGCGGTGGCAGCGGCCTCCCCCACCCCTATCCCCACAGTTACCTCCCCGTCCCTGCGGGCACGGGATTTGGCAGCGACGGCAGCGGCGGCGGCCGGACCAAACAGGTCACCTGCAGGTATTTCATGCATGGGGTTTGTAAGGAAGGAGATAACTGTCGATGCTCACGTGACCTCTCTGAGAGTCCATATGGTGTAGTGTACAAGTATTTTCAGCGAGAGTACTGTATTTACGGAGACCGCTGCAAATATGAACACAGCAAGCCATTGCAACTGCTACAGCTCTAACTGCAAAGTCACCCCTTGCTGCTTCCTCAAGTCTCTCATCAGTAGTTGGACAGATTGGTGAAATGCATATGGGCGAAGCTGAGTCAAGAAATTCAAACTTTTCAACTGTAGGAGCTGGTTCAGAAGACTGGGTGAACGCCATTGAGTTTGTTCCTGGGCAGCCCTACTGTGGCCGTACTGCCTCTTCCTCCACTGAAGCACCCCTGCAGGGCTCAGTGACCAAGGAAGAATCAGAAAAGGAGCAAATTGCAGTGGAAACAAAGAAGCAGATCTGCCCCTATGCTGCAGTGGGAGAGTGCCGATATGGGGAGAACTGTGTGTATCTCCATGGAGACGCGTGTGATATGTGTGGGCTGCAGGTCTTCCATCCAGTGGATGCTGCCCAAAGATCACAACACATCAAATCTTGCATCGAGGCCCATGAGAAGGACATGGAGCTCTCGTTTGCTGTGCAGCACAGCAAGGACATGGTGTGTGGGATCTGCATGGAGGTGGTCTATGAGAAAGCCAACCCCCGCGAGCGCCGCTTCGGAATCCTCTCCAACTGCAACCACACCTACTGTCTCAAATGTATTCGCAAGTGGAGGAGTGCTAAGCAATTTGAGAGCAAGATCATAAAGTACTGCCCAGAATGCCGGATCACATCTAACATTGTCATTCCAAGTGAGTACTGGGTGGAGGAGAAAGAAGAGAAGCAGAAACTCATTCAGAAATACAAGGAGGCAATGAGCAACAAGGTGTGCAGGTATTTTGACGAAGGACGTGGGAGCTGCCCATTTGGAGGGAACTGCGTTTACAAGCATGCGTACCCTGATGCCATAGAGAGGAGCCACAGAGACAGAAAGTGGGAACATCAAGCACATACCGGGCCCAACGAACGAACCACTTCTGGGAGATCATTGAGGAGAGAGGGAAAGGCAACCCCTTTGACAACGACGAAGAAGAGGTTGTCACCTTTAAGCTGGGCGAGATGTTGCTTGTGCTTTTGGCTGCAGGTGGGGACGACGACCTGACGGACTCTGAAGACGAGTGGGACTTGTTTCACGATGAGCTGGAAGATTTTTATGACTTGGATCTATAGCAGCTTTGCTGGGCGTGTGAACTGGTCTGCTGAGCCTCAGACGGCAGCCCTCCCCACTGGTGGCAGCAGTGCCCGTGGTTCTCTTCTAGGCAGGCCTCTCAACTCCAGGTGCTGTCGTAATAATTTTTACCCAGGGCCTGTCTTCTCAATCCCTCACCTTTCCCCAAGGAGTGTGTTGTTTTCTCTGTTTCAAAAAGTTACAAAAATGAATCTTAAAGTTAGTTTTCTTGTAACATGAATTTAACGGTCAGACAGCGTGTAGGTTTGCTGCGTCATCTGTTTTCAGCCAGATTCACACGGTTCAAGGGTAGCATTTCTGGATTTCCAGTACTCATTTTTGAGGACCCCAGGTTCAAAAGTAACAGCATTGGCCCTGCTTTTGGGTCCAAGAATTGGGGTGATAGGTGAAGGATCTGAACTGTGGCGTGGAGCCTTCTGCTATAGACTTAGGCGGATGCTTGAGGTTTCTGGTGAATTCTGCACATCTGTGTTTCTATATCTGTCCCCTGCCCTGGAATCCCCACCCTGTGCACTCGTTCTGTGGTTTTCGTCTCTTGTTTAATTGCACACAAGTACTACTGCTGGGTAACCAGAACCAGGTGCGACTGTGTTGAGATTTTTACTGTGTTTAGCCTGATAGGAAAATGGTGAAAGAACACATATAAAGATATAGCGGAATAAAATAAATGCAGAGTTGGAAGTTGACTCCCAAGGGCTGATAGACTTGGTACGTGTGAGTGTGTAACAAGCTTCTCATCCCTGCATAGATGCAGTGTCTGTAGCCTTAGTGGAAAAACTCAAGTTTACTGGTTTCAGCCTCGTGTGGCAAATAGATCTTAAAGGACAAAGCAGTATATTGGTAGCTGTTAATAGAGCAGGGCTAGCTCTGTCTATATAAATAGGGAAATGGGCTTAGCCATAGAGGTTCAACTATCTGGTTATCTCATGGATTAACACAAACTGGGTCTCAGTTATACAGTTGTATTTAATGTTTTATGATCTCCTAGACTTTCTAGTCCAGGCACTTTTTGACAAACCTTTGTCCTCATTTGAGGGGTTTTGTTGTCGGGTTCTTGGGTCCGTTTGTGTGGGTATTTGCCTCATTCCATCCCTGAGCTTTGCAGCTAGACAGGTGTGATTCAAAACTATGTTCTAAGGTGTTTCCTGTAGTGGAGTAATTGGCTTGCCGTAGTAAGTCATGTTTTTCCACTAAAAGGGGACGGAGGGGTGGTAATCCACGAGATACGCTAAAGTTAAATTGTTAGAAGAATTCCTTGATCAGAAAATATAAATTTGCGTTTTGTTGCTCTATTTCCTGAAAGTGACTTGGAGATGCCCCTGATTTGTCCATCTACTGCTTTGATTCCTTGGATACCACTCATACTTTCACGTTAAGCAAAAACAAGTAATTCTTGCAGGGGTCTCTGTCTTTTTCAGCAGCCCTTTTGTAAGACGCACTTTTCCCATATAAAACAATTTTTAACCGCCCCCCCACCCAAAAAGAGAAGTAATGAGACATAAACTTAAAGGGCTTTTTCCTGGCACATTCCATTCTAGTTTACAACCTAGAACACCACTTCCATTAAGGCTCTGTTGCATTAGTAACCAGATTTGGTAAAGGAGAAATGCTGCCGCCTTGTGGCCGTTTCCCACAAGAGCGGCTTTACACCCACAGCTAATGGTCATTAACATTCAGAAGGACTCGGGGCCGTAAAGGACACCTGCCCTCAAAAATTGTGCTGAGGTAAGGAATGGACAAAACAATTCAAAACAGGCCAATTTTTCAAGAAGATAGTATGAAGAGTGAAGTTTTACTCCCTCTCTTTAAAAAAAAAAGGAAAATGGATAAAAGCTCAACCTCAGGAAGTATTAGACTCATGCAATCTAATCTACAAAAAGGTTTCAACGCACACCAGTCGACTGACCATCAGCAAAAAGTCTACAAACAATAAATGCTGAAGGGGCTTTAGAGAACTCTGTACCCTCTACCTGCTGGTGAGACGTAAAGTCGTAACAGCCAACAATGAGAACAGAAAGGAGCTGCATTAAAAAGTAAAAATTGAGGTACCATTTAATCCAGCAGGCACGCCACTGGGCCTCTCACCTGAGAAGACCAGAATCGAGAAGACATAGGCTGCAAAAGCTGCACTGCAGCCTTATTCACAATAGCCAAGACAGTGAAGCAACCAAAATGTTCTTCAACAGGTGAATGGATAAAGAAGAAGTGGTCCATGTACACAATGGAATATTAGCCATGGAAAACAATGAAACACTGCTCTTTGAGGCACCACAGGTGAACCTGGGGATAATCACCAAACATGATGTAAGTCGGAAAGCAAAAGACCTATATCCTATGATATCACTTACAGGGGTTAGCTAATAACTGACACAAATGAACATATTTCCACAGAGAAAGACGCTCACAGAATTAGAAAACAAACTATGCTCATGTAAAAGGAAAGGTGGGGGGAATGGATAAATTAAGATTAGTGTTACTATACGTATACAAATACATATTATATACATTTATCAAAAAGACCGACCATATAGCAAGGGAGGTCTACAGAAAACGCTGTAATATTTTACATGGGAAGAGGATCTGTACAAGGATAGACATATATAATGTACAAATGAACCAGATTCTGTACACCTAGGACAAACAATATTCTAAAATTGACCCCGATTAAAAAAAGTAAAAAAAAAAAAACAAGAAGAAGTAATGAGACATAAACTTATGGGGGTTTCTCCTGGCACATTCCATTCTAATTTTAAACCTAGGAACACGACTTCCTGGAAGGCTCTGCTGCCTTGGTACCCAGATTTGGGAACGGAGAAATGATGCCTCCTTGTGGCCATTTCCCACAACAGCAGCTTTAAACACATTGCTAAAGGTCACTAAATATTCACCAAACTTGCATTTATTTAAATGACACCTGCCCTCCAAAAGTTCCTGGGGTCGAAAATCGACCAAAATTTCAAAAGAGGGCAACCTTTCAAGATAACAATTTCAAGAGGTATACTGTACTCACATTTTTTTTAACAGAAAACAAAAAGGCGAGGAAAAATGATGAATTTCAGGAATTTTTAAAGACATGCAAACCCAAATTACAAAAACCGATCAGCTCACAGCAGTCAGAATGGCCATTAGCAAAAATGCTGCAAACAATAAATGCTGAAGTGATTGTGGAGAGATGCTTACCCTCTCTTCTATGGGGGACGTGGTAAGAGCCACTAATGAAAACACAATGGAGGTGCTTTGAACATTGAGCTACAGGTCAATCATTCACACCCAGTGCTGGGCGTAACCCCTGAGAAATGAGAATCAAAAAGTCACAGGCTGGCAATCCTGCACTCCAGCAATATTTACCATAGCCAACACTTGGAAGCAACGAAAATATCCATCAATACAGGAATGCACCAAGAAGAAGTGGTCTATGTACACAATGGACTATTACTCCAATAAAAACTATAAATTAAATTTAAAAAACAAACAAAAGTAAGGAGACATCCGCTTTTGTGGGTTTATCCGGGCACATTCCACTCTAATTTATAACCGAGGAACACCACTGGCCGGGAGAGCTGTTTCCCTAGTTACCAGAGTGGGGAACGTAGAAAGGCTGCCATCCTCTGGCCGTTACCTGCAAAAGCAGCTTTAAAACCTGTGCTAATGCTCACTTCATATGAACGAGTATGGCAGGGCTGTAAATGAAACCTGCCCTCAAAATGTTTAGAGGGAGGTAAATGGCCAAAGCATTTCAAAATGTGACACATACTTTAAGAAAACACTTTGAAGAACTAAGCTGTAATCACAGACTGAAAAATAAAAGCACGTGCCTTAAAGCTCAATTTCAACAGATTATGAGACACATGCAAATTCAACCACAAAGAGGTATTATCTCAAACCAGTCAGAATAACCATCAGCAAGAAAACTATAAACAATAAATGCTGAAGGTGTTGTGGAGAAATGCATACGCTCAACTTTAAGAGGGACGTAACTTGGAAAGAGCCACTAATGAGAACTGAATGGAGGTGCCTTTAAAAGGGAAATATTGAGCTACCATATGATCCAGCAGGCCCCTTCCTGGACCTATAACCTCCGAAGACAGAACTGGAAAGACACAGGCAGGCAAAACTGCACTGCACAGTATTACAATAGCCAAGATATGGAAGTAACCAAAAAGTCCACCAACAGATGGGGGGACAAAGAAGAACTGCTACATGTAGAGATGGAATATTAGCTAGCGAAAAAATGAAACAATGCCATTTGCAGCACCATAGATGAGTCTAGAAGGAATCACGCAACTTGTAGTAAGTGAGAAAACGAAAGACACATATCCTATCCTATCACTTGTAGGTGTTACCAAAAAATTGATACCAATGAAGATATTTCCACAGAGAAAGGCAATCACAGATTCATTAAACAAACTGATGGTTCACTAAATGGAAAGGTGTGAGGATTGGATACATTACGATATTGGGGTTAACAGAGATATACAAACACATGTGAAATACAGAATCACCAAAGACCTACAGAATACCAAGAGAAGACTACTCCACATTGTGTCATAACCTACATGGGAAAAGGATACGAAGAAGAAGAGATATATGTATATGTGTGAAAGAACCACATCTTGCACACCTAGAGCAAACAAAATCTTGTAATCAAATTTGCTGTGATAAAAAATAAAAATTTACTTAAAAATACGAACAAGAAGTAATGAGAAGGGGGTGCTCGGGCTCCGGCCCACAGTTCGAGCGGCGAGAGCACTCAGAGACACGACGCGGGCCAGAGGGGAGTGAGCGGGCGCCTCAGAGTCCTCCCCCTTCCCACCCTTCGCCTCGCCGCCTTCTCCCCCCTCAGCCGGACCGGAATTATGTGATCCCGGAAGTTCCGGCGCCACTGCTGTGTGGGATAAACAGTAATGGCGGAGGCTGCAGCTCCAGGAACAACAGCCAAAACATCAAGAGCAGGAGCGGCAGGGGCGGCGGTGGCAGCGGCCTCCCCCACCCCTATCCCCACAGTTACCTCCCCGTCCCTGCGGGCACGGGATTTGGCAGCGACGGCAGCGGCGGCGGCCGGACCAAACAGGTCACCTGCAGGTATTTCATGCATGGGGTTTGTAAGGAAGGAGATAACTGTCGATGCTCACGTGACCTCTCTGAGAGTCCATATGGTGTAGTGTACAAGTATTTTCAGCGAGAGTACTGTATTTACGGAGACCGCTGCAAATATGAACACAGCAAGCCATTGCAACTGCTACAGCTCTAACTGCAAAGTCACCCCTTGCTGCTTCCTCAAGTCTCTCATCAGTAGTTGGACAGATTGGTGAAATGCATATGGGCGAAGCTGAGTCAAGAAATTCAAACTTTTCAACTGTAGGAGCTGGTTCAGAAGACTGGGTGAACGCCATTGAGTTTGTTCCTGGGCAGCCCTACTGTGGCCGTACTGCCTCTTCCTCCACTGAAGCACCCCTGCAGGGCTCAGTGACCAAGGAAGAATCAGAAAAGGAGCAAATTGCAGTGGAAACAAAGAAGCAGATCTGCCCCTATGCTGCAGTGGGAGAGTGCCGATATGGGGAGAACTGTGTGTATCTCCATGGAGACGCGTGTGATATGTGTGGGCTGCAGGTCTTCCATCCAGTGGATGCTGCCCAAAGATCACAACACATCAAATCTTGCATCGAGGCCCATGAGAAGGACATGGAGCTCTCGTTTGCTGTGCAGCACAGCAAGGACATGGTGTGTGGGATCTGCATGGAGGTGGTCTATGAGAAAGCCAACCCCCGCGAGCGCCGCTTCGGAATCCTCTCCAACTGCAACCACACCTACTGTCTCAAATGTATTCGCAAGTGGAGGAGTGCTAAGCAATTTGAGAGCAAGATCATAAAGTACTGCCCAGAATGCCGGATCACATCTAACATTGTCATTCCAAGTGAGTACTGGGTGGAGGAGAAAGAAGAGAAGCAGAAACTCATTCAGAAATACAAGGAGGCAATGAGCAACAAGGTGTGCAGGTATTTTGACGAAGGACGTGGGAGCTGCCCATTTGGAGGGAACTGCGTTTACAAGCATGCGTACCCTGATGCCATAGAGAGGAGCCACAGAGACAGAAAGTGGGAACATCAAGCACATACCGGGCCCAACGAACGAACCACTTCTGGGAGATCATTGAGGAGAGAGGGAAAGGCAACCCCTTTGACAACGACGAAGAAGAGGTTGTCACCTTTAAGCTGGGCGAGATGTTGCTTGTGCTTTTGGCTGCAGGTGGGGACGACGACCTGACGGACTCTGAAGACGAGTGGGACTTGTTTCACGATGAGCTGGAAGATTTTTATGACTTGGATCTATAGCAGCTTTGCTGGGCGTGTGAACTGGTCTGCTGAGCCTCAGACGGCAGCCCTCCCCACTGGTGGCAGCAGTGCCCGTGGTTCTCTTCTAGGCAGGCCTCTCAACTCCAGGTGCTGTCGTAATAATTTTTACCCAGGGCCTGTCTTCTCAATCCCTCACCTTTCCCCAAGGAGTGTGTTGTTTTCTCTGTTTCAAAAAGTTACAAAAATGAATCTTAAAGTTAGTTTTCTTGTAACATGAATTTAACGGTCAGACAGCGTGTAGGTTTGCTGCGTCATCTGTTTTCAGCCAGATTCACACGGTTCAAGGGTAGCATTTCTGGATTTCCAGTACTCATTTTTGAGGACCCCAGGTTCAAAAGTAACAGCATTGGCCCTGCTTTTGGGTCCAAGAATTGGGGTGATAGGTGAAGGATCTGAACTGTGGCGTGGAGCCTTCTGCTATAGACTTAGGCGGATGCTTGAGGTTTCTGGTGAATTCTGCACATCTGTGTTTCTATATCTGTCCCCTGCCCTGGAATCCCCACCCTGTGCACTCGTTCTGTGGTTTTCGTCTCTTGTTTAATTGCACACAAGTACTACTGCTGGGTAACCAGAACCAGGTGCGACTGTGTTGAGATTTTTACTGTGTTTAGCCTGATAGGAAAATGGTGAAAGAACACATATAAAGATATAGCGGAATAAAATAAATGCAGAGTTGGAAGTTGACTCCCAAGGGCTGATAGACTTGGTACGTGTGAGTGTGTAACAAGCTTCTCATCCCTGCATAGATGCAGTGTCTGTAGCCTTAGTGGAAAAACTCAAGTTTACTGGTTTCAGCCTCGTGTGGCAAATAGATCTTAAAGGACAAAGCAGTATATTGGTAGCTGTTAATAGAGCAGGGCTAGCTCTGTCTATATAAATAGGGAAATGGGCTTAGCCATAGAGGTTCAACTATCTGGTTATCTCATGGATTAACACAAACTGGGTCTCAGTTACACAGTTGTATTTAATGTTTTATGATCTCCTAGACTTTCTAGTCCAGGCACTTTTTGACAAACCTTTGTCCTCATTTGAGGGGTTTTGTTGTCGGGTTCTTGGGTCCGTTTGTGTGGGTATTTGCCTCATTCCATCCCTGAGCTTTGCAGCTAGACAGGTGTGATTCAAAACTATGTTCTAAGGTGTTTCCTGTAGTGGAGTAATTGGCTTGCCGTAGTAAGTCATGTTTTTCCACTAAAAGGGGACGGAGGGGTGGTAATCCACGAGATACGCTAAAGTTAAATTGTTAGAAGAATTCCTTGATCAGAAAATATAAATTTGCGTTTTGTTGCTCTATTTCCTGAAAGTGACTTGGAGATGCCCCTGATTTGTCCATCTACTGCTTTGATTCCTTGGATACCACTCATACTTTCACGTTAAGCAAAAACAAGTAATTCTTGCAGGGGTCTCTGTCTTTTTCAGCAGCCCTTTTGTAAGACGCACTTTTCCCATATAAAACAATTTTTAACCGCCCCCCCACCCAAAAAGAGAAGTAATGAGACATAAACTTAAAGGGCTTTTTCCTGGCACATTCCATTCTAGTTTACAACCTAGAACACCACTTCCATTAAGGCTCTGTTGCATTAGTAACCAGATTTGGTAAAGGAGAAATGCTGCCGCCTTGTGGCCGTTTCCCACAAGAGCGGCTTTACACCCACAGCTAATGGTCATTAACATTCAGAAGGACTCGGGGCCGTAAAGGACACCTGCCCTCAAAAATTGTGCTGAGGTAAGGAATGGACAAAACAATTCAAAACAGGCCAATTTTTCAAGAAGATAGTATGAAGAGTGAAGTTTTACTCCCTCTCTTTAAAAAAAAAAGGAAAATGGATAAAAGCTCAACCTCAGGAAGTATTAGACTCATGCAATCTAATCTACAAAAAGGTTTCAACGCACACCAGTCGACTGACCATCAGCAAAAAGTCTACAAACAATAAATGCTGAAGGGGCTTTAGAGAACTCTGTACCCTCTACCTGCTGGTGAGACGTAAAGTCGTAACAGCCAACAATGAGAACAGAAAGGAGCTGCATTAAAAAGTAAAAATTGAGGTACCATTTAATCCAGCAGGCACGCCACTGGGCCTCTCACCTGAGAAGACCAGAATCGAGAAGACATAGGCTGCAAAAGCTGCACTGCAGCCTTATTCACAATAGCCAAGACAGTGAGGCAACCAAAATGTTCTTCAACAGGTGAATGGATAAAGAAGAAGTGGTCCATGTACACAATGGAATATTAGCCATGGAAAACAATGAAACACTGCTCTTTGAGGCACCACAGGTGAACCTGGGGATAATCACCAAACATGATGTAAGTCGGAAAGCAAAAGACCTATGTCCTATGATATCACTTACAGGGGTTAGCTAATAACTGACACAAATGAACATATTTCCACAGAGAAAGACGCTCACAGAATTAGAAAACAAACTATGCTCATGTAAAAGGAAAGGTGGGGGGAATGGATAAATTAAGATTAGTGTTACTATACGTATACAAATACATATTATATACATTTCTCAAAAAGACCGACCATATAGCAAGGGAGGTCTACAGAAAACGCTGTAATATTTTACATGGGAAGAGGATCTGTACAAGGATAGACATATATAATGTACAAATGAACCAGATTCTGTACACCTAGGACAAACAATATTCTAAAATTGACCCCGATTAAAAAAAGTAAAAAAAAAAAAACAAGAAGAAGTAATGAGACATAAACTTATGGGGGTTTCTCCTGGCACATTCCATTCTAATTTTAAACCTAGGAACACGACTTCCTGGAAGGCTCTGCTGCCTTGGTACCCAGATTTGGGAACGGAGAAATGATGCCTCCTTGTGGCCATTTCCCACAACAGCAGCTTTAAACACATTGCTAAAGGTCACTAAATATTCACCAAACTTGCATTTATTTAAATGACACCTGCCCTCCAAAAGTTCCTGGGGTCGAAAATCGACCAAAATTTCAAAAGAGGGCAACCTTTCAAGATGACAATTTCAAGAGGTATACTGTACTCACATTTTTTTTAACAGAAAACAAAAAGGCGAGGAAAAATGATGAATTTCAGGAATTTTTAAAGACATGCAAACCCAGATTACAAAAACCGATCAGCTCACAGCAGTCAGAATGGCCATTAGCAAAAATGCTGCAAACAATAAATGCTGAAGTGATTGTGGAGAGATGCTTACCCTCTCTTCTATGGGGGACGTGGTAAGAGCCACTAATGAAAACACAATGGAGGTGCTTTGAACATTGAGCTACAGGTCAATCATTCACACCCAGTGCTGGGCGTAACCCCTGAGAAATGAGAATCAAAAAGTCACAGGCTGGCAATCCTGCACTCCAGCAATATTTACCATAGCCAACACTTGGAAGCAACGAAAATATCCATCAATACAGGAATGCACCAAGAAGAAGTGGTCTATGTACACAATGGAATATTACTCCAATAAAAACTATAAATTAAATTTAAAAAACAAACAAAAGTAAGGAGACATCCGCTTTTGTGGGTTTATCCGGGCACATTCCACTCTAATTTATAACCGAGGAACACCACTGGCCGGGAGAGCTGTTTCCCTAGTTACCAGAGTGGGGAACGTAGAAAGGCTGCCATCCTCTGGCCGTTACCTGCAAAAGCAGCTTTAAAACCTGTGCTAATGCTCACTTCATATGAACGAGTATGGCAGGGCTGTAAATGAAACCTGCCCTCAAAATGTTTAGAGGGAGGTAAATGGCCAAAGCATTTCAAAATGTGACACATACTTTAAGAAAACACTTTGAAGAACTAAGCTGTAATCACAGATTGAAAAATAAAAGCACGTGCCTTAAAGCTCAATTTCAACGGATTATGAGACACAGGCAAATTCAACCACAAAGAGGTATTACCTCAAACCAGTCAGAATAACCATCAGCAAGAAAACTATAAACAATAAATGCTGAAGGTGTTGTGGAGAAATGCATACGCTCAACTTTAAGAGGGACGTAACTTGGAAAGAGCCACTAATGAGAACTGAATGGAGGTGCCTTTAAAAGGGAAATATTGAGCTACCATATGATCCAGCAGGCCCCTTCCTGGACCTATAACCTCCGAAGACAGAACTGGAAAGACACAGGCAGGCAAAACTGCACTGCACAGTATTACAATAGCCAAGATATGGAAGTAACCAAAAAGTCCACCAACAGATGGGGGGACAAAGAAGAACTGCTACATGTAGAGATGGAATATTAGCTAGCGAAAAAATGAAACAATGCCATTTGCAGCACCATAGATGAGTCTAGAAGGAATCACGCAACTTGTAGTAAGTGAGAAAACGAAAGACACATATCCTATCCTATCACTTGTAGGTGTTACCAAAAAATTGATACCAATGAAGATATTTCCACAGAGAAAGGCAATCACAGATTCATTAAACAAACTGATGGTTCACTAAATGGAAAGGTGTGAGGATTGGATACATTACGATATTGGGGTTAACAGAGATATACAAACACATGTGAAATACAGAATCACCAAAGACCTACAGAGTACCAAGAGAAGACTACTCCACATTGTGTCATAACCGACATGGGAAAAGGATACGAAGAAGAAGAGATATATGTATATGTGTGAAAGAACCACATCTTGCACACCTAGAGCAAACAAAATCTTGTAATCAAATTTGCTGTGATAAAAAATAAAAATTTACTTAAAAATACGAACAAGAAGTAATGAGAAGGGGGTGCTCGGGCTCCGGCCCACAGTTCGAGCGGCGAGAGCACTCAGAGACACGACGCGGGCCAGAGGGGAGTGAGCGGGCGCCTCAGTGTCCTCCCCCTTCCCACCCTTCGCCTCGCCGCCTTCTCCCCCCTCAGCCGGACCGGAATTATGTGATCCCGGAAGTTCCGGCGCCACTGCTGTGTGGGATAAACAGTAATGGCGGAGGCTGCAGCTCCAGGAACAACAGCCAAAACATCAAGAGCAGGAGCGGCAGGGGCGGCGGTGGCAGCGGCCTCCCCCACCCCTATCCCCACAGTTACCTCCCCGTCCCTGCGGGCACGGGATTTGGCAGCGACGGCAGCGGCGGCGGCCGGACCAAACAGGTCACCTGCAGGTATTTCATGCATGGGGTTTGTAAGGAAGGAGATAACTGTTGATGCTCACGTGACCTCTCTGAGAGTCCATATGGTGTAGTGTACAAGTATTTTCAGCGAGAGTACTGTATTTACGGAGACCGCTGCAAATATGAACACAGCAAGCCATTGCAACTGCTACAGCTCTAACTGCAAAGTCACCCCTTGCTGCTTCCTCAAGTCTCTCATCAGTAGTTGGACAGATTGGTGAAATGCATATGGGCGAAGCTGAGTCAAGAAATTCAAACTTTTCAACTGTAGGAGCTGGTTCAGAAGACTGGGTGAACGCCATTGAGTTTGTTCCTGGGCAGCCCTACTGTGGCCGTACTGCCTCTTCCTCCACTGAAGCACCCCTGCAGGGCTCAGTGACCAAGGAAGAATCAGAAAAGGAGCAAATTGCAGTGGAAACAAAGAAGCAGATCTGCCCCTATGCTGCAGTGGGAGAGTGCCGATATGGGGAGAACTGTGTGTATCTCCATGGAGACGCGTGTGATATGTGTGGGCTGCAGGTCTTCCATCCAGTGGATGCTGCCCAAAGATCACAACACATCAAATCTTGCATCGAGGCCCATGAGAAGGACATGGAGCTCTCGTTTGCTGTGCAGCACAGCAAGGACATGGTGTGTGGGATCTGCATGGAGGTGGTCTATGAGAAAGCCAACCCCCGCGAGCGCCGCTTCGGAATCCTCTCCAACTGCAACCACACCTACTGTCTCAAATGTATTCGCAAGTGGAGGAGTGCTAAGCAATTTGAGAGCAAGATCATAAAGTACTGCCCAGAATGCCGGATCACATCTAACATTGTCATTCCAAGTGAGTACTGGGTGGAGGAGAAAGAAGAGAAGCAGAAACTCATTCAGAAATACAAGGAGGCAATGAGCAACAAGGTGTGCAGGTATTTTGACGAAGGACGTGGGAGCTGCCCATTTGGAGGGAACTGCGTTTACAAGCATGCGTACCCTGATGCCATAGAGAGGAGCCACAGAGACAGAAAGTGGGAACATCAAGCACATACCGGGCCCAACGAACGAACCACTTCTGGGAGATCATTGAGGAGAGAGGGAAAGGCAACCCCTTTGACAACGACGAAGAAGAGGTTGTCACCTTTAAGCTGGGCGAGATGTTGCTTGTGCTTTTGGCTGCAGGTGGGGACGACGACCTGACGGACTCTGAAGACGAGTGGGACTTGTTTCACGATGAGCTGGAAGATTTTTATGACTTGGATCTATAGCAGCTTTGCTGGGCGTGTGAACTGGTCTGCTGAGCCTCAGACGGCAGCCCTCCCCACTGGTGGCAGCAGTGCCCGTGGTTCTCTTCTAGGCAGGCCTCTCAACTCCAGGTGCTGTCGTAATAATTTTTACCCAGGGCCTGTCTTCTCAATCCCTCACCTTTCCCCAAGGAGTGTGTTGTTTTCTCTGTTTCAAAAAGTTACAAAAATGAATCTTAAAGTTAGTTTTCTTGTAACATGAATTTAACGGTCAGACAGCGTGTAGGTTTGCTGCGTCATCTGTTTTCAGCCAGATTCACACGGTTCAAGGGTAGCATTTCTGGATTTCCAGTACTCATTTTTGAGGACCCCAGGTTCAAAAGTAACAGCATTGGCCCTGCTTTGGGGTCCAAGAATTGGGGTGATAGGTGAAGGATCTGAACTGTGGCGTGGAGCCTTCTGCTATAGACTTAGGCGGATGCTTGAGGTTTCTGGTGAATTCTGCACATCTGTGTTTCTATATCTGTCCCCTGCCCTGGAATCCCCACCCTGTGCACTCGTTCTGTGGTTTTCGTCTCTTGTTTAATTGCACACAAGTACTACTGCTGGGTAACCAGAACCAGGTGCGACTGTGTTGAGATTTTTACTGTGTTTAGCCTGATAGGAAAATGGTGAAAGAACACATATAAAGATATAGCGGAATAAAATAAATGCAGAGTTGGAAGTTGACTCCCAAGGGCTGATAGACTTGGTACGTGTGAGTGTGTAACAAGCTTCTCATCCCTGCATAGATGCAGTGTCTGTAGCCTTAGTGGAAAAACTCAAGTTTACTGGTTTCAGCCTCGTGTGGCAAATAGATCTTAAAGGACAAAGCAGTATATTGGTAGCTGTTAATAGAGCAGGGCTAGCTCTGTCTATATAAATAGGGAAATGGGCTTAGCCATAGAGGTTCAACTATCTGGTTATCTCATGGATTAACACAAACTGGGTCTCAGTTATACAGTTGTATTTAATGTTTTATGATCTCCTAGACTTTCTAGTCCAGGCACTTTTTGACAAACCTTTGTCCTCATTTGAGGGGTTTTGTTGTCGGGTTCTTGGGTCCGTTTGTGTGGGTATTTGCCTCATTCCATCCCTGAGCTTTGCAGCTAGACAGGTGTGATTCAAAACTATGTTCTAAGGTGTTTCCTGTAGTGGAGTAATTGGCTTGCCGTAGTAAGTCATGTTTTTCCACTAAAAGGGGACGGAGGGGTGGTAATCCACGAGATACGCTAAAGTTAAATTGTTAGAAGAATTCCTTGATCAGAAAATATAAATTTGCGTTTTGTTGCTCTATTTCCTGAAAGTGACTTGGAGATGCCCCTGATTTGTCCATCTACTGCTTTGATTCCTTGGATACCACTCATACTTTCACGTTAAGCAAAAACAAGTAATTCTTGCAGGGGTCTCTGTCTTTTTCAGCAGCCCTTTTGTAAGACGCACTTTTCCCATATAAAACAATTTTTAACCGCCCCCCCACCCAAAAAGAGAAGTAATGAGACATAAACTTAAAGGGCTTTTTCCTGGCACATTCCATTCTAGTTTACAACCTAGAACACCACTTCCATTAAGGCTCTGTTGCATTAGTAACCAGATTTGGTAAAGGAGAAATGCTGCCGCCTTGTGGCCGTTTCCCACAAGAGCGGCTTTACACCCACAGCTAATGGTCATTAACATTCAGAAGGACTCGGGGCCGTAAAGGACACCTGCCCTCAAAAATTGTGCTGAGGTAAGGAATGGACAAAACAATTCAAAACAGGCCAATTTTTCAAGAAGATAGTATGAAGAGTGAAGTTTTACTCCCTCTCTTTAAAAAAAAAAGGAAAATGGATAAAAGCTCAACCTCAGGAAGTATTAGACTCATGCAATCTAATCTACAAAAAGGTTTCAACGCACACCAGTCGACTGACCATCAGCAAAAAGTCTACAAACAATAAATGCTGAAGGGGCTTTAGAGAACTCTGTACCCTCTACCTGCTGGTGAGACGTAAAGTCGTAACAGCCAACAATGAGAACAGAAAGGAGCTGCATTAAAAAGTAAAAATTGAGGTACCATTTAATCCAGCAGGCACGCCACTGGGCCTCTCACCTGAGAAGACCAGAATCGAGAAGACATAGGCTGCAAAAGCTGCACTGCAGCCTTATTCACAATAGCCAAGACAGTGAGGCAACCAAAATGTTCTTCAACAGGTGAATGGATAAAGAAGAAGTGGTCCATGTACACAATGGAATATTAGCCATGGAAAACAATGAAACACTGCTCTTTGAGGCACCACAGGTGAACCTGGGGATAATCACCAAACATGATGTAAGTCGGAAAGCAAAAGACCTATATCCTATGATATCACTTACAGGGGTTAGCTAATAACTGACACAAATGAACATATTTCCACAGAGAAAGACGCTCACAGAATTAGAAAACAAACTATGCTCATGTAAAAGGAAAGGTGGGGGGAATGGATAAATTAAGATTAGTGTTACTATACGTATACAAATACATATTATATACATTTATCAAAAAGACCGACCATATAGCAAGGGAGGTCTACAGAAAACGCTGTAATATTTTACATGGGAAGAGGATCTGTACAAGGATAGACATATATAATGTACAAATGAACCAGATTCTGTACACCTAGGACAAACAATATTCTAAAATTGACCCCGATTAAAAAAAGTAAAAAAAAAAAACAAGAAGAAGTAATGAGACATAAACTTATGGGGGTTTCTCCTGGCACATTCCATTCTAATTTTAAACCTAGGAACACGACTTCCTGGAAGGCTCTGCTGCCTTGGTACCCAGATTTGGGAACGGAGAAATGATGCCTCCTTGTGGCCATTTCCCACAACAGCAGCTTTAAACACATTGCTAAAGGTCACTAAATATTCACCAAACTTGCATTTATTTAAATGACACCTGCCCTCCAAAAGTTCCTGGGGTCGAAAATCGACCAAAATTTCAAAAGAGGGCAACCTTTCAAGATGACAATTTCAAGAGGTATACTGTACTCACATTTTTTTTAACAGAAAACAAAAAGGCGAGGAAAAATGATGAATTTCAGGAATTTTTAAAGACATGCAAACCCAGATTACAAAAACCGATCAGCTCACAGCAGTCAGAATGGCCATTAGCAAAAATGCTGCAAACAATAAATGCTGAAGTGATTGTGGAGAGATGCTTACCCTCTCTTCTATGGGGGACGTGGTAAGAGCCACTAATGAAAACACAATGGAGGTGCTTTGAACATTGAGCTACAGGTCAATCATTCACACCCAGTGCTGGGCGTAACCCCTGAGAAATGAGAATCAAAAAGTCACAGGCTGGCAATCCTGCACTCCAGCAATATTTACCATAGCCAACACTTGGAAGCAACGAAAATATCCATCAATACAGGAATGCACCAAGAAGAAGTGGTCTATGTACACAATGGAATATTACTCCAATAAAAACTATAAATTAAATTTAAAAAACAAACAAAAGTAAGGAGACATCCGCTTTTGTGGGTTTATCCGGGCACATTCCACTCTAATTTATAACCGAGGAACACCACTGGCCGGGAGAGCTGTTTCCCTAGTTACCAGAGTGGGGAACGTAGAAAGGCTGCCATCCTCTGGCCGTTACCTGCAAAAGCAGCTTTAAAACCTGTGCTAATGCTCACTTCATATGAACGAGTATGGCAGGGCTGTAAATGAAACCTGCCCTCAAAATGTTTAGAGGGAGGTAAATGGCCAAAGCATTTCAAAATGTGACACATACTTTAAGAAAACACTTTGAAGAACTAAGCTGTAATCACAGATTGAAAAATAAAAGCACGTGCCTTAAAGCTCAATTTCAACGGATTATGAGACACAGGCAAATTCAACCACAAAGAGGTATTACCTCAAACCAGTCAGAATAACCATCAGCAAGAAAACTATAAACAATAAATGCTGAAGGTGTTGTGGAGAAATGCATACGCTCAACTTTAAGAGGGACGTAACTTGGAAAGAGCCACTAATGAGAACTGAATGGAGGTGCCTTTAAAAGGGAAATATTGAGCTACCATATGATCCAGCAGGCCCCTTCCTGGACCTATAACCTCCGAAGACAGAACTGGAAAGACACAGGCAGGCAAAACTGCACTGCACAGTATTACAATAGCCAAGATATGGAAGTAACCAAAAAGTCCACCAACAGATGGGGGGACAAAGAAGAACTGCTACATGTAGAGATGGAATATTAGCTAGCGAAAAAATGAAACAATGCCATTTGCAGCACCATAGATGAGTCTAGAAGGAATCACGCAACTTGTAGTAAGTGAGAAAACGAAAGACACATATCCTATCCTATCACTTGTAGGTGTTACCAAAAAATTGATACCAATGAAGATATTTCCACAGAGAAAGGCAATCACAGATTCATTAAACAAACTGATGGTTCACTAAATGGAAAGGTGTGAGGATTGGATACATTACGATATTGGGGTTAACAGAGATATACAAACACATGTGAAATACAGAATCACCAAAGACCTACAGAGTACCAAGAGAAGACTACTCCACATTGTGTCATAACCGACATGGGAAAAGGATACGAAGAAGAAGAGATATATGTATATGTGTGAAAGAACCACATCTTGCACACCTAGAGCAAACAAAATCTTGTAATCAAATTTGCTGTGATAAAAAATAAAAATTTACTTAAAAATACGAACAAGAAGTAATGAGAAGGGGGTGCTCGGGCTCCGGCCCACAGTTCGAGCGGCGAGAGCACTCAGAGACACGACGCGGGCCAGAGGGGAGTGAGCGGGCGCCTCAGTGTCCTCCCCCTTCCCACCCTTCGCCTCGCCGCCTTCTCCCCCCTCAGCCGGACCGGAATTATGTGATCCCGGAAGTTCCGGCGCCACTGCTGTGTGGGATAAACAGTAATGGCGGAGGCTGCAGCTCCGGGAACAACAGCCAAAACATCAAGAGCAGGAGCGGCAGGGGCGGCGGTGGCAGCGGCCTCCCCCACCCCTATCCCCACAGTTACCTCCCCGTCCCTGCGGGCACGGGATTTGGCAGCGACGGCAGCGGCGGCGGCCGGACCAAACAGGTCACCTGCGGGTATTTCATGCATGGGGTTTGTAAGGAAGGAGATAACTGTCGATGCTCACGTGACCTCTCTGAGAGTCCATATGGTGTAGTGTACAAGTATTTTCAGCGAGAGTACTGTATTTACGGAGACCGCTGCAAATATGAACACAGCAAGCCATTGCAACTGCTACAGCTCTAACTGCAAAGTCACCCCTTGCTGCTTCCTCAAGTCTCTCATCAGTAGTTGGACAGATTGGTGAAATGCATATGGGCGAAGCTGAGTCAAGAAATTCAAACTTTTCAACTGTAGGAGCTGGTTCAGAAGACTGGGTGAACGCCATTGAGTTTGTTCCTGGGCAGCCCTACTGTGGCCGTACTGCCTCTTCCTCCACTGAAGCACCCCTGCAGGGCTCAGTGACCAAGGAAGAATCAGAAAAGGAGCAAATTGCAGTGGAAACAAAGAAGCAGATCTGCCCCTATGCTGCAGTGGGAGAGTGCCGATATGGGGAGAACTGTGTGTATCTCCATGGAGACGCGTGTGATATGTGTGGGCTGCAGGTCTTCCATCCAGTGGATGCTGCCCAAAGATCACAACACATCAAATCTTGCATCGAGGCCCATGAGAAGGACATGGAGCTCTCGTTTGCTGTGCAGCACAGCAAGGACATGGTGTGTGGGATCTGCATGGAGGTGGTCTATGAGAAAGCCAACCCCCGCGAGCGCCGCTTCGGAATCCTCTCCAACTGCAACCACACCTACTGTCTCAAATGTATTCGCAAGTGGAGGAGTGCTAAGCAATTTGAGAGCAAGATCATAAAGTACTGCCCAGAATGCCGGATCACATCTAACATTGTCATTCCAAGTGAGTACTGGGTGGAGGAGAAAGAAGAGAAGCAGAAACTCATTCAGAAATACAAGGAGGCAATGAGCAACAAGGTGTGCAGGTATTTTGACGAAGGACGTGGGAGCTGCCCATTTGGAGGGAACTGCGTTTACAAGCATGCGTACCCTGATGCCATAGAGAGGAGCCACAGAGACAGAAAGTGGGAACATCAAGCACATACCGGGCCCAACGAACGAACCACTTCTGGGAGATCATTGAGGAGAGAGGGAAAGGCAACCCCTTTGACAACGATGAAGAAGAGGTTGTCACCTTTAAGCTGGGCGAGATGTTGCTTGTGCTTTTGGCTGCAGGTGGGGACGACGACCTGACGGACTCTGAAGACGAGTGGGACTTGTTTCACGATGAGCTGGAAGATTTTTATGACTTGGATCTATAGCAGCTTTGCTGGGCGTGTGAACTGGTCTGCTGAGCCTCAGACGGCAGCCCTCCCCACTGGTGGCAGCAGTGCCCGTGGTTCTCTTCTAGGCAGGCCTCTCAACTCCAGGTGCTGTCGTAATAATTTTTACCCAGGGCCTGTCTTCTCAATCCCTCACCTTTCCCCAAGGAGTGTGTTGTTTTCTCTGTTTCAAAAAGTTACAAAAATGAATCTTAAAGTTAGTTTTCTTGTAACATGAATTTAACGGTCAGACAGCGTGTAGGTTTGCTGCGTCATCTGTTTTCAGCCAGATTCACACGGTTCAAGGGTAGCATTTCTGGATTTCCAGTACTCATTTTTGAGGACCCCAGGTTCAAAAGTAACAGCATTGGCCCTGCTTTTGGGTCCAAGAATTGGGGTGATAGGTGAAGGATCTGAACTGTGGCGTGGAGCCTTCTGCTATAGACTTAGGCGGATGCTTGAGGTTTCTGGTGAATTCTGCACATCTGTGTTTCTATATCTGTCCCCTGCCCTGGAATCCCCACCCTGTGCACTCGTTCTGTGGTTTTCGTCTCTTGTTTAATTGCACACAAGTACTACTGCTGGGTAACCAGAACCAGGTGCGACTGTGTTGAGATTTTTACTGTGTTTAGCCTGATAGGAAAATGGTGAAAGAACACATATAAAGATATAGCGGAATAAAATAAATGCAGAGTTGGAAGTTGACTCCCAAGGGCTGATAGACTTGGTACGTGTGAGTGTGTAACAAGCTTCTCATCCCTGCATAGATGCAGTGTCTGTAGCCTTAGTGGAAAAACTCAAGTTTACTGGTTTCAGCCTCGTGTGGCAAATAGATCTTAAAGGACAAAGCAGTATATTGGTAGCTGTTAATAGAGCAGGGCTAGCTCTGTCTATATAAATAGGGAAATGGGCTTAGCCATAGAGGTTCAACTATCTGGTTATCTCATGGATTAACACAAACTGGGTCTCAGTTACACAGTTGTATTTAATGTTTTATGATCTCCTAGACTTTCTAGTCCAGGCACTTTTTGACAAACCTTTGTCCTCATTTGAGGGGTTTTGTTGTCGGGTTCTTGGGTCCGTTTGTGTGGGTATTTGCCTCATTCCATCCCTGAGCTTTGCAGCTAGACAGGTGTGATTCAAAACTATGTTCTAAGGTGTTTCCTGTAGTGGAGTAATTGGCTTGCCGTAGTAAGTCATGTTTTTCCACTAAAAGGGGACGGAGGGGTGGTAATCCACGAGATACGCTAAAGTTAAATTGTTAGAAGAATTCCTTGATCAGAAAATATAAATTTGCGTTTTGTTGCTCTATTTCCTGAAAGTGACTTGGAGATGCCCCTGATTTGTCCATCTACTGCTTTGATTCCTTGGATACCACTCATACTTTCACGTTAAGCAAAAACAAGTAATTCTTGCAGGGGTCTCTGTCTTTTTCAGCAGCCCTTTTGTAAGACGCACTTTTCCCATATAAAACAATTTTTAACCGCCCCCCCACCCAAAAAGAGAAGTAATGAGACATAAACTTAAAGGGCTTTTTCCTGGCACATTCCATTCTAGTTTACAACCTAGAACACCACTTCCATTAAGGCTCTGTTGCATTAGTAACCAGATTTGGTAAAGGAGAAATGCTGCCGCCTTGTGGCCGTTTCCCACAAGAGCGGCTTTACACCCACAGCTAATGGTCATTAACATTCAGAAGGACTCGGGGCCGTAAAGGACACCTGCCCTCAAAAATTGTGCTGAGGTAAGGAATGGACAAAACAATTCAAAACAGGCCAATTTTTCAAGAAGATAGTATGAAGAGTGAAGTTTTACTCCCTCTCTTTAAAAAAAAAAGGAAAATGGATAAAAGCTCAACCTCAGGAAGTATTAGACTCATGCAATCTAATCTACAAAAAGGTTTCAACGCACACCAGTCGACTGACCATCAGCAAAAAGTCTACAAACAATAAATGCTGAAGGGGCTTTAGAGAACTCTGTACCCTCTACCTGCTGGTGAGACGTAAAGTCGTAACAGCCAACAATGAGAACAGAAAGGAGCTGCATTAAAAAGTAAAAATTGAGGTACCATTTAATCCAGCAGGCACGCCACTGGGCCTCTCACCTGAGAAGACCAGAATCGAGAAGACATAGGCTGCAAAAGCTGCACTGCAGCCTTATTCACAATAGCCAAGACAGTGAGGCAACCAAAATGTTCTTCAACAGGTGAATGGATAAAGAAGAAGTGGTCCATGTACACAATGGAATATTAGCCATGGAAAACAATGAAACACTGCTCTTTGAGGCACCACAGGTGAACCTGGGGATAATCACCAAACATGATGTAAGTCGGAAAGCAAAAGACCTATATCCTATGATATCACTTACAGGGGTTAGCTAATAACTGACACAAATGAACATATTTCCACAGAGAAAGACGCTCACAGAATTAGAAAACAAACTATGCTCATGTAAAAGGAAAGGTGGGGGGAATGGATAAATTAAGATTAGTGTTACTATACGTATACAAATACATATTATATACATTTATCAAAAAGACCGACCATATAGCAAGGGAGGTCTACAGAAAACGCTGTAATATTTTACATGGGAAGAGGATCTGTACAAGGATAGACATATATAATGTACAAATGAACCAGATTCTGTACACCTAGGACAAACAATATTCTAAAATTGACCCCGATTAAAAAAAGTAAAAAAAAAAAAACAAGAAGAAGTAATGAGACATAAACTTATGGGGGTTTCTCCTGGCACATTCCATTCTAATTTTAAACCTAGGAACACGACTTCCTGGAAGGCTCTGCTGCCTTGGTACCCAGATTTGGGAACGGAGAAATGATGCCTCCTTGTGGCCATTTCCCACAACAGCAGCTTTAAACACATTGCTAAAGGTCACTAAATATTCACCAAACTTGCATTTATTTAAATGACACCTGCCCTCCAAAAGTTCCTGGGGTCGAAAATCGACCAAAATTTCAAAAGAGGGCAACCTTTCAAGATGACAATTTCAAGAGGTATACTGTACTCACATTTTTTTTAACAGAAAACAAAAAGGCGAGGAAAAATGATGAATTTCAGGAATTTTTAAAGACATGCAAACCCAGATTACAAAAACCGATCAGCTCACAGCAGTCAGAATGGCCATTAGCAAAAATGCTGCAAACAATAAATGCTGAAGTGATTGTGGAGAGATGCTTACCCTCTCTTCTATGGGGGACGTGGTAAGAGCCACTAATGAAAACACAATGGAGGTGCTTTGAACATTGAGCTACAGGTCAATCATTCACACCCAGTGCTGGGCGTAACCCCTGAGAAATGAGAATCAAAAAGTCACAGGCTGGCAATCCTGCACTCCAGCAATATTTACCATAGCCAACACTTGGAAGCAACGAAAATATCCATCAATACAGGAATGCACCAAGAAGAAGTGGTCTATGTACACAATGGAATATTACTCCAATAAAAACTATAAATTAAATTTAAAAAACAAACAAAAGTAAGGAGACATCCGCTTTTGTGGGTTTATCCGGGCACATTCCACTCTAATTTATAACCGAGGAACACCACTGGCCGGGAGAGCTGTTTCCCTAGTTACCAGAGTGGGGAACGTAGAAAGGCTGCCATCCTCTGGCCGTTACCTGCAAAAGCAGCTTTAAAACCTGTGCTAATGCTCACTTCATATGAACGAGTATGGCAGGGCTGTAAATGAAACCTGCCCTCAAAATGTTTAGAGGGAGGTAAATGGCCAAAGCATTTCAAAATGTGACACATACTTTAAGAAAACACTTTGAAGAACTAAGCTGTAATCACAGATTGAAAAATAAAAGCACGTGCCTTAAAGCTCAATTTCAACGGATTATGAGACACAGGCAAATTCAACCACAAAGAGGTATTACCTCAAACCAGTCAGAATAACCATCAGCAAGAAAACTATAAACAATAAATGCTGAAGGTGTTGTGGAGAAATGCATACGCTCAACTTTAAGAGGGACGTAACTTGGAAAGAGCCACTAATGAGAACTGAATGGAGGTGCCTTTAAAAGGGAAATATTGAGCTACCATATGATCCAGCAGGCCCCTTCCTGGACCTATAACCTCCGAAGACAGAACTGGAAAGACACAGGCAGGCAAAACTGCACTGCACAGTATTACAATAGCCAAGATATGGAAGTAACCAAAAAGTCCACCAACAGATGGGGGGACAAAGAAGAACTGCTACATGTAGAGATGGAATATTAGCTAGCGAAAAAATGAAACAATGCCATTTGCAGCACCATAGATGAGTCTAGAAGGAATCACGCAACTTGTAGTAAGTGAGAAAACGAAAGACACATATCCTATCCTATCACTTGTAGGTGTTACCAAAAAATTGATACCAATGAAGATATTTCCACAGAGAAAGGCAATCACAGATTCATTAAACAAACTGATGGTTCACTAAATGGAAAGGTGTGAGGATTGGATACATTACGATATTGGGGTTAACAGAGATATACAAACACATGTGAAATACAGAATCACCAAAGACCTACAGAGTACCAAGAGAAGACTACTCCACATTGTGTCATAACCGACATGGGAAAAGGATACGAAGAAGAAGAGATATATGTATATGTGTGAAAGAACCACATCTTGCACACCTAGAGCAAACAAAATCTTGTAATCAAATTTGCTGTGATAAAAAATAAAAATTTACTTAAAAATACGAACAAGAAGTAATGAGAAGGGGGTGCTCGGGCTCCGGCCCACAGTTCGAGCGGCGAGAGCACTCAGAGACACGACGCGGGCCAGAGGGGAGTGAGCGGGCGCCTCAGTGTCCTCCCCCTTCCCACCCTTCGCCTCGCCGCCTTCTCCCCCCTCAGCCGGACCGGAATTATGTGATCCCGGAAGTTCCGGCGCCACTGCTGTGTGGGATAAACAGTAATGGCGGAGGCTGCAGCTCCGGGAACAACAGCCAAAACATCAAGAGCAGGAGCGGCAGGGGCGGCGGTGGCAGCGGCCTCCCCCACCCCTATCCCCACAGTTACCTCCCCGTCCCTGCGGGCACGGGATTTGGCAGCGACGGCAGCGGCGGCGGCCGGACCAAACAGGTCACCTGCAGGTATTTCATGCATGGGGTTTGTAAGGAAGGAGATAACTGTCGATGCTCACGTGACCTCTCTGAGAGTCCATATGGTGTAGTGTACAAGTATTTTCAGCGAGAGTACTGTATTTACGGAGACCGCTGCAAATATGAACACAGCAAGCCATTGCAACTGCTACAGCTCTAACTGCAAAGTCACCCCTTGCTGCTTCCTCAAGTCTCTCATCAGTAGTTGGACAGATTGGTGAAATGCATATGGGCGAAGCTGAGTCAAGAAATTCAAACTTTTCAACTGTAGGAGCTGGTTCAGAAGACTGGGTGAACGCCATTGAGTTTGTTCCTGGGCAGCCCTACTGTGGCCGTACTGCCTCTTCCTCCACTGAAGCACCCCTGCAGGGCTCAGTGACCAAGGAAGAATCAGAAAAGGAGCAAATTGCAGTGGAAACAAAGAAGCAGATCTGCCCCTATGCTGCAGTGGGAGAGTGCCGATATGGGGAGAACTGTGTGTATCTCCATGGAGACGCGTGTGATATGTGTGGGCTGCAGGTCTTCCATCCAGTGGATGCTGCCCAAAGATCACAACACATCAAATCTTGCATCGAGGCCCATGAGAAGGACATGGAGCTCTCGTTTGCTGTGCAGCACAGCAAGGACATGGTGTGTGGGATCTGCATGGAGGTGGTCTATGAGAAAGCCAACCCCCGCGAGCGCCGCTTCGGAATCCTCTCCAACTGCAACCACACCTACTGTCTCAAATGTATTCGCAAGTGGAGGAGTGCTAAGCAATTTGAGAGCAAGATCATAAAGTACTGCCCAGAATGCCGGATCACATCTAACATTGTCATTCCAAGTGAGTACTGGGTGGAGGAGAAAGAAGAGAAGCAGAAACTCATTCAGAAATACAAGGAGGCAATGAGCAACAAGGTGTGCAGGTATTTTGACGAAGGACGTGGGAGCTGCCCATTTGGAGGGAACTGCGTTTACAAGCATGCGTACCCTGATGCCATAGAGAGGAGCCACAGAGACAGAAAGTGGGAACATCAAGCACATACCGGGCCCAACGAACGAACCACTTCTGGGAGATCATTGAGGAGAGAGGGAAAGGCAACCCCTTTGACAACGACGAAGAAGAGGTTGTCACCTTTAAGCTGGGCGAGATGTTGCTTGTGCTTTTGGCTGCAGGTGGGGACGACGACCTGACGGACTCTGAAGACGAGTGGGACTTGTTTCACGATGAGCTGGAAGATTTTTATGACTTGGATCTATAGCAGCTTTGCTGGGCGTGTGAACTGGTCTGCTGAGCCTCAGACGGCAGCCCTCCCCACTGGTGGCAGCAGTGCCCGTGGTTCTCTTCTAGGCAGGCCTCTCAACTCCAGGTGCTGTCGTAATAATTTTTACCCAGGGCCTGTCTTCTCAATCCCTCACCTTTCCCCAAGGAGTGTGTTGTTTTCTCTGTTTCAAAAAGTTACAAAAATGAATCTTAAAGTTAGTTTTCTTGTAACATGAATTTAACGGTCAGACAGCGTGTAGGTTTGCTGCGTCATCTGTTTTCAGCCAGATTCACACGGTTCAAGGGTAGCATTTCTGGATTTCCAGTACTCATTTTTGAGGACCCCAGGTTCAAAAGTAACAGCATTGGCCCTGCTTTGGGGTCCAAGAATTGGGGTGATAGGTGAAGGATCTGAACTGTGGCGTGGAGCCTTCTGCTATAGACTTAGGCGGATGCTTGAGGTTTCTGGTGAATTCTGCACATCTGTGTTTCTATATCTGTCCCCTGCCCTGGAATCCCCACCCTGTGCACTCGTTCTGTGGTTTTCGTCTCTTGTTTAATTGCACACAAGTACTACTGCTGGGTAACCAGAACCAGGTGCGACTGTGTTGAGATTTTTACTGTGTTTAGCCTGATAGGAAAATGGTGAAAGAACACATATAAAGATATAGCGGAATAAAATAAATGCAGAGTTGGAAGTTGACTCCCAAGGGCTGATAGACTTGGTACGTGTGAGTGTGTAACAAGCTTCTCATCCCTGCATAGATGCAGTGTCTGTAGCCTTAGTGGAAAAACTCAAGTTTACTGGTTTCAGCCTCGTGTGGCAAATAGATCTTAAAGGACAAAGCAGTATATTGGTAGCTGTTAATAGAGCAGGGCTAGCTCTGTCTATATAAATAGGGAAATGGGCTTAGCCATAGAGGTTCAACTATCTGGTTATCTCATGGATTAACACAAACTGGGTCTCAGTTACACAGTTGTATTTAATGTTTTATGATCTCCTAGACTTTCTAGTCCAGGCACTTTTTGACAAACCTTTGTCCTCATTTGAGGGGTTTTGTTGTCGGGTTCTTGGGTCCGTTTGTGTGGGTATTTGCCTCATTCCATCCCTGAGCTTTGCAGCTAGACAGGTGTGATTCAAAACTATGTTCTAAGGTGTTTCCTGTAGTGGAGTAATTGGCTTGCCGTAGTAAGTCATGTTTTTCCACTAAAAGGGGACGGAGGGGTGGTAATCCACGAGATACGCTAAAGTTAAATTGTTAGAAGAATTCCTTGATCAGAAAATATAAATTTGCGTTTTGTTGCTCTATTTCCTGAAAGTGACTTGGAGATGCCCCTGATTTGTCCATCTACTGCTTTGATTCCTTGGATACCACTCATACTTTCACGTTAAGCAAAAACAAGTAATTCTTGCAGGGGTCTCTGTCTTTTTCAGCAGCCCTTTTGTAAGACGTACTTTTCCCATATAAAACAATTTTTAACCGCCCCCCCCACCCATAAAGAGAAGTAATGAGACATAAACTTAAAGGGCTTTTTCCTGGCACATTCCATTCTAGTTTACAACCTAGAACACCACTTCCATTAAGGCTCTGTTGCATTAGTAACCAGATTTGGTAAAGGAGAAATGCTGCCGCCTTGTGGCCGTTTCCCACAAGAGCGGCTTTACACCCACAGCTAATGGTCATTAACATTCAGAAGGACTCGGGGCCGTAAAGGACACCTGCCCTCAAAAATTGTGCTGAGGTAAGGAATGGACAAAACAATTCAAAACAGGCCAATTTTTCAAGAAGATAGTATGAAGAGTGAAGTTTTACTCCCTCTCTTTAAAAAAAAAAAGGAAAATGGATAAAAGCTCAACCTCAGGAAGTATTAGACTCATGCAATCTAATCTACAAAAAGGTTTCAACGCACACCAGTCGACTGACCATCAGCAAAAAGTCTACAAACAATAAATGCTGAAGGGGCTTTAGAGAACTGTGTACCCTCTACCTGCTGGTGAGACGTAAAGTCGTAACAGCCAACAATGAGAACAGAAAGGAGCTGCATTAAAAAGTAAAAATTGAGGTACCATTTAATCCAGCAGGCACGCCACTGGGCCTCTCACCTGAGAAGACCAGAATCGAGAAGACATAGGCTGCAAAAGCTGCACTGCAGCCTTATTCACAATAGCCAAGACAGTGAGGCAACCAAAATGTTCTTCAACAGGTGAATGGATAAAGAAGAAGTGGTCCATGTACACAATGGAATATTAGCCATGGAAAACAATGAAACACTGCTCTTTGAGGCACCACAGGTGAACCTGGGGATAATCACCAAACATGATGTAAGTCGGAAAGCAAAAGACCTATATCCTATGATATCACTTACAGGGGTTAGCTAATAACTGACACAAATGAACATATTTCCACAGAGAAAGACGCTCACAGAATTAGAAAACAAACTATGCTCATGTAAAAGGAAAGGTGGGGGGAATGGATAAATTAAGATTAGTGTTACTATACGTATACAAATACATATTATATACATTTCTCAAAAAGACCGACCATATAGCAAGGGAGGTCTACAGAAAACGCTGTAATATTTTACATGGGAAGAGGATCTGTACAAGGATAGACATATATAATGTACAAATGAACCAGATTCTGTACACCTAGGACAAACAATATTCTAAAATTGACCCCGATTAAAAAAAGTAAAAAAAAAAAAACAAGAAGAAGTAATGAGACATAAACTTATGGGGGTTTCTCCTGGCACATTCCATTCTAATTTTAAACCTAGGAACACGACTTCCTGGAAGGCTCTGCTGCCTTGGTACCCAGATTTGGGAACGGAGAAATGATGCCTCCTTGTGGCCATTTCCCACAACAGCAGCTTTAAACACATTGCTAAAGGTCACTAAATATTCACCAAACTTGCATTTATTTAAATGACACCTGCCCTCCAAAAGTTCCTGGGGTCGAAAATCGACCAAAATTTCAAAAGAGGGCAACCTTTCAAGATGACAATTTCAAGAGGTATACTGTACTCACATTTTTTTTTAACAGAAAACAAAAAGGCGAGGAAAAATGATGAATTTCAGGAATTTTTAAAGACATGCAAACCCAGATTACAAAAACCGATCAGCTCACAGCAGTCAGAATGGCCATTAGCAAAAATGCTGCAAACAATAAATGCTGAAGTGATTGTGGAGAGATGCTTACCCTCTCTTCTATGGGGGACGTGGTAAGAGCCACTAATGAAAACACAATGGAGGTGCTTTGAACATTGAGCTACAGGTCAATCATTCACACCCAGTGCTGGGCGTAACCCCTGAGAAATGAGAATCAAAAAGTCACAGGCTGGCAATCCTGCACTCCAGCAATATTTACCATAGCCAACACTTGGAAGCAACGAAAATATCCATCAATACAGGAATGCACCAAGAAGAAGTGGTCTATGTACACAATGGAATATTACTCCAATAAAAACTATAAATTAAATTTAAAAAACAAACAAAAGTAAGGAGACATCCGCTTTTGTGGGTTTATCCGGGCACATTCCACTCTAATTTATAACCGAGGAACACCACTGGCCGGGAGAGCTGTTTCCCTAGTTACCAGAGTGGGGAACGTAGAAAGGCTGCCATCCTCTGGCCGTTACCTGCAAAAGCAGCTTTAAAACCTGTGCTAATGCTCACTTCATATGAACGAGTATGGCAGGGCTGTAAATGAAACCTGCCCTCAAAATGTTTAGAGGGAGGTAAATGGCCAAAGCATTTCAAAATGTGACACATACTTTAAGAAAACACTTTGAAGAACTAAGCTGTAATCACAGACTGAAAAATAAAAGCACGTGCCTTAAAGCTCAATTTCAACGGATTATGAGACACATGCAAATTCAACCACAAAGAGGTATTATCTCAAACCAGTCAGAATAACCATCAGCAAGAAAACTATAAACAATAAATGCTGAAGGTGTTGTGGAGAAATGCATACGCTCAACTTTAAGAGGGACGTAACTTGGAAAGAGCCACTAATGAGAACTGAATGGAGGTGCCTTTAAAAGGGAAATATTGAGCTACCATATGATCCAGCAGGCCCCTTCCTGGACCTATAACCTCCGAAGACAGAACTGGAAAGACACAGGCAGGCAAAACTGCACTGCACAGTATTACAATAGCCAAGATATGGAAGTAACCAAAAAGTCCACCAACAGATGGGGGGACAAAGAAGAACTGCTACATGTAGAGATGGAATATTAGCTAGCGAAAAAATGAAACAATGCCATTTGCAGCACCATAGATGAGTCTAGAAGGAATCACGCAACTTGTAGTAAGTGAGAAAACGAAAGACACATATCCTATCCTATCACTTGTAGGTGTTACCAAAAAATTGATACCAATGAAGATATTTCCACAGAGAAAGGCAATCACAGATTCATTAAACAAACTGATGGTTCACTAAATGGAAAGGTGTGAGGATTGGATACATTACGATATTGGGGTTAACAGAGATATACAAACACATGTGAAATACAGAATCACCAAAGACCTACAGAATACCAAGAGAAGACTACTCCACATTGTGTCATAACCTACATGGGAAAAGGATACGAAGAAGAAGAGATATATGTATATGTGTGAAAGAACCACATCTTGCACACCTAGAGCAAACAAAATCTTGTAATCAAATTTGCTGTGATAAAAAATAAAAATTTACTTAAAAATACGAACAAGAAGTAATGAGAAGGGGGTGCTCGGGCTCCGGCCCACAGTTCGAGCGGCGAGAGCACTCAGAGACACGACGCGGGCCAGAGGGGAGTGAGCGGGCGCCTCAGTGTCCTCCCCCTTCCCACCCTTCGCCTCGCCGCCTTCTCCCCCCTCAGCCGGACCGGAATTATGTGATCCCGGAAGTTCCGGCGCCACTGCTGTGTGGGATAAACAGTAATGGCGGAGGCTGCAGCTCCGGGAACAACAGCCAAAACATCAAGAGCAGGAGCGGCAGGGGCGGCGGTGGCAGCGGCCTCCCCCACCCCTATCCCCACAGTTACCTCCCCGTCCCTGCGGGCACGGGATTTGGCAGCGACGGCAGCGGCGGCGGCTGGACCAAACAGGTCACCTGCAGGTATTTCATGCATGGGGTTTGTAAGGAAGGAGATAACTGTCGATGCTCACGTGACCTCTCTGAGAGTCCATATGGTGTAGTGTACAAGTATTTTCAGCGAGAGTACTGTATTTACGGAGACCGCTGCAAATATGAACACAGCAAGCCATTGCAACTGCTACAGCTCTAACTGCAAAGTCACCCCTTGCTGCTTCCTCAAGTCTCTCATCAGTAGTTGGACAGATTGGTGAAATGCATATGGGCGAAGCTGAGTCAAGAAATTCAAACTTTTCAACTGTAGGAGCTGGTTCAGAAGACTGGGTGAACGCCATTGAGTTTGTTCCTGGGCAGCCCTACTGTGGCCGTACTGCCTCTTCCTCCACTGAAGCACCCCTGCAGGGCTCAGTGACCAAGGAAGAATCAGAAAAGGAGCAAATTGCAGTGGAAACAAAGAAGCAGATCTGCCCCTATGCTGCAGTGGGAGAGTGCCGATATGGGGAGAACTGTGTGTATCTCCATGGAGACGCGTGTGATATGTGTGGGCTGCAGGTCTTCCATCCAGTGGATGCTGCCCAAAGATCACAACACATCAAATCTTGCATCGAGGCCCATGAGAAGGACATGGAGCTCTCGTTTGCTGTGCAGCACAGCAAGGACATGGTGTGTGGGATCTGCATGGAGGTGGTCTATGAGAAAGCCAACCCCCGCGAGCGCCGCTTCGGAATCCTCTCCAACTGCAACCACACCTACTGTCTCAAATGTATTCGCAAGTGGAGGAGTGCTAAGCAATTTGAGAGCAAGATCATAAAGTACTGCCCAGAATGCCGGATCACATCTAACATTGTCATTCCAAGTGAGTACTGGGTGGAGGAGAAAGAAGAGAAGCAGAAACTCATTCAGAAATACAAGGAGGCAATGAGCAACAAGGTGTGCAGGTATTTTGACGAAGGACGTGGGAGCTGCCCATTTGGAGGGAACTGCGTTTACAAGCATGCGTACCCTGATGCCATAGAGAGGAGCCACAGAGACAGAAAGTGGGAACATCAAGCACATACCGGGCCCAACGAACGAACCACTTCTGGGAGATCATTGAGGAGAGAGGGAAAGGCAACCCCTTTGACAACGACGAAGAAGAGGTTGTCACCTTTAAGCTGGGCGAGATGTTGCTTGTGCTTTTGGCTGCAGGTGGGGACGACGACCTGACGGACTCTGAAGACGAGTGGGACTTGTTTCACGATGAGCTGGAAGATTTTTATGACTTGGATCTATAGCAGCTTTGCTGGGCGTGTGAACTGGTCTGCTGAGCCTCAGACGGCAGCCCTCCCCACTGGTGGCAGCAGTGCCCGTGGTTCTCTTCTAGGCAGGCCTCTCAACTCCAGGTGCTGTCGTAATAATTTTTACCCAGGGCCTGTCTTCTCAATCCCTCACCTTTCCCCAAGGAGTGTGTTGTTTTCTCTGTTTCAAAAAGTTACAAAAATGAATCTTAAAGTTAGTTTTCTTGTAACATGAATTTAACGGTCAGACAGCGTGTAGGTTTGCTGCGTCATCTGTTTTCAGCCAGATTCACACGGTTCAAGGGTAGCATTTCTGGATTTCCAGTACTCATTTTTGAGGACCCCAGGTTCAAAAGTAACAGCATTGGCCCTGCTTTTGGGTCCAAGAATTGGGGTGATAGGTGAAGGATCTGAACTGTGGCGTGGAGCCTTCTGCTATAGACTTAGGCGGATGCTTGAGGTTTCTGGTGAATTCTGCACATCTGTGTTTCTATATCTGTCCCCTGCCCTGGAATCCCCACCCTGTGCACTCGTTCTGTGGTTTTCGTCTCTTGTTTAATTGCACACAAGTACTACTGCTGGGTAACCAGAACCAGGTGCGACTGTGTTGAGATTTTTTACTGTGTTTAGCCTGATAGGAAAATGGTGAAAGAACACATATAAAGATATAGCGGAATAAAATAAATGCAGAGTTGGAAGTTGACTCCCAAGGGCTGATAGACTTGGTACGTGTGAGTGTGTAACAAGCTTCTCATCCCTGCATAGATGCAGTGTCTGTAGCCTTAGTGGAAAAACTCAAGTTTACTGGTTTCAGCCTCGTGTGGCAAATAGATCTTAAAGGACAAAGCAGTATATTGGTAGCTGTTAATAGAGCAGGGCTAGCTCTGTCTATATAAATAGGGAAATGGGCTTAGCCATAGAGGTTCAACTATCTGGTTATCTCATGGATTAACACAAACTGGGTCTCAGTTACACAGTTGTATTTAATGTTTTATGATCTCCTAGACTTTCTAGTCCAGGCACTTTTTGACAAACCTTTGTCCTCATTTGAGGGGTTTTGTTGTCGGGTTCTTGGGTCCGTTTGTGTGGGTATTTGCCTCATTCCATCCCTGAGCTTTGCAGCTAGACAGGTGTGATTCAAAACTATGTTCTAAGGTGTTTCCTGTAGTGGAGTAATTGGTTTGCAGTAGTAAGTCATGTTTTTCCACTAAAAGGGGACGGAGGGGTGGTAATCCACGAGATACGCTAAAGTTAAATTGTTAGAAGAATTCCTTGATCAGAAAATATAAATTTGCGTTTTGTTGCTCTATTTCCTGAAAGTGACTTGGAGATGCCCCTGATTTGTCCATCTACTGCTTTGATTCCTTGGATACCACTCATACTTTCACGTTAAGCAAAAACAAGTAATTCTTGCAGGGGTCTCTGTCTTTTTCAGCAGCCCTTTTGTAAGACGCACTTTTCCCATATAAAACAATTTTTAACCGCCCCCCCACCCAAAAAGAGAAGTAATGAGACATAAACTTAAAGGGCTTTTTCCTGGCACATTCCATTCTAGTTTACAACCTAGAACACCACTTCCATTAAGGCTCTGTTGCATTAGTAACCAGATTTGGTAAAGGAGAAATGCTGCCGCCTTGTGGCCGTTTCCCACAAGAGCGGCTTTACACCCACAGCTAATGGTCATTAACATTCAGAAGGACTCGGGGCCGTAAAGGACACCTGCCCTCAAAAATTGTGCTGAGGTAAGGAATGGACAAAACAATTCAAAACAGGCCAATTTTTCAAGAAGATAGTATGAAGAGTGAAGTTTTACTCCCTCTCTTTAAAAAAAAAAGGAAAATGGATAAAAGCTCAACCTCAGGAAGTATTAGACTCATGCAATCTAATCTACAAAAAGGTTTCAACGCACACCAGTCGACTGACCATCAGCAAAAAGTCTACAAACAATAAATGCTGAAGGGGCTTTAGAGAACTCTGTACCCTCTACCTGCTGGTGAGACGTAAAGTCGTAACAGCCAACAATGAGAACAGAAAGGAGCTGCATTAAAAAGTAAAAATTGAGGTACCATTTAATCCAGCAGGCACGCCACTGGGCCTCTCACCTGAGAAGACCAGAATCGAGAAGACATAGGCTGCAAAAGCTGCACTGCAGCCTTATTCACAATAGCCAAGACAGTGAAGCAACCAAAATGTTCTTCAACAGGTGAATGGATAAAGAAGAAGTGGTCCATGTACACAATGGAATATTAGCCATGGAAAACAATGAAACACTGCTCTTTGAGGCACCACAGGTGAACCTGGGGATAATCACCAAACATGATGTAAGTCGGAAAGCAAAAGACCTATATCCTATGATATCACTTACAGGGGTTAGCTAATAACTGACACAAATGAACATATTTCCACAGAGAAAGACGCTCACAGAATTAGAAAACAAACTATGCTCATGTAAAAGGAAAGGTGGGGGGAATGGATAAATTAAGATTAGTGTTACTATACGTATACAAATACATATTATATACATTTATCAAAAAGACCGACCATATAGCAAGGGAGGTCTACAGAAAACGCTGTAATATTTTACATGGGAAGAGGATCTGTACAAGGATAGACATATATAATGTACAAATGAACCAGATTCTGTACACCTAGGACAAACAATATTCTAAAATTGACCCCGATTAAAAAAAGTAAAAAAAAAAAAACAAGAAGAAGTAATGAGACATAAACTTATGGGGGTTTCTCCTGGCACATTCCATTCTAATTTTAAACCTAGGAACACGACTTCCTGGAAGGCTCTGCTGCCTTGGTACCCAGATTTGGGAACGGAGAAATGATGCCTCCTTGTGGCCATTTCCCACAACAGCAGCTTTAAACACATTGCTAAAGGTCACTAAATATTCACCAAACTTGCATTTATTTAAATGACACCTGCCCTCCAAAAGTTCCTGGGGTCGAAAATCGACCAAAATTTCAAAAGAGGGCAACCTTTCAAGATGACAATTTCAAGAGGTATACTGTACTCACATTTTTTTTAACAGAAAACAAAAAGGCGAGGAAAAATGATGAATTTCAGGAATTTTTAAAGACATGCAAACCCAAATTACAAAAACCGATCAGCTCACAGCAGTCAGAATGGCCATTAGCAAAAATGCTGCAAACAATAAATGCTGAAGTGATTGTGGAGAGATGCTTACCCTCTCTTCTATGGGGGACGTGGTAAGAGCCACTAATGAAAACACAATGGAGGTGCTTTGAACATTGAGCTACAGGTCAATCATTCACACCCAGTGCTGGGCGTAACCCCTGAGAAATGAGAATCAAAAAGTCACAGGCTGGCAATCCTGCACTCCAGCAATATTTACCATAGCCAACACTTGGAAGCAACGAAAATATCCATCAATACAGGAATGCACCAAGAAGAAGTGGTCTATGTACACAATGGACTATTACTCCAATAAAAACTATAAATTAAATTTAAAAAACAAACAAAAGTAAGGAGACATCCGCTTTTGTGGGTTTATCCGGGCACATTCCACTCTAATTTATAACCGAGGAACACCACTGGCCGGGAGAGCTGTTTCCCTAGTTACCAGAGTGGGGAACGTAGAAAGGCTGCCATCCTCTGGCCGTTACCTGCAAAAGCAGCTTTAAAACCTGTGCTAATGCTCACTTCATATGAACGAGTATGGCAGGGCTGTAAATGAAACCTGCCCTCAAAATGTTTAGAGGGAGGTAAATGGCCAAAGCATTTCAAAATGTGACACATACTTTAAGAAAACACTTTGAAGAACTAAGCTGTAATCACAGACTGAAAAATAAAAGCACGTGCCTTAAAGCTCAATTTCAACGGATTATGAGACACATGCAAATTCAACCACAAAGAGGTATTATCTCAAACCAGTCAGAATAACCATCAGCAAGAAAACTATAAACAATAAATGCTGAAGGTGTTGTGGAGAAATGCATACGCTCAACTTTAAGAGGGACGTAACTTGGAAAGAGCCACTAATGAGAACTGAATGGAGGTGCCTTTAAAAGGGAAATATTGAGCTACCATATGATCCAGCAGGCCCCTTCCTGGACCTATAACCTCCGAAGACAGAACTGGAAAGACACAGGCAGGCAAAACTGCACTGCACAGTATTACAATAGCCAAGATATGGAAGTAACCAAAAAGTCCACCAACAGATGGGGGGACAAAGAAGAACTGCTACATGTAGAGATGGAATATTAGCTAGCGAAAAAATGAAACAATGCCATTTGCAGCACCATAGATGAGTCTAGAAGGAATCACGCAACTTGTAGTAAGTGAGAAAACGAAAGACACATATCCTATCCTATCACTTGTAGGTGTTACCAAAAAATTGATACCAATGAAGATATTTCCACAGAGAAAGGCAATCACAGATTCATTAAACAAACTGATGGTTCACTAAATGGAAAGGTGTGAGGATTGGATACATTACGATATTGGGGTTAACAGAGATATACAAACACATGTGAAATACAGAATCACCAAAGACCTACAGAATACCAAGAGAAGACTACTCCACATTGTGTCATAACCTACATGGGAAAAGGATACGAAGAAGAAGAGATATATGTATATGTGTGAAAGAACCACATCTTGCACACCTAGAGCAAACAAAATCTTGTAATCAAATTTGCTGTGATAAAAAATAAAAATTTACTTAAAAATACGAACAAGAAGTAATGAGAAGGGGGTGCTCGGGCTCCGGCCCACAGTTCGAGCGGCGAGAGCACTCAGAGACACGACGCGGGCCAGAGGGGAGTGAGCGGGCGCCTCAGTGTCCTCCCCCTTCCCACCCTTCGCCTCGCCGCCTTCTCCCCCCTCAGCCGGACCGGAATTATGTGATCCCGGAAGTTCCGGCGCCACTGCTGTGTGGGATAAACAGTAATGGCGGAGGCTGCAGCTCCGGGAACAACAGCCAAAACATCAAGAGCAGGAGCGGCAGGGGCGGCGGTGGCAGCGGCCTCCCCCACCCCTATCCCCACAGTTACCTCCCCGTCCCTGCGGGCACGGGATTTGGCAGCGACGGCAGTGGCGGCGGCCGGACCAAACAGGTCACCTGCAGGTATTTCATGCATGGGGTTTGTAAGGAAGGAGATAACTGTCGATGCTCACGTGACCTCTCTGAGAGTCCATATGGTGTAGTGTACAAGTATTTTCAGCGAGAGTACTGTATTTACGGAGACCGCTGCAAATATGAACACAGCAAGCCATTGCAACTGCTACAGCTCTAACTGCAAAGTCACCCCTTGCTGCTTCCTCAAGTCTCTCATCAGTAGTTGGACAGATTGGTGAAATGCATATGGGCGAAGCTGAGTCAAGAAATTCAAACTTTTCAACTGTAGGAGCTGGTTCAGAAGACTGGGTGAACGCCATTGAGTTTGTTCCTGGGCAGCCCTACTGTGGCCGTACTGCCTCTTCCTCCACTGAAGCACCCCTGCAGGGCTCAGTGACCAAGGAAGAATCAGAAAAGGAGCAAATTGCAGTGGAAACAAAGAAGCAGATCTGCCCCTATGCTGCAGTGGGAGAGTGCCGATATGGGGAGAACTGTGTGTATCTCCATGGAGACGCGTGTGATATGTGTGGGCTGCAGGTCTTCCATCCAGTGGATGCTGCCCAAAGATCACAACACATCAAATCTTGCATCGAGGCCCATGAGAAGGACATGGAGCTCTCGTTTGCTGTGCAGCACAGCAAGGACATGGTGTGTGGGATCTGCATGGAGGTGGTCTATGAGAAAGCCAACCCCCGCGAGCGCCGCTTCGGAATCCTCTCCAACTGCAACCACACCTACTGTCTCAAATGTATTCGCAAGTGGAGGAGTGCTAAGCAATTTGAGAGCAAGATCATAAAGTACTGCCCAGAATGCCGGATCACATCTAACATTGTCATTCCAAGTGAGTACTGGGTGGAGGAGAAAGAAGAGAAGCAGAAACTCATTCAGAAATACAAGGAGGCAATGAGCAACAAGGTGTGCAGGTATTTTGACGAAGGACGTGGGAGCTGCCCATTTGGAGGGAACTGCGTTTACAAGCATGCGTACCCTGATGCCATAGAGAGGAGCCACAGAGACAGAAAGTGGGAACATCAAGCACATACCGGGCCCAACGAACGAACCACTTCTGGGAGATCATTGAGGAGAGAGGGAAAGGCAACCCCTTTGACAACGACGAAGAAGAGGTTGTCACCTTTAAGCTGGGCGAGATGTTGCTTGTGCTTTTGGCTGCAGGTGGGGACGACGACCTGACGGACTCTGAAGACGAGTGGGACTTGTTTCACGATGAGCTGGAAGATTTTTATGACTTGGATCTATAGCAGCTTTGCTGGGCGTGTGAACTGGTCTGCTGAGCCTCAGACGGCAGCCCTCCCCACTGGTGGCAGCAGTGCCCGTGGTTCTCTTCTAGGCAGGCCTCTCAACTCCAGGTGCTGTCGTAATAATTTTTACCCAGGGCCTGTCTTCTCAATCCCTCACCTTTCCCCAAGGAGTGTGTTGTTTTCTCTGTTTCAAAAAGTTACAAAAATGAATCTTAAAGTTAGTTTTCTTGTAACATGAATTTAACGGTCAGACAGCGTGTAGGTTTGCTGCGTCATCTGTTTTCAGCCAGATTCACACGGTTCAAGGGTAGCATTTCTGGATTTCCAGTACTCATTTTTGAGGACCCCAGGTTCAAAAGTAACAGCATTGGCCCTGCTTTTGGGTCCAAGAATTGGGGTGATAGGTGAAGGATCTGAACTGTGGCGTGGAGCCTTCTGCTATAGACTTAGGCGGATGCTTGAGGTTTCTGGTGAATTCTGCACATCTGTGTTTCTATATCTGTCCCCTGCCCTGGAATCCCCACCCTGTGCACTCGTTCTGTGGTTTTCGTCTCTTGTTTAATTGCACACAAGTACTACTGCTGGGTAACCAGAACCAGGTGCGACTGTGTTGAGATTTTTTACTGTGTTTAGCCTGATAGGAAAATGGTGAAAGAACACATATAAAGATATAGCGGAATAAAATAAATGCAGAGTTGGAAGTTGACTCCCAAGGGCTGATAGACTTGGTACGTGTGAGTGTGTAACAAGCTTCTCATCCCTGCATAGATGCAGTGTCTGTAGCCTTAGTGGAAAAACTCAAGTTTACTGGTTTCAGCCTCGTGTGGCAAATAGATCTTAAAGGACAAAGCAGTATATTGGTAGCTGTTAATAGAGCAGGGCTAGCTCTGTCTATATAAATAGGGAAATGGGCTTAGCCATAGAGGTTCAACTATCTGGTTATCTCATGGATTAACACAAACTGGGTCTCAGTTACACAGTTGTATTTAATGTTTTATGATCTCCTAGACTTTCTAGTCCAGGCACTTTTTGACAAACCTTTGTCCTCATTTGAGGGGTTTTGTTGTCGGGTTCTTGGGTCCGTTTGTGTGGGTATTTGCCTCATTCCATCCCTGAGCTTTGCAGCTAGACAGGTGTGATTCAAAACTATGTTCTAAGGTGTTTCCTGTAGTGGAGTAATTGGTTTGCAGTAGTAAGTCATGTTTTTCCACTAAAAGGGGACGGAGGGGTGGTAATCCACGAGATACGCTAAAGTTAAATTGTTAGAAGAATTCCTTGATCAGAAAATATAAATTTGCGTTTTGTTGCTCTATTTCCTGAAAGTGACTTGGAGATGCCCCTGATTTGTCCATCTACTGCTTTGATTCCTTGGATACCACTCATACTTTCACGTTAAGCAAAAACAAGTAATTCTTGCAGGGGTCTCTGTCTTTTTCAGCAGCCCTTTTGTAAGACGCACTTTTCCCATATAAAACAATTTTTAACCGCCCCCCCACCCAAAAAGAGAAGTAATGAGACATAAACTTAAAGGGCTTTTTCCTGGCACATTCCATTCTAGTTTACAACCTAGAACACCACTTCCATTAAGGCTCTGTTGCATTAGTAACCAGATTTGGTAAAGGAGAAATGCTGCCGCCTTGTGGCCGTTTCCCACAAGAGCGGCTTTACACCCACAGCTAATGGTCATTAACATTCAGAAGGACTCGGGGCCGTAAAGGACACCTGCCCTCAAAAATTGTGCTGAGGTAAGGAATGGACAAAACAATTCAAAACAGGCCAATTTTTCAAGAAGATAGTATGAAGAGTGAAGTTTTACTCCCTCTCTTTAAAAAAAAAAGGAAAATGGATAAAAGCTCAACCTCAGGAAGTATTAGACTCATGCAATCTAATCTACAAAAAGGTTTCAACGCACACCAGTCGACTGACCATCAGCAAAAAGTCTACAAACAATAAATGCTGAAGGGGCTTTAGAGAACTCTGTACCCTCTACCTGCTGGTGAGACGTAAAGTCGTAACAGCCAACAATGAGAACAGAAAGGAGCTGCATTAAAAAGTAAAAATTGAGGTACCATTTAATCCAGCAGGCACGCCACTGGGCCTCTCACCTGAGAAGACCAGAATCGAGAAGACATAGGCTGCAAAAGCTGCACTGCAGCCTTATTCACAATAGCCAAGACAGTGAAGCAACCAAAATGTTCTTCAACAGGTGAATGGATAAAGAAGAAGTGGTCCATGTACACAATGGAATATTAGCCATGGAAAACAATGAAACACTGCTCTTTGAGGCACCACAGGTGAACCTGGGGATAATCACCAAACATGATGTAAGTCGGAAAGCAAAAGACCTATATCCTATGATATCACTTACAGGGGTTAGCTAATAACTGACACAAATGAACATATTTCCACAGAGAAAGACGCTCACAGAATTAGAAAACAAACTATGCTCATGTAAAAGGAAAGGTGGGGGGAATGGATAAATTAAGATTAGTGTTACTATACGTATACAAATACATATTATATACATTTCTCAAAAAGACCGACCATATAGCAAGGGAGGTCTACAGAAAACGCTGTAATATTTTACATGGGAAGAGGATCTGTACAAGGATAGACATATATAATGTACAAATGAACCAGATTCTGTACACCTAGGACAAACAATATTCTAAAATTGACCCCGATTAAAAAAAGTAAAAAAAAAAAAACAAGAAGAAGTAATGAGACATAAACTTATGGGGGTTTCTCCTGGCACATTCCATTCTAATTTTAAACCTAGGAACACGACTTCCTGGAAGGCTCTGCTGCCTTGGTACCCAGATTTGGGAACGGAGAAATGATGCCTCCTTGTGGCCATTTCCCACAACAGCAGCTTTAAACACATTGCTAAAGGTCACTAAATATTCACCAAACTTGCATTTATTTAAATGACACCTGCCCTCCAAAAGTTCCTGGGGTCGAAAATCGACCAAAATTTCAAAAGAGGGCAACCTTTCAAGATGACAATTTCAAGAGGTATACTGTACTCACATTTTTTTTAACAGAAAACAAAAAGGCGAGGAAAAATGATGAATTTCAGGAATTTTTAAAGACATGCAAACCCAGATTACAAAAACCGATCAGCTCACAGCAGTCAGAATGGCCATTAGCAAAAATGCTGCAAACAATAAATGCTGAAGTGATTGTGGAGAGATGCTTACCCTCTCTTCTATGGGGGACGTGGTAAGAGCCACTAATGAAAACACAATGGAGGTGCTTTGAACATTGAGCTACAGGTCAATCATTCACACCCAGTGCTGGGCGTAACCCCTGAGAAATGAGAATCAAAAAGTCACAGGCTGGCAATCCTGCACTCCAGCAATATTTACCATAGCCAACACTTGGAAGCAACGAAAATATCCATCAATACAGGAATGCACCAAGAAGAAGTGGTCTATGTACACAATGGAATATTACTCCAATAAAAACTATAAATTAAATTTAAAAAACAAACAAAAGTAAGGAGACATCCGCTTTTGTGGGTTTATCCGGGCACATTCCACTCTAATTTATAACCGAGGAACACCACTGGCCGGGAGAGCTGTTTCCCTAGTTACCAGAGTGGGGAACGTAGAAAGGCTGCCATCCTCTGGCCGTTACCTGCAAAAGCAGCTTTAAAACCTGTGCTAATGCTCACTTCATATGAACGAGTATGGCAGGGCTGTAAATGAAACCTGCCCTCAAAATGTTTAGAGGGAGGTAAATGGCCAAAGCATTTCAAAATGTGACACATACTTTAAGAAAACACTTTGAAGAACTAAGCTGTAATCACAGATTGAAAAATAAAAGCACGTGCCTTAAAGCTCAATTTCAACGGATTATGAGACACAGGCAAATTCAACCACAAAGAGGTATTACCTCAAACCAGTCAGAATAACCATCAGCAAGAAAACTATAAACAATAAATGCTGAAGGTGTTGTGGAGAAATGCATACGCTCAACTTTAAGAGGGACGTAACTTGGAAAGAGCCACTAATGAGAACTGAATGGAGGTGCCTTTAAAAGGGAAATATTGAGCTACCATATGATCCAGCAGGCCCCTTCCTGGACCTATAACCTCCGAAGACAGAACTGGAAAGACACAGGCAGGCAAAACTGCACTGCACAGTATTACAATAGCCAAGATATGGAAGTAACCAAAAAGTCCACCAACAGATGGGGGGACAAAGAAGAACTGCTACATGTAGAGATGGAATATTAGCTAGCGAAAAAATGAAACAATGCCATTTGCAGCACCATAGATGAGTCTAGAAGGAATCACGCAACTTGTAGTAAGTGAGAAAACGAAAGACACATATCCTATCCTATCACTTGTAGGTGTTACCAAAAAATTGATACCAATGAAGATATTTCCACAGAGAAAGGCAATCACAGATTCATTAAACAAACTGATGGTTCACTAAATGGAAAGGTGTGAGGATTGGATACATTACGATATTGGGGTTAACAGAGATATACAAACACATGTGAAATACAGAATCACCAAAGACCTACAGAGTACCAAGAGAAGACTACTCCACATTGTGTCATAACCGACATGGGAAAAGGATACGAAGAAGAAGAGATATATGTATATGTGTGAAAGAACCACATCTTGCACACCTAGAGCAAACAAAATCTTGTAATCAAATTTGCTGTGATAAAAAATAAAAATTTACTTAAAAATACGAACAAGAAGTAATGAGAAGGGGGTGCTCGGGCTCCGGCCCACAGTTCGAGCGGCGAGAGCACTCAGAGACACGACGCGGGCCAGAGGGGAGTGAGCGGGCGCCTCAGTGTCCTCCCCCTTCCCACCCTTCGCCTCGCCGCCTTCTCCCCCCTCAGCCGGACCGGAATTATGTGATCCCGGAAGTTCCGGCGCCACTGCTGTGTGGGATAAACAGTAATGGCGGAGGCTGCAGCTCCGGGAACAACAGCCAAAACATCAAGAGCAGGAGCGGCAGGGGCGGCGGTGGCAGCGGCCTCCCCCACCCCTATCCCCACAGTTACCTCCCCGTCCCTGCGGGCACGGGATTTGGCAGCGACGGCAGCGGCGGCGGCCGGACCAAACAGGTCACCTGCGGGTATTTCATGCATGGGGTTTGTAAGGAAGGAGATAACTGTCGATGCTCACGTGACCTCTCTGAGAGTCCATATGGTGTAGTGTACAAGTATTTTCAGCGAGAGTACTGTATTTACGGAGACCGCTGCAAATATGAACACAGCAAGCCATTGCAACTGCTACAGCTCTAACTGCAAAGTCACCCCTTGCTGCTTCCTCAAGTCTCTCATCAGTAGTTGGACAGATTGGTGAAATGCATATGGGCGAAGCTGAGTCAAGAAATTCAAACTTTTCAACTGTAGGAGCTGGTTCAGAAGACTGGGTGAACGCCATTGAGTTTGTTCCTGGGCAGCCCTACTGTGGCCGTACTGCCTCTTCCTCCACTGAAGCACCCCTGCAGGGCTCAGTGACCAAGGAAGAATCAGAAAAGGAGCAAATTGCAGTGGAAACAAAGAAGCAGATCTGCCCCTATGCTGCAGTGGGAGAGTGCCGATATGGGGAGAACTGTGTGTATCTCCATGGAGACGCGTGTGATATGTGTGGGCTGCAGGTCTTCCATCCAGTGGATGCTGCCCAAAGATCACAACACATCAAATCTTGCATCGAGGCCCATGAGAAGGACATGGAGCTCTCGTTTGCTGTGCAGCACAGCAAGGACATGGTGTGTGGGATCTGCATGGAGGTGGTCTATGAGAAAGCCAACCCCCGCGAGCGCCGCTTCGGAATCCTCTCCAACTGCAACCACACCTACTGTCTCAAATGTATTCGCAAGTGGAGGAGTGCTAAGCAATTTGAGAGCAAGATCATAAAGTACTGCCCAGAATGCCGGATCACATCTAACATTGTCATTCCAAGTGAGTACTGGGTGGAGGAGAAAGAAGAGAAGCAGAAACTCATTCAGAAATACAAGGAGGCAATGAGCAACAAGGTGTGCAGGTATTTTGACGAAGGACGTGGGAGCTGCCCATTTGGAGGGAACTGCGTTTACAAGCATGCGTACCCTGATGCCATAGAGAGGAGCCACAGAGACAGAAAGTGGGAACATCAAGCACATACCGGGCCCAACGAACGAACCACTTCTGGGAGATCATTGAGGAGAGAGGGAAAGGCAACCCCTTTGACAACGATGAAGAAGAGGTTGTCACCTTTAAGCTGGGCGAGATGTTGCTTGTGCTTTTGGCTGCAGGTGGGGACGACGACCTGACGGACTCTGAAGACGAGTGGGACTTGTTTCACGATGAGCTGGAAGATTTTTATGACTTGGATCTATAGCAGCTTTGCTGGGCGTGTGAACTGGTCTGCTGAGCCTCAGACGGCAGCCCTCCCCACTGGTGGCAGCAGTGCCCGTGGTTCTCTTCTAGGCAGGCCTCTCAACTCCAGGTGCTGTCGTAATAATTTTTACCCAGGGCCTGTCTTCTCAATCCCTCACCTTTCCCCAAGGAGTGTGTTGTTTTCTCTGTTTCAAAAAGTTACAAAAATGAATCTTAAAGTTAGTTTTCTTGTAACATGAATTTAACGGTCAGACAGCGTGTAGGTTTGCTGCGTCATCTGTTTTCAGCCAGATTCACACGGTTCAAGGGTAGCATTTCTGGATTTCCAGTACTCATTTTTGAGGACCCCAGGTTCAAAAGTAACAGCATTGGCCCTGCTTTTGGGTCCAAGAATTGGGGTGATAGGTGAAGGATCTGAACTGTGGCGTGGAGCCTTCTGCTATAGACTTAGGCGGATGCTTGAGGTTTCTGGTGAATTCTGCACATCTGTGTTTCTATATCTGTCCCCTGCCCTGGAATCCCCACCCTGTGCACTCGTTCTGTGGTTTTCGTCTCTTGTTTAATTGCACACAAGTACTACTGCTGGGTAACCAGAACCAGGTGCGACTGTGTTGAGATTTTTACTGTGTTTAGCCTGATAGGAAAATGGTGAAAGAACACATATAAAGATATAGCGGAATAAAATAAATGCAGAGTTGGAAGTTGACTCCCAAGGGCTGATAGACTTGGTACGTGTGAGTGTGTAACAAGCTTCTCATCCCTGCATAGATGCAGTGTCTGTAGCCTTAGTGGAAAAACTCAAGTTTACTGGTTTCAGCCTCGTGTGGCAAATAGATCTTAAAGGACAAAGCAGTATATTGGTAGCTGTTAATAGAGCAGGGCTAGCTCTGTCTATATAAATAGGGAAATGGGCTTAGCCATAGAGGTTCAACTATCTGGTTATCTCATGGATTAACACAAACTGGGTCTCAGTTACACAGTTGTATTTAATGTTTTATGATCTCCTAGACTTTCTAGTCCAGGCACTTTTTGACAAACCTTTGTCCTCATTTGAGGGGTTTTGTTGTCGGGTTCTTGGGTCCGTTTGTGTGGGTATTTGCCTCATTCCATCCCTGAGCTTTGCAGCTAGACAGGTGTGATTCAAAACTATGTTCTAAGGTGTTTCCTGTAGTGGAGTAATTGGCTTGCCGTAGTAAGTCATGTTTTTCCACTAAAAGGGGACGGAGGGGTGGTAATCCACGAGATACGCTAAAGTTAAATTGTTAGAAGAATTCCTTGATCAGAAAATATAAATTTGCGTTTTGTTGCTCTATTTCCTGAAAGTGACTTGGAGATGCCCCTGATTTGTCCATCTACTGCTTTGATTCCTTGGATACCACTCATACTTTCACGTTAAGCAAAAACAAGTAATTCTTGCAGGGGTCTCTGTCTTTTTCAGCAGCCCTTTTGTAAGACGCACTTTTCCCATATAAAACAATTTTTAACCGCCCCCCCACCCAAAAAGAGAAGTAATGAGACATAAACTTAAAGGGCTTTTTCCTGGCACATTCCATTCTAGTTTACAACCTAGAACACCACTTCCATTAAGGCTCTGTTGCATTAGTAACCAGATTTGGTAAAGGAGAAATGCTGCCGCCTTGTGGCCGTTTCCCACAAGAGCGGCTTTACACCCACAGCTAATGGTCATTAACATTCAGAAGGACTCGGGGCCGTAAAGGACACCTGCCCTCAAAAATTGTGCTGAGGTAAGGAATGGACAAAACAATTCAAAACAGGCCAATTTTTCAAGAAGATAGTATGAAGAGTGAAGTTTTACTCCCTCTCTTTAAAAAAAAAAGGAAAATGGATAAAAGCTCAACCTCAGGAAGTATTAGACTCATGCAATCTAATCTACAAAAAGGTTTCAACGCACACCAGTCGACTGACCATCAGCAAAAAGTCTACAAACAATAAATGCTGAAGGGGCTTTAGAGAACTCTGTACCCTCTACCTGCTGGTGAGACGTAAAGTCGTAACAGCCAACAATGAGAACAGAAAGGAGCTGCATTAAAAAGTAAAAATTGAGGTACCATTTAATCCAGCAGGCACGCCACTGGGCCTCTCACCTGAGAAGACCAGAATCGAGAAGACATAGGCTGCAAAAGCTGCACTGCAGCCTTATTCACAATAGCCAAGACAGTGAGGCAACCAAAATGTTCTTCAACAGGTGAATGGATAAAGAAGAAGTGGTCCATGTACACAATGGAATATTAGCCATGGAAAACAATGAAACACTGCTCTTTGAGGCACCACAGGTGAACCTGGGGATAATCACCAAACATGATGTAAGTCGGAAAGCAAAAGACCTATATCCTATGATATCACTTACAGGGGTTAGCTAATAACTGACACAAATGAACATATTTCCACAGAGAAAGACGCTCACAGAATTAGAAAACAAACTATGCTCATGTAAAAGGAAAGGTGGGGGGAATGGATAAATTAAGATTAGTGTTACTATACGTATACAAATACATATTATATACATTTATCAAAAAGACCGACCATATAGCAAGGGAGGTCTACAGAAAACGCTGTAATATTTTACATGGGAAGAGGATCTGTACAAGGATAGACATATATAATGTACAAATGAACCAGATTCTGTACACCTAGGACAAACAATATTCTAAAATTGACCCCGATTAAAAAAAGTAAAAAAAAAAAAACAAGAAGAAGTAATGAGACATAAACTTATGGGGGTTTCTCCTGGCACATTCCATTCTAATTTTAAACCTAGGAACACGACTTCCTGGAAGGCTCTGCTGCCTTGGTACCCAGATTTGGGAACGGAGAAATGATGCCTCCTTGTGGCCATTTCCCACAACAGCAGCTTTAAACACATTGCTAAAGGTCACTAAATATTCACCAAACTTGCATTTATTTAAATGACACCTGCCCTCCAAAAGTTCCTGGGGTCGAAAATCGACCAAAATTTCAAAAGAGGGCAACCTTTCAAGATGACAATTTCAAGAGGTATACTGTACTCACATTTTTTTTAACAGAAAACAAAAAGGCGAGGAAAAATGATGAATTTCAGGAATTTTTAAAGACATGCAAACCCAGATTACAAAAACCGATCAGCTCACAGCAGTCAGAATGGCCATTAGCAAAAATGCTGCAAACAATAAATGCTGAAGTGATTGTGGAGAGATGCTTACCCTCTCTTCTATGGGGGACGTGGTAAGAGCCACTAATGAAAACACAATGGAGGTGCTTTGAACATTGAGCTACAGGTCAATCATTCACACCCAGTGCTGGGCGTAACCCCTGAGAAATGAGAATCAAAAAGTCACAGGCTGGCAATCCTGCACTCCAGCAATATTTACCATAGCCAACACTTGGAAGCAACGAAAATATCCATCAATACAGGAATGCACCAAGAAGAAGTGGTCTATGTACACAATGGAATATTACTCCAATAAAAACTATAAATTAAATTTAAAAAACAAACAAAAGTAAGGAGACATCCGCTTTTGTGGGTTTATCCGGGCACATTCCACTCTAATTTATAACCGAGGAACACCACTGGCCGGGAGAGCTGTTTCCCTAGTTACCAGAGTGGGGAACGTAGAAAGGCTGCCATCCTCTGGCCGTTACCTGCAAAAGCAGCTTTAAAACCTGTGCTAATGCTCACTTCATATGAACGAGTATGGCAGGGCTGTAAATGAAACCTGCCCTCAAAATGTTTAGAGGGAGGTAAATGGCCAAAGCATTTCAAAATGTGACACATACTTTAAGAAAACACTTTGAAGAACTAAGCTGTAATCACAGATTGAAAAATAAAAGCACGTGCCTTAAAGCTCAATTTCAACGGATTATGAGACACAGGCAAATTCAACCACAAAGAGGTATTACCTCAAACCAGTCAGAATAACCATCAGCAAGAAAACTATAAACAATAAATGCTGAAGGTGTTGTGGAGAAATGCATACGCTCAACTTTAAGAGGGACGTAACTTGGAAAGAGCCACTAATGAGAACTGAATGGAGGTGCCTTTAAAAGGGAAATATTGAGCTACCATATGATCCAGCAGGCCCCTTCCTGGACCTATAACCTCCGAAGACAGAACTGGAAAGACACAGGCAGGCAAAACTGCACTGCACAGTATTACAATAGCCAAGATATGGAAGTAACCAAAAAGTCCACCAACAGATGGGGGGACAAAGAAGAACTGCTACATGTAGAGATGGAATATTAGCTAGCGAAAAAATGAAACAATGCCATTTGCAGCACCATAGATGAGTCTAGAAGGAATCACGCAACTTGTAGTAAGTGAGAAAACGAAAGACACATATCCTATCCTATCACTTGTAGGTGTTACCAAAAAATTGATACCAATGAAGATATTTCCACAGAGAAAGGCAATCACAGATTCATTAAACAAACTGATGGTTCACTAAATGGAAAGGTGTGAGGATTGGATACATTACGATATTGGGGTTAACAGAGATATACAAACACATGTGAAATACAGAATCACCAAAGACCTACAGAGTACCAAGAGAAGACTACTCCACATTGTGTCATAACCGACATGGGAAAAGGATACGAAGAAGAAGAGATATATGTATATGTGTGAAAGAACCACATCTTGCACACCTAGAGCAAACAAAATCTTGTAATCAAATTTGCTGTGATAAAAAATAAAAATTTACTTAAAAATACGAACAAGAAGTAATGAGAAGGGGGTGCTCGGGCTCCGGCCCACAGTTCGAGCGGCGAGAGCACTCAGAGACACGACGCGGGCCAGAGGGGAGTGAGCGGGCGCCTCAGTGTCCTCCCCCTTCCCACCCTTCGCCTCGCCGCCTTCTCCCCCCTCAGCCGGACCGGAATTATGTGATCCCGGAAGTTCCGGCGCCACTGCTGTGTGGGATAAACAGTAATGGCGGAGGCTGCAGCTCCGGGAACAACAGCCAAAACATCAAGAGCAGGAGCGGCAGGGGCGGCGGTGGCAGCGGCCTCCCCCACCCCTATCCCCACAGTTACCTCCCCGTCCCTGCGGGCACGGGATTTGGCAGCGACGGCAGCGGCGGCGGCCGGACCAAACAGGTCACCTGCAGGTATTTCATGCATGGGGTTTGTAAGGAAGGAGATAACTGTCGATGCTCACGTGACCTCTCTGAGAGTCCATATGGTGTAGTGTACAAGTATTTTCAGCGAGAGTACTGTATTTACGGAGACCGCTGCAAATATGAACACAGCAAGCCATTGCAACTGCTACAGCTCTAACTGCAAAGTCACCCCTTGCTGCTTCCTCAAGTCTCTCATCAGTAGTTGGACAGATTGGTGAAATGCATATGGGCGAAGCTGAGTCAAGAAATTCAAACTTTTCAACTGTAGGAGCTGGTTCAGAAGACTGGGTGAACGCCATTGAGTTTGTTCCTGGGCAGCCCTACTGTGGCCGTACTGCCTCTTCCTCCACTGAAGCACCCCTGCAGGGCTCAGTGACCAAGGAAGAATCAGAAAAGGAGCAAATTGCAGTGGAAACAAAGAAGCAGATCTGCCCCTATGCTGCAGTGGGAGAGTGCCGATATGGGGAGAACTGTGTGTATCTCCATGGAGACGCGTGTGATATGTGTGGGCTGCAGGTCTTCCATCCAGTGGATGCTGCCCAAAGATCACAACACATCAAATCTTGCATCGAGGCCCATGAGAAGGACATGGAGCTCTCGTTTGCTGTGCAGCACAGCAAGGACATGGTGTGTGGGATCTGCATGGAGGTGGTCTATGAGAAAGCCAACCCCCGCGAGCGCCGCTTCGGAATCCTCTCCAACTGCAACCACACCTACTGTCTCAAATGTATTCGCAAGTGGAGGAGTGCTAAGCAATTTGAGAGCAAGATCATAAAGTACTGCCCAGAATGCCGGATCACATCTAACATTGTCATTCCAAGTGAGTACTGGGTGGAGGAGAAAGAAGAGAAGCAGAAACTCATTCAGAAATACAAGGAGGCAATGAGCAACAAGGTGTGCAGGTATTTTGACGAAGGACGTGGGAGCTGCCCATTTGGAGGGAACTGCGTTTACAAGCATGCGTACCCTGATGCCATAGAGAGGAGCCACAGAGACAGAAAGTGGGAACATCAAGCACATACCGGGCCCAACGAACGAACCACTTCTGGGAGATCATTGAGGAGAGAGGGAAAGGCAACCCCTTTGACAACGACGAAGAAGAGGTTGTCACCTTTAAGCTGGGCGAGATGTTGCTTGTGCTTTTGGCTGCAGGTGGGGACGACGACCTGACGGACTCTGAAGACGAGTGGGACTTGTTTCACGATGAGCTGGAAGATTTTTATGACTTGGATCTATAGCAGCTTTGCTGGGCGTGTGAACTGGTCTGCTGAGCCTCAGACGGCAGCCCTCCCCACTGGTGGCAGCAGTGCCCGTGGTTCTCTTCTAGGCAGGCCTCTCAACTCCAGGTGCTGTCGTAATAATTTTTACCCAGGGCCTGTCTTCTCAATCCCTCACCTTTCCCCAAGGAGTGTGTTGTTTTCTCTGTTTCAAAAAGTTACAAAAATGAATCTTAAAGTTAGTTTTCTTGTAACATGAATTTAACGGTCAGACAGCGTGTAGGTTTGCTGCGTCATCTGTTTTCAGCCAGATTCACACGGTTCAAGGGTAGCATTTCTGGATTTCCAGTACTCATTTTTGAGGACCCCAGGTTCAAAAGTAACAGCATTGGCCCTGCTTTGGGGTCCAAGAATTGGGGTGATAGGTGAAGGATCTGAACTGTGGCGTGGAGCCTTCTGCTATAGACTTAGGCGGATGCTTGAGGTTTCTGGTGAATTCTGCACATCTGTGTTTCTATATCTGTCCCCTGCCCTGGAATCCCCACCCTGTGCACTCGTTCTGTGGTTTTCGTCTCTTGTTTAATTGCACACAAGTACTACTGCTGGGTAACCAGAACCAGGTGCGACTGTGTTGAGATTTTTACTGTGTTTAGCCTGATAGGAAAATGGTGAAAGAACACATATAAAGATATAGCGGAATAAAATAAATGCAGAGTTGGAAGTTGACTCCCAAGGGCTGATAGACTTGGTACGTGTGAGTGTGTAACAAGCTTCTCATCCCTGCATAGATGCAGTGTCTGTAGCCTTAGTGGAAAAACTCAAGTTTACTGGTTTCAGCCTCGTGTGGCAAATAGATCTTAAAGGACAAAGCAGTATATTGGTAGCTGTTAATAGAGCAGGGCTAGCTCTGTCTATATAAATAGGGAAATGGGCTTAGCCATAGAGGTTCAACTATCTGGTTATCTCATGGATTAACACAAACTGGGTCTCAGTTACACAGTTGTATTTAATGTTTTATGATCTCCTAGACTTTCTAGTCCAGGCACTTTTTGACAAACCTTTGTCCTCATTTGAGGGGTTTTGTTGTCGGGTTCTTGGGTCCGTTTGTGTGGGTATTTGCCTCATTCCATCCCTGAGCTTTGCAGCTAGACAGGTGTGATTCAAAACTATGTTCTAAGGTGTTTCCTGTAGTGGAGTAATTGGCTTGCCGTAGTAAGTCATGTTTTTCCACTAAAAGGGGACGGAGGGGTGGTAATCCACGAGATACGCTAAAGTTAAATTGTTAGAAGAATTCCTTGATCAGAAAATATAAATTTGCGTTTTGTTGCTCTATTTCCTGAAAGTGACTTGGAGATGCCCCTGATTTGTCCATCTACTGCTTTGATTCCTTGGATACCACTCATACTTTCACGTTAAGCAAAAACAAGTAATTCTTGCAGGGGTCTCTGTCTTTTTCAGCAGCCCTTTTGTAAGACGTACTTTTCCCATATAAAACAATTTTTAACCGCCCCCCCCACCCATAAAGAGAAGTAATGAGACATAAACTTAAAGGGCTTTTTCCTGGCACATTCCATTCTAGTTTACAACCTAGAACACCACTTCCATTAAGGCTCTGTTGCATTAGTAACCAGATTTGGTAAAGGAGAAATGCTGCCGCCTTGTGGCCGTTTCCCACAAGAGCGGCTTTACACCCACAGCTAATGGTCATTAACATTCAGAAGGACTCGGGGCCGTAAAGGACACCTGCCCTCAAAAATTGTGCTGAGGTAAGGAATGGACAAAACAATTCAAAACAGGCCAATTTTTCAAGAAGATAGTATGAAGAGTGAAGTTTTACTCCCTCTCTTTAAAAAAAAAAGGAAAATGGATAAAAGCTCAACCTCAGGAAGTATTAGACTCATGCAATCTAATCTACAAAAAGGTTTCAACGCACACCAGTCGACTGACCATCAGCAAAAAGTCTACAAACAATAAATGCTGAAGGGGCTTTAGAGAACTCTGTACCCTCTACCTGCTGGTGAGACGTAAAGTCGTAACAGCCAACAATGAGAACAGAAAGGAGCTGCATTAAAAAGTAAAAATTGAGGTACCATTTAATCCAGCAGGCACGCCACTGGGCCTCTCACCTGAGAAGACCAGAATCGAGAAGACATAGGCTGCAAAAGCTGCACTGCAGCCTTATTCACAATAGCCAAGACAGTGAGGCAACCAAAATGTTCTTCAACAGGTGAATGGATAAAGAAGAAGTGGTCCATGTACACAATGGAATATTAGCCATGGAAAACAATGAAACACTGCTCTTTGAGGCACCACAGGTGAACCTGGGGATAATCACCAAACATGATGTAAGTCGGAAAGCAAAAGACCTATATCCTATGATATCACTTACAGGGGTTAGCTAATAACTGACACAAATGAACATATTTCCACAGAGAAAGACGCTCACAGAATTAGAAAACAAACTATGCTCATGTAAAAGGAAAGGTGGGGGGAATGGATAAATTAAGATTAGTGTTACTATACGTATACAAATACATATTATATACATTTCTCAAAAAGACCGACCATATAGCAAGGGAGGTCTACAGAAAACGCTGTAATATTTTACATGGGAAGAGGATCTGTACAAGGATAGACATATATAATGTACAAATGAACCAGATTCTGTACACCTAGGACAAACAATATTCTAAAATTGACCCCGATTAAAAAAAGTAAAAAAAAAAAAACAAGAAGAAGTAATGAGACATAAACTTATGGGGGTTTCTCCTGGCACATTCCATTCTAATTTTAAACCTAGGAACACGACTTCCTGGAAGGCTCTGCTGCCTTGGTACCCAGATTTGGGAACGGAGAAATGATGCCTCCTTGTGGCCATTTCCCACAACAGCAGCTTTAAACACATTGCTAAAGGTCACTAAATATTCACCAAACTTGCATTTATTTAAATGACACCTGCCCTCCAAAAGTTCCTGGGGTCGAAAATCGACCAAAATTTCAAAAGAGGGCAACCTTTCAAGATGACAATTTCAAGAGGTATACTGTACTCACATTTTTTTTTAACAGAAAACAAAAAGGCGAGGAAAAATGATGAATTTCAGGAATTTTTAAAGACATGCAAACCCAGATTACAAAAACCGATCAGCTCACAGCAGTCAGAATGGCCATTAGCAAAAATGCTGCAAACAATAAATGCTGAAGTGATTGTGGAGAGATGCTTACCCTCTCTTCTATGGGGGACGTGGTAAGAGCCACTAATGAAAACACAATGGAGGTGCTTTGAACATTGAGCTACAGGTCAATCATTCACACCCAGTGCTGGGCGTAACCCCTGAGAAATGAGAATCAAAAAGTCACAGGCTGGCAATCCTGCACTCCAGCAATATTTACCATAGCCAACACTTGGAAGCAACGAAAATATCCATCAATACAGGAATGCACCAAGAAGAAGTGGTCTATGTACACAATGGAATATTACTCCAATAAAAACTATAAATTAAATTTAAAAAACAAACAAAAGTAAGGAGACATCCGCTTTTGTGGGTTTATCCGGGCACATTCCACTCTAATTTATAACCGAGGAACACCACTGGCCGGGAGAGCTGTTTCCCTAGTTACCAGAGTGGGGAACGTAGAAAGGCTGCCATCCTCTGGCCGTTACCTGCAAAAGCAGCTTTAAAACCTGTGCTAATGCTCACTTCATATGAACGAGTATGGCAGGGCTGTAAATGAAACCTGCCCTCAAAATGTTTAGAGGGAGGTAAATGGCCAAAGCATTTCAAAATGTGACACATACTTTAAGAAAACACTTTGAAGAACTAAGCTGTAATCACAGACTGAAAAATAAAAGCACGTGCCTTAAAGCTCAATTTCAACGGATTATGAGACACATGCAAATTCAACCACAAAGAGGTATTATCTCAAACCAGTCAGAATAACCATCAGCAAGAAAACTATAAACAATAAATGCTGAAGGTGTTGTGGAGAAATGCATACGCTCAACTTTAAGAGGGACGTAACTTGGAAAGAGCCACTAATGAGAACTGAATGGAGGTGCCTTTAAAAGGGAAATATTGAGCTACCATATGATCCAGCAGGCCCCTTCCTGGACCTATAACCTCCGAAGACAGAACTGGAAAGACACAGGCAGGCAAAACTGCACTGCACAGTATTACAATAGCCAAGATATGGAAGTAACCAAAAAGTCCACCAACAGATGGGGGGACAAAGAAGAACTGCTACATGTAGAGATGGAATATTAGCTAGCGAAAAAATGAAACAATGCCATTTGCAGCACCATAGATGAGTCTAGAAGGAATCACGCAACTTGTAGTAAGTGAGAAAACGAAAGACACATATCCTATCCTATCACTTGTAGGTGTTACCAAAAAATTGATACCAATGAAGATATTTCCACAGAGAAAGGCAATCACAGATTCATTAAACAAACTGATGGTTCACTAAATGGAAAGGTGTGAGGATTGGATACATTACGATATTGGGGTTAACAGAGATATACAAACACATGTGAAATACAGAATCACCAAAGACCTACAGAATACCAAGAGAAGACTACTCCACATTGTGTCATAACCTACATGGGAAAAGGATACGAAGAAGAAGAGATATATGTATATGTGTGAAAGAACCACATCTTGCACACCTAGAGCAAACAAAATCTTGTAATCAAATTTGCTGTGATAAAAAATAAAAATTTACTTAAAAATACGAACAAGAAGTAATGAGAAGGGGGTGCTCGGGCTCCGGCCCACAGTTCGAGCGGCGAGAGCACTCAGAGACACGACGCGGGCCAGAGGGGAGTGAGCGGGCGCCTCAGTGTCCTCCCCCTTCCCACCCTTCGCCTCGCCGCCTTCTCCCCCCTCAGCCGGACCGGAATTATGTGATCCCGGAAGTTCCGGCGCCACTGCTGTGTGGGATAAACAGTAATGGCGGAGGCTGCAGCTCCGGGAACAACAGCCAAAACATCAAGAGCAGGAGCGGCAGGGGCGGCGGTGGCAGCGGCCTCCCCCACCCCTATCCCCACAGTTACCTCCCCGTCCCTGCGGGCACGGGATTTGGCAGCGACGGCAGCGGCGGCGGCTGGACCAAACAGGTCACCTGCAGGTATTTCATGCATGGGGTTTGTAAGGAAGGAGATAACTGTCGATGCTCACGTGACCTCTCTGAGAGTCCATATGGTGTAGTGTACAAGTATTTTCAGCGAGAGTACTGTATTTACGGAGACCGCTGCAAATATGAACACAGCAAGCCATTGCAACTGCTACAGCTCTAACTGCAAAGTCACCCCTTGCTGCTTCCTCAAGTCTCTCATCAGTAGTTGGACAGATTGGTGAAATGCATATGGGCGAAGCTGAGTCAAGAAATTCAAACTTTTCAACTGTAGGAGCTGGTTCAGAAGACTGGGTGAACGCCATTGAGTTTGTTCCTGGGCAGCCCTACTGTGGCCGTACTGCCTCTTCCTCCACTGAAGCACCCCTGCAGGGCTCAGTGACCAAGGAAGAATCAGAAAAGGAGCAAATTGCAGTGGAAACAAAGAAGCAGATCTGCCCCTATGCTGCAGTGGGAGAGTGCCGATATGGGGAGAACTGTGTGTATCTCCATGGAGACGCGTGTGATATGTGTGGGCTGCAGGTCTTCCATCCAGTGGATGCTGCCCAAAGATCACAACACATCAAATCTTGCATCGAGGCCCATGAGAAGGACATGGAGCTCTCGTTTGCTGTGCAGCACAGCAAGGACATGGTGTGTGGGATCTGCATGGAGGTGGTCTATGAGAAAGCCAACCCCCGCGAGCGCCGCTTCGGAATCCTCTCCAACTGCAACCACACCTACTGTCTCAAATGTATTCGCAAGTGGAGGAGTGCTAAGCAATTTGAGAGCAAGATCATAAAGTACTGCCCAGAATGCCGGATCACATCTAACATTGTCATTCCAAGTGAGTACTGGGTGGAGGAGAAAGAAGAGAAGCAGAAACTCATTCAGAAATACAAGGAGGCAATGAGCAACAAGGTGTGCAGGTATTTTGACGAAGGACGTGGGAGCTGCCCATTTGGAGGGAACTGCGTTTACAAGCATGCGTACCCTGATGCCATAGAGAGGAGCCACAGAGACAGAAAGTGGGAACATCAAGCACATACCGGGCCCAACGAACGAACCACTTCTGGGAGATCATTGAGGAGAGAGGGAAAGGCAACCCCTTTGACAACGACGAAGAAGAGGTTGTCACCTTTAAGCTGGGCGAGATGTTGCTTGTGCTTTTGGCTGCAGGTGGGGACGACGACCTGACGGACTCTGAAGACGAGTGGGACTTGTTTCACGATGAGCTGGAAGATTTTTATGACTTGGATCTATAGCAGCTTTGCTGGGCGTGTGAACTGGTCTGCTGAGCCTCAGACGGCAGCCCTCCCCACTGGTGGCAGCAGTGCCCGTGGTTCTCTTCTAGGCAGGCCTCTCAACTCCAGGTGCTGTCGTAATAATTTTTACCCAGGGCCTGTCTTCTCAATCCCTCACCTTTCCCCAAGGAGTGTGTTGTTTTCTCTGTTTCAAAAAGTTACAAAAATGAATCTTAAAGTTAGTTTTCTTGTAACATGAATTTAACGGTCAGACAGCGTGTAGGTTTGCTGCGTCATCTGTTTTCAGCCAGATTCACACGGTTCAAGGGTAGCATTTCTGGATTTCCAGTACTCATTTTTGAGGACCCCAGGTTCAAAAGTAACAGCATTGGCCCTGCTTTTGGGTCCAAGAATTGGGGTGATAGGTGAAGGATCTGAACTGTGGCGTGGAGCCTTCTGCTATAGACTTAGGCGGATGCTTGAGGTTTCTGGTGAATTCTGCACATCTGTGTTTCTATATCTGTCCCCTGCCCTGGAATCCCCACCCTGTGCACTCGTTCTGTGGTTTTCGTCTCTTGTTTAATTGCACACAAGTACTACTGCTGGGTAACCAGAACCAGGTGCGACTGTGTTGAGATTTTTTACTGTGTTTAGCCTGATAGGAAAATGGTGAAAGAACACATATAAAGATATAGCGGAATAAAATAAATGCAGAGTTGGAAGTTGACTCCCAAGGGCTGATAGACTTGGTACGTGTGAGTGTGTAACAAGCTTCTCATCCCTGCATAGATGCAGTGTCTGTAGCCTTAGTGGAAAAACTCAAGTTTACTGGTTTCAGCCTCGTGTGGCAAATAGATCTTAAAGGACAAAGCAGTATATTGGTAGCTGTTAATAGAGCAGGGCTAGCTCTGTCTATATAAATAGGGAAATGGGCTTAGCCATAGAGGTTCAACTATCTGGTTATCTCATGGATTAACACAAACTGGGTCTCAGTTACACAGTTGTATTTAATGTTTTATGATCTCCTAGACTTTCTAGTCCAGGCACTTTTTGACAAACCTTTGTCCTCATTTGAGGGGTTTTGTTGTCGGGTTCTTGGGTCCGTTTGTGTGGGTATTTGCCTCATTCCATCCCTGAGCTTTGCAGCTAGACAGGTGTGATTCAAAACTATGTTCTAAGGTGTTTCCTGTAGTGGAGTAATTGGTTTGCAGTAGTAAGTCATGTTTTTCCACTAAAAGGGGACGGAGGGGTGGTAATCCACGAGATACGCTAAAGTTAAATTGTTAGAAGAATTCCTTGATCAGAAAATATAAATTTGCGTTTTGTTGCTCTATTTCCTGAAAGTGACTTGGAGATGCCCCTGATTTGTCCATCTACTGCTTTGATTCCTTGGATACCACTCATACTTTCACGTTAAGCAAAAACAAGTAATTCTTGCAGGGGTCTCTGTCTTTTTCAGCAGCCCTTTTGTAAGACGCACTTTTCCCATATAAAACAATTTTTAACCGCCCCCCCACCCAAAAAGAGAAGTAATGAGACATAAACTTAAAGGGCTTTTTCCTGGCACATTCCATTCTAGTTTACAACCTAGAACACCACTTCCATTAAGGCTCTGTTGCATTAGTAACCAGATTTGGTAAAGGAGAAATGCTGCCGCCTTGTGGCCGTTTCCCACAAGAGCGGCTTTACACCCACAGCTAATGGTCATTAACATTCAGAAGGACTCGGGGCCGTAAAGGACACCTGCCCTCAAAAATTGTGCTGAGGTAAGGAATGGACAAAACAATTCAAAACAGGCCAATTTTTCAAGAAGATAGTATGAAGAGTGAAGTTTTACTCCCTCTCTTTAAAAAAAAAAGGAAAATGGATAAAAGCTCAACCTCAGGAAGTATTAGACTCATGCAATCTAATCTACAAAAAGGTTTCAACGCACACCAGTCGACTGACCATCAGCAAAAAGTCTACAAACAATAAATGCTGAAGGGGCTTTAGAGAACTCTGTACCCTCTACCTGCTGGTGAGACGTAAAGTCGTAACAGCCAACAATGAGAACAGAAAGGAGCTGCATTAAAAAGTAAAAATTGAGGTACCATTTAATCCAGCAGGCACGCCACTGGGCCTCTCACCTGAGAAGACCAGAATCGAGAAGACATAGGCTGCAAAAGCTGCACTGCAGCCTTATTCACAATAGCCAAGACAGTGAAGCAACCAAAATGTTCTTCAACAGGTGAATGGATAAAGAAGAAGTGGTCCATGTACACAATGGAATATTAGCCATGGAAAACAATGAAACACTGCTCTTTGAGGCACCACAGGTGAACCTGGGGATAATCACCAAACATGATGTAAGTCGGAAAGCAAAAGACCTATATCCTATGATATCACTTACAGGGGTTAGCTAATAACTGACACAAATGAACATATTTCCACAGAGAAAGACGCTCACAGAATTAGAAAACAAACTATGCTCATGTAAAAGGAAAGGTGGGGGGAATGGATAAATTAAGATTAGTGTTACTATACGTATACAAATACATATTATATACATTTATCAAAAAGACCGACCATATAGCAAGGGAGGTCTACAGAAAACGCTGTAATATTTTACATGGGAAGAGGATCTGTACAAGGATAGACATATATAATGTACAAATGAACCAGATTCTGTACACCTAGGACAAACAATATTCTAAAATTGACCCCGATTAAAAAAAGTAAAAAAAAAAAAACAAGAAGAAGTAATGAGACATAAACTTATGGGGGTTTCTCCTGGCACATTCCATTCTAATTTTAAACCTAGGAACACGACTTCCTGGAAGGCTCTGCTGCCTTGGTACCCAGATTTGGGAACGGAGAAATGATGCCTCCTTGTGGCCATTTCCCACAACAGCAGCTTTAAACACATTGCTAAAGGTCACTAAATATTCACCAAACTTGCATTTATTTAAATGACACCTGCCCTCCAAAAGTTCCTGGGGTCGAAAATCGACCAAAATTTCAAAAGAGGGCAACCTTTCAAGATGACAATTTCAAGAGGTATACTGTACTCACATTTTTTTTAACAGAAAACAAAAAGGCGAGGAAAAATGATGAATTTCAGGAATTTTTAAAGACATGCAAACCCAAATTACAAAAACCGATCAGCTCACAGCAGTCAGAATGGCCATTAGCAAAAATGCTGCAAACAATAAATGCTGAAGTGATTGTGGAGAGATGCTTACCCTCTCTTCTATGGGGGACGTGGTAAGAGCCACTAATGAAAACACAATGGAGGTGCTTTGAACATTGAGCTACAGGTCAATCATTCACACCCAGTGCTGGGCGTAACCCCTGAGAAATGAGAATCAAAAAGTCACAGGCTGGCAATCCTGCACTCCAGCAATATTTACCATAGCCAACACTTGGAAGCAACGAAAATATCCATCAATACAGGAATGCACCAAGAAGAAGTGGTCTATGTACACAATGGACTATTACTCCAATAAAAACTATAAATTAAATTTAAAAAACAAACAAAAGTAAGGAGACATCCGCTTTTGTGGGTTTATCCGGGCACATTCCACTCTAATTTATAACCGAGGAACACCACTGGCCGGGAGAGCTGTTTCCCTAGTTACCAGAGTGGGGAACGTAGAAAGGCTGCCATCCTCTGGCCGTTACCTGCAAAAGCAGCTTTAAAACCTGTGCTAATGCTCACTTCATATGAACGAGTATGGCAGGGCTGTAAATGAAACCTGCCCTCAAAATGTTTAGAGGGAGGTAAATGGCCAAAGCATTTCAAAATGTGACACATACTTTAAGAAAACACTTTGAAGAACTAAGCTGTAATCACAGACTGAAAAATAAAAGCACGTGCCTTAAAGCTCAATTTCAACGGATTATGAGACACATGCAAATTCAACCACAAAGAGGTATTATCTCAAACCAGTCAGAATAACCATCAGCAAGAAAACTATAAACAATAAATGCTGAAGGTGTTGTGGAGAAATGCATACGCTCAACTTTAAGAGGGACGTAACTTGGAAAGAGCCACTAATGAGAACTGAATGGAGGTGCCTTTAAAAGGGAAATATTGAGCTACCATATGATCCAGCAGGCCCCTTCCTGGACCTATAACCTCCGAAGACAGAACTGGAAAGACACAGGCAGGCAAAACTGCACTGCACAGTATTACAATAGCCAAGATATGGAAGTAACCAAAAAGTCCACCAACAGATGGGGGGACAAAGAAGAACTGCTACATGTAGAGATGGAATATTAGCTAGCGAAAAAATGAAACAATGCCATTTGCAGCACCATAGATGAGTCTAGAAGGAATCACGCAACTTGTAGTAAGTGAGAAAACGAAAGACACATATCCTATCCTATCACTTGTAGGTGTTACCAAAAAATTGATACCAATGAAGATATTTCCACAGAGAAAGGCAATCACAGATTCATTAAACAAACTGATGGTTCACTAAATGGAAAGGTGTGAGGATTGGATACATTACGATATTGGGGTTAACAGAGATATACAAACACATGTGAAATACAGAATCACCAAAGACCTACAGAATACCAAGAGAAGACTACTCCACATTGTGTCATAACCTACATGGGAAAAGGATACGAAGAAGAAGAGATATATGTATATGTGTGAAAGAACCACATCTTGCACACCTAGAGCAAACAAAATCTTGTAATCAAATTTGCTGTGATAAAAAATAAAAATTTACTTAAAAATACGAACAAGAAGTAATGAGAAGGGGGTGCTCGGGCTCCGGCCCACAGTTCGAGCGGCGAGAGCACTCAGAGACACGACGCGGGCCAGAGGGGAGTGAGCGGGCGCCTCAGTGTCCTCCCCCTTCCCACCCTTCGCCTCGCCGCCTTCTCCCCCCTCAGCCGGACCGGAATTATGTGATCCCGGAAGTTCCGGCGCCACTGCTGTGTGGGATAAACAGTAATGGCGGAGGCTGCAGCTCCGGGAACAACAGCCAAAACATCAAGAGCAGGAGCGGCAGGGGCGGCGGTGGCAGCGGCCTCCCCCACCCCTATCCCCACAGTTACCTCCCCGTCCCTGCGGGCACGGGATTTGGCAGCGACGGCAGTGGCGGCGGCCGGACCAAACAGGTCACCTGCAGGTATTTCATGCATGGGGTTTGTAAGGAAGGAGATAACTGTCGATGCTCACGTGACCTCTCTGAGAGTCCATATGGTGTAGTGTACAAGTATTTTCAGCGAGAGTACTGTATTTACGGAGACCGCTGCAAATATGAACACAGCAAGCCATTGCAACTGCTACAGCTCTAACTGCAAAGTCACCCCTTGCTGCTTCCTCAAGTCTCTCATCAGTAGTTGGACAGATTGGTGAAATGCATATGGGCGAAGCTGAGTCAAGAAATTCAAACTTTTCAACTGTAGGAGCTGGTTCAGAAGACTGGGTGAACGCCATTGAGTTTGTTCCTGGGCAGCCCTACTGTGGCCGTACTGCCTCTTCCTCCACTGAAGCACCCCTGCAGGGCTCAGTGACCAAGGAAGAATCAGAAAAGGAGCAAATTGCAGTGGAAACAAAGAAGCAGATCTGCCCCTATGCTGCAGTGGGAGAGTGCCGATATGGGGAGAACTGTGTGTATCTCCATGGAGACGCGTGTGATATGTGTGGGCTGCAGGTCTTCCATCCAGTGGATGCTGCCCAAAGATCACAACACATCAAATCTTGCATCGAGGCCCATGAGAAGGACATGGAGCTCTCGTTTGCTGTGCAGCACAGCAAGGACATGGTGTGTGGGATCTGCATGGAGGTGGTCTATGAGAAAGCCAACCCCCGCGAGCGCCGCTTCGGAATCCTCTCCAACTGCAACCACACCTACTGTCTCAAATGTATTCGCAAGTGGAGGAGTGCTAAGCAATTTGAGAGCAAGATCATAAAGTACTGCCCAGAATGCCGGATCACATCTAACATTGTCATTCCAAGTGAGTACTGGGTGGAGGAGAAAGAAGAGAAGCAGAAACTCATTCAGAAATACAAGGAGGCAATGAGCAACAAGGTGTGCAGGTATTTTGACGAAGGACGTGGGAGCTGCCCATTTGGAGGGAACTGCGTTTACAAGCATGCGTACCCTGATGCCATAGAGAGGAGCCACAGAGACAGAAAGTGGGAACATCAAGCACATACCGGGCCCAACGAACGAACCACTTCTGGGAGATCATTGAGGAGAGAGGGAAAGGCAACCCCTTTGACAACGACGAAGAAGAGGTTGTCACCTTTAAGCTGGGCGAGATGTTGCTTGTGCTTTTGGCTGCAGGTGGGGACGACGACCTGACGGACTCTGAAGACGAGTGGGACTTGTTTCACGATGAGCTGGAAGATTTTTATGACTTGGATCTATAGCAGCTTTGCTGGGCGTGTGAACTGGTCTGCTGAGCCTCAGACGGCAGCCCTCCCCACTGGTGGCAGCAGTGCCCGTGGTTCTCTTCTAGGCAGGCCTCTCAACTCCAGGTGCTGTCGTAATAATTTTTACCCAGGGCCTGTCTTCTCAATCCCTCACCTTTCCCCAAGGAGTGTGTTGTTTTCTCTGTTTCAAAAAGTTACAAAAATGAATCTTAAAGTTAGTTTTCTTGTAACATGAATTTAACGGTCAGACAGCGTGTAGGTTTGCTGCGTCATCTGTTTTCAGCCAGATTCACACGGTTCAAGGGTAGCATTTCTGGATTTCCAGTACTCATTTTTGAGGACCCCAGGTTCAAAAGTAACAGCATTGGCCCTGCTTTTGGGTCCAAGAATTGGGGTGATAGGTGAAGGATCTGAACTGTGGCGTGGAGCCTTCTGCTATAGACTTAGGCGGATGCTTGAGGTTTCTGGTGAATTCTGCACATCTGTGTTTCTATATCTGTCCCCTGCCCTGGAATCCCCACCCTGTGCACTCGTTCTGTGGTTTTCGTCTCTTGTTTAATTGCACACAAGTACTACTGCTGGGTAACCAGAACCAGGTGCGACTGTGTTGAGATTTTTTACTGTGTTTAGCCTGATAGGAAAATGGTGAAAGAACACATATAAAGATATAGCGGAATAAAATAAATGCAGAGTTGGAAGTTGACTCCCAAGGGCTGATAGACTTGGTACGTGTGAGTGTGTAACAAGCTTCTCATCCCTGCATAGATGCAGTGTCTGTAGCCTTAGTGGAAAAACTCAAGTTTACTGGTTTCAGCCTCGTGTGGCAAATAGATCTTAAAGGACAAAGCAGTATATTGGTAGCTGTTAATAGAGCAGGGCTAGCTCTGTCTATATAAATAGGGAAATGGGCTTAGCCATAGAGGTTCAACTATCTGGTTATCTCATGGATTAACACAAACTGGGTCTCAGTTACACAGTTGTATTTAATGTTTTATGATCTCCTAGACTTTCTAGTCCAGGCACTTTTTGACAAACCTTTGTCCTCATTTGAGGGGTTTTGTTGTCGGGTTCTTGGGTCCGTTTGTGTGGGTATTTGCCTCATTCCATCCCTGAGCTTTGCAGCTAGACAGGTGTGATTCAAAACTATGTTCTAAGGTGTTTCCTGTAGTGGAGTAATTGGTTTGCAGTAGTAAGTCATGTTTTTCCACTAAAAGGGGACGGAGGGGTGGTAATCCACGAGATACGCTAAAGTTAAATTGTTAGAAGAATTCCTTGATCAGAAAATATAAATTTGCGTTTTGTTGCTCTATTTCCTGAAAGTGACTTGGAGATGCCCCTGATTTGTCCATCTACTGCTTTGATTCCTTGGATACCACTCATACTTTCACGTTAAGCAAAAACAAGTAATTCTTGCAGGGGTCTCTGTCTTTTTCAGCAGCCCTTTTGTAAGACGCACTTTTCCCATATAAAACAATTTTTAACCGCCCCCCCACCCAAAAAGAGAAGTAATGAGACATAAACTTAAAGGGCTTTTTCCTGGCACATTCCATTCTAGTTTACAACCTAGAACACCACTTCCATTAAGGCTCTGTTGCATTAGTAACCAGATTTGGTAAAGGAGAAATGCTGCCGCCTTGTGGCCGTTTCCCACAAGAGCGGCTTTACACCCACAGCTAATGGTCATTAACATTCAGAAGGACTCGGGGCCGTAAAGGACACCTGCCCTCAAAAATTGTGCTGAGGTAAGGAATGGACAAAACAATTCAAAACAGGCCAATTTTTCAAGAAGATAGTATGAAGAGTGAAGTTTTACTCCCTCTCTTTAAAAAAAAAAGGAAAATGGATAAAAGCTCAACCTCAGGAAGTATTAGACTCATGCAATCTAATCTACAAAAAGGTTTCAACGCACACCAGTCGACTGACCATCAGCAAAAAGTCTACAAACAATAAATGCTGAAGGGGCTTTAGAGAACTCTGTACCCTCTACCTGCTGGTGAGACGTAAAGTCGTAACAGCCAACAATGAGAACAGAAAGGAGCTGCATTAAAAAGTAAAAATTGAGGTACCATTTAATCCAGCAGGCACGCCACTGGGCCTCTCACCTGAGAAGACCAGAATCGAGAAGACATAGGCTGCAAAAGCTGCACTGCAGCCTTATTCACAATAGCCAAGACAGTGAAGCAACCAAAATGTTCTTCAACAGGTGAATGGATAAAGAAGAAGTGGTCCATGTACACAATGGAATATTAGCCATGGAAAACAATGAAACACTGCTCTTTGAGGCACCACAGGTGAACCTGGGGATAATCACCAAACATGATGTAAGTCGGAAAGCAAAAGACCTATATCCTATGATATCACTTACAGGGGTTAGCTAATAACTGACACAAATGAACATATTTCCACAGAGAAAGACGCTCACAGAATTAGAAAACAAACTATGCTCATGTAAAAGGAAAGGTGGGGGGAATGGATAAATTAAGATTAGTGTTACTATACGTATACAAATACATATTATATACATTTCTCAAAAAGACCGACCATATAGCAAGGGAGGTCTACAGAAAACGCTGTAATATTTTACATGGGAAGAGGATCTGTACAAGGATAGACATATATAATGTACAAATGAACCAGATTCTGTACACCTAGGACAAACAATATTCTAAAATTGACCCCGATTAAAAAAAGTAAAAAAAAAAAAACAAGAAGAAGTAATGAGACATAAACTTATGGGGGTTTCTCCTGGCACATTCCATTCTAATTTTAAACCTAGGAACACGACTTCCTGGAAGGCTCTGCTGCCTTGGTACCCAGATTTGGGAACGGAGAAATGATGCCTCCTTGTGGCCATTTCCCACAACAGCAGCTTTAAACACATTGCTAAAGGTCACTAAATATTCACCAAACTTGCATTTATTTAAATGACACCTGCCCTCCAAAAGTTCCTGGGGTCGAAAATCGACCAAAATTTCAAAAGAGGGCAACCTTTCAAGATGACAATTTCAAGAGGTATACTGTACTCACATTTTTTTTAACAGAAAACAAAAAGGCGAGGAAAAATGATGAATTTCAGGAATTTTTAAAGACATGCAAACCCAAATTACAAAAACCGATCAGCTCACAGCAGTCAGAATGGCCATTAGCAAAAATGCTGCAAACAATAAATGCTGAAGTGATTGTGGAGAGATGCTTACCCTCTCTTCTATGGGGGACGTGGTAAGAGCCACTAATGAAAACACAATGGAGGTGCTTTGAACATTGAGCTACAGGTCAATCATTCACACCCAGTGCTGGGCGTAACCCCTGAGAAATGAGAATCAAAAAGTCACAGGCTGGCAATCCTGCACTCCAGCAATATTTACCATAGCCAACACTTGGAAGCAACGAAAATATCCATCAATACAGGAATGCACCAAGAAGAAGTGGTCTATGTACACAATGGACTATTACTCCAATAAAAACTATAAATTAAATTTAAAAAACAAACAAAAGTAAGGAGACATCCGCTTTTGTGGGTTTATCCGGGCACATTCCACTCTAATTTATAACCGAGGAACACCACTGGCCGGGAGAGCTGTTTCCCTAGTTACCAGAGTGGGGAACGTAGAAAGGCTGCCATCCTCTGGCCGTTACCTGCAAAAGCAGCTTTAAAACCTGTGCTAATGCTCACTTCATATGAACGAGTATGGCAGGGCTGTAAATGAAACCTGCCCTCAAAATGTTTAGAGGGAGGTAAATGGCCAAAGCATTTCAAAATGTGACACATACTTTAAGAAAACACTTTGAAGAACTAAGCTGTAATCACAGACTGAAAAATAAAAGCACGTGCCTTAAAGCTCAATTTCAACGGATTATGAGACACATGCAAATTCAACCACAAAGAGGTATTATCTCAAACCAGTCAGAATAACCATCAGCAAGAAAACTATAAACAATAAATGCTGAAGGTGTTGTGGAGAAATGCATACGCTCAACTTTAAGAGGGACGTAACTTGGAAAGAGCCACTAATGAGAACTGAATGGAGGTGCCTTTAAAAGGGAAATATTGAGCTACCATATGATCCAGCAGGCCCCTTCCTGGACCTATAACCTCCGAAGACAGAACTGGAAAGACACAGGCAGGCAAAACTGCACTGCACAGTATTACAATAGCCAAGATATGGAAGTAACCAAAAAGTCCACCAACAGATGGGGGGACAAAGAAGAACTGCTACATGTAGAGATGGAATATTAGCTAGCGAAAAAATGAAACAATGCCATTTGCAGCACCATAGATGAGTCTAGAAGGAATCACGCAACTTGTAGTAAGTGAGAAAACGAAAGACACATATCCTATCCTATCACTTGTAGGTGTTACCAAAAAATTGATACCAATGAAGATATTTCCACAGAGAAAGGCAATCACAGATTCATTAAACAAACTGATGGTTCACTAAATGGAAAGGTGTGAGGATTGGATACATTACGATATTGGGGTTAACAGAGATATACAAACACATGTGAAATACAGAATCACCAAAGACCTACAGAATACCAAGAGAAGACTACTCCACATTGTGTCATAACCTACATGGGAAAAGGATACGAAGAAGAAGAGATATATGTATATGTGTGAAAGAACCACATCTTGCACACCTAGAGCAAACAAAATCTTGTAATCAAATTTGCTGTGATAAAAAATAAAAATTTACTTAAAAATACGAACAAGAAGTAATGAGAAGGGGGTGCTCGGGCTCCGGCCCACAGTTCGAGCGGCGAGAGCACTCAGAGACACGACGCGGGCCAGAGGGGAGTGAGCGGGCGCCTCAGTGTCCTCCCCCTTCCCACCCTTCGCCTCGCCGCCTTCTCCCCCCTCAGCCGGACCGGAATTATGTGATCCCGGAAGTTCCGGCGCCACTGCTGTGTGGGATAAACAGTAATGGCGGAGGCTGCAGCTCCGGGAACAACAGCCAAAACATCAAGAGCAGGAGCGGCAGGGGCGGCGGTGGCAGCGGCCTCCCCCACCCCTATCCCCACAGTTACCTCCCCGTCCCTGCGGGCACGGGATTTGGCAGCGACGGCAGCGGCGGCGGCTGGACCAAACAGGTCACCTGCAGGTATTTCATGCATGGGGTTTGTAAGGAAGGAGATAACTGTCGATGCTCACGTGACCTCTCTGAGAGTCCATATGGTGTAGTGTACAAGTATTTTCAGCGAGAGTACTGTATTTACGGAGACCGCTGCAAATATGAACACAGCAAGCCATTGCAACTGCTACAGCTCTAACTGCAAAGTCACCCCTTGCTGCTTCCTCAAGTCTCTCATCAGTAGTTGGACAGATTGGTGAAATGCATATGGGCGAAGCTGAGTCAAGAAATTCAAACTTTTCAACTGTAGGAGCTGGTTCAGAAGACTGGGTGAACGCCATTGAGTTTGTTCCTGGGCAGCCCTACTGTGGCCGTACTGCCTCTTCCTCCACTGAAGCACCCCTGCAGGGCTCAGTGACCAAGGAAGAATCAGAAAAGGAGCAAATTGCAGTGGAAACAAAGAAGCAGATCTGCCCCTATGCTGCAGTGGGAGAGTGCCGATATGGGGAGAACTGTGTGTATCTCCATGGAGACGCGTGTGATATGTGTGGGCTGCAGGTCTTCCATCCAGTGGATGCTGCCCAAAGATCACAACACATCAAATCTTGCATCGAGGCCCATGAGAAGGACATGGAGCTCTCGTTTGCTGTGCAGCACAGCAAGGACATGGTGTGTGGGATCTGCATGGAGGTGGTCTATGAGAAAGCCAACCCCCGCGAGCGCCGCTTCGGAATCCTCTCCAACTGCAACCACACCTACTGTCTCAAATGTATTCGCAAGTGGAGGAGTGCTAAGCAATTTGAGAGCAAGATCATAAAGTACTGCCCAGAATGCCGGATCACATCTAACATTGTCATTCCAAGTGAGTACTGGGTGGAGGAGAAAGAAGAGAAGCAGAAACTCATTCAGAAATACAAGGAGGCAATGAGCAACAAGGTGTGCAGGTATTTTGACGAAGGACGTGGGAGCTGCCCATTTGGAGGGAACTGCGTTTACAAGCATGCGTACCCTGATGCCATAGAGAGGAGCCACAGAGACAGAAAGTGGGAACATCAAGCACATACCGGGCCCAACGAACGAACCACTTCTGGGAGATCATTGAGGAGAGAGGGAAAGGCAACCCCTTTGACAACGACGAAGAAGAGGTTGTCACCTTTAAGCTGGGCGAGATGTTGCTTGTGCTTTTGGCTGCAGGTGGGGACGACGACCTGACGGACTCTGAAGACGAGTGGGACTTGTTTCACGATGAGCTGGAAGATTTTTATGACTTGGATCTATAGCAGCTTTGCTGGGCGTGTGAACTGGTCTGCTGAGCCTCAGACGGCAGCCCTCCCCACTGGTGGCAGCAGTGCCCGTGGTTCTCTTCTAGGCAGGCCTCTCAACTCCAGGTGCTGTCGTAATAATTTTTACCCAGGGCCTGTCTTCTCAATCCCTCACCTTTCCCCAAGGAGTGTGTTGTTTTCTCTGTTTCAAAAAGTTACAAAAATGAATCTTAAAGTTAGTTTTCTTGTAACATGAATTTAACGGTCAGACAGCGTGTAGGTTTGCTGCGTCATCTGTTTTCAGCCAGATTCACACGGTTCAAGGGTAGCATTTCTGGATTTCCAGTACTCATTTTTGAGGACCCCAGGTTCAAAAGTAACAGCATTGGCCCTGCTTTTGGGTCCAAGAATTGGGGTGATAGGTGAAGGATCTGAACTGTGGCGTGGAGCCTTCTGCTATAGACTTAGGCGGATGCTTGAGGTTTCTGGTGAATTCTGCACATCTGTGTTTCTATATCTGTCCCCTGCCCTGGAATCCCCACCCTGTGCACTCGTTCTGTGGTTTTCGTCTCTTGTTTAATTGCACACAAGTACTACTGCTGGGTAACCAGAACCAGGTGCGACTGTGTTGAGATTTTTTACTGTGTTTAGCCTGATAGGAAAATGGTGAAAGAACACATATAAAGATATAGCGGAATAAAATAAATGCAGAGTTGGAAGTTGACTCCCAAGGGCTGATAGACTTGGTACGTGTGAGTGTGTAACAAGCTTCTCATCCCTGCATAGATGCAGTGTCTGTAGCCTTAGTGGAAAAACTCAAGTTTACTGGTTTCAGCCTCGTGTGGCAAATAGATCTTAAAGGACAAAGCAGTATATTGGTAGCTGTTAATAGAGCAGGGCTAGCTCTGTCTATATAAATAGGGAAATGGGCTTAGCCATAGAGGTTCAACTATCTGGTTATCTCATGGATTAACACAAACTGGGTCTCAGTTACACAGTTGTATTTAATGTTTTATGATCTCCTAGACTTTCTAGTCCAGGCACTTTTTGACAAACCTTTGTCCTCATTTGAGGGGTTTTGTTGTCGGGTTCTTGGGTCCGTTTGTGTGGGTATTTGCCTCATTCCATCCCTGAGCTTTGCAGCTAGACAGGTGTGATTCAAAACTATGTTCTAAGGTGTTTCCTGTAGTGGAGTAATTGGCTTGCCGTAGTAAGTCATGTTTTTCCACTAAAAGGGGACGGAGGGGTGGTAATCCACGAGATACGCTAAAGTTAAATTGTTAGAAGAATTCCTTGATCAGAAAATATAAATTTGCGTTTTGTTGCTCTATTTCCTGAAAGTGACTTGGAGATGCCCCTGATTTGTCCATCTACTGCTTTGATTCCTTGGATACCACTCATACTTTCACGTTAAGCAAAAACAAGTAATTCTTGCAGGGGTCTCTGTCTTTTTCAGCAGCCCTTTTGTAAGACGCACTTTTCCCATATAAAACAATTTTTAACCGCTCCCCCACCCAAAAAGAGAAGTAATGAGACATAAACTTAAAGGGCTTTTTCCTGGCACATTCCATTCTAGTTTACAACCTAGAACACCACTTCCATTAAGGCTCTGTTGCATTAGTAACCAGATTTGGTAAAGGAGAAATGCTGCCGCCTTGTGGCCGTTTCCCACAAGAGCGGCTTTACACCCACAGCTAATGGTCATTAACATTCAGAAGGACTCGGGGCCGTAAAGGACACCTGCCCTCAAAAATTGTGCTGAGGTAAGGAATGGACAAAACAATTCAAAACAGGCCAATTTTTCAAGAAGATAGTATGAAGAGTGAAGTTTTACTCCCTCTCTTTAAAAAAAAAAGGAAAATGGATAAAAGCTCAACCTCAGGAAGTATTAGACTCATGCAATCTAATCTACAAAAAGGTTTCAACGCACACCAGTCGACTGACCATCAGCAAAAAGTCTACAAACAATAAATGCTGAAGGGGCTTTAGAGAACTCTGTACCCTCTACCTGCTGGTGAGACGTAAAGTCGTAACAGCCAACAATGAGAACAGAAAGGAGCTGCATTAAAAAGTAAAAATTGAGGTACCATTTAATCCAGCAGGCACGCCACTGGGCCTCTCACCTGAGAAGACCAGAATCGAGAAGACATAGGCTGCAAAAGCTGCACTGCAGCCTTATTCACAATAGCCAAGACAGTGAAGCAACCAAAATGTTCTTCAACAGGTGAATGGATAAAGAAGAAGTGGTCCATGTACACAATGGAATATTAGCCATGGAAAACAATGAAACACTGCTCTTTGAGGCACCACAGGTGAACCTGGGGATAATCACCAAACATGATGTAAGTCGGAAAGCAAAAGACCTATATCCTATGATATCACTTACAGGGGTTAGCTAATAACTGACACAAATGAACATATTTCCACAGAGAAAGACGCTCACAGAATTAGAAAACAAACTATGCTCATGTAAAAGGAAAGGTGGGGGGAATGGATAAATTAAGATTAGTGTTACTATACGTATACAAATACATATTATATACATTTCTCAAAAAGACCGACCATATAGCAAGGGAGGTCTACAGAAAACGCTGTAATATTTTACATGGGAAGAGGATCTGTACAAGGATAGACATATATAATGTACAAATGAACCAGATTCTGTACACCTAGGACAAACAATATTCTAAAATTGACCCCGATTAAAAAAAGTAAAAAAAAAAAAACAAGAAGAAGTAATGAGACATAAACTTATGGGGGTTTCTCCTGGCACATTCCATTCTAATTTTAAACCTAGGAACACGACTTCCTGGAAGGCTCTGCTGCCTTGGTACCCAGATTTGGGAACGGAGAAATGATGCCTCCTTGTGGCCATTTCCCACAACAGCAGCTTTAAACACATTGCTAAAGGTCACTAAATATTCACCAAACTTGCATTTATTTAAATGACACCTGCCCTCCAAAAGTTCCTGGGGTCGAAAATCGACCAAAATTTCAAAAGAGGGCAACCTTTCAAGATAACAATTTCAAGAGGTATACTGTACTCACATTTTTTTTAACAGAAAACAAAAAGGCGAGGAAAAATGATGAATTTCAGGAATTTTTAAAGACATGCAAACCCAAATTACAAAAACCGATCAGCTCACAGCAGTCAGAATGGCCATTAGCAAAAATGCTGCAAACAATAAATGCTGAAGTGATTGTGGAGAGATGCTTACCCTCTCTTCTATGGGGGACGTGGTAAGAGCCACTAATGAAAACACAATGGAGGTGCTTTGAACATTGAGCTACAGGTCAATCATTCACACCCAGTGCTGGGCGTAACCCCTGAGAAATGAGAATCAAAAAGTCACAGGCTGGCAATCCTGCACTCCAGCAATATTTACCATAGCCAACACTTGGAAGCAACGAAAATATCCATCAATACAGGAATGCACCAAGAAGAAGTGGTCTATGTACACAATGGAATATTACTCCAATAAAAACTATAAATTAAATTTAAAAAACAAACAAAAGTAAGGAGACATCCGCTTTTGTGGGTTTATCCGGGCACATTCCACTCTAATTTATAACCGAGGAACACCACTGGCCGGGAGAGCTGTTTCCCTAGTTACCAGAGTGGGGAACGTAGAAAGGCTGCCATCCTCTGGCCGTTACCTGCAAAAGCAGCTTTAAAACCTGTGCTAATGCTCACTTCATATGAACGAGTATGGCAGGGCTGTAAATGAAACCTGCCCTCAAAATGTTTAGAGGGAGGTAAATGGCCAAAGCATTTCAAAATGTGACACATACTTTAAGAAAACACTTTGAAGAACTAAGCTGTAATCACAGACTGAAAAATAAAAGCACGTGCCTTAAAGCTCAATTTCAACGGATTATGAGACACATGCAAATTCAACCACAAAGAGGTATTATCTCAAACCAGTCAGAATAACCATCAGCAAGAAAACTATAAACAATAAATGCTGAAGGTGTTGTGGAGAAATGCATACGCTCAACTTTAAGAGGGACGTAACTTGGAAAGAGCCACTAATGAGAACTGAATGGAGGTGCCTTTAAAAGGGAAATATTGAGCTACCATATGATCCAGCAGGCCCCTTCCTGGACCTATAACCTCCGAAGACAGAACTGGAAAGACACAGGCAGGCAAAACTGCACTGCACAGTATTACAATAGCCAAGATATGGAAGTAACCAAAAAGTCCACCAACAGATGGGGGGACAAAGAAGAACTGCTACATGTAGAGATGGAATATTAGCTAGCGAAAAAATGAAACAATGCCATTTGCAGCACCATAGATGAGTCTAGAAGGAATCACGCAACTTGTAGTAAGTGAGAAAACGAAAGACACATATCCTATCCTATCACTTGTAGGTGTTACCAAAAAATTGATACCAATGAAGATATTTCCACAGAGAAAGGCAATCACAGATTCATTAAACAAACTGATGGTTCACTAAATGGAAAGGTGTGAGGATTGGATACATTACGATATTGGGGTTAACAGAGATATACAAACACATGTGAAATACAGAATCACCAAAGACCTACAGAATACCAAGAGAAGACTACTCCACATTGTGTCATAACCTACATGGGAAAAGGATACGAAGAAGAAGAGATATATGTATATGTGTGAAAGAACCACATCTTGCACACCTAGAGCAAACAAAATCTTGTAATCAAATTTGCTGTGATAAAAAATAAAAATTTACTTAAAAATACGAACAAGAAGTAATGAGAAGGGGGTGCTCGGGCTCCGGCCCACAGTTCGAGCGGCGAGAGCACTCAGAGACACGACGCGGGCCAGAGGGGAGTGAGCGGGCGCCTCAGTGTCCTCCCCCTTCCCACCCTTCGCCTCGCCGCCTTCTCCCCCCTCAGCCGGACCGGAATTATGTGATCCCGGAAGTTCCGGCGCCACTGCTGTGTGGGATAAACAGTAATGGCGGAGGCTGCAGCTCCGGGAACAACAGCCAAAACATCAAGAGCAGGAGCGGCAGGGGCGGCGGTGGCAGCGGCCTCCCCCACCCCTATCCCCACAGTTACCTCCCCGTCCCTGCGGGCACGGGATTTGGCAGCGACGGCAGCGGCGGCGGCTGGACCAAACAGGTCACCTGCAGGTATTTCATGCATGGGGTTTGTAAGGAAGGAGATAACTGTCGATGCTCACGTGACCTCTCTGAGAGTCCATATGGTGTAGTGTACAAGTATTTTCAGCGAGAGTACTGTATTTACGGAGACCGCTGCAAATATGAACACAGCAAGCCATTGCAACTGCTACAGCTCTAACTGCAAAGTCACCCCTTGCTGCTTCCTCAAGTCTCTCATCAGTAGTTGGACAGATTGGTGAAATGCATATGGGCGAAGCTGAGTCAAGAAATTCAAACTTTTCAACTGTAGGAGCTGGTTCAGAAGACTGGGTGAACGCCATTGAGTTTGTTCCTGGGCAGCCCTACTGTGGCCGTACTGCCTCTTCCTCCACTGAAGCACCCCTGCAGGGCTCAGTGACCAAGGAAGAATCAGAAAAGGAGCAAATTGCAGTGGAAACAAAGAAGCAGATCTGCCCCTATGCTGCAGTGGGAGAGTGCCGATATGGGGAGAACTGTGTGTATCTCCATGGAGACGCGTGTGATATGTGTGGGCTGCAGGTCTTCCATCCAGTGGATGCTGCCCAAAGATCACAACACATCAAATCTTGCATCGAGGCCCATGAGAAGGACATGGAGCTCTCGTTTGCTGTGCAGCACAGCAAGGACATGGTGTGTGGGATCTGCATGGAGGTGGTCTATGAGAAAGCCAACCCCCGCGAGCGCCGCTTCGGAATCCTCTCCAACTGCAACCACACCTACTGTCTCAAATGTATTCGCAAGTGGAGGAGTGCTAAGCAATTTGAGAGCAAGATCATAAAGTACTGCCCAGAATGCCGGATCACATCTAACATTGTCATTCCAAGTGAGTACTGGGTGGAGGAGAAAGAAGAGAAGCAGAAACTCATTCAGAAATACAAGGAGGCAATGAGCAACAAGGTGTGCAGGTATTTTGACGAAGGACGTGGGAGCTGCCCATTTGGAGGGAACTGCGTTTACAAGCATGCGTACCCTGATGCCATAGAGAGGAGCCACAGAGACAGAAAGTGGGAACATCAAGCACATACCGGGCCCAACGAACGAACCACTTCTGGGAGATCATTGAGGAGAGAGGGAAAGGCAACCCCTTTGACAACGACGAAGAAGAGGTTGTCACCTTTAAGCTGGGCGAGATGTTGCTTGTGCTTTTGGCTGCAGGTGGGGACGACGACCTGACGGACTCTGAAGACGAGTGGGACTTGTTTCACGATGAGCTGGAAGATTTTTATGACTTGGATCTATAGCAGCTTTGCTGGGCGTGTGAACTGGTCTGCTGAGCCTCAGACGGCAGCCCTCCCCACTGGTGGCAGCAGTGCCCGTGGTTCTCTTCTAGGCAGGCCTCTCAACTCCAGGTGCTGTCGTAATAATTTTTACCCAGGGCCTGTCTTCTCAATCCCTCACCTTTCCCCAAGGAGTGTGTTGTTTTCTCTGTTTCAAAAAGTTACAAAAATGAATCTTAAAGTTAGTTTTCTTGTAACATGAATTTAACGGTCAGACAGCGTGTAGGTTTGCTGCGTCATCTGTTTTCAGCCAGATTCACACGGTTCAAGGGTAGCATTTCTGGATTTCCAGTACTCATTTTTGAGGACCCCAGGTTCAAAAGTAACAGCATTGGCCCTGCTTTTGGGTCCAAGAATTGGGGTGATAGGTGAAGGATCTGAACTGTGGCGTGGAGCCTTCTGCTATAGACTTAGGCGGATGCTTGAGGTTTCTGGTGAATTCTGCACATCTGTGTTTCTATATCTGTCCCCTGCCCTGGAATCCCCACCCTGTGCACTCGTTCTGTGGTTTTCGTCTCTTGTTTAATTGCACACAAGTACTACTGCTGGGTAACCAGAACCAGGTGCGACTGTGTTGAGATTTTTTACTGTGTTTAGCCTGATAGGAAAATGGTGAAAGAACACATATAAAGATATAGCGGAATAAAATAAATGCAGAGTTGGAAGTTGACTCCCAAGGGCTGATAGACTTGGTACGTGTGAGTGTGTAACAAGCTTCTCATCCCTGCATAGATGCAGTGTCTGTAGCCTTAGTGGAAAAACTCAAGTTTACTGGTTTCAGCCTCGTGTGGCAAATAGATCTTAAAGGACAAAGCAGTATATTGGTAGCTGTTAATAGAGCAGGGCTAGCTCTGTCTATATAAATAGGGAAATGGGCTTAGCCATAGAGGTTCAACTATCTGGTTATCTCATGGATTAACACAAACTGGGTCTCAGTTACACAGTTGTATTTAATGTTTTATGATCTCCTAGACTTTCTAGTCCAGGCACTTTTTGACAAACCTTTGTCCTCATTTGAGGGGTTTTGTTGTCGGGTTCTTGGGTCCGTTTGTGTGGGTATTTGCCTCATTCCATCCCTGAGCTTTGCAGCTAGACAGGTGTGATTCAAAACTATGTTCTAAGGTGTTTCCTGTAGTGGAGTAATTGGCTTGCCGTAGTAAGTCATGTTTTTCCACTAAAAGGGGACGGAGGGGTGGTAATCCACGAGATACGCTAAAGTTAAATTGTTAGAAGAATTCCTTGATCAGAAAATATAAATTTGCGTTTTGTTGCTCTATTTCCTGAAAGTGACTTGGAGATGCCCCTGATTTGTCCATCTACTGCTTTGATTCCTTGGATACCACTCATACTTTCACGTTAAGCAAAAACAAGTAATTCTTGCAGGGGTCTCTGTCTTTTTCAGCAGCCCTTTTGTAAGACGCACTTTTCCCATATAAAACAATTTTTAACCGCTCCCCCACCCAAAAAGAGAAGTAATGAGACATAAACTTAAAGGGCTTTTTCCTGGCACATTCCATTCTAGTTTACAACCTAGAACACCACTTCCATTAAGGCTCTGTTGCATTAGTAACCAGATTTGGTAAAGGAGAAATGCTGCCGCCTTGTGGCCGTTTCCCACAAGAGCGGCTTTACACCCACAGCTAATGGTCATTAACATTCAGAAGGACTCGGGGCCGTAAAGGACACCTGCCCTCAAAAATTGTGCTGAGGTAAGGAATGGACAAAACAATTCAAAACAGGCCAATTTTTCAAGAAGATAGTATGAAGAGTGAAGTTTTACTCCCTCTCTTTAAAAAAAAAAGGAAAATGGATAAAAGCTCAACCTCAGGAAGTATTAGACTCATGCAATCTAATCTACAAAAAGGTTTCAACGCACACCAGTCGACTGACCATCAGCAAAAAGTCTACAAACAATAAATGCTGAAGGGGCTTTAGAGAACTCTGTACCCTCTACCTGCTGGTGAGACGTAAAGTCGTAACAGCCAACAATGAGAACAGAAAGGAGCTGCATTAAAAAGTAAAAATTGAGGTACCATTTAATCCAGCAGGCACGCCACTGGGCCTCTCACCTGAGAAGACCAGAATCGAGAAGACATAGGCTGCAAAAGCTGCACTGCAGCCTTATTCACAATAGCCAAGACAGTGAAGCAACCAAAATGTTCTTCAACAGGTGAATGGATAAAGAAGAAGTGGTCCATGTACACAATGGAATATTAGCCATGGAAAACAATGAAACACTGCTCTTTGAGGCACCACAGGTGAACCTGGGGATAATCACCAAACATGATGTAAGTCGGAAAGCAAAAGACCTATATCCTATGATATCACTTACAGGGGTTAGCTAATAACTGACACAAATGAACATATTTCCACAGAGAAAGACGCTCACAGAATTAGAAAACAAACTATGCTCATGTAAAAGGAAAGGTGGGGGGAATGGATAAATTAAGATTAGTGTTACTATACGTATACAAATACATATTATATACATTTCTCAAAAAGACCGACCATATAGCAAGGGAGGTCTACAGAAAACGCTGTAATATTTTACATGGGAAGAGGATCTGTACAAGGATAGACATATATAATGTACAAATGAACCAGATTCTGTACACCTAGGACAAACAATATTCTAAAATTGACCCCGATTAAAAAAAGTAAAAAAAAAAAAACAAGAAGAAGTAATGAGACATAAACTTATGGGGGTTTCTCCTGGCACATTCCATTCTAATTTTAAACCTAGGAACACGACTTCCTGGAAGGCTCTGCTGCCTTGGTACCCAGATTTGGGAACGGAGAAATGATGCCTCCTTGTGGCCATTTCCCACAACAGCAGCTTTAAACACATTGCTAAAGGTCACTAAATATTCACCAAACTTGCATTTATTTAAATGACACCTGCCCTCCAAAAGTTCCTGGGGTCGAAAATCGACCAAAATTTCAAAAGAGGGCAACCTTTCAAGATAACAATTTCAAGAGGTATACTGTACTCACATTTTTTTTAACAGAAAACAAAAAGGCGAGGAAAAATGATGAATTTCAGGAATTTTTAAAGACATGCAAACCCAAATTACAAAAACCGATCAGCTCACAGCAGTCAGAATGGCCATTAGCAAAAATGCTGCAAACAATAAATGCTGAAGTGATTGTGGAGAGATGCTTACCCTCTCTTCTATGGGGGACGTGGTAAGAGCCACTAATGAAAACACAATGGAGGTGCTTTGAACATTGAGCTACAGGTCAATCATTCACACCCAGTGCTGGGCGTAACCCCTGAGAAATGAGAATCAAAAAGTCACAGGCTGGCAATCCTGCACTCCAGCAATATTTACCATAGCCAACACTTGGAAGCAACGAAAATATCCATCAATACAGGAATGCACCAAGAAGAAGTGGTCTATGTACACAATGGAATATTACTCCAATAAAAACTATAAATTAAATTTAAAAAACAAACAAAAGTAAGGAGACATCCGCTTTTGTGGGTTTATCCGGGCACATTCCACTCTAATTTATAACCGAGGAACACCACTGGCCGGGAGAGCTGTTTCCCTAGTTACCAGAGTGGGGAACGTAGAAAGGCTGCCATCCTCTGGCCGTTACCTGCAAAAGCAGCTTTAAAACCTGTGCTAATGCTCACTTCATATGAACGAGTATGGCAGGGCTGTAAATGAAACCTGCCCTCAAAATGTTTAGAGGGAGGTAAATGGCCAAAGCATTTCAAAATGTGACACATACTTTAAGAAAACACTTTGAAGAACTAAGCTGTAATCACAGACTGAAAAATAAAAGCACGTGCCTTAAAGCTCAATTTCAACAGATTATGAGACACATGCAAATTCAACCACAAAGAGGTATTATCTCAAACCAGTCAGAATAACCATCAGCAAGAAAACTATAAACAATAAATGCTGAAGGTGTTGTGGAGAAATGCATACGCTCAACTTTAAGAGGGACGTAACTTGGAAAGAGCCACTAATGAGAACTGAATGGAGGTGCCTTTAAAAGGGAAATATTGAGCTACCATATGATCCAGCAGGCCCCTTCCTGGACCTATAACCTCCGAAGACAGAACTGGAAAGACACAGGCAGGCAAAACTGCACTGCACAGTATTACAATAGCCAAGATATGGAAGTAACCAAAAAGTCCACCAACAGATGGGGGGACAAAGAAGAACTGCTACATGTAGAGATGGAATATTAGCTAGCGAAAAAATGAAACAATGCCATTTGCAGCACCATAGATGAGTCTAGAAGGAATCACGCAACTTGTAGTAAGTGAGAAAACGAAAGACACATATCCTATCCTATCACTTGTAGGTGTTACCAAAAAATTGATACCAATGAAGATATTTCCACAGAGAAAGGCAATCACAGATTCATTAAACAAACTGATGGTTCACTAAATGGAAAGGTGTGAGGATTGGATACATTACGATATTGGGGTTAACAGAGATATACAAACACATGTGAAATACAGAATCACCAAAGACCTACAGAATACCAAGAGAAGACTACTCCACATTGTGTCATAACCTACATGGGAAAAGGATACGAAGAAGAAGAGATATATGTATATGTGTGAAAGAACCACATCTTGCACACCTAGAGCAAACAAAATCTTGTAATCAAATTTGCTGTGATAAAAAATAAAAATTTACTTAAAAATACGAACAAGAAGTAATGAGAAGGGGGTGCTCGGGCTCCGGCCCACAGTTCGAGCGGCGAGAGCACTCAGAGACACGACGCGGGCCAGAGGGGAGTGAGCGGGCGCCTCAGTGTCCTCCCCCTTCCCACCCTTCGCCTCGCCGCCTTCTCCCCCCTCAGCCGGACCGGAATTATGTGATCCCGGAAGTTCCGGCGCCACTGCTGTGTGGGATAAACAGTAATGGCGGAGGCTGCAGCTCCGGGAACAACAGCCAAAACATCAAGAGCAGGAGCGGCAGGGGCGGCGGTGGCAGCGGCCTCCCCCACCCCTATCCCCACAGTTACCTCCCCGTCCCTGCGGGCACGGGATTTGGCAGCGACGGCAGCGGCGGCGGCTGGACCAAACAGGTCACCTGCAGGTATTTCATGCATGGGGTTTGTAAGGAAGGAGATAACTGTCGATGCTCACGTGACCTCTCTGAGAGTCCATATGGTGTAGTGTACAAGTATTTTCAGCGAGAGTACTGTATTTACGGAGACCGCTGCAAATATGAACACAGCAAGCCATTGCAACTGCTACAGCTCTAACTGCAAAGTCACCCCTTGCTGCTTCCTCAAGTCTCTCATCAGTAGTTGGACAGATTGGTGAAATGCATATGGGCGAAGCTGAGTCAAGAAATTCAAACTTTTCAACTGTAGGAGCTGGTTCAGAAGACTGGGTGAACGCCATTGAGTTTGTTCCTGGGCAGCCCTACTGTGGCCGTACTGCCTCTTCCTCCACTGAAGCACCCCTGCAGGGCTCAGTGACCAAGGAAGAATCAGAAAAGGAGCAAATTGCAGTGGAAACAAAGAAGCAGATCTGCCCCTATGCTGCAGTGGGAGAGTGCCGATATGGGGAGAACTGTGTGTATCTCCATGGAGACGCGTGTGATATGTGTGGGCTGCAGGTCTTCCATCCAGTGGATGCTGCCCAAAGATCACAACACATCAAATCTTGCATCGAGGCCCATGAGAAGGACATGGAGCTCTCGTTTGCTGTGCAGCACAGCAAGGACATGGTGTGTGGGATCTGCATGGAGGTGGTCTATGAGAAAGCCAACCCCCGCGAGCGCCGCTTCGGAATCCTCTCCAACTGCAACCACACCTACTGTCTCAAATGTATTCGCAAGTGGAGGAGTGCTAAGCAATTTGAGAGCAAGATCATAAAGTACTGCCCAGAATGCCGGATCACATCTAACATTGTCATTCCAAGTGAGTACTGGGTGGAGGAGAAAGAAGAGAAGCAGAAACTCATTCAGAAATACAAGGAGGCAATGAGCAACAAGGTGTGCAGGTATTTTGACGAAGGACGTGGGAGCTGCCCATTTGGAGGGAACTGCGTTTACAAGCATGCGTACCCTGATGCCATAGAGAGGAGCCACAGAGACAGAAAGTGGGAACATCAAGCACATACCGGGCCCAACGAACGAACCACTTCTGGGAGATCATTGAGGAGAGAGGGAAAGGCAACCCCTTTGACAACGACGAAGAAGAGGTTGTCACCTTTAAGCTGGGCGAGATGTTGCTTGTGCTTTTGGCTGCAGGTGGGGACGACGACCTGACGGACTCTGAAGACGAGTGGGACTTGTTTCACGATGAGCTGGAAGATTTTTATGACTTGGATCTATAGCAGCTTTGCTGGGCGTGTGAACTGGTCTGCTGAGCCTCAGACGGCAGCCCTCCCCACTGGTGGCAGCAGTGCCCGTGGTTCTCTTCTAGGCAGGCCTCTCAACTCCAGGTGCTGTCGTAATAATTTTTACCCAGGGCCTGTCTTCTCAATCCCTCACCTTTCCCCAAGGAGTGTGTTGTTTTCTCTGTTTCAAAAAGTTACAAAAATGAATCTTAAAGTTAGTTTTCTTGTAACATGAATTTAACGGTCAGACAGCGTGTAGGTTTGCTGCGTCATCTGTTTTCAGCCAGATTCACACGGTTCAAGGGTAGCATTTCTGGATTTCCAGTACTCATTTTTGAGGACCCCAGGTTCAAAAGTAACAGCATTGGCCCTGCTTTTGGGTCCAAGAATTGGGGTGATAGGTGAAGGATCTGAACTGTGGCGTGGAGCCTTCTGCTATAGACTTAGGCGGATGCTTGAGGTTTCTGGTGAATTCTGCACATCTGTGTTTCTATATCTGTCCCCTGCCCTGGAATCCCCACCCTGTGCACTCGTTCTGTGGTTTTCGTCTCTTGTTTAATTGCACACAAGTACTACTGCTGGGTAACCAGAACCAGGTGCGACTGTGTTGAGATTTTTTACTGTGTTTAGCCTGATAGGAAAATGGTGAAAGAACACATATAAAGATATAGCGGAATAAAATAAATGCAGAGTTGGAAGTTGACTCCCAAGGGCTGATAGACTTGGTACGTGTGAGTGTGTAACAAGCTTCTCATCCCTGCATAGATGCAGTGTCTGTAGCCTTAGTGGAAAAACTCAAGTTTACTGGTTTCAGCCTCGTGTGGCAAATAGATCTTAAAGGACAAAGCAGTATATTGGTAGCTGTTAATAGAGCAGGGCTAGCTCTGTCTATATAAATAGGGAAATGGGCTTAGCCATAGAGGTTCAACTATCTGGTTATCTCATGGATTAACACAAACTGGGTCTCAGTTACACAGTTGTATTTAATGTTTTATGATCTCCTAGACTTTCTAGTCCAGGCACTTTTTGACAAACCTTTGTCCTCATTTGAGGGGTTTTGTTGTCGGGTTCTTGGGTCCGTTTGTGTGGGTATTTGCCTCATTCCATCCCTGAGCTTTGCAGCTAGACAGGTGTGATTCAAAACTATGTTCTAAGGTGTTTCCTGTAGTGGAGTAATTGGCTTGCCGTAGTAAGTCATGTTTTTCCACTAAAAGGGGACGGAGGGGTGGTAATCCACGAGATACGCTAAAGTTAAATTGTTAGAAGAATTCCTTGATCAGAAAATATAAATTTGCGTTTTGTTGCTCTATTTCCTGAAAGTGACTTGGAGATGCCCCTGATTTGTCCATCTACTGCTTTGATTCCTTGGATACCACTCATACTTTCACGTTAAGCAAAAACAAGTAATTCTTGCAGGGGTCTCTGTCTTTTTCAGCAGCCCTTTTGTAAGACGCACTTTTCCCATATAAAACAATTTTTAACCGCTCCCCCACCCAAAAAGAGAAGTAATGAGACATAAACTTAAAGGGCTTTTTCCTGGCACATTCCATTCTAGTTTACAACCTAGAACACCACTTCCATTAAGGCTCTGTTGCATTAGTAACCAGATTTGGTAAAGGAGAAATGCTGCCGCCTTGTGGCCGTTTCCCACAAGAGCGGCTTTACACCCACAGCTAATGGTCATTAACATTCAGAAGGACTCGGGGCCGTAAAGGACACCTGCCCTCAAAAATTGTGCTGAGGTAAGGAATGGACAAAACAATTCAAAACAGGCCAATTTTTCAAGAAGATAGTATGAAGAGTGAAGTTTTACTCCCTCTCTTTAAAAAAAAAAGGAAAATGGATAAAAGCTCAACCTCAGGAAGTATTAGACTCATGCAATCTAATCTACAAAAAGGTTTCAACGCACACCAGTCGACTGACCATCAGCAAAAAGTCTACAAACAATAAATGCTGAAGGGGCTTTAGAGAACTCTGTACCCTCTACCTGCTGGTGAGACGTAAAGTCGTAACAGCCAACAATGAGAACAGAAAGGAGCTGCATTAAAAAGTAAAAATTGAGGTACCATTTAATCCAGCAGGCACGCCACTGGGCCTCTCACCTGAGAAGACCAGAATCGAGAAGACATAGGCTGCAAAAGCTGCACTGCAGCCTTATTCACAATAGCCAAGACAGTGAAGCAACCAAAATGTTCTTCAACAGGTGAATGGATAAAGAAGAAGTGGTCCATGTACACAATGGAATATTAGCCATGGAAAACAATGAAACACTGCTCTTTGAGGCACCACAGGTGAACCTGGGGATAATCACCAAACATGATGTAAGTCGGAAAGCAAAAGACCTATATCCTATGATATCACTTACAGGGGTTAGCTAATAACTGACACAAATGAACATATTTCCACAGAGAAAGACGCTCACAGAATTAGAAAACAAACTATGCTCATGTAAAAGGAAAGGTGGGGGGAATGGATAAATTAAGATTAGTGTTACTATACGTATACAAATACATATTATATACATTTATCAAAAAGACCGACCATATAGCAAGGGAGGTCTACAGAAAACGCTGTAATATTTTACATGGGAAGAGGATCTGTACAAGGATAGACATATATAATGTACAAATGAACCAGATTCTGTACACCTAGGACAAACAATATTCTAAAATTGACCCCGATTAAAAAAAGTAAAAAAAAAAAAACAAGAAGAAGTAATGAGACATAAACTTATGGGGGTTTCTCCTGGCACATTCCATTCTAATTTTAAACCTAGGAACACGACTTCCTGGAAGGCTCTGCTGCCTTGGTACCCAGATTTGGGAACGGAGAAATGATGCCTCCTTGTGGCCATTTCCCACAACAGCAGCTTTAAACACATTGCTAAAGGTCACTAAATATTCACCAAACTTGCATTTATTTAAATGACACCTGCCCTCCAAAAGTTCCTGGGGTCGAAAATCGACCAAAATTTCAAAAGAGGGCAACCTTTCAAGATAACAATTTCAAGAGGTATACTGTACTCACATTTTTTTTAACAGAAAACAAAAAGGCGAGGAAAAATGATGAATTTCAGGAATTTTTAAAGACATGCAAACCCAAATTACAAAAACCGATCAGCTCACAGCAGTCAGAATGGCCATTAGCAAAAATGCTGCAAACAATAAATGCTGAAGTGATTGTGGAGAGATGCTTACCCTCTCTTCTATGGGGGACGTGGTAAGAGCCACTAATGAAAACACAATGGAGGTGCTTTGAACATTGAGCTACAGGTCAATCATTCACACCCAGTGCTGGGCGTAACCCCTGAGAAATGAGAATCAAAAAGTCACAGGCTGGCAATCCTGCACTCCAGCAATATTTACCATAGCCAACACTTGGAAGCAACGAAAATATCCATCAATACAGGAATGCACCAAGAAGAAGTGGTCTATGTACACAATGGAATATTACTCCAATAAAAACTATAAATTAAATTTAAAAAACAAACAAAAGTAAGGAGACATCCGCTTTTGTGGGTTTATCCGGGCACATTCCACTCTAATTTATAACCGAGGAACACCACTGGCCGGGAGAGCTGTTTCCCTAGTTACCAGAGTGGGGAACGTAGAAAGGCTGCCATCCTCTGGCCGTTACCTGCAAAAGCAGCTTTAAAACCTGTGCTAATGCTCACTTCATATGAACGAGTATGGCAGGGCTGTAAATGAAACCTGCCCTCAAAATGTTTAGAGGGAGGTAAATGGCCAAAGCATTTCAAAATGTGACACATACTTTAAGAAAACACTTTGAAGAACTAAGCTGTAATCACAGACTGAAAAATAAAAGCACGTGCCTTAAAGCTCAATTTCAACAGATTATGAGACACATGCAAATTCAACCACAAAGAGGTATTATCTCAAACCAGTCAGAATAACCATCAGCAAGAAAACTATAAACAATAAATGCTGAAGGTGTTGTGGAGAAATGCATACGCTCAACTTTAAGAGGGACGTAACTTGGAAAGAGCCACTAATGAGAACTGAATGGAGGTGCCTTTAAAAGGGAAATATTGAGCTACCATATGATCCAGCAGGCCCCTTCCTGGACCTATAACCTCCGAAGACAGAACTGGAAAGACACAGGCAGGCAAAACTGCACTGCACAGTATTACAATAGCCAAGATATGGAAGTAACCAAAAAGTCCACCAACAGATGGGGGGACAAAGAAGAACTGCTACATGTAGAGATGGAATATTAGCTAGCGAAAAAATGAAACAATGCCATTTGCAGCACCATAGATGAGTCTAGAAGGAATCACGCAACTTGTAGTAAGTGAGAAAACGAAAGACACATATCCTATCCTATCACTTGTAGGTGTTACCAAAAAATTGATACCAATGAAGATATTTCCACAGAGAAAGGCAATCACAGATTCATTAAACAAACTGATGGTTCACTAAATGGAAAGGTGTGAGGATTGGATACATTACGATATTGGGGTTAACAGAGATATACAAACACATGTGAAATACAGAATCACCAAAGACCTACAGAATACCAAGAGAAGACTACTCCACATTGTGTCATAACCTACATGGGAAAAGGATACGAAGAAGAAGAGATATATGTATATGTGTGAAAGAACCACATCTTGCACACCTAGAGCAAACAAAATCTTGTAATCAAATTTGCTGTGATAAAAAATAAAAATTTACTTAAAAATACGAACAAGAAGTAATGAGAAGGGGGTGCTCGGGCTCCGGCCCACAGTTCGAGCGGCGAGAGCACTCAGAGACACGACTCGGGCCAGAGGGGAGTGAGCGGGCGCCTCAGTGTCCTCCCCCTTCCCACCCTTCGCCTCGCCGCCTTCTCCCCCCTCAGCCGGACCGGAATTATGTGATCCCGGAAGTTCCGGCGCCACTGCTGTGTGGGATAAACAGTAATGGCGGAGGCTGCAGCTCCGGGAACAACAGCCAAAACATCAAGAGCAGGAGCGGCAGGGGCGGCGGTGGCAGCGGCCTCCCCCACCCCTATCCCCACAGTTACCTCCCCGTCCCTGCGGGCACGGGATTTGGCAGCGACGGCAGCGGCGGCGGCTGGACCAAACAGGTCACCTGCAGGTATTTCATGCATGGGGTTTGTAAGGAAGGAGATAACTGTCGATGCTCACGTGACCTCTCTGAGAGTCCATATGGTGTAGTGTACAAGTATTTTCAGCGAGAGTACTGTATTTACGGAGACCGCTGCAAATATGAACACAGCAAGCCATTGCAACTGCTACAGCTCTAACTGCAAAGTCACCCCTTGCTGCTTCCTCAAGTCTCTCATCAGTAGTTGGACAGATTGGTGAAATGCATATGGGCGAAGCTGAGTCAAGAAATTCAAACTTTTCAACTGTAGGAGCTGGTTCAGAAGACTGGGTGAACGCCATTGAGTTTGTTCCTGGGCAGCCCTACTGTGGCCGTACTGCCTCTTCCTCCACTGAAGCACCCCTGCAGGGCTCAGTGACCAAGGAAGAATCAGAAAAGGAGCAAATTGCAGTGGAAACAAAGAAGCAGATCTGCCCCTATGCTGCAGTGGGAGAGTGCCGATATGGGGAGAACTGTGTGTATCTCCATGGAGACGCGTGTGATATGTGTGGGCTGCAGGTCTTCCATCCAGTGGATGCTGCCCAAAGATCACAACACATCAAATCTTGCATCGAGGCCCATGAGAAGGACATGGAGCTCTCGTTTGCTGTGCAGCACAGCAAGGACATGGTGTGTGGGATCTGCATGGAGGTGGTCTATGAGAAAGCCAACCCCCGCGAGCGCCGCTTCGGAATCCTCTCCAACTGCAACCACACCTACTGTCTCAAATGTATTCGCAAGTGGAGGAGTGCTAAGCAATTTGAGAGCAAGATCATAAAGTACTGCCCAGAATGCCGGATCACATCTAACATTGTCATTCCAAGTGAGTACTGGGTGGAGGAGAAAGAAGAGAAGCAGAAACTCATTCAGAAATACAAGGAGGCAATGAGCAACAAGGTGTGCAGGTATTTTGACGAAGGACGTGGGAGCTGCCCATTTGGAGGGAACTGCGTTTACAAGCATGCGTACCCTGATGCCATAGAGAGGAGCCACAGAGACAGAAAGTGGGAACATCAAGCACATACCGGGCCCAACGAACGAACCACTTCTGGGAGATCATTGAGGAGAGAGGGAAAGGCAACCCCTTTGACAACGACGAAGAAGAGGTTGTCACCTTTAAGCTGGGCGAGATGTTGCTTGTGCTTTTGGCTGCAGGTGGGGACGACGACCTGACGGACTCTGAAGACGAGTGGGACTTGTTTCACGATGAGCTGGAAGATTTTTATGACTTGGATCTATAGCAGCTTTGCTGGGCGTGTGAACTGGTCTGCTGAGCCTCAGACGGCAGCCCTCCCCACTGGTGGCAGCAGTGCCCGTGGTTCTCTTCTAGGCAGGCCTCTCAACTCCAGGTGCTGTCGTAATAATTTTTACCCAGGGCCTGTCTTCTCAATCCCTCACCTTTCCCCAAGGAGTGTGTTGTTTTCTCTGTTTCAAAAAGTTACAAAAATGAATCTTAAAGTTAGTTTTCTTGTAACATGAATTTAACGGTCAGACAGCGTGTAGGTTTGCTGCGTCATCTGTTTTCAGCCAGATTCACACGGTTCAAGGGTAGCATTTCTGGATTTCCAGTACTCATTTTTGAGGACCCCAGGTTCAAAAGTAACAGCATTGGCCCTGCTTTTGGGTCCAAGAATTGGGGTGATAGGTGAAGGATCTGAACTGTGGCGTGGAGCCTTCTGCTATAGACTTAGGCGGATGCTTGAGGTTTCTGGTGAATTCTGCACATCTGTGTTTCTATATCTGTCCCCTGCCCTGGAATCCCCACCCTGTGCACTCGTTCTGTGGTTTTCGTCTCTTGTTTAATTGCACACAAGTACTACTGCTGGGTAACCAGAACCAGGTGCGACTGTGTTGAGATTTTTTACTGTGTTTAGCCTGATAGGAAAATGGTGAAAGAACACATATAAAGATATAGCGGAATAAAATAAATGCAGAGTTGGAAGTTGACTCCCAAGGGCTGATAGACTTGGTACGTGTGAGTGTGTAACAAGCTTCTCATCCCTGCATAGATGCAGTGTCTGTAGCCTTAGTGGAAAAACTCAAGTTTACTGGTTTCAGCCTCGTGTGGCAAATAGATCTTAAAGGACAAAGCAGTATATTGGTAGCTGTTAATAGAGCAGGGCTAGCTCTGTCTATATAAATAGGGAAATGGGCTTAGCCATAGAGGTTCAACTATCTGGTTATCTCATGGATTAACACAAACTGGGTCTCAGTTATACAGTTGTATTTAATGTTTTATGATCTCCTAGACTTTCTAGTCCAGGCACTTTTTGACAAACCTTTGTCCTCATTTGAGGGGTTTTGTTGTCGGGTTCTTGGGTCCGTTTGTGTGGGTATTTGCCTCATTCCATCCCTGAGCTTTGCAGCTAGACAGGTGTGATTCAAAACTATGTTCTAAGGTGTTTCCTGTAGTGGAGTAATTGGCTTGCCGTAGTAAGTCATGTTTTTCCACTAAAAGGGGACGGAGGGGTGGTAATCCACGAGATACGCTAAAGTTAAATTGTTAGAAGAATTCCTTGATCAGAAAATATAAATTTGCGTTTTGTTGCTCTATTTCCTGAAAGTGACTTGGAGATGCCCCTGATTTGTCCATCTACTGCTTTGATTCCTTGGATACCACTCATACTTTCACGTTAAGCAAAAACAAGTAATTCTTGCAGGGGTCTCTGTCTTTTTCAGCAGCCCTTTTGTAAGACGCACTTTTCCCATATAAAACAATTTTTAACCGCTCCCCCACCCAAAAAGAGAAGTAATGAGACATAAACTTAAAGGGCTTTTTCCTGGCACATTCCATTCTAGTTTACAACCTAGAACACCACTTCCATTAAGGCTCTGTTGCATTAGTAACCAGATTTGGTAAAGGAGAAATGCTGCCGCCTTGTGGCCGTTTCCCACAAGAGCGGCTTTACACCCACAGCTAATGGTCATTAACATTCAGAAGGACTCGGGGCCGTAAAGGACACCTGCCCTCAAAAATTGTGCTGAGGTAAGGAATGGACAAAACAATTCAAAACAGGCCAATTTTTCAAGAAGATAGTATGAAGAGTGAAGTTTTACTCCCTCTCTTTAAAAAAAAAAGGAAAATGGATAAAAGCTCAACCTCAGGAAGTATTAGACTCATGCAATCTAATCTACAAAAAGGTTTCAACGCACACCAGTCGACTGACCATCAGCAAAAAGTCTACAAACAATAAATGCTGAAGGGGCTTTAGAGAACTCTGTACCCTCTACCTGCTGGTGAGACGTAAAGTCGTAACAGCCAACAATGAGAACAGAAAGGAGCTGCATTAAAAAGTAAAAATTGAGGTACCATTTAATCCAGCAGGCACGCCACTGGGCCTCTCACCTGAGAAGACCAGAATCGAGAAGACATAGGCTGCAAAAGCTGCACTGCAGCCTTATTCACAATAGCCAAGACAGTGAAGCAACCAAAATGTTCTTCAACAGGTGAATGGATAAAGAAGAAGTGGTCCATGTACACAATGGAATATTAGCCATGGAAAACAATGAAACACTGCTCTTTGAGGCACCACAGGTGAACCTGGGGATAATCACCAAACATGATGTAAGTCGGAAAGCAAAAGACCTATATCCTATGATATCACTTACAGGGGTTAGCTAATAACTGACACAAATGAACATATTTCCACAGAGAAAGACGCTCACAGAATTAGAAAACAAACTATGCTCATGTAAAAGGAAAGGTGGGGGGAATGGATAAATTAAGATTAGTGTTACTATACGTATACAAATACATATTATATACATTTATCAAAAAGACCGACCATATAGCAAGGGAGGTCTACAGAAAACGCTGTAATATTTTACATGGGAAGAGGATCTGTACAAGGATAGACATATATAATGTACAAATGAACCAGATTCTGTACACCTAGGACAAACAATATTCTAAAATTGACCCCGATTAAAAAAAGTAAAAAAAAAAAAACAAGAAGAAGTAATGAGACATAAACTTATGGGGGTTTCTCCTGGCACATTCCATTCTAATTTTAAACCTAGGAACACGACTTCCTGGAAGGCTCTGCTGCCTTGGTACCCAGATTTGGGAACGGAGAAATGATGCCTCCTTGTGGCCATTTCCCACAACAGCAGCTTTAAACACATTGCTAAAGGTCACTAAATATTCACCAAACTTGCATTTATTTAAATGACACCTGCCCTCCAAAAGTTCCTGGGGTCGAAAATCGACCAAAATTTCAAAAGAGGGCAACCTTTCAAGATGACAATTTCAAGAGGTATACTGTACTCACATTTTTTTTAACAGAAAACAAAAAGGCGAGGAAAAATGATGAATTTCAGGAATTTTTAAAGACATGCAAACCCAAATTACAAAAACCGATCAGCTCACAGCAGTCAGAATGGCCATTAGCAAAAATGCTGCAAACAATAAATGCTGAAGTGATTGTGGAGAGATGCTTACCCTCTCTTCTATGGGGGACGTGGTAAGAGCCACTAATGAAAACACAATGGAGGTGCTTTGAACATTGAGCTACAGGTCAATCATTCACACCCAGTGCTGGGCGTAACCCCTGAGAAATGAGAATCAAAAAGTCACAGGCTGGCAATCCTGCACTCCAGCAATATTTACCATAGCCAACACTTGGAAGCAACGAAAATATCCATCAATACAGGAATGCACCAAGAAGAAGTGGTCTATGTACACAATGGACTATTACTCCAATAAAAACTATAAATTAAATTTAAAAAACAAACAAAAGTAAGGAGACATCCGCTTTTGTGGGTTTATCCGGGCACATTCCACTCTAATTTATAACCGAGGAACACCACTGGCCGGGAGAGCTGTTTCCCTAGTTACCAGAGTGGGGAACGTAGAAAGGCTGCCATCCTCTGGCCGTTACCTGCAAAAGCAGCTTTAAAACCTGTGCTAATGCTCACTTCATATGAACGAGTATGGCAGGGCTGTAAATGAAACCTGCCCTCAAAATGTTTAGAGGGAGGTAAATGGCCAAAGCATTTCAAAATGTGACACATACTTTAAGAAAACACTTTGAAGAACTAAGCTGTAATCACAGACTGAAAAATAAAAGCACGTGCCTTAAAGCTCAATTTCAACGGATTATGAGACACATGCAAATTCAACCACAAAGAGGTATTATCTCAAACCAGTCAGAATAACCATCAGCAAGAAAACTATAAACAATAAATGCTGAAGGTGTTGTGGAGAAATGCATACGCTCAACTTTAAGAGGGACGTAACTTGGAAAGAGCCACTAATGAGAACTGAATGGAGGTGCCTTTAAAAGGGAAATATTGAGCTACCATATGATCCAGCAGGCCCCTTCCTGGACCTATAACCTCCGAAGACAGAACTGGAAAGACACAGGCAGGCAAAACTGCACTGCACAGTATTACAATAGCCAAGATATGGAAGTAACCAAAAAGTCCACCAACAGATGGGGGGACAAAGAAGAACTGCTACATGTAGAGATGGAATATTAGCTAGCGAAAAAATGAAACAATGCCATTTGCAGCACCATAGATGAGTCTAGAAGGAATCACGCAACTTGTAGTAAGTGAGAAAACGAAAGACACATATCCTATCCTATCACTTGTAGGTGTTACCAAAAAATTGATACCAATGAAGATATTTCCACAGAGAAAGGCAATCACAGATTCATTAAACAAACTGATGGTTCACTAAATGGAAAGGTGTGAGGATTGGATACATTACGATATTGGGGTTAACAGAGATATACAAACACATGTGAAATACAGAATCACCAAAGACCTACAGAATACCAAGAGAAGACTACTCCACATTGTGTCATAACCTACATGGGAAAAGGATACGAAGAAGAAGAGATATATGTATATGTGTGAAAGAACCACATCTTGCACACCTAGAGCAAACAAAATCTTGTAATCAAATTTGCTGTGATAAAAAATAAAAATTTACTTAAAAATACGAACAAGAAGTAATGAGAAGGGGGTGCTCGGGCTCCGGCCCACAGTTCGAGCGGCGAGAGCACTCAGAGACACGACGCGGGCCAGAGGGGAGTGAGCGGGCGCCTCAGAGTCCTCCCCCTTCCCACCCTTCGCCTCGCCGCCTTCTCCCCCCTCAGCCGGACCGGAATTATGTGATCCCGGAAGTTCCGGCGCCACTGCTGTGTGGGATAAACAGTAATGGCGGAGGCTGCAGCTCCGGGAACAACAGCCAAAACATCAAGAGCAGGAGCGGCAGGGGCGGCGGTGGCAGCGGCCTCCCCCACCCCTATCCCCACAGTTACCTCCCCGTCCCTGCGGGCACGGGATTTGGCAGCGACGGCAGCGGCGGCGGCCGGACCAAACAGGTCACCTGCAGGTATTTCATGCATGGGGTTTGTAAGGAAGGAGATAACTGTCGATGCTCACGTGACCTCTCTGAGAGTCCATATGGTGTAGTGTACAAGTATTTTCAGCGAGAGTACTGTATTTACGGAGACCGCTGCAAATATGAACACAGCAAGCCATTGCAACTGCTACAGCTCTAACTGCAAAGTCACCCCTTGCTGCTTCCTCAAGTCTCTCATCAGTAGTTGGACAGATTGGTGAAATGCATATGGGCGAAGCTGAGTCAAGAAATTCAAACTTTTCAACTGTAGGAGCTGGTTCAGAAGACTGGGTGAACGCCATTGAGTTTGTTCCTGGGCAGCCCTACTGTGGCCGTACTGCCTCTTCCTCCACTGAAGCACCCCTGCAGGGCTCAGTGACCAAGGAAGAATCAGAAAAGGAGCAAATTGCAGTGGAAACAAAGAAGCAGATCTGCCCCTATGCTGCAGTGGGAGAGTGCCGATATGGGGAGAACTGTGTGTATCTCCATGGAGACGCGTGTGATATGTGTGGGCTGCAGGTCTTCCATCCAGTGGATGCTGCCCAAAGATCACAACACATCAAATCTTGCATCGAGGCCCATGAGAAGGACATGGAGCTCTCGTTTGCTGTGCAGCACAGCAAGGACATGGTGTGTGGGATCTGCATGGAGGTGGTCTATGAGAAAGCCAACCCCCGCGAGCGCCGCTTCGGAATCCTCTCCAACTGCAACCACACCTACTGTCTCAAATGTATTCGCAAGTGGAGGAGTGCTAAGCAATTTGAGAGCAAGATCATAAAGTACTGCCCAGAATGCCGGATCACATCTAACATTGTCATTCCAAGTGAGTACTGGGTGGAGGAGAAAGAAGAGAAGCAGAAACTCATTCAGAAATACAAGGAGGCAATGAGCAACAAGGTGTGCAGGTATTTTGACGAAGGACGTGGGAGCTGCCCATTTGGAGGGAACTGCGTTTACAAGCATGCGTACCCTGATGCCATAGAGAGGAGCCACAGAGACAGAAAGTGGGAACATCAAGCACATACCGGGCCCAACGAACGAACCACTTCTGGGAGATCATTGAGGAGAGAGGGAAAGGCAACCCCTTTGACAACGACGAAGAAGAGGTTGTCACCTTTAAGCTGGGCGAGATGTTGCTTGTGCTTTTGGCTGCAGGTGGGGACGACGACCTGACGGACTCTGAAGACGAGTGGGACTTGTTTCACGATGAGCTGGAAGATTTTTATGACTTGGATCTATAGCAGCTTTGCTGGGCGTGTGAACTGGTCTGCTGAGCCTCAGACGGCAGCCCTCCCCACTGGTGGCAGCAGTGCCCGTGGTTCTCTTCTAGGCAGGCCTCTCAACTCCAGGTGCTGTCGTAATAATTTTTACCCAGGGCCTGTCTTCTCAATCCCTCACCTTTCCCCAAGGAGTGTGTTGTTTTCTCTGTTTCAAAAAGTTACAAAAATGAATCTTAAAGTTAGTTTTCTTGTAACATGAATTTAACGGTCAGACAGCGTGTAGGTTTGCTGCGTCATCTGTTTTCAGCCAGATTCACACGGTTCAAGGGTAGCATTTCTGGATTTCCAGTACTCATTTTTGAGGACCCCAGGTTCAAAAGTAACAGCATTGGCCCTGCTTTTGGGTCCAAGAATTGGGGTGATAGGTGAAGGATCTGAACTGTGGCGTGGAGCCTTCTGCTATAGACTTAGGCGGATGCTTGAGGTTTCTGGTGAATTCTGCACATCTGTGTTTCTATATCTGTCCCCTGCCCTGGAATCCCCACCCTGTGCACTCGTTCTGTGGTTTTCGTCTCTTGTTTAATTGCACACAAGTACTACTGCTGGGTAACCAGAACCAGGTGCGACTGTGTTGAGATTTTTTACTGTGTTTAGCCTGATAGGAAAATGGTGAAAGAACACATATAAAGATATAGCGGAATAAAATAAATGCAGAGTTGGAAGTTGACTCCCAAGGGCTGATAGACTTGGTACGTGTGAGTGTGTAACAAGCTTCTCATCCCTGCATAGATGCAGTGTCTGTAGCCTTAGTGGAAAAACTCAAGTTTACTGGTTTCAGCCTCGTGTGGCAAATAGATCTTAAAGGACAAAGCAGTATATTGGTAGCTGTTAATAGAGCAGGGCTAGCTCTGTCTATATAAATAGGGAAATGGGCTTAGCCATAGAGGTTCAACTATCTGGTTATCTCATGGATTAACACAAACTGGGTCTCAGTTACACAGTTGTATTTAAAGTTTTATGATCTCCTAGACTTTCTAGTCCAGGCACTTTTTGACAAACCTTTGTCCTCATTTGAGGGGTTTTGTTGTCGGGTTCTTGGGTCCGTTTGTGTGGGTATTTGCCTCATTCCATCCCTGAGCTTTGCAGCTAGACAGGTGTGATTCAAAACTATGTTCTAAGGTGTTTCCTGTAGTGGAGTAATTGGCTTGCCGTAGTAAGTCATGTTTTTCCACTAAAAGGGGACGGAGGGGTGGTAATCCACGAGATACGCTAAAGTTAAATTGTTAGAAGAATTCCTTGATCAGAAAATATAAATTTGCGTTTTGTTGCTCTATTTCCTGAAAGTGACTTGGAGATGCCCCTGATTTGTCCATCTACTGCTTTGATTCCTTGGATACCACTCATACTTTCACGTTAAGCAAAAACAAGTAATTCTTGCAGGGGTCTCTGTCTTTTTCAGCAGCCCTTTTGTAAGACGCACTTTTCCCATATAAAACAATTTTTAACCGCCCCCCCACCCAAAAAGAGAAGTAATGAGACATAAACTTAAAGGGCTTTTTCCTGGCACATTCCATTCTAGTTTACAACCTAGAACACCACTTCCATTAAGGCTCTGTTGCATTAGTAACCAGATTTGGTAAAGGAGAAATGCTGCCGCCTTGTGGCCGTTTCCCACAAGAGCGGCTTTACACCCACAGCTAATGGTCATTAACATTCAGAAGGACTCGGGGCCGTAAAGGACACCTGCCCTCAAAAATTGTGCTGAGGTAAGGAATGGACAAAACAATTCAAAACAGGCCAATTTTTCAAGAAGATAGTATGAAGAGTGAAGTTTTACTCCCTCTCTTTAAAAAAAAAAGGAAAATGGATAAAAGCTCAACCTCAGGAAGTATTAGACTCATGCAATCTAATCTACAAAAAGGTTTCAACGCACACCAGTCGACTGACCATCAGCAAAAAGTCTACAAACAATAAATGCTGAAGGGGCTTTAGAGAACTCTGTACCCTCTACCTGCTGGTGAGACGTAAAGTCGTAACAGCCAACAATGAGAACAGAAAGGAGCTGCATTAAAAAGTAAAAATTGAGGTACCATTTAATCCAGCAGGCACGCCACTGGGCCTCTCACCTGAGAAGACCAGAATCGAGAAGACATAGGCTGCAAAAGCTGCACTGCAGCCTTATTCACAATAGCCAAGACAGTGAGGCAACCAAAATGTTCTTCAACAGGTGAATGGATAAAGAAGAAGTGGTCCATGTACACAATGGAATATTAGCCATGGAAAACAATGAAACACTGCTCTTTGAGGCACCACAGGTGAACCTGGGGATAATCACCAAACATGATGTAAGTCGGAAAGCAAAAGACCTATGTCCTATGATATCACTTACAGGGGTTAGCTAATAACTGACACAAATGAACATATTTCCACAGAGAAAGACGCTCACAGAATTAGAAAACAAACTATGCTCATGTAAAAGGAAAGGTGGGGGGAATGGATAAATTAAGATTAGTGTTACTATACGTATACAAATACATATTATATACATTTCTCAAAAAGACCGACCATATAGCAAGGGAGGTCTACAGAAAACGCTGTAATATTTTACATGGGAAGAGGATCTGTACAAGGATAGACATATATAATGTACAAATGAACCAGATTCTGTACACCTAGGACAAACAATATTCTAAAATTGACCCCGATTAAAAAAAGTAAAAAAAAAAAACAAGAAGAAGTAATGAGACATAAACTTATGGGGGTTTCTCCTGGCACATTCCATTCTAATTTAAAACCTAGGAACACGACTTCCTGGAAGGCTCTGCTGCCTTGGTACCCAGATTTGGGAACGGAGAAATGATGCCTCCTTGTGGCCATTTCCCACAACAGCAGCTTTAAACACATTGCTAAAGGTCACTAAATATTCACCAAACTTGCATTTATTTAAATGACACCTGCCCTCCAAAAGTTCCTGGGGTCGAAAATCGACCAAAATTTCAAAAGAGGGCAACCTTTCAAGATGACAATTTCAAGAGGTATACTGTACTCACATTTTTTTTAACAGAAAACAAAAAGGCGAGGAAAAATGATGAATTTCAGGAATTTTTAAAGACATGCAAACCCAGATTACAAAAACCGATCAGCTCACAGCAGTCAGAATGGCCATTAGCAAAAATGCTGCAAACAATAAATGCTGAAGTGATTGTGGAGAGATGCTTACCCTCTCTTCTATGGGGGACGTGGTAAGAGCCACTAATGAAAACACAATGGAGGTGCTTTGAACATTGAGCTACAGGTCAATCATTCACACCCAGTGCTGGGCGTAACCCCTGAGAAATGAGAATCAAAAAGTCACAGGCTGGCAATCCTGCACTCCAGCAATATTTACCATAGCCAACACTTGGAAGCAACGAAAATATCCATCAATACAGGAATGCACCAAGAAGAAGTGGTCTATGTACACAATGGAATATTACTCCAATAAAAACTATAAATTAAATTTAAAAAACAAACAAAAGTAAGGAGACATCCGCTTTTGTGGGTTTATCCGGGCACATTCCACTCTAATTTATAACCGAGGAACACCACTGGCCGGGAGAGCTGTTTCCCTAGTTACCAGAGTGGGGAACGTAGAAAGGCTGCCATCCTCTGGCCGTTACCTGCAAAAGCAGCTTTAAAACCTGTGCTAATGCTCACTTCATATGAACGAGTATGGCAGGGCTGTAAATGAAACCTGCCCTCAAAATGTTTAGAGGGAGGTAAATGGCCAAAGCATTTCAAAATGTGACACATACTTTAAGAAAACACTTTGAAGAACTAAGCTGTAATCACAGATTGAAAAATAAAAGCACGTGCCTTAAAGCTCAATTTCAACGGATTATGAGACACAGGCAAATTCAACCACAAAGAGGTATTACCTCAAACCAGTCAGAATAACCATCAGCAAGAAAACTATAAACAATAAATGCTGAAGGTGTTGTGGAGAAATGCATACGCTCAACTTTAAGAGGGACGTAACTTGGAAAGAGCCACTAATGAGAACTGAATGGAGGTGCCTTTAAAAGGGAAATATTGAGCTACCATATGATCCAGCAGGCCCCTTCCTGGACCTATAACCTCCGAAGACAGAACTGGAAAGACACAGGCAGGCAAAACTGCACTGCACAGTATTACAATAGCCAAGATATGGAAGTAACCAAAAAGTCCACCAACAGATGGGGGGACAAAGAAGAACTGCTACATGTAGAGATGGAATATTAGCTAGCGAAAAAATGAAACAATGCCATTTGCAGCACCATAGATGAGTCTAGAAGGAATCACGCAACTTGTAGTAAGTGAGAAAACGAAAGACACATATCCTATCCTATCACTTGTAGGTGTTACCAAAAAATTGATACCAATGAAGATATTTCCACAGAGAAAGGCAATCACAGATTCATTAAACAAACTGATGGTTCACTAAATGGAAAGGTGTGAGGATTGGATACATTACGATATTGGGGTTAACAGAGATATACAAACACATGTGAAATACAGAATCACCAAAGACCTACAGAGTACCAAGAGAAGACTACTCCACATTGTGTCATAACCGACATGGGAAAAGGATACGAAGAAGAAGAGATATATGTATATGTGTGAAAGAACCACATCTTGCACACCTAGAGCAAACAAAATCTTGTAATCAAATTTGCTGTGATAAAAAATAAAAATTTACTTAAAAATACGAACAAGAAGTAATGAGAAGGGGGTGCTCGGGCTCCGGCCCACAGTTCGAGCGGCGAGAGCACTCAGAGACACGACGCGGGCCAGAGGGGAGTGAGCGGGCGCCTCAGAGTCCTCCCCCTTCCCACCCTTCGCCTCGCCGCCTTCTCCCCCCTCAGCTGGACCGGAATTATGTGATCCCGGAAGTTCCGGCGCCACTGCTGTGTGGGATAAACAGTAATGGCGGAGGCTGCAGCTCCAGGAACAACAGCCAAAACATCAAGAGCAGGAGCGGCAGGGGCGGCGGTGGCAGCGGCCTCCCCCACCCCTATCCCCACAGTTACCTCCCCGTCCCTGCGGGCACGGGATTTGGCAGCGACGGCAGCGGCGGCGGCCGGACCAAACAGGTCACCTGCAGGTATTTCATGCATGGGGTTTGTAAGGAAGGAGATAACTGTCGATGCTCACGTGACCTCTCTGAGAGTCCATATGGTGTAGTGTACAAGTATTTTCAGCGAGAGTACTGTATTTACGGAGACCGCTGCAAATATGAACACAGCAAGCCATTGCAACTGCTACAGCTCTAACTGCAAAGTCACCCCTTGCTGCTTCCTCAAGTCTCTCATCAGTAGTTGGACAGATTGGTGAAATGCATATGGGCGAAGCTGAGTCAAGAAATTCAAACTTTTCAACTGTAGGAGCTGGTTCAGAAGACTGGGTGAACGCCATTGAGTTTGTTCCTGGGCAGCCCTACTGTGGCCGTACTGCCTCTTCCTCCACTGAAGCACCCCTGCAGGGCTCAGTGACCAAGGAAGAATCAGAAAAGGAGCAAATTGCAGTGGAAACAAAGAAGCAGATCTGCCCCTATGCTGCAGTGGGAGAGTGCCGATATGGGGAGAACTGTGTGTATCTCCATGGAGACGCGTGTGATATGTGTGGGCTGCAGGTCTTCCATCCAGTGGATGCTGCCCAAAGATCACAACACATCAAATCTTGCATCGAGGCCCATGAGAAGGACATGGAGCTCTCGTTTGCTGTGCAGCACAGCAAGGACATGGTGTGTGGGATCTGCATGGAGGTGGTCTATGAGAAAGCCAACCCCCGCGAGCGCCGCTTCGGAATCCTCTCCAACTGCAACCACACCTACTGTCTCAAATGTATTCGCAAGTGGAGGAGTGCTAAGCAATTTGAGAGCAAGATCATAAAGTACTGCCCAGAATGCCGGATCACATCTAACATTGTCATTCCAAGTGAGTACTGGGTGGAGGAGAAAGAAGAGAAGCAGAAACTCATTCAGAAATACAAGGAGGCAATGAGCAACAAGGTGTGCAGGTATTTTGACGAAGGACGTGGGAGCTGCCCATTTGGAGGGAACTGCGTTTACAAGCATGCGTACCCTGATGCCATAGAGAGGAGCCACAGAGACAGAAAGTGGGAACATCAAGCACATACCGGGCCCAACGAACGAACCACTTCTGGGAGATCATTGAGGAGAGAGGGAAAGGCAACCCCTTTGACAACGACGAAGAAGAGGTTGTCACCTTTAAGCTGGGCGAGATGTTGCTTGTGCTTTTGGCTGCAGGTGGGGACGACGACCTGACGGACTCTGAAGACGAGTGGGACTTGTTTCACGATGAGCTGGAAGATTTTTATGACTTGGATCTATAGCAGCTTTGCTGGGCGTGTGAACTGGTCTGCTGAGCCTCAGACGGCAGCCCTCCCCACTGGTGGCAGCAGTGCCCGTGGTTCTCTTCTAGGCAGGCCTCTCAACTCCAGGTGCTGTCGTAATAATTTTTACCCAGGGCCTGTCTTCTCAATCCCTCACCTTTCCCCAAGGAGTGTGTTGTTTTCTCTGTTTCAAAAAGTTACAAAAATGAATCTTAAAGTTAGTTTTCTTGTAACATGAATTTAACGGTCAGACAGCGTGTAGGTTTGCTGCGTCATCTGTTTTCAGCCAGATTCACACGGTTCAAGGGTAGCATTTCTGGATTTCCAGTACTCATTTTTGAGGACCCCAGGTTCAAAAGTAACAGCATTGGCCCTGCTTTTGGGTCCAAGAATTGGGGTGATAGGTGAAGGATCTGAACTGTGGCGTGGAGCCTTCTGCTATAGACTTAGGCGGATGCTTGAGGTTTCTGGTGAATTCTGCACATCTGTGTTTCTATATCTGTCCCCTGCCCTGGAATCCCCACCCTGTGCACTCGTTCTGTGGTTTTCGTCTCTTGTTTAATTGCACACAAGTACTACTGCTGGGTAACCAGAACCAGGTGCGACTGTGTTGAGATTTTTACTGTGTTTAGCCTGATAGGAAAATGGTGAAAGAACACATATAAAGATATAGCGGAATAAAATAAATGCAGAGTTGGAAGTTGACTCCCAAGGGCTGATAGACTTGGTACGTGTGAGTGTGTAACAAGCTTCTCATCCCTGCATAGATGCAGTGTCTGTAGCCTTAGTGGAAAAACTCAAGTTTACTGGTTTCAGCCTCGTGTGGCAAATAGATCTTAAAGGACAAAGCAGTATATTGGTAGCTGTTAATAGAGCAGGGCTAGCTCTGTCTATATAAATAGGGAAATGGGCTTAGCCATAGAGGTTCAACTATCTGGTTATCTCATGGATTAACACAAACTGGGTCTCAGTTACACAGTTGTATTTAATGTTTTATGATCTCCTAGACTTTCTAGTCCAGGCACTTTTTGACAAACCTTTGTCCTCATTTGAGGGGTTTTGTTGTCGGGTTCTTGGGTCCGTTTGTGTGGGTATTTGCCTCATTCCATCCCTGAGCTTTGCAGCTAGACAGGTGTGATTCAAAACTATGTTCTAAGGTGTTTCCTGTAGTGGAGTAATTGGCTTGCCGTAGTAAGTCATGTTTTTCCACTAAAAGGGGACGGAGGGGTGGTAATCCACGAGATACGCTAAAGTTAAATTGTTAGAAGAATTCCTTGATCAGAAAATATAAATTTGCGTTTTGTTGCTCTATTTCCTGAAAGTGACTTGGAGATGCCCCTGATTTGTCCATCTACTGCTTTGATTCCTTGGATACCACTCATACTTTCACGTTAAGCAAAAACAAGTAATTCTTGCAGGGGTCTCTGTCTTTTTCAGCAGCCCTTTTGTAAGACGCACTTTTCCCATATAAAACAATTTTTAACCGCCCCCCCACCCAAAAAGAGAAGTAATGAGACATAAACTTAAAGGGCTTTTTCCTGGCACATTCCATTCTAGTTTACAACCTAGAACACCACTTCCATTAAGGCTCTGTTGCATTAGTAACCAGATTTGGTAAAGGAGAAATGCTGCCGCCTTGTGGCCGTTTCCCACAAGAGCGGCTTTACACCCACAGCTAATGGTCATTAACATTCAGAAGGACTCGGGGCCGTAAAGGACACCTGCCCTCAAAAATTGTGCTGAGGTAAGGAATGGACAAAACAATTCAAAACAGGCCAATTTTTCAAGAAGATAGTATGAAGAGTGAAGTTTTACTCCCTCTCTTTAAAAAAAAAAGGAAAATGGATAAAAGCTCAACCTCAGGAAGTATTAGACTCATGCAATCTAATCTACAAAAAGGTTTCAACGCACACCAGTCGACTGACCATCAGCAAAAAGTCTACAAACAATAAATGCTGAAGGGGCTTTAGAGAACTCTGTACCCTCTACCTGCTGGTGAGACGTAAAGTCGTAACAGCCAACAATGAGAACAGAAAGGAGCTGCATTAAAAAGTAAAAATTGAGGTACCATTTAATCCAGCAGGCACGCCACTGGGCCTCTCACCTGAGAAGACCAGAATCGAGAAGACATAGGCTGCAAAAGCTGCACTGCAGCCTTATTCACAATAGCCAAGACAGTGAGGCAACCAAAATGTTCTTCAACAGGTGAATGGATAAAGAAGAAGTGGTCCATGTACACAATGGAATATTAGCCATGGAAAACAATGAAACACTGCTCTTTGAGGCACCACAGGTGAACCTGGGGATAATCACCAAACATGATGTAAGTCGGAAAGCAAAAGACCTATATCCTATGATATCACTTACAGGGGTTAGCTAATAACTGACACAAATGAACATATTTCCACAGAGAAAGACGCTCACAGAATTAGAAAACAAACTATGCTCATGTAAAAGGAAAGGTGGGGGGAATGGATAAATTAAGATTAGTGTTACTATACGTATACAAATACATATTATATACATTTATCAAAAAGACCGACCATATAGCAAGGGAGGTCTACAGAAAACGCTGTAATATTTTACATGGGAAGAGGATCTGTACAAGGATAGACATATATAATGTACAAATGAACCAGATTCTGTACACCTAGGACAAACAATATTCTAAAATTGACCCCGATTAAAAAAAGTAAAAAAAAAAAAACAAGAAGAAGTAATGAGACATAAACTTATGGGGGTTTCTCCTGGCACATTCCATTCTAATTTTAAACCTAGGAACACGACTTCCTGGAAGGCTCTGCTGCCTTGGTACCCAGATTTGGGAACGGAGAAATGATGCCTCCTTGTGGCCATTTCCCACAACAGCAGCTTTAAACACATTGCTAAAGGTCACTAAATATTCACCAAACTTGCATTTATTTAAATGACACCTGCCCTCCAAAAGTTCCTGGGGTCGAAAATCGACCAAAATTTCAAAAGAGGGCAACCTTTCAAGATGACAATTTCAAGAGGTATACTGTACTCACATTTTTTTTAACAGAAAACAAAAAGGCGAGGAAAAATGATGAATTTCAGGAATTTTTAAAGACATGCAAACCCAGATTACAAAAACCGATCAGCTCACAGCAGTCAGAATGGCCATTAGCAAAAATGCTGCAAACAATAAATGCTGAAGTGATTGTGGAGAGATGCTTACCCTCTCTTCTATGGGGGACGTGGTAAGAGCCACTAATGAAAACACAATGGAGGTGCTTTGAACATTGAGCTACAGGTCAATCATTCACACCCAGTGCTGGGCGTAACCCCTGAGAAATGAGAATCAAAAAGTCACAGGCTGGCAATCCTGCACTCCAGCAATATTTACCATAGCCAACACTTGGAAGCAACGAAAATATCCATCAATACAGGAATGCACCAAGAAGAAGTGGTCTATGTACACAATGGAATATTACTCCAATAAAAACTATAAATTAAATTTAAAAAACAAAGAAAAGTAAGGAGACATCCGCTTTTGTGGGTTTATCCGGGCACATTCCACTCTAATTTATAACCGAGGAACACCACTGGCCGGGAGAGCTGTTTCCCTAGTTACCAGAGTGGGGAACGTAGAAAGGCTGCCATCCTCTGGCCGTTACCTGCAAAAGCAGCTTTAAAACCTGTGCTAATGCTCACTTCATATGAACGAGTATGGCAGGGCTGTAAATGAAACCTGCCCTCAAAATGTTTAGAGGGAGGTAAATGGCCAAAGCATTTCAAAATGTGACACATACTTTAAGAAAACACTTTGAAGAACTAAGCTGTAATCACAGATTGAAAAATAAAAGCACGTGCCTTAAAGCTCAATTTCAACGGATTATGAGACACAGGCAAATTCAACCACAAAGAGGTATTACCTCAAACCAGTCAGAATAACCATCAGCAAGAAAACTATAAACAATAAATGCTGAAGGTGTTGTGGAGAAATGCATACGCTCAACTTTAAGAGGGACGTAACTTGGAAAGAGCCACTAATGAGAACTGAGTGGAGGTGCCTTTAAAAGGGAAATATTGAGCTACCATATGATCCAGCAGGCCCCTTCCTGGACCTATAACCTCCGAAGACAGAACTGGAAAGACACAGGCAGGCAAAACTGCACTGCACAGTATTACAATAGCCAAGATATGGAAGTAACCAAAAAGTCCACCAACAGATGGGGGGACAAAGAAGAACTGCTACATGTAGAGATGGAATATTAGCTAGCGAAAAAATGAAACAATGCCATTTGCAGCACCATAGATGAGTCTAGAAGGAATCACGCAACTTGTAGTAAGTGAGAAAGCGAAAGACACATATCCTATCCTATCACTTGTAGGTGTTACCAAAAAATTGATACCAATGAAGATATTTCCACAGAGAAAGGCAATCACAGATTCATTAAACAAACTGATGGTTCACTAAATGGAAAGGTGTGAGGATTGGATACATTACGATATTGGGGTTAACAGAGATATACAAACACATGTGAAATACAGAATCACCAAAGACCTACAGAGTACCAAGAGAAGACTACTCCACATTGTGTCATAACCGACATGGGAAAAGGATACGAAGAAGAAGAGATATATGTATATGTGTGAAAGAACCACATCTTGCACACCTAGAGCAAACAAAATCTTGTAATCAAATTTGCTGTGATAAAAAATAAAAATTTACTTAAAAATACGAACAAGAAGTAATGAGAAGGGGGTGCTCGGGCTCCGGCCCACAGTTCGAGCGGCGAGAGCACTCAGAGACACGACGCGGGCCAGAGGGGAGTGAGCGGGCGCCTCAGTGTCCTCCCCCTTCCCACCCTTCGCCTCGCCGCCTTCTCCCCCCTCAGCCGGACCGGAATTATGTGATCCCGGAAGTTCCGGCGCCACTGCTGTGTGGGATAAACAGTAATGGCGGAGGCTGCAGCTCCGGGAACAACAGCCAAAACATCAAGAGCAGGAGCGGCAGGGGCGGCGGTGGCAGCGGCCTCCCCCACCCCTATCCCCACAGTTACCTCCCCGTCCCTGCGGGCACGGGATTTGGCAGCGACGGCAGCGGCGGCGGCCGGACCAAACAGGTCACCTGCAGGTATTTCATGCATGGGGTTTGTAAGGAAGGAGATAACTGTCGATGCTCACGTGACCTCTCTGAGAGTCCATATGGTGTAGTGTACAAGTATTTTCAGCGAGAGTACTGTATTTACGGAGACCGCTGCAAATATGAACACAGCAAGCCATTGCAACTGCTACAGCTCTAACTGCAAAGTCACCCCTTGCTGCTTCCTCAAGTCTCTCATCAGTAGTTGGACAGATTGGTGAAATGCATATGGGCGAAGCTGAGTCAAGAAATTCAAACTTTTCAACTGTAGGAGCTGGTTCAGAAGACTGGGTGAACGCCATTGAGTTTGTTCCTGGGCAGCCCTACTGTGGCCGTACTGCCTCTTCCTCCACTGAAGCACCCCTGCAGGGCTCAGTGACCAAGGAAGAATCAGAAAAGGAGCAAATTGCAGTGGAAACAAAGAAGCAGATCTGCCCCTATGCTGCAGTGGGAGAGTGCCGATATGGGGAGAACTGTGTGTATCTCCATGGAGACGCGTGTGATATGTGTGGGCTGCAGGTCTTCCATCCAGTGGATGCTGCCCAAAGATCACAACACATCAAATCTTGCATCGAGGCCCATGAGAAGGACATGGAGCTCTCGTTTGCTGTGCAGCACAGCAAGGACATGGTGTGTGGGATCTGCATGGAGGTGGTCTATGAGAAAGCCAACCCCCGCGAGCGCCGCTTCGGAATCCTCTCCAACTGCAACCACACCTACTGTCTCAAATGTATTCGCAAGTGGAGGAGTGCTAAGCAATTTGAGAGCAAGATCATAAAGTACTGCCCAGAATGCCGGATCACATCTAACATTGTCATTCCAAGTGAGTACTGGGTGGAGGAGAAAGAAGAGAAGCAGAAACTCATTCAGAAATACAAGGAGGCAATGAGCAACAAGGTGTGCAGGTATTTTGACGAAGGACGTGGGAGCTGCCCATTTGGAGGGAACTGCGTTTACAAGCATGCGTACCCTGATGCCATAGAGAGGAGCCACAGAGACAGAAAGTGGGAACATCAAGCACATACCGGGCCCAACGAACGAACCACTTCTGGGAGATCATTGAGGAGAGAGGGAAAGGCAACCCCTTTGACAACGACGAAGAAGAGGTTGTCACCTTTAAGCTGGGCGAGATGTTGCTTGTGCTTTTGGCTGCAGGTGGGGACGACGACCTGACGGACTCTGAAGACGAGTGGGACTTGTTTCACGATGAGCTGGAAGATTTTTATGACTTGGATCTATAGCAGCTTTGCTGGGCGTGTGAACTGGTCTGCTGAGCCTCAGACGGCAGCCCTCCCCACTGGTGGCAGCAGTGCCCGTGGTTCTCTTCTAGGCAGGCCTCTCAACTCCAGGTGCTGTCGTAATAATTTTTACCCAGGGCCTGTCTTCTCAATCCCTCACCTTTCCCCAAGGAGTGTGTTGTTTTCTCTGTTTCAAAAAGTTACAAAAATGAATCTTAAAGTTAGTTTTCTTGTAACATGAATTTAACGGTCAGACAGCGTGTAGGTTTGCTGCGTCATCTGTTTTCAGCCAGATTCACACGGTTCAAGGGTAGCATTTCTGGATTTCCAGTACTCATTTTTGAGGACCCCAGGTTCAAAAGTAACAGCATTGGCCCTGCTTTTGGGTCCAAGAATTGGGGTGATAGGTGAAGGATCTGAACTGTGGCGTGGAGCCTTCTGCTATAGACTTAGGCGGATGCTTGAGGTTTCTGGTGAATTCTGCACATCTGTGTTTCTATATCTGTCCCCTGCCCTGGAATCCCCACCCTGTGCACTCGTTCTGTGGTTTTCGTCTCTTGTTTAATTGCACACAAGTACTACTGCTGGGTAACCAGAACCAGGTGCGACTGTGTTGAGATTTTTACTGTGTTTAGCCTGATAGGAAAATGGTGAAAGAACACATATAAAGATATAGCGGAATAAAATAAATGCAGAGTTGGAAGTTGACTCCCAAGGGCTGATAGACTTGGTACGTGTGAGTGTGTAACAAGCTTCTCATCCCTGCATAGATGCAGTGTCTGTAGCCTTAGTGGAAAAACTCAAGTTTACTGGTTTCAGCCTCGTGTGGCAAATAGATCTTAAAGGACAAAGCAGTATATTGGTAGCTGTTAATAGAGCAGGGCTAGCTCTGTCTATATAAATAGGGAAATGGGCTTAGCCATAGAGGTTCAACTATCTGGTTATCTCATGGATTAACACAAACTGGGTCTCAGTTACACAGTTGTATTTAATGTTTTATGATCTCCTAGACTTTCTAGTCCAGGCACTTTTTGACAAACCTTTGTCCTCATTTGAGGGGTTTTGTTGTCGGGTTCTTGGGTCCGTTTGTGTGGGTATTTGCCTCATTCCATCCCTGAGCTTTGCAGCTAGACAGGTGTGATTCAAAACTATGTTCTAAGGTGTTTCCTGTAGTGGAGTAATTGGCTTGCCGTAGTAAGTCATGTTTTTCCACTAAAAGGGGACGGAGGGGTGGTAATCCACGAGATACGCTAAAGTTAAATTGTTAGAAGAATTCCTTGATCAGAAAATATAAATTTGCGTTTTGTTGCTCTATTTCCTGAAAGTGACTTGGAGATGCCCCTGATTTGTCCATCTACTGCTTTGATTCCTTGGATACCACTCATACTTTCACGTTAAGCAAAAACAAGTAATTCTTGCAGGGGTCTCTGTCTTTTTCAGCAGCCCTTTTGTAAGACGCACTTTTCCCATATAAAACAATTTTTAACCGCCCCCCCACCCAAAAAGAGAAGTAATGAGACATAAACTTAAAGGGCTTTTTCCTGGCACATTCCATTCTAGTTTACAACCTAGAACACCACTTCCATTAAGGCTCTGTTGCATTAGTAACCAGATTTGGTAAAGGAGAAATGCTGCCGCCTTGTGGCCGTTTCCCACAAGAGCGGCTTTACACCCACAGCTAATGGTCATTAACATTCAGAAGGACTCGGGGCCGTAAAGGACACCTGCCCTCAAAAATTGTGCTGAGGTAAGGAATGGACAAAACAATTCAAAACAGGCCAATTTTTCAAGAAGATAGTATGAAGAGTGAAGTTTTACTCCCTCTCTTTAAAAAAAAAAGGAAAATGGATAAAAGCTCAACCTCAGGAAGTATTAGACTCATGCAATCTAATCTACAAAAAGGTTTCAACGCACACCAGTCGACTGACCATCAGCAAAAAGTCTACAAACAATAAATGCTGAAGGGGCTTTAGAGAACTCTGTACCCTCTACCTGCTGGTGAGACGTAAAGTCGTAACAGCCAACAATGAGAACAGAAAGGAGCTGCATTAAAAAGTAAAAATTGAGGTACCATTTAATCCAGCAGGCACGCCACTGGGCCTCTCACCTGAGAAGACCAGAATCGAGAAGACATAGGCTGCAAAAGCTGCACTGCAGCCTTATTCACAATAGCCAAGACAGTGAGGCAACCAAAATGTTCTTCAACAGGTGAATGGATAAAGAAGAAGTGGCCCATGTACACAATGGAATATTAGCCATGGAAAACAATGAAACACTGCTCTTTGAGGCACCACAGGTGAACCTGGGGATAATCACCAAACATGATGTAAGTCGGAAAGCAAAAGACCTATATCCTATGATATCACTTACAGGGGTTAGCTAATAACTGACACAAATGAACATATTTCCACAGAGAAAGACGCTCACAGAATTAGAAAACAAACTATGCTCATGTAAAAGGAAAGGTGGGGGGAATGGATAAATTAAGATTAGTGTTACTATACGTATACAAATACATATTATATACATTTCTCAAAAAGACCGACCATATAGCAAGGGAGGTCTACAGAAAACGCTGTAATATTTTACATGGGAAGAGGATCTGTACAAGGATAGACATATATAATGTACAAATGAACCAGATTCTGTACACCTAGGACAAACAATATTCTAAAATTGACCCCGATTAAAAAAAGTAAAAAAAAAAAAACAAGAAGAAGTAATGAGACATAAACTTATGGGGGTTTCTCCTGGCACATTCCATTCTAATTTTAAACCTAGGAACACGACTTCCTGGAAGGCTCTGCTGCCTTGGTACCCAGATTTGGGAACGGAGAAATGATGCCTCCTTGTGGCCATTTCCCACAACAGCAGCTTTAAACACATTGCTAAAGGTCACTAAATATTCACCAAACTTGCATTTATTTAAATGACACCTGCCCTCCAAAAGTTCCTGGGGTCGAAAATCGACCAAAATTTCAAAAGAGGGCAACCTTTCAAGATGACAATTTCAAGAGGTATACTGTACTCACATTTTTTTTAACAGAAAACAAAAAGGCGAGGAAAAATGATGAATTTCAGGAATTTTTAAAGACATGCAAACCCAGATTACAAAAACCGATCAGCTCACAGCAGTCAGAATGGCCATTAGCAAAAATGCTGCAAACAATAAATGCTGAAGTGATTGTGGAGAGATGCTTACCCTCTCTTCTATGGGGGACGTGGTAAGAGCCACTAATGAAAACACAATGGAGGTGCTTTGAACATTGAGCTACAGGTCAATCATTCACACCCAGTGCTGGGCGTAACCCCTGAGAAATGAGAATCAAAAAGTCACAGGCTGGCAATCCTGCACTCCAGCAATATTTACCATAGCCAACACTTGGAAGCAACGAAAATATCCATCAATACAGGAATGCACCAAGAAGAAGTGGTCTATGTACACAATGGAATATTACTCCAATAAAAACTATAAATTAAATTTAAAAAACAAAGAAAAGTAAGGAGACATCCGCTTTTGTGGGTTTATCCGGGCACATTCCACTCTAATTTATAACCGAGGAACACCACTGGCCGGGAGAGCTGTTTCCCTAGTTACCAGAGTGGGGAACGTAGAAAGGCTGCCATCCTCTGGCCGTTACCTGCAAAAGCAGCTTTAAAACCTGTGCTAATGCTCACTTCATATGAACGAGTATGGCAGGGCTGTAAATGAAACCTGCCCTCAAAATGTTTAGAGGGAGGTAAATGGCCAAAGCATTTCAAAATGTGACACATACTTTAAGAAAACACTTTGAAGAACTAAGCTGTAATCACAGATTGAAAAATAAAAGCACGTGCCTTAAAGCTCAATTTCAACGGATTATGAGACACAGGCAAATTCAACCACAAAGAGGTATTACCTCAAACCAGTCAGAATAACCATCAGCAAGAAAACTATAAACAATAAATGCTGAAGGTGTTGTGGAGAAATGCATACGCTCAACTTTAAGAGGGACGTAACTTGGAAAGAGCCACTAATGAGAACTGAGTGGAGGTGCCTTTAAAAGGGAAATATTGAGCTACCATATGATCCAGCAGGCCCCTTCCTGGACCTATAACCTCCGAAGACAGAACTGGAAAGACACAGGCAGGCAAAACTGCACTGCACAGTATTACAATAGCCAAGATATGGAAGTAACCAAAAAGTCCACCAACAGATGGGGGGACAAAGAAGAACTGCTACATGTAGAGATGGAATATTAGCTAGCGAAAAAATGAAACAATGCCATTTGCAGCACCATAGATGAGTCTAGAAGGAATCACGCAACTTGTAGTAAGTGAGAAAGCGAAAGACACATATCCTATCCTATCACTTGTAGGTGTTACCAAAAAATTGATACCAATGAAGATATTTCCACAGAGAAAGGCAATCACAGATTCATTAAACAAACTGATGGTTCACTAAATGGAAAGGTGTGAGGATTGGATACATTACGATATTGGGGTTAACAGAGATATACAAACACATGTGAAATACAGAATCACCAAAGACCTACAGAGTACCAAGAGAAGACTACTCCACATTGTGTCATAACCGACATGGGAAAAGGATACGAAGAAGAAGAGATATATGTATATGTGTGAAAGAACCACATCTTGCACACCTAGAGCAAACAAAATCTTGTAATCAAATTTGCTGTGATAAAAAATAAAAATTTACTTAAAAATACGAACAAGAAGTAATGAGAAGGGGGTGCTCGGGCTCCGGCCCACAGTTCGAGCGGCGAGAGCACTCAGAGACACGACGTGGGCCAGAGGGGAGTGAGCGGGCGCCTCAGTGTCCTCCCCCTTCCCACCCTTCGCCTCGCCGCCTTCTCCCCCCTCAGCCGGACCGGAATTATGTGATCCCGGAAGTTCCGGCGCCACTGCTGTGTGGGATAAACAGTAATGGCGGAGGCTGCAGCTCCGGGAACAACAGCCAAAACATCAAGAGCAGGAGCGGCAGGGGCGGCGGTGGCAGCGGCCTCCCCCACCCCTATCCCCACAGTTACCTCCCCGTCCCTGCGGGCACGGGATTTGGCAGCGACGGCAGCGGCGGCGGCTGGACCAAACAGGTCACCTGCAGGTATTTCATGCATGGGGTTTGTAAGGAAGGAGATAACTGTCGATGCTCACGTGACCTCTCTGAGAGTCCATATGGTGTAGTGTACAAGTATTTTCAGCGAGAGTACTGTATTTACGGAGACCGCTGCAAATATGAACACAGCAAGCCATTGCAACTGCTACAGCTCTAACTGCAAAGTCACCCCTTGCTGCTTCCTCAAGTCTCTCATCAGTAGTTGGACAGATTGGTGAAATGCATATGGGCGAAGCTGAGTCAAGAAATTCAAACTTTTCAACTGTAGGAGCTGGTTCAGAAGACTGGGTGAACGCCATTGAGTTTGTTCCTGGGCAGCCCTACTGTGGCCGTACTGCCTCTTCCTCCACTGAAGCACCCCTGCAGGGCTCAGTGACCAAGGAAGAATCAGAAAAGGAGCAAATTGCAGTGGAAACAAAGAAGCAGATCTGCCCCTATGCTGCAGTGGGAGAGTGCCGATATGGGGAGAACTGTGTGTATCTCCATGGAGACGCGTGTGATATGTGTGGGCTGCAGGTCTTCCATCCAGTGGATGCTGCCCAAAGATCACAACACATCAAATCTTGCATCGAGGCCCATGAGAAGGACATGGAGCTCTCGTTTGCTGTGCAGCACAGCAAGGACATGGTGTGTGGGATCTGCATGGAGGTGGTCTATGAGAAAGCCAACCCCCGCGAGCGCCGCTTCGGAATCCTCTCCAACTGCAACCACACCTACTGTCTCAAATGTATTCGCAAGTGGAGGAGTGCTAAGCAATTTGAGAGCAAGATCATAAAGTACTGCCCAGAATGCCGGATCACATCTAACATTGTCATTCCAAGTGAGTACTGGGTGGAGGAGAAAGAAGAGAAGCAGAAACTCATTCAGAAATACAAGGAGGCAATGAGCAACAAGGTGTGCAGGTATTTTGACGAAGGACGTGGGAGCTGCCCATTTGGAGGGAACTGCGTTTACAAGCATGCGTACCCTGATGCCATAGAGAGGAGCCACAGAGACAGAAAGTGGGAACATCAAGCACATACCGGGCCCAACGAACGAACCACTTCTGGGAGATCATTGAGGAGAGAGGGAAAGGCAACCCCTTTGACAACGACGAAGAAGAGGTTGTCACCTTTAAGCTGGGCGAGATGTTGCTTGTGCTTTTGGCTGCAGGTGGGGACGACGACCTGACGGACTCTGAAGACGAGTGGGACTTGTTTCACGATGAGCTGGAAGATTTTTATGACTTGGATCTATAGCAGCTTTGCTGGGCGTGTGAACTGGTCTGCTGAGCCTCAGACGGCAGCCCTCCCCACTGGTGGCAGCAGTGCCCGTGGTTCTCTTCTAGGCAGGCCTCTCAACTCCAGGTGCTGTCGTAATAATTTTTACCCAGGGCCTGTCTTCTCAATCCCTCACCTTTCCCCAAGGAGTGTGTTGTTTTCTCTGTTTCAAAAAGTTACAAAAATGAATCTTAAAGTTAGTTTTCTTGTAACATGAATTTAACGGTCAGACAGCGTGTAGGTTTGCTGCGTCATCTGTTTTCAGCCAGATTCACACGGTTCAAGGGTAGCATTTCTGGATTTCCAGTACTCATTTTTGAGGACCCCAGGTTCAAAAGTAACAGCATTGGCCCTGCTTTTGGGTCCAAGAATTGGGGTGATAGGTGAAGGATCTGAACTGTGGCGTGGAGCCTTCTGCTATAGACTTAGGCGGATGCTTGAGGTTTCTGGTGAATTCTGCACATCTGTGTTTCTATATCTGTCCCCTGCCCTGGAATCCCCACCCTGTGCACTCGTTCTGTGGTTTTCGTCTCTTGTTTAATTGCACACAAGTACTACTGCTGGGTAACCAGAACCAGGTGCGACTGTGTTGAGATTTTTACTGTGTTTAGCCTGATAGGAAAATGGTGAAAGAACACATATAAAGATATAGCGGAATAAAATAAATGCAGAGTTGGAAGTTGACTCCCAAGGGCTGATAGACTTGGTACGTGTGAGTGTGTAACAAGCTTCTCATCCCTGCATAGATGCAGTGTCTGTAGCCTTAGTGGAAAAACTCAAGTTTACTGGTTTCAGCCTCGTGTGGCAAATAGATCTTAAAGGACAAAGCAGTATATTGGTAGCTGTTAATAGAGCAGGGCTAGCTCTGTCTATATAAATAGGGAAATGGGCTTAGCCATAGAGGTTCAACTATCTGGTTATCTCATGGATTAACACAAACTGGGTCTCAGTTACACAGTTGTATTTAATGTTTTATGATCTCCTAGACTTTCTAGTCCAGGCACTTTTTGACAAACCTTTGTCCTCATTTGAGGGGTTTTGTTGTCGGGTTCTTGGGTCCGTTTGTGTGGGTATTTGCCTCATTCCATCCCTGAGCTTTGCAGCTAGACAGGTGTGATTCAAAACTATGTTCTAAGGTGTTTCCTGTAGTGGAGTAATTGGCTTGCCGTAGTAAGTCATGTTTTTCCACTAAAAGGGGACGGAGGGGTGGTAATCCACGAGATACGCTAAAGTTAAATTGTTAGAAGAATTCCTTGATCAGAAAATATAAATTTGCGTTTTGTTGCTCTATTTCCTGAAAGTGACTTGGAGATGCCCCTGATTTGTCCATCTACTGCTTTGATTCCTTGGATACCACTCATACTTTCACGTTAAGCAAAAACAAGTAATTCTTGCAGGGGTCTCTGTCTTTTTCAGCAGCCCTTTTGTAAGACGTACTTTTCCCATATAAAACAATTTTTAACCGCCCCCCCCACCCATAAAGAGAAGTAATGAGACATAAACTTAAAGGGCTTTTTCCTGGCACATTCCATTCTAGTTTACAACCTAGAACACCACTTCCATTAAGGCTCTGTTGCATTAGTAACCAGATTTGGTAAAGGAGAAATGCTGCCGCCTTGTGGCCGTTTCCCACAAGAGCGGCTTTACACCCACAGCTAATGGTCATTAACATTCAGAAGGACTCGGGGCCGTAAAGGACACCTGCCCTCAAAAATTGTGCTGAGGTAAGGAATGGACAAAACAATTCAAAACAGGCCAATTTTTCAAGAAGATAGTATGAAGAGTGAAGTTTTACTCCCTCTCTTTAAAAAAAAAAGGAAAATGGATAAAAGCTCAACCTCAGGAAGTATTAGACTCATGCAATCTAATCTACAAAAAGGTTTCAACGCACACCAGTCGACTGACCATCAGCAAAAAGTCTACAAACAATAAATGCTGAAGGGGCTTTAGAGAACTCTGTACCCTCTACCTGCTGGTGAGACGTAAAGTCGTAACAGCCAACAATGAGAACAGAAAGGAGCTGCATTAAAAAGTAAAAATTGAGGTACCATTTAATCCAGCAGGCACGCCACTGGGCCTCTCACCTGAGAAGACCAGAATCGAGAAGACATAGGCTGCAAAAGCTGCACTGCAGCCTTATTCACAATAGCCAAGACAGTGAAGCAACCAAAATGTTCTTCAACAGGTGAATGGATAAAGAAGAAGTGGTCCATGTACACAATGGAATATTAGCCATGGAAAACAATGAAACACTGCTCTTTGAGGCACCACAGGTGAACCTGGGGATAATCACCAAACATGATGTAAGTCGGAAAGCAAAAGACCTATATCCTATGATATCACTTACAGGGGTTAGCTAATAACTGACACAAATGAACATATTTCCACAGAGAAAGACGCTCACAGAATTAGAAAACAAACTATGCTCATGTAAAAGGAAAGGTGGGGGGAATGGATAAATTAAGATTAGTGTTACTATACGTATACAAATACATATTATATACATTTATCAAAAAGACCGACCATATAGCAAGGGAGGTCTACAGAAAACGCTGTAATATTTTACATGGGAAGAGGATCTGTACAAGGATAGACATATATAATGTACAAATGAACCAGATTCTGTACACCTAGGACAAACAATATTCTAAAATTGACCCCGATTAAAAAAAGTAAAAAAAAAAAAACAAGAAGAAGTAATGAGACATAAACTTATGGGGGTTTCTCCTGGCACATTCCATTCTAATTTTAAACCTAGGAACACGACTTCCTGGAAGGCTCTGCTGCCTTGGTACCCAGATTTGGGAACGGAGAAATGATGCCTCCTTGTGGCCATTTCCCACAACAGCAGCTTTAAACACATTGCTAAAGGTCACTAAATATTCACCAAACTTGCATTTATTTAAATGACACCTGCCCTCCAAAAGTTCCTGGGGTCGAAAATCGACCAAAATTTCAAAAGAGGGCAACCTTTCAAGATGACAATTTCAAGAGGTATACTGTACTCACATTTTTTTTAACAGAAAACAAAAAGGCGAGGAAAAATGATGAATTTCAGGAATTTTTAAAGACATGCAAACCCAAATTACAAAAACCGATCAGCTCACAGCAGTCAGAATGGCCATTAGCAAAAATGCTGCAAACAATAAATGCTGAAGTGATTGTGGAGAGATGCTTACCCTCTCTTCTATGGGGGACGTGGTAAGAGCCACTAATGAAAACACAATGGAGGTGCTTTGAACATTGAGCTACAGGTCAATCATTCACACCCAGTGCTGGGCGTAACCCCTGAGAAATGAGAATCAAAAAGTCACAGGCTGGCAATCCTGCACTCCAGCAATATTTACCATAGCCAACACTTGGAAGCAACGAAAATATCCATCAATACAGGAATGCACCAAGAAGAAGTGGTCTATGTACACAATGGAATATTACTCCAATAAAAACTATAAATTAAATTTAAAAAACAAACAAAAGTAAGGAGACATCCGCTTTTGTGGGTTTATCCGGGCACATTCCACTCTAATTTATAACCGAGGAACACCACTGGCCGGGAGAGCTGTTTCCCTAGTTACCAGAGTGGGGAACGTAGAAAGGCTGCCATCCTCTGGCCGTTACCTGCAAAAGCAGCTTTAAAACCTGTGCTAATGCTCACTTCATATGAACGAGTATGGCAGGGCTGTAAATGAAACCTGCCCTCAAAATGTTTAGAGGGAGGTAAATGGCCAAAGCATTTCAAAATGTGACACATACTTTAAGAAAACACTTTGAAGAACTAAGCTGTAATCACAGACTGAAAAATAAAAGCACGTGCCTTAAAGCTCAATTTCAACGGATTATGAGACACATGCAAATTCAACCACAAAGAGGTATTATCTCAAACCAGTCAGAATAACCATCAGCAAGAAAACTATAAACAATAAATGCTGAAGGTGTTGTGGAGAAATGCATACGCTCAACTTTAAGAGGGACGTAACTTGGAAAGAGCCACTAATGAGAACTGAATGGAGGTGCCTTTAAAAGGGAAATATTGAGCTACCATATGATCCAGCAGGCCCCTTCCTGGACCTATAACCTCCGAAGACAGAACTGGAAAGACACAGGCAGGCAAAACTGCACTGCACAGTATTACAATAGCCAAGATATGGAAGTAACCAAAAAGTCCACCAACAGATGGGGGGACAAAGAAGAACTGCTACATGTAGAGATGGAATATTAGCTAGCGAAAAAATGAAACAATGCCATTTGCAGCACCATAGATGAGTCTAGAAGGAATCACGCAACTTGTAGTAAGTGAGAAAACGAAAGACACATATCCTATCCTATCACTTGTAGGTGTTACCAAAAAATTGATACCAATGAAGATATTTCCACAGAGAAAGGCAATCACAGATTCATTAAACAAACTGATGGTTCACTAAATGGAAAGGTGTGAGGATTGGATACATTACGATATTGGGGTTAACAGAGATATACAAACACATGTGAAATACAGAATCACCAAAGACCTACAGAATACCAAGAGAAGACTACTCCACATTGTGTCATAACCTACATGGGAAAAGGATACGAAGAAGAAGAGATATATGTATATGTGTGAAAGAACCACATCTTGCACACCTAGAGCAAACAAAATCTTGTAATCAAATTTGCTGTGATAAAAAATAAAAATTTACTTAAAAATACGAACAAGAAGTAATGAGAAGGGGGTGCTCGGGCTCCGGCCCACAGTTCGAGCGGCGAGAGCACTCAGAGACACGACGCGGGCCAGAGGGGAGTGAGCGGGCGCCTCAGTGTCCTCCCCCTTCCCACCCTTCGCCTCGCCGCCTTCTCCCCCCTCAGCCGGACCGGAATTATGTGATCCCGGAAGTTCCGGCGCCACTGCTGTGTGGGATAAACAGTAATGGCGGAGGCTGCAGCTCCGGGAACAACAGCCAAAACATCAAGAGCAGGAGCGGCAGGGGCGGCGGTGGCAGCGGCCTCCCCCACCCCTATCCCCACAGTTACCTCCCCGTCCCTGCGGGCACGGGATTTGGCAGCGACGGCAGCGGCGGCGGCTGGACCAAACAGGTCACCTGCAGGTATTTCATGCATGGGGTTTGTAAGGAAGGAGATAACTGTCGATGCTCACGTGACCTCTCTGAGAGTCCATATGGTGTAGTGTACAAGTATTTTCAGCGAGAGTACTGTATTTACGGAGACCGCTGCAAATATGAACACAGCAAGCCATTGCAACTGCTACAGCTCTAACTGCAAAGTCACCCCTTGCTGCTTCCTCAAGTCTCTCATCAGTAGTTGGACAGATTGGTGAAATGCATATGGGCGAAGCTGAGTCAAGAAATTCAAACTTTTCAACTGTAGGAGCTGGTTCAGAAGACTGGGTGAACGCCATTGAGTTTGTTCCTGGGCAGCCCTACTGTGGCCGTACTGCCTCTTCCTCCACTGAAGCACCCCTGCAGGGCTCAGTGACCAAGGAAGAATCAGAAAAGGAGCAAATTGCAGTGGAAACAAAGAAGCAGATCTGCCCCTATGCTGCAGTGGGAGAGTGCCGATATGGGGAGAACTGTGTGTATCTCCATGGAGACGCGTGTGATATGTGTGGGCTGCAGGTCTTCCATCCAGTGGATGCTGCCCAAAGATCACAACACATCAAATCTTGCATCGAGGCCCATGAGAAGGACATGGAGCTCTCGTTTGCTGTGCAGCACAGCAAGGACATGGTGTGTGGGATCTGCATGGAGGTGGTCTATGAGAAAGCCAACCCCCGCGAGCGCCGCTTCGGAATCCTCTCCAACTGCAACCACACCTACTGTCTCAAATGTATTCGCAAGTGGAGGAGTGCTAAGCAATTTGAGAGCAAGATCATAAAGTACTGCCCAGAATGCCGGATCACATCTAACATTGTCATTCCAAGTGAGTACTGGGTGGAGGAGAAAGAAGAGAAGCAGAAACTCATTCAGAAATACAAGGAGGCAATGAGCAACAAGGTGTGCAGGTATTTTGACGAAGGACGTGGGAGCTGCCCATTTGGAGGGAACTGCGTTTACAAGCATGCGTACCCTGATGCCATAGAGAGGAGCCACAGAGACAGAAAGTGGGAACATCAAGCACATACCGGGCCCAACGAACGAACCACTTCTGGGAGATCATTGAGGAGAGAGGGAAAGGCAACCCCTTTGACAACGACGAAGAAGAGGTTGTCACCTTTAAGCTGGGCGAGATGTTGCTTGTGCTTTTGGCTGCAGGTGGGGACGACGACCTGACGGACTCTGAAGACGAGTGGGACTTGTTTCACGATGAGCTGGAAGATTTTTATGACTTGGATCTATAGCAGCTTTGCTGGGCGTGTGAACTGGTCTGCTGAGCCTCAGACGGCAGCCCTCCCCACTGGTGGCAGCAGTGCCCGTGGTTCTCTTCTAGGCAGGCCTCTCAACTCCAGGTGCTGTCGTAATAATTTTTACCCAGGGCCTGTCTTCTCAATCCCTCACCTTTCCCCAAGGAGTGTGTTGTTTTCTCTGTTTCAAAAAGTTACAAAAATGAATCTTAAAGTTAGTTTTCTTGTAACATGAATTTAACGGTCAGACAGCGTGTAGGTTTGCTGCGTCATCTGTTTTCAGCCAGATTCACACGGTTCAAGGGTAGCATTTCTGGATTTCCAGTACTCATTTTTGAGGACCCCAGGTTCAAAAGTAACAGCATTGGCCCTGCTTTTGGGTCCAAGAATTGGGGTGATAGGTGAAGGATCTGAACTGTGGCGTGGAGCCTTCTGCTATAGACTTAGGCGGATGCTTGAGGTTTCTGGTGAATTCTGCACATCTGTGTTTCTATATCTGTCCCCTGCCCTGGAATCCCCACCCTGTGCACTCGTTCTGTGGTTTTCGTCTCTTGTTTAATTGCACACAAGTACTACTGCTGGGTAACCAGAACCAGGTGCGACTGTGTTGAGATTTTTTACTGTGTTTAGCCTGATAGGAAAATGGTGAAAGAACACATATAAAGATATAGCGGAATAAAATAAATGCAGAGTTGGAAGTTGACTCCCAAGGGCTGATAGACTTGGTACGTGTGAGTGTGTAACAAGCTTCTCATCCCTGCATAGATGCAGTGTCTGTAGCCTTAGTGGAAAAACTCAAGTTTACTGGTTTCAGCCTCGTGTGGCAAATAGATCTTAAAGGACAAAGCAGTATATTGGTAGCTGTTAATAGAGCAGGGCTAGCTCTGTCTATATAAATAGGGAAATGGGCTTAGCCATAGAGGTTCAACTATCTGGTTATCTCATGGATTAACACAAACTGGGTCTCAGTTACACAGTTGTATTTAATGTTTTATGATCTCCTAGACTTTCTAGTCCAGGCACTTTTTGACAAACCTTTGTCCTCATTTGAGGGGTTTTGTTGTCGGGTTCTTGGGTCCGTTTGTGTGGGTATTTGCCTCATTCCATCCCTGAGCTTTGCAGCTAGACAGGTGTGATTCAAAACTATGTTCTAAGGTGTTTCCTGTAGTGGAGTAATTGGTTTGCAGTAGTAAGTCATGTTTTTCCACTAAAAGGGGACGGAGGGGTGGTAATCCACGAGATACGCTAAAGTTAAATTGTTAGAAGAATTCCTTGATCAGAAAATATAAATTTGCGTTTTGTTGCTCTATTTCCTGAAAGTGACTTGGAGATGCCCCTGATTTGTCCATCTACTGCTTTGATTCCTTGGATACCACTCATACTTTCACGTTAAGCAAAAACAAGTAATTCTTGCAGGGGTCTCTGTCTTTTTCAGCAGCCCTTTTGTAAGACGCACTTTTCCCATATAAAACAATTTTTAACCGCCCCCCCACCCAAAAAGAGAAGTAATGAGACATAAACTTAAAGGGCTTTTTCCTGGCACATTCCATTCTAGTTTACAACCTAGAACACCACTTCCATTAAGGCTCTGTTGCATTAGTAACCAGATTTGGTAAAGGAGAAATGCTGCCGCCTTGTGGCCGTTTCCCACAAGAGCGGCTTTACACCCACAGCTAATGGTCATTAACATTCAGAAGGACTCGGGGCCGTAAAGGACACCTGCCCTCAAAAATTGTGCTGAGGTAAGGAATGGACAAAACAATTCAAAACAGGCCAATTTTTCAAGAAGATAGTATGAAGAGTGAAGTTTTACTCCCTCTCTTTAAAAAAAAAAGGAAAATGGATAAAAGCTCAACCTCAGGAAGTATTAGACTCATGCAATCTAATCTACAAAAAGGTTTCAACGCACACCAGTCGACTGACCATCAGCAAAAAGTCTACAAACAATAAATGCTGAAGGGGCTTTAGAGAACTCTGTACCCTCTACCTGCTGGTGAGACGTAAAGTCGTAACAGCCAACAATGAGAACAGAAAGGAGCTGCATTAAAAAGTAAAAATTGAGGTACCATTTAATCCAGCAGGCACGCCACTGGGCCTCTCACCTGAGAAGACCAGAATCGAGAAGACATAGGCTGCAAAAGCTGCACTGCAGCCTTATTCACAATAGCCAAGACAGTGAAGCAACCAAAATGTTCTTCAACAGGTGAATGGATAAAGAAGAAGTGGTCCATGTACACAATGGAATATTAGCCATGGAAAACAATGAAACACTGCTCTTTGAGGCACCACAGGTGAACCTGGGGATAATCACCAAACATGATGTAAGTCGGAAAGCAAAAGACCTATATCCTATGATATCACTTACAGGGGTTAGCTAATAACTGACACAAATGAACATATTTCCACAGAGAAAGACGCTCACAGAATTAGAAAACAAACTATGCTCATGTAAAAGGAAAGGTGGGGGGAATGGATAAATTAAGATTAGTGTTACTATACGTATACAAATACATATTATATACATTTATCAAAAAGACCGACCATATAGCAAGGGAGGTCTACAGAAAACGCTGTAATATTTTACATGGGAAGAGGATCTGTACAAGGATAGACATATATAATGTACAAATGAACCAGATTCTGTACACCTAGGACAAACAATATTCTAAAATTGACCCCGATTAAAAAAAGTAAAAAAAAAAAAACAAGAAGAAGTAATGAGACATAAACTTATGGGGGTTTCTCCTGGCACATTCCATTCTAATTTTAAACCTAGGAACACGACTTCCTGGAAGGCTCTGCTGCCTTGGTACCCAGATTTGGGAACGGAGAAATGATGCCTCCTTGTGGCCATTTCCCACAACAGCAGCTTTAAACACATTGCTAAAGGTCACTAAATATTCACCAAACTTGCATTTATTTAAATGACACCTGCCCTCCAAAAGTTCCTGGGGTCGAAAATCGACCAAAATTTCAAAAGAGGGCAACCTTTCAAGATGACAATTTCAAGAGGTATACTGTACTCACATTTTTTTTAACAGAAAACAAAAAGGCGAGGAAAAATGATGAATTTCAGGAATTTTTAAAGACATGCAAACCCAAATTACAAAAACCGATCAGCTCACAGCAGTCAGAATGGCCATTAGCAAAAATGCTGCAAACAATAAATGCTGAAGTGATTGTGGAGAGATGCTTACCCTCTCTTCTATGGGGGACGTGGTAAGAGCCACTAATGAAAACACAATGGAGGTGCTTTGAACATTGAGCTACAGGTCAATCATTCACACCCAGTGCTGGGCGTAACCCCTGAGAAATGAGAATCAAAAAGTCACAGGCTGGCAATCCTGCACTCCAGCAATATTTACCATAGCCAACACTTGGAAGCAACGAAAATATCCATCAATACAGGAATGCACCAAGAAGAAGTGGTCTATGTACACAATGGACTATTACTCCAATAAAAACTATAAATTAAATTTAAAAAACAAACAAAAGTAAGGAGACATCCGCTTTTGTGGGTTTATCCGGGCACATTCCACTCTAATTTATAACCGAGGAACACCACTGGCCGGGAGAGCTGTTTCCCTAGTTACCAGAGTGGGGAACGTAGAAAGGCTGCCATCCTCTGGCCGTTACCTGCAAAAGCAGCTTTAAAACCTGTGCTAATGCTCACTTCATATGAACGAGTATGGCAGGGCTGTAAATGAAACCTGCCCTCAAAATGTTTAGAGGGAGGTAAATGGCCAAAGCATTTCAAAATGTGACACATACTTTAAGAAAACACTTTGAAGAACTAAGCTGTAATCACAGACTGAAAAATAAAAGCACGTGCCTTAAAGCTCAATTTCAACGGATTATGAGACACATGCAAATTCAACCACAAAGAGGTATTATCTCAAACCAGTCAGAATAACCATCAGCAAGAAAACTATAAACAATAAATGCTGAAGGTGTTGTGGAGAAATGCATACGCTCAACTTTAAGAGGGACGTAACTTGGAAAGAGCCACTAATGAGAACTGAATGGAGGTGCCTTTAAAAGGGAAATATTGAGCTACCATATGATCCAGCAGGCCCCTTCCTGGAACTATAACCTCCGAAGACAGAACTGGAAAGACACAGGCAGGCAAAACTGCACTGCACAGTATTACAATAGCCAAGATATGGAAGTAACCAAAAAGTCCACCAACAGATGGGGGGACAAAGAAGAACTGCTACATGTAGAGATGGAATATTAGCTAGCGAAAAAATGAAACAATGCCATTTGCAGCACCATAGATGAGTCTAGAAGGAATCACGCAACTTGTAGTAAGTGAGAAAACGAAAGACACATATCCTATCCTATCACTTGTAGGTGTTACCAAAAAATTGATACCAATGAAGATATTTCCACAGAGAAAGGCAATCACAGATTCATTAAACAAACTGATGGTTCACTAAATGGAAAGGTGTGAGGATTGGATACATTACGATATTGGGGTTAACAGAGATATACAAACACATGTGAAATACAGAATCACCAAAGACCTACAGAATACCAAGAGAAGACTACTCCACATTGTGTCATAACCTACATGGGAAAAGGATACGAAGAAGAAGAGATATATGTATATGTGTGAAAGAACCACATCTTGCACACCTAGAGCAAACAAAATCTTGTAATCAAATTTGCTGTGATAAAAAATAAAAATTTACTTAAAAATACGAACAAGAAGTAATGAGAAGGGGGTGCTCGGGCTCCGGCCCACAGTTCGAGCGGCGAGAGCACTCAGAGACACGACGCGGGCCAGAGGGGAGTGAGCGGGCGCCTCAGTGTCCTCCCCCTTCCCACCCTTCGCCTCGCCGCCTTCTCCCCCCTCAGCCGGACCGGAATTATGTGATCCCGGAAGTTCCGGCGCCACTGCTGTGTGGGATAAACAGTAATGGCGGAGGCTGCAGCTCCGGGAACAACAGCCAAAACATCAAGAGCAGGAGCGGCAGGGGCGGCGGTGGCAGCGGCCTCCCCCACCCCTATCCCCACAGTTACCTCCCCGTCCCTGCGGGCACGGGATTTGGCAGCGACGGCAGCGGCGGCGGCTGGACCAAACAGGTCACCTGCAGGTATTTCATGCATGGGGTTTGTAAGGAAGGAGATAACTGTCGATGCTCACGTGACCTCTCTGAGAGTCCATATGGTGTAGTGTACAAGTATTTTCAGCGAGAGTACTGTATTTACGGAGACCGCTGCAAATATGAACACAGCAAGCCATTGCAACTGCTACAGCTCTAACTGCAAAGTCACCCCTTGCTGCTTCCTCAAGTCTCTCATCAGTAGTTGGACAGATTGGTGAAATGCATATGGGCGAAGCTGAGTCAAGAAATTCAAACTTTTCAACTGTAGGAGCTGGTTCAGAAGACTGGGTGAACGCCATTGAGTTTGTTCCTGGGCAGCCCTACTGTGGCCGTACTGCCTCTTCCTCCACTGAAGCACCCCTGCAGGGCTCAGTGACCAAGGAAGAATCAGAAAAGGAGCAAATTGCAGTGGAAACAAAGAAGCAGATCTGCCCCTATGCTGCAGTGGGAGAGTGCCGATATGGGGAGAACTGTGTGTATCTCCATGGAGACGCGTGTGATATGTGTGGGCTGCAGGTCTTCCATCCAGTGGATGCTGCCCAAAGATCACAACACATCAAATCTTGCATCGAGGCCCATGAGAAGGACATGGAGCTCTCGTTTGCTGTGCAGCACAGCAAGGACATGGTGTGTGGGATCTGCATGGAGGTGGTCTATGAGAAAGCCAACCCCCGCGAGCGCCGCTTCGGAATCCTCTCCAACTGCAACCACACCTACTGTCTCAAATGTATTCGCAAGTGGAGGAGTGCTAAGCAATTTGAGAGCAAGATCATAAAGTACTGCCCAGAATGCCGGATCACATCTAACATTGTCATTCCAAGTGAGTACTGGGTGGAGGAGAAAGAAGAGAAGCAGAAACTCATTCAGAAATACAAGGAGGCAATGAGCAACAAGGTGTGCAGGTATTTTGACGAAGGACGTGGGAGCTGCCCATTTGGAGGGAACTGCGTTTACAAGCATGCGTACCCTGATGCCATAGAGAGGAGCCACAGAGACAGAAAGTGGGAACATCAAGCACATACCGGGCCCAACGAACGAACCACTTCTGGGAGATCATTGAGGAGAGAGGGAAAGGCAACCCCTTTGACAACGACGAAGAAGAGGTTGTCACCTTTAAGCTGGGCGAGATGTTGCTTGTGCTTTTGGCTGCAGGTGGGGACGACGACCTGACGGACTCTGAAGACGAGTGGGACTTGTTTCACGATGAGCTGGAAGATTTTTATGACTTGGATCTATAGCAGCTTTGCTGGGCGTGTGAACTGGTCTGCTGAGCCTCAGACGGCAGCCCTCCCCACTGGTGGCAGCAGTGCCCGTGGTTCTCTTCTAGGCAGGCCTCTCAACTCCAGGTGCTGTCGTAATAATTTTTACCCAGGGCCTGTCTTCTCAATCCCTCACCTTTCCCCAAGGAGTGTGTTGTTTTCTCTGTTTCAAAAAGTTACAAAAATGAATCTTAAAGTTAGTTTTCTTGTAACATGAATTTAACGGTCAGACAGCGTGTAGGTTTGCTGCGTCATCTGTTTTCAGCCAGATTCACACGGTTCAAGGGTAGCATTTCTGGATTTCCAGTACTCATTTTTGAGGACCCCAGGTTCAAAAGTAACAGCATTGGCCCTGCTTTTGGGTCCAAGAATTGGGGTGATAGGTGAAGGATCTGAACTGTGGCGTGGAGCCTTCTGCTATAGACTTAGGCGGATGCTTGAGGTTTCTGGTGAATTCTGCACATCTGTGTTTCTATATCTGTCCCCTGCCCTGGAATCCCCACCCTGTGCACTCGTTCTGTGGTTTTCGTCTCTTGTTTAATTGCACACAAGTACTACTGCTGGGTAACCAGAACCAGGTGCGACTGTGTTGAGATTTTTTACTGTGTTTAGCCTGATAGGAAAATGGTGAAAGAACACATATAAAGATATAGCGGAATAAAATAAATGCAGAGTTGGAAGTTGACTCCCAAGGGCTGATAGACTTGGTACGTGTGAGTGTGTAACAAGCTTCTCATCCCTGCATAGATGCAGTGTCTGTAGCCTTAGTGGAAAAACTCAAGTTTACTGGTTTCAGCCTCGTGTGGCAAATAGATCTTAAAGGACAAAGCAGTATATTGGTAGCTGTTAATAGAGCAGGGCTAGCTCTGTCTATATAAATAGGGAAATGGGCTTAGCCATAGAGGTTCAACTATCTGGTTATCTCATGGATTAACACAAACTGGGTCTCAGTTACACAGTTGTATTTAATGTTTTATGATCTCCTAGACTTTCTAGTCCAGGCACTTTTTGACAAACCTTTGTCCTCATTTGAGGGGTTTTGTTGTCGGGTTCTTGGGTCCGTTTGTGTGGGTATTTGCCTCATTCCATCCCTGAGCTTTGCAGCTAGACAGGTGTGATTCAAAACTATGTTCTAAGGTGTTTCCTGTAGTGGAGTAATTGGTTTGCAGTAGTAAGTCATGTTTTTCCACTAAAAGGGGACGGAGGGGTGGTAATCCACGAGATACGCTAAAGTTAAATTGTTAGAAGAATTCCTTGATCAGAAAATATAAATTTGCGTTTTGTTGCTCTATTTCCTGAAAGTGACTTGGAGATGCCCCTGATTTGTCCATCTACTGCTTTGATTCCTTGGATACCACTCATACTTTCACGTTAAGCAAAAACAAGTAATTCTTGCAGGGGTCTCTGTCTTTTTCAGCAGCCCTTTTGTAAGACGCACTTTTCCCATATAAAACAATTTTTAACCGCCCCCCCACCCAAAAAGAGAAGTAATGAGACATAAACTTAAAGGGCTTTTTCCTGGCACATTCCATTCTAGTTTACAACCTAGAACACCACTTCCATTAAGGCTCTGTTGCATTAGTAACCAGATTTGGTAAAGGAGAAATGCTGCCGCCTTGTGGCCGTTTCCCACAAGAGCGGCTTTACACCCACAGCTAATGGTCATTAACATTCAGAAGGACTCGGGGCCGTAAAGGACACCTGCCCTCAAAAATTGTGCTGAGGTAAGGAATGGACAAAACAATTCAAAACAGGCCAATTTTTCAAGAAGATAGTATGAAGAGTGAAGTTTTACTCCCTCTCTTTAAAAAAAAAAGGAAAATGGATAAAAGCTCAACCTCAGGAAGTATTAGACTCATGCAATCTAATCTACAAAAAGGTTTCAACGCACACCAGTCGACTGACCATCAGCAAAAAGTCTACAAACAATAAATGCTGAAGGGGCTTTAGAGAACTCTGTACCCTCTACCTGCTGGTGAGACGTAAAGTCGTAACAGCCAACAATGAGAACAGAAAGGAGCTGCATTAAAAAGTAAAAATTGAGGTACCATTTAATCCAGCAGGCACGCCACTGGGCCTCTCACCTGAGAAGACCAGAATCGAGAAGACATAGGCTGCAAAAGCTGCACTGCAGCCTTATTCACAATAGCCAAGACAGTGAAGCAACCAAAATGTTCTTCAACAGGTGAATGGATAAAGAAGAAGTGGTCCATGTACACAATGGAATATTAGCCATGGAAAACAATGAAACACTGCTCTTTGAGGCACCACAGGTGAACCTGGGGATAATCACCAAACATGATGTAAGTCGGAAAGCAAAAGACCTATATCCTATGATATCACTTACAGGGGTTAGCTAATAACTGACACAAATGAACATATTTCCACAGAGAAAGACGCTCACAGAATTAGAAAACAAACTATGCTCATGTAAAAGGAAAGGTGGGGGGAATGGATAAATTAAGATTAGTGTTACTATACGTATACAAATACATATTATATACATTTATCAAAAAGACCGACCATATAGCAAGGGAGGTCTACAGAAAACGCTGTAATATTTTACATGGGAAGAGGATCTGTACAAGGATAGACATATATAATGTACAAATGAACCAGATTCTGTACACCTAGGACAAACAATATTCTAAAATTGACCCCGATTAAAAAAAGTAAAAAAAAAAAAACAAGAAGAAGTAATGAGACATAAACTTATGGGGGTTTCTCCTGGCACATTCCATTCTAATTTTAAACCTAGGAACACGACTTCCTGGAAGGCTCTGCTGCCTTGGTACCCAGATTTGGGAACGGAGAAATGATGCCTCCTTGTGGCCATTTCCCACAACAGCAGCTTTAAACACATTGCTAAAGGTCACTAAATATTCACCAAACTTGCATTTATTTAAATGACACCTGCCCTCCAAAAGTTCCTGGGGTCGAAAATCGACCAAAATTTCAAAAGAGGGCAACCTTTCAAGATGACAATTTCAAGAGGTATACTGTACTCACATTTTTTTTAACAGAAAACAAAAAGGCGAGGAAAAATGATGAATTTCAGGAATTTTTAAAGACATGCAAACCCAAATTACAAAAACCGATCAGCTCACAGCAGTCAGAATGGCCATTAGCAAAAATGCTGCAAACAATAAATGCTGAAGTGATTGTGGAGAGATGCTTACCCTCTCTTCTATGGGGGACGTGGTAAGAGCCACTAATGAAAACACAATGGAGGTGCTTTGAACATTGAGCTACAGGTCAATCATTCACACCCAGTGCTGGGCGTAACCCCTGAGAAATGAGAATCAAAAAGTCACAGGCTGGCAATCCTGCACTCCAGCAATATTTACCATAGCCAACACTTGGAAGCAACGAAAATATCCATCAATACAGGAATGCACCAAGAAGAAGTGGTCTATGTACACAATGGACTATTACTCCAATAAAAACTATAAATTAAATTTAAAAAACAAACAAAAGTAAGGAGACATCCGCTTTTGTGGGTTTATCCGGGCACATTCCACTCTAATTTATAACCGAGGAACACCACTGGCCGGGAGAGCTGTTTCCCTAGTTACCAGAGTGGGGAACGTAGAAAGGCTGCCATCCTCTGGCCGTTACCTGCAAAAGCAGCTTTAAAACCTGTGCTAATGCTCACTTCATATGAACGAGTATGGCAGGGCTGTAAATGAAACCTGCCCTCAAAATGTTTAGAGGGAGGTAAATGGCCAAAGCATTTCAAAATGTGACACATACTTTAAGAAAACACTTTGAAGAACTAAGCTGTAATCACAGACTGAAAAATAAAAGCACGTGCCTTAAAGCTCAATTTCAACGGATTATGAGACACATGCAAATTCAACCACAAAGAGGTATTATCTCAAACCAGTCAGAATAACCATCAGCAAGAAAACTATAAACAATAAATGCTGAAGGTGTTGTGGAGAAATGCATACGCTCAACTTTAAGAGGGACGTAACTTGGAAAGAGCCACTAATGAGAACTGAATGGAGGTGCCTTTAAAAGGGAAATATTGAGCTACCATATGATCCAGCAGGCCCCTTCCTGGACCTATAACCTCCGAAGACAGAACTGGAAAGACACAGGCAGGCAAAACTGCACTGCACAGTATTACAATAGCCAAGATATGGAAGTAACCAAAAAGTCCACCAACAGATGGGGGGACAAAGAAGAACTGCTACATGTAGAGATGGAATATTAGCTAGCGAAAAAATGAAACAATGCCATTTGCAGCACCATAGATGAGTCTAGAAGGAATCACGCAACTTGTAGTAAGTGAGAAAACGAAAGACACATATCCTATCCTATCACTTGTAGGTGTTACCAAAAAATTGATACCAATGAAGATATTTCCACAGAGAAAGGCAATCACAGATTCATTAAACAAACTGATGGTTCACTAAATGGAAAGGTGTGAGGATTGGATACATTACGATATTGGGGTTAACAGAGATATACAAACACATGTGAAATACAGAATCACCAAAGACCTACAGAATACCAAGAGAAGACTACTCCACATTGTGTCATAACCTACATGGGAAAAGGATACGAAGAAGAAGAGATATATGTATATGTGTGAAAGAACCACATCTTGCACACCTAGAGCAAACAAAATCTTGTAATCAAATTTGCTGTGATAAAAAATAAAAATTTACTTAAAAATACGAACAAGAAGTAATGAGAAGGGGGTGCTCGGGCTCCGGCCCACAGTTCGAGCGGCGAGAGCACTCAGAGACACGACGCGGGCCAGAGGGGAGTGAGCGGGCGCCTCAGTGTCCTCCCCCTTCCCACCCTTCGCCTCGCCGCCTTCTCCCCCCTCAGCCGGACCGGAATTATGTGATCCCGGAAGTTCCGGCGCCACTGCTGTGTGGGATAAACAGTAATGGCGGAGGCTGCAGCTCCGGGAACAACAGCCAAAACATCAAGAGCAGGAGCGGCAGGGGCGGCGGTGGCAGCGGCCTCCCCCACCCCTATCCCCACAGTTACCTCCCCGTCCCTGCGGGCACGGGATTTGGCAGCGACGGCAGCGGCGGCGGCTGGACCAAACAGGTCACCTGCAGGTATTTCATGCATGGGGTTTGTAAGGAAGGAGATAACTGTCGATGCTCACGTGACCTCTCTGAGAGTCCATATGGTGTAGTGTACAAGTATTTTCAGCGAGAGTACTGTATTTACGGAGACCGCTGCAAATATGAACACAGCAAGCCATTGCAACTGCTACAGCTCTAACTGCAAAGTCACCCCTTGCTGCTTCCTCAAGTCTCTCATCAGTAGTTGGACAGATTGGTGAAATGCATATGGGCGAAGCTGAGTCAAGAAATTCAAACTTTTCAACTGTAGGAGCTGGTTCAGAAGACTGGGTGAACGCCATTGAGTTTGTTCCTGGGCAGCCCTACTGTGGCCGTACTGCCTCTTCCTCCACTGAAGCACCCCTGCAGGGCTCAGTGACCAAGGAAGAATCAGAAAAGGAGCAAATTGCAGTGGAAACAAAGAAGCAGATCTGCCCCTATGCTGCAGTGGGAGAGTGCCGATATGGGGAGAACTGTGTGTATCTCCATGGAGACGCGTGTGATATGTGTGGGCTGCAGGTCTTCCATCCAGTGGATGCTGCCCAAAGATCACAACACATCAAATCTTGCATCGAGGCCCATGAGAAGGACATGGAGCTCTCGTTTGCTGTGCAGCACAGCAAGGACATGGTGTGTGGGATCTGCATGGAGGTGGTCTATGAGAAAGCCAACCCCCGCGAGCGCCGCTTCGGAATCCTCTCCAACTGCAACCACACCTACTGTCTCAAATGTATTCGCAAGTGGAGGAGTGCTAAGCAATTTGAGAGCAAGATCATAAAGTACTGCCCAGAATGCCGGATCACATCTAACATTGTCATTCCAAGTGAGTACTGGGTGGAGGAGAAAGAAGAGAAGCAGAAACTCATTCAGAAATACAAGGAGGCAATGAGCAACAAGGTGTGCAGGTATTTTGACGAAGGACGTGGGAGCTGCCCATTTGGAGGGAACTGCGTTTACAAGCATGCGTACCCTGATGCCATAGAGAGGAGCCACAGAGACAGAAAGTGGGAACATCAAGCACATACCGGGCCCAACGAACGAACCACTTCTGGGAGATCATTGAGGAGAGAGGGAAAGGCAACCCCTTTGACAACGACGAAGAAGAGGTTGTCACCTTTAAGCTGGGCGAGATGTTGCTTGTGCTTTTGGCTGCAGGTGGGGACGACGACCTGACAGACTCTGAAGACGAGTGGGACTTGTTTCACGATGAGCTGGAAGATTTTTATGACTTGGATCTATAGCAGCTTTGCTGGGCGTGTGAACTGGTCTGCTGAGCCTCAGACGGCAGCCCTCCCCACTGGTGGCAGCAGTGCCCGTGGTTCTCTTCTAGGCAGGCCTCTCAACTCCAGGTGCTGTCGTAATAATTTTTACCCAGGGCCTGTCTTCTCAATCCCTCACCTTTCCCCAAGGAGTGTGTTGTTTTCTCTGTTTCAAAAAGTTACAAAAATGAATCTTAAAGTTAGTTTTCTTGTAACATGAATTTAACGGTCAGACAGCGTGTAGGTTTGCTGCGTCATCTGTTTTCAGCCAGATTCACACGGTTCAAGGGTAGCATTTCTGGATTTCCAGTACTCATTTTTGAGGACCCCAGGTTCAAAAGTAACAGCATTGGCCCTGCTTTTGGGTCCAAGAATTGGGGTGATAGGTGAAGGATCTGAACTGTGGCGTGGAGCCTTCTGCTATAGACTTAGGCGGATGCTTGAGGTTTCTGGTGAATTCTGCACATCTGTGTTTCTATATCTGTCCCCTGCCCTGGAATCCCCACCCTGTGCACTCGTTCTGTGGTTTTCGTCTCTTGTTTAATTGCACACAAGTACTACTGCTGGGTAACCAGAACCAGGTGCGACTGTGTTGAGATTTTTACTGTGTTTAGCCTGATAGGAAAATGGTGAAAGAACACATATAAAGATATAGCGGAATAAAATAAATGCAGAGTTGGAAGTTGACTCCCAAGGGCTGATAGACTTGGTACGTGTGAGTGTGTAACAAGCTTCTCATCCCTGCATAGATGCAGTGTCTGTAGCCTTAGTGGAAAAACTCAAGTTTACTGGTTTCAGCCTCGTGTGGCAAATAGATCTTAAAGGACAAAGCAGTATATTGGTAGCTGTTAATAGAGCAGGGCTAGCTCTGTCTATATAAATAGGGAAATGGGCTTAGCCATAGAGGTTCAACTATCTGGTTATCTCATGGATTAACACAAACTGGGTCTCAGTTACACAGTTGTATTTAATGTTTTATGATCTCCTAGACTTTCTAGTCCAGGCACTTTTTGACAAACCTTTGTCCTCATTTGAGGGGTTTTGTTGTCGGGTTCTTGGGTCCGTTTGTGTGGGTATTTGCCTCATTCCATCCCTGAGCTTTGCAGCTAGACAGGTGTGATTCAAAACTATGTTCTAAGGTGTTTCCTGTAGTGGAGTAATTGGTTTGCAGTAGTAAGTCATGTTTTTCCACTAAAAGGGGACGGAGGGGTGGTAATCCACGAGATACGCTAAAGTTAAATTGTTAGAAGAATTCCTTGATCAGAAAATATAAATTTGCGTTTTGTTGCTCTATTTCCTGAAAGTGACTTGGAGATGCCCCTGATTTGTCCATCTACTGCTTTGATTCCTTGGATACCACTCATACTTTCACGTTAAGCAAAAACAAGTAATTCTTGCAGGGGTCTCTGTCTTTTTCAGCAGCCCTTTTGTAAGACGCACTTTTCCCATATAAAACAATTTTTAACCGCCCCCCCACCCAAAAAGAGAAGTAATGAGACATAAACTTAAAGGGCTTTTTCCTGGCACATTCCATTCTAGTTTACAACCTAGAACACCACTTCCATTAAGGCTCTGTTGCATTAGTAACCAGATTTGGTAAAGGAGAAATGCTGCCGCCTTGTGGCCGTTTCCCACAAGAGCGGCTTTACACCCACAGCTAATGGTCATTAACATTCAGAAGGACTCGGGGCCGTAAAGGACACCTGCCCTCAAAAATTGTGCTGAGGTAAGGAATGGACAAAACAATTCAAAACAGGCCAATTTTTCAAGAAGATAGTATGAAGAGTGAAGTTTTACTCCCTCTCTTTAAAAAAAAAAGGAAAATGGATAAAAGCTCAACCTCAGGAAGTATTAGACTCATGCAATCTAATCTACAAAAAGGTTTCAACGCACACCAGTCGACTGACCATCAGCAAAAAGTCTACAAACAATAAATGCTGAAGGGGCTTTAGAGAACTCTGTACCCTCTACCTGCTGGTGAGACGTAAAGTCGTAACAGCCAACAATGAGAACAGAAAGGAGCTGCATTAAAAAGTAAAAATTGAGGTACCATTTAATCCAGCAGGCACGCCACTGGGCCTCTCACCTGAGAAGACCAGAATCGAGAAGACATAGGCTGCAAAAGCTGCACTGCAGCCTTATTCACAATAGCCAAGACAGTGAAGCAACCAAAATGTTCTTCAACAGGTGAATGGATAAAGAAGAAGTGGTCCATGTACACAATGGAATATTAGCCATGGAAAACAATGAAACACTGCTCTTTGAGGCACCACAGGTGAACCTGGGGATAATCACCAAACATGATGTAAGTCGGAAAGCAAAAGACCTATATCCTATGATATCTCACTTACAGGGGTTAGCTAATAACTGACACAAATGAACATATTTCCACAGAGAAAGACGCTCACAGAATTAGAAAACAAACTATGCTCATGTAAAAGGAAAGGTGGGGGGAATGGATAAATTAAGATTAGTGTTACTATACGTATACAAATACATATTATATACATTTCTCAAAAAGACCGACCATATAGCAAGGGAGGTCTACAGAAAACGCTGTAATATTTTACATGGGAAGAGGATCTGTACAAGGATAGACATATATAATGTACAAATGAACCAGATTCTGTACACCTAGGACAAACAATATTCTAAAATTGACCCCGATTAAAAAAAGTAAAAAAAAAAAAACAAGAAGAAGTAATGAGACATAAACTTATGGGGGTTTCTCCTGGCACATTCCATTCTAATTTTAAACCTAGGAACACGACTTCCTGGAAGGCTCTGCTGCCTTGGTACCCAGATTTGGGAACGGAGAAATGATGCCTCCTTGTGGCCATTTCCCACAACAGCAGCTTTAAACACATTGCTAAAGGTCACTAAATATTCACCAAACTTGCATTTATTTAAATGACACCTGCCCTCCAAAAGTTCCTGGGTCGAAAATCGACCAAAATTTCAAAAGAGGGCAACCTTTCAAGATGACAATTTCAAGAGGTATACTGTACTCACATTTTTTTTAACAGAAAACAAAAAGGCGAGGAAAAATGATGAATTTCAGGAATTTTTAAAGACATGCAAACCCAAATTACAAAAACCGACCAGCTCACAGCAGTCAGAATGGCCATTAGCAAAAATGCTGCAAACAATAAATGCTGAAGTGATTGTGGAGAGATGCTTACCCTCTCTTCTATGGGGGACGTGGTAAGAGCCACTAATGAAAACACAATGGAGGTGCTTTGAACATTGAGCTACAGGTCAATCATTCACACCCAGTGCTGGGCGTAACCCCTGAGAAATGAGAATCAAAAAGTCACAGGCTGGCAATCCTGCACTCCAGCAATATTTACCATAGCCAACACTTGGAAGCAACGAAAATATCCATCAATACAGGAATGCACCAAGAAGAAGTGGTCTATGTACACAATGGACTATTACTCCAATAAAAACTATAAATTAAATTTAAAAAACAAACAAAAGTAAGGAGACATCCGCTTTTGTGGGTTTATCCGGGCACATTCCACTCTAATTTATAACCGAGGAACACCACTGGCCGGGAGAGCTGTTTCCCTAGTTACCAGAGTGGGGAACGTAGAAAGGCTGCCATCCTCTGGCCGTTACCTGCAAAAGCAGCTTTAAAACCTGTGCTAATGCTCACTTCATATGAACGAGTATGGCAGGGCTGTAAATGAAACCTGCCCTCAAAATGTTTAGAGGGAGGTAAATGGCCAAAGCATTTCAAAATGTGACACATACTTTAAGAAAACACTTTGAAGAACTAAGCTGTAATCACAGACTGAAAAATAAAAGCACGTGCCTTAAAGCTCAATTTCAACGGATTATGAGACACATGCAAATTCAACCACAAAGAGGTATTATCTCAAACCAGTCAGAATAACCATCAGCAAGAAAACTATAAACAATAAATGCTGAAGGTGTTGTGGAGAAATGCATACGCTCAACTTTAAGAGGGACGTAACTTGGAAAGAGCCACTAATGAGAACTGAATGGAGGTGCCTTTAAAAGGGAAATATTGAGCTACCATATGATCCAGCAGGCCCCTTCCTGGACCTATAACCTCCGAAGACAGAACTGGAAAGACACAGGCAGGCAAAACTGCACTGCACAGTATTACAATAGCCAAGATATGGAAGTAACCAAAAAGTCCACCAACAGATGGGGGGACAAAGAAGAACTGCTACATGTAGAGATGGAATATTAGCTAGCGAAAAAATGAAACAATGCCATTTGCAGCACCATAGATGAGTCTAGAAGGAATCACGCAACTTGTAGTAAGTGAGAAAACGAAAGACACATATCCTATCCTATCACTTGTAGGTGTTACCAAAAAATTGATACCAATGAAGATATTTCCACAGAGAAAGGCAATCACAGATTCATTAAACAAACTGATGGTTCACTAAATGGAAAGGTGTGAGGATTGGATACATTACGATATTGGGGTTAACAGAGATATACAAACACATGTGAAATACAGAATCACCAAAGACCTACAGAATACCAAGAGAAGACTACTCCACATTGTGTCATAACCTACATGGGAAAAGGATACGAAGAAGAAGAGATATATGTATATGTGTGAAAGAACCACATCTTGCACACCTAGAGCAAACAAAATCTTGTAATCAAATTTGCTGTGATAAAAAATAAAAATTTACTTAAAAATACGAACAAGAAGTAATGAGAAGGGGGTGCTCGGGCTCCGGCCCACAGTTCGAGCGGCGAGAGCACTCAGAGACACGACGTGGGCCAGAGGGGAGTGAGCGGGCGCCTCAGTGTCCTCCCCCTTCCCACCCTTCGCCTCGCCGCCTTCTCCCCCCTCAGCCGGACCGGAATTATGTGATCCCGGAAGTTCCGGCGCCACTGCTGTGTGGGATAAACAGTAATGGCGGAGGCTGCAGCTCCGGGAACAACAGCCAAAACATCAAGAGCAGGAGCGGCAGGGGCGGCGGTGGCAGCGGCCTCCCCCACCCCTATCCCCACAGTTACCTCCCCGTCCCTGCGGGCACGGGATTTGGCAGCGACGGCAGCGGCGGCGGCTGGACCAAACAGGTCACCTGCAGGTATTTCATGCATGGGGTTTGTAAGGAAGGAGATAACTGTCGATGCTCACGTGACCTCTCTGAGAGTCCATATGGTGTAGTGTACAAGTATTTTCAGCGAGAGTACTGTATTTACGGAGACCGCTGCAAATATGAACACAGCAAGCCATTGCAACTGCTACAGCTCTAACTGCAAAGTCACCCCTTGCTGCTTCCTCAAGTCTCTCATCAGTAGTTGGACAGATTGGTGAAATGCATATGGGCGAAGCTGAGTCAAGAAATTCAAACTTTTCAACTGTAGGAGCTGGTTCAGAAGACTGGGTGAACGCCATTGAGTTTGTTCCTGGGCAGCCCTACTGTGGCCGTACTGCCTCTTCCTCCACTGAAGCACCCCTGCAGGGCTCAGTGACCAAGGAAGAATCAGAAAAGGAGCAAATTGCAGTGGAAACAAAGAAGCAGATCTGCCCCTATGCTGCAGTGGGAGAGTGCCGATATGGGGAGAACTGTGTGTATCTCCATGGAGACGCGTGTGATATGTGTGGGCTGCAGGTCTTCCATCCAGTGGATGCTGCCCAAAGATCACAACACATCAAATCTTGCATCGAGGCCCATGAGAAGGACATGGAGCTCTCGTTTGCTGTGCAGCACAGCAAGGACATGGTGTGTGGGATCTGCATGGAGGTGGTCTATGAGAAAGCCAACCCCCGCGAGCGCCGCTTCGGAATCCTCTCCAACTGCAACCACACCTACTGTCTCAAATGTATTCGCAAGTGGAGGAGTGCTAAGCAATTTGAGAGCAAGATCATAAAGTACTGCCCAGAATGCCGGATCACATCTAACATTGTCATTCCAAGTGAGTACTGGGTGGAGGAGAAAGAAGAGAAGCAGAAACTCATTCAGAAATACAAGGAGGCAATGAGCAACAAGGTGTGCAGGTATTTTGACGAAGGACGTGGGAGCTGCCCATTTGGAGGGAACTGCGTTTACAAGCATGCGTACCCTGATGCCATAGAGAGGAGCCACAGAGACAGAAAGTGGGAACATCAAGCACATACCGGGCCCAACGAACGAACCACTTCTGGGAGATCATTGAGGAGAGAGGGAAAGGCAACCCCTTTGACAACGACGAAGAAGAGGTTGTCACCTTTAAGCTGGGCGAGATGTTGCTTGTGCTTTTGGCTGCAGGTGGGGACGACGACCTGACAGACTCTGAAGACGAGTGGGACTTGTTTCACGATGAGCTGGAAGATTTTTATGACTTGGATCTATAGCAGCTTTGCTGGGCGTGTGAACTGGTCTGCTGAGCCTCAGACGGCAGCCCTCCCCACTGGTGGCAGCAGTGCCCGTGGTTCTCTTCTAGGCAGGCCTCTCAACTCCAGGTGCTGTCGTAATAATTTTTACCCAGGGCCTGTCTTCTCAATCCCTCACCTTTCCCCAAGGAGTGTGTTGTTTTCTCTGTTTCAAAAAGTTACAAAAATGAATCTTAAAGTTAGTTTTCTTGTAACATGAATTTAACGGTCAGACAGCGTGTAGGTTTGCTGCGTCATCTGTTTTCAGCCAGATTCACATGGTTCAAGGGTAGCATTTCTGGATTTCCAGTACTCATTTTTGAGGACCCCAGGTTCAAAAGTAACAGCATTGGCCCTGCTTTTGGGTCCAAGAATTGGGGTGATAGGTGAAGGATCTGAACTGTGGCGTGGAGCCTTCTGCTATAGACTTAGGCGGATGCTTGAGGTTTCTGGTGAATTCTGCACATCTGTGTTTCTATATCTGTCCCCTGCCCTGGAATCCCCACCCTGTGCACTCGTTCTGTGGTTTTCGTCTCTTGTTTAATTGCACACAAGTACTACTGCTGGGTAACCAGAACCAGGTGCGACTGTGTTGAGATTTTTACTGTGTTTAGCCTGATAGGAAAATGGTGAAAGAACACATATAAAGATATAGCGGAATAAAATAAATGCAGAGTTGGAAGTTGACTCCCAAGGGCTGATAGACTTGGTACGTGTGAGTGTGTAACAAGCTTCTCATCCCTGCATAGATGCAGTGTCTGTAGCCTTAGTGGAAAAACTCAAGTTTACTGGTTTCAGCCTCGTGTGGCAAATAGATCTTAAAGGACAAAGCAGTATATTGGTAGCTGTTAATAGAGCAGGGCTAGCTCTGTCTATATAAATAGGGAAATGGGCTTAGCCATAGAGGTTCAACTATCTGGTTATCTCATGGATTAACACAAACTGGGTCTCAGTTACACAGTTGTATTTAATGTTTTATGATCTCCTAGACTTTCTAGTCCAGGCACTTTTTGACAAACCTTTGTCCTCATTTGAGGGGTTTTGTTGTCGGGTTCTTGGGTCCGTTTGTGTGGGTATTTGCCTCATTCCATCCCTGAGCTTTGCAGCTAGACAGGTGTGATTCAAAACTATGTTCTAAGGTGTTTCCTGTAGTGGAGTAATTGGCTTGCCGTAGTAAGTCATGTTTTTCCACTAAAAGGGGACGGAGGGGTGGTAATCCACGAGATACGCTAAAGTTAAATTGTTAGAAGAATTCCTTGATCAGAAAATATAAATTTGCGTTTTGTTGCTCTATTTCCTGAAAGTGACTTGGAGATGCCCCTGATTTGTCCATCTACTGCTTTGATTCCTTGGATACCACTCATACTTTCACGTTAAGCAAAAACAAGTAATTCTTGCAGGGGTCTCTGTCTTTTTCAGCAGCCCTTTTGTAAGACGTACTTTTCCCATATAAAACAATTTTTAACCGCCCCCCCCACCCATAAAGAGAAGTAATGAGACATAAACTTAAAGGGCTTTTTCCTGGCACATTCCATTCTAGTTTACAACCTAGAACACCACTTCCATTAAGGCTCTGTTGCATTAGTAACCAGATTTGGTAAAGGAGAAATGCTGCCGCCTTGTGGCCGTTTCCCACAAGAGCGGCTTTACACCCACAGCTAATGGTCATTAACATTCAGAAGGACTCGGGGCCGTAAAGGACACCTGCCCTCAAAAATTGTGCTGAGGTAAGGAATGGACAAAACAATTCAAAACAGGCCAATTTTTCAAGAAGATAGTATGAAGAGTGAAGTTTTACTCCCTCTCTTTAAAAAAAAAAGGAAAATGGATAAAAGCTCAACCTCAGGAAGTATTAGACTCATGCAATCTAATCTACAAAAAGGTTTCAACGCCCACCAGTCGACTGACCATCAGCAAAAAGTCTACAAACAATAAATGCTGAAGGGGCTTTAGAGAACTCTGTACCCTCTACCTGCTGGTGAGACGTAAAGTCGTAACAGCCAACAATGAGAACAGAAAGGAGCTGCATTAAAAAGTAAAAATTGAGGTACCATTTAATCCAGCAGGCACGCCACTGGGCCTCTCACCTGAGAAGACCAGAATCGAGAAGACATAGGCTGCAAAAGCTGCACTGCAGCCTTATTCACAATAGCCAAGACAGTGAAGCAACCAAAATGTTCTTCAACAGGTGAATGGATAAAGAAGAAGTGGTCCATGTACACAATGGAATATTAGCCATGGAAAACAATGAAACACTGCTCTTTGAGGCACCACAGGTGAACCTGGGGATAATCACCAAACATGATGTAAGTCGGAAAGCAAAAGACCTATATCCTATGATATCACTTACAGGGGTTAGCTAATAACTGACACAAATGAACATATTTCCACAGAGAAAGACGCTCACAGAATTAGAAAACAAACTATGCTCATGTAAAAGGAAAGGTGGGGGGAATGGATAAATTAAGATTAGTGTTACTATACGTATACAAATACATATTATATACATTTCTCAAAAAGACCGACCATATAGCAAGGGAGGTCTACAGAAAACGCTGTAATATTTTACATGGGAAGAGGATCTGTACAAGGATAGACATATATAATGTACAAATGAACCAGATTCTGTACACCTAGGACAAACAATATTCTAAAATTGACCCCGATTAAAAAAAGTAAAAAAAAAAAAAACAAGAAGAAGTAATGAGACATAAACTTATGGGGGTTTCTCCTGGCACATTCCATTCTAATTTTAAACCTAGGAACACGACTTCCTGGAAGGCTCTGCTGCCTTGGTACCCAGATTTGGGAACGGAGAAATGATGCCTCCTTGTGGCCATTTCCCACAACAGCAGCTTTAAACACATTGCTAAAGGTCACTAAATATTCACCAAACTTGCATTTATTTAAATGACACCTGCCCTCCAAAAGTTCCTGGGGTCGAAAATCGACCAAAATTTCAAAAGAGGGCAACCTTTCAAGATGACAATTTCAAGAGGTATACTGTACTCACATTTTTTTTAACAGAAAACAAAAAGGCGAGGAAAAATGATGAATTTCAGGAATTTTTAAAGACATGCAAACCCAAATTACAAAAACCGATCAGCTCACAGCAGTCAGAATGGCCATTAGCAAAAATGCTGCAAACAATAAATGCTGAAGTGATTGTGGAGAGATGCTTACCCTCTCTTCTATGGGGGACGTGGTAAGAGCCACTAATGAAAACACAATGGAGGTGCTTTGAACATTGAGCTACAGGTCAATCATTCACACCCAGTGCTGGGCGTAACCCCTGAGAAATGAGAATCAAAAAGTCACAGGCTGGCAATCCTGCACTCCAGCAATATTTACCATAGCCAACACTTGGAAGCAACGAAAATATCCATCAATACAGGAATGCACCAAGAAGAAGTGGTCTATGTACACAATGGACTATTACTCCAATAAAAACTATAAATTAAATTTAAAAAACAAACAAAAGTAAGGAGACATCCGCTTTTGTGGGTTTATCCGGGCACATTCCACTCTAATTTATAACCGAGGAACACCACTGGCCGGGAGAGCTGTTTCCCTAGTTACCAGAGTGGGGAACGTAGAAAGGCTGCCATCCTCTGGCCGTTACCTGCAAAAGCAGCTTTAAAACCTGTGCTAATGCTCACTTCATATGAACGAGTATGGCAGGGCTGTAAATGAAACCTGCCCTCAAAATGTTTAGAGGGAGGTAAATGGCCAAAGCATTTCAAAATGTGACACATACTTTAAGAAAACACTTTGAAGAACTAAGCTGTAATCACAGACTGAAAAATAAAAGCACGTGCCTTAAAGCTCAATTTCAACGGATTATGAGACACATGCAAATTCAACCACAAAGAGGTATTATCTCAAACCAGTCAGAATAACCATCAGCAAGAAAACTATAAACAATAAATGCTGAAGGTGTTGTGGAGAAATGCATACGCTCAACTTTAAGAGGGACGTAACTTGGAAAGAGCCACTAATGAGAACTGAATGGAGGTGCCTTTAAAAGGGAAATATTGAGCTACCATATGATCCAGCAGGCCCCTTCCTGGACCTATAACCTCCGAAGACAGAACTGGAAAGACACAGGCAGGCAAAACTGCACTGCACAGTATTACAATAGCCAAGATATGGAAGTAACCAAAAAGTCCACCAACAGATGGGGGGACAAAGAAGAACTGCTACATGTAGAGATGGAATATTAGCTAGCGAAAAAATGAAACAATGCCATTTGCAGCACCATAGATGAGTCTAGAAGGAATCACGCAACTTGTAGTAAGTGAGAAAACGAAAGACACATATCCTATCCTATCACTTGTAGGTGTTACCAAAAAATTGATACCAATGAAGATATTTCCACAGAGAAAGGCAATCACAGATTCATTAAACAAACTGATGGTTCACTAAATGGAAAGGTGTGAGGATTGGATACATTACGATATTGGGGTTAACAGAGATATACAAACACATGTGAAATACAGAATCACCAAAGACCTACAGAATACCAAGAGAAGACTACTCCACATTGTGTCATAACCTACATGGGAAAAGGATACGAAGAAGAAGAGATATATGTATATGTGTGAAAGAACCACATCTTGCACACCTAGAGCAAACAAAATCTTGTAATCAAATTTGCTGTGATAAAAAATAAAAATTTACTTAAAAATACGAACAAGAAGTAATGAGAAGGGGGTGCTCGGGCTCCGGCCCACAGTTCGAGCGGCGAGAGCACTCAGAGACACGACGCGGGCCAGAGGGGAGTGAGCGGGCGCCTCAGTGTCCTCCCCCTTCCCACCCTTCGCCTCGCCGCCTTCTCCCCCCTCAGCCGGACCGGAATTATGTGATCCCGGAAGTTCCGGCGCCACTGCTGTGTGGGATAAACAGTAATGGCGGAGGCTGCAGCTCCGGGAACAACAGCCAAAACATCAAGAGCAGGAGCGGCAGGGGCGGCGGTGGCAGCGGCCTCCCCCACCCCTATCCCCACAGTTACCTCCCCGTCCCTGCGGGCACGGGATTTGGCAGCGACGGCAGCGGCGGCGGCTGGACCAAACAGGTCACCTGCAGGTATTTCATGCATGGGGTTTGTAAGGAAGGAGATAACTGTCGATGCTCACGTGACCTCTCTGAGAGTCCATATGGTGTAGTGTACAAGTATTTTCAGCGAGAGTACTGTATTTACGGAGACCGCTGCAAATATGAACACAGCAAGCCATTGCAACTGCTACAGCTCTAACTGCAAAGTCACCCCTTGCTGCTTCCTCAAGTCTCTCATCAGTAGTTGGACAGATTGGTGAAATGCATATGGGCGAAGCTGAGTCAAGAAATTCAAACTTTTCAACTGTAGGAGCTGGTTCAGAAGACTGGGTGAACGCCATTGAGTTTGTTCCTGGGCAGCCCTACTGTGGCCGTACTGCCTCTTCCTCCACTGAAGCACCCCTGCAGGGCTCAGTGACCAAGGAAGAATCAGAAAAGGAGCAAATTGCAGTGGAAACAAAGAAGCAGATCTGCCCCTATGCTGCAGTGGGAGAGTGCCGATATGGGGAGAACTGTGTGTATCTCCATGGAGACGCGTGTGATATGTGTGGGCTGCAGGTCTTCCATCCAGTGGATGCTGCCCAAAGATCACAACACATCAAATCTTGCATCGAGGCCCATGAGAAGGACATGGAGCTCTCGTTTGCTGTGCAGCACAGCAAGGACATGGTGTGTGGGATCTGCATGGAGGTGGTCTATGAGAAAGCCAACCCCCGCGAGCGCCGCTTCGGAATCCTCTCCAACTGCAACCACACCTACTGTCTCAAATGTATTCGCAAGTGGAGGAGTGCTAAGCAATTTGAGAGCAAGATCATAAAGTACTGCCCAGAATGCCGGATCACATCTAACATTGTCATTCCAAGTGAGTACTGGGTGGAGGAGAAAGAAGAGAAGCAGAAACTCATTCAGAAATACAAGGAGGCAATGAGCAACAAGGTGTGCAGGTATTTTGACGAAGGACGTGGGAGCTGCCCATTTGGAGGGAACTGCGTTTACAAGCATGCGTACCCTGATGCCATAGAGAGGAGCCACAGAGACAGAAAGTGGGAACATCAAGCACATACCGGGCCCAACGAACGAACCACTTCTGGGAGATCATTGAGGAGAGAGGGAAAGGCAACCCCTTTGACAACGACGAAGAAGAGGTTGTCACCTTTAAGCTGGGCGAGATGTTGCTTGTGCTTTTGGCTGCAGGTGGGGACGACGACCTGACAGACTCTGAAGACGAGTGGGACTTGTTTCACGATGAGCTGGAAGATTTTTATGACTTGGATCTATAGCAGCTTTGCTGGGCGTGTGAACTGGTCTGCTGAGCCTCAGACGGCAGCCCTCCCCACTGGTGGCAGCAGTGCCCGTGGTTCTCTTCTAGGCAGGCCTCTCAACTCCAGGTGCTGTCGTAATAATTTTTACCCAGGGCCTGTCTTCTCAATCCCTCACCTTTCCCCAAGGAGTGTGTTGTTTTCTCTGTTTCAAAAAGTTACAAAAATGAATCTTAAAGTTAGTTTTCTTGTAACATGAATTTAACGGTCAGACAGCGTGTAGGTTTGCTGCGTCATCTGTTTTCAGCCAGATTCACACGGTTCAAGGGTAGCATTTCTGGATTTCCAGTACTCATTTTTGAGGACCCCAGGTTCAAAAGTAACAGCATTGGCCCTGCTTTTGGGTCCAAGAATTGGGGTGATAGGTGAAGGATCTGAACTGTGGCGTGGAGCCTTCTGCTATAGACTTAGGCGGATGCTTGAGGTTTCTGGTGAATTCTGCACATCTGTGTTTCTATATCTGTCCCCTGCCCTGGAATCCCCACCCTGTGCACTCGTTCTGTGGTTTTCGTCTCTTGTTTAATTGCACACAAGTACTACTGCTGGGTAACCAGAACCAGGTGCGACTGTGTTGAGATTTTTACTGTGTTTAGCCTGATAGGAAAATGGTGAAAGAACACATATAAAGATATAGCGGAATAAAATAAATGCAGAGTTGGAAGTTGACTCCCAAGGGCTGATAGACTTGGTACGTGTGAGTGTGTAACAAGCTTCTCATCCCTGCATAGATGCAGTGTCTGTAGCCTTAGTGGAAAAACTCAAGTTTACTGGTTTCAGCCTCGTGTGGCAAATAGATCTTAAAGGACAAAGCAGTATATTGGTAGCTGTTAATAGAGCAGGGCTAGCTCTGTCTATATAAATAGGGAAATGGGCTTAGCCATAGAGGTTCAACTATCTGGTTATCTCATGGATTAACACAAACTGGGTCTCAGTTACACAGTTGTATTTAATGTTTTATGATCTCCTAGACTTTCTAGTCCAGGCACTTTTTGACAAACCTTTGTCCTCATTTGAGGGGTTTTGTTGTCGGGTTCTTGGGTCCGTTTGTGTGGGTATTTGCCTCATTCCATCCCTGAGCTTTGCAGCTAGACAGGTGTGATTCAAAACTATGTTCTAAGGTGTTTCCTGTAGTGGAGTAATTGGTTTGCAGTAGTAAGTCATGTTTTTCCACTAAAAGGGGACGGAGGGGTGGTAATCCACGAGATACGCTAAAGTTAAATTGTTAGAAGAATTCCTTGATCAGAAAATATAAATTTGCGTTTTGTTGCTCTATTTCCTGAAAGTGACTTGGAGATGCCCCTGATTTGTCCATCTACTGCTTTGATTCCTTGGATACCACTCATACTTTCACGTTAAGCAAAAACAAGTAATTCTTGCAGGGGTCTCTGTCTTTTTCAGCAGCCCTTTTGTAAGACGCACTTTTCCCATATAAAACAATTTTTAACCGCCCCCCCACCCAAAAAGAGAAGTAATGAGACATAAACTTAAAGGGCTTTTTCCTGGCACATTCCATTCTAGTTTACAACCTAGAACACCACTTCCATTAAGGCTCTGTTGCATTAGTAACCAGATTTGGTAAAGGAGAAATGCTGCCGCCTTGTGGCCGTTTCCCACAAGAGCGGCTTTACACCCACAGCTAATGGTCATTAACATTCAGAAGGACTCGGGGCCGTAAAGGACACCTGCCCTCAAAAATTGTGCTGAGGTAAGGAATGGACAAAACAATTCAAAACAGGCCAATTTTTCAAGAAGATAGTATGAAGAGTGAAGTTTTACTCCCTCTCTTTAAAAAAAAAAGGAAAATGGATAAAAGCTCAACCTCAGGAAGTATTAGACTCATGCAATCTAATCTACAAAAAGGTTTCAACGCACACCAGTCGACTGACCATCAGCAAAAAGTCTACAAACAATAAATGCTGAAGGGGCTTTAGAGAACTCTGTACCCTCTACCTGCTGGTGAGACGTAAAGTCGTAACAGCCAACAATGAGAACAGAAAGGAGCTGCATTAAAAAGTAAAAATTGAGGTACCATTTAATCCAGCAGGCACGCCACTGGGCCTCTCACCTGAGAAGACCAGAATCGAGAAGACATAGGCTGCAAAAGCTGCACTGCAGCCTTATTCACAATAGCCAAGACAGTGAAGCAACCAAAATGTTCTTCAACAGGTGAATGGATAAAGAAGAAGTGGTCCATGTACACAATGGAATATTAGCCATGGAAAACAATGAAACACTGCTCTTTGAGGCACCACAGGTGAACCTGGGGATAATCACCAAACATGATGTAAGTCGGAAAGCAAAAGACCTATATCCTATGATATCACTTACAGGGGTTAGCTAATAACTGACACAAATGAACATATTTCCACAGAGAAAGACGCTCACAGAATTAGAAAACAAACTATGCTCATGTAAAAGGAAAGGTGGGGGGAATGGATAAATTAAGATTAGTGTTACTATACGTATACAAATACATATTATATACATTTCTCAAAAAGACCGACCATATAGCAAGGGAGGTCTACAGAAAACGCTGTAATATTTTACATGGGAAGAGGATCTGTACAAGGATAGACATATATAATGTACAAATGAACCAGATTCTGTACACCTAGGACAAACAATATTCTAAAATTGACCCCGATTAAAAAAAGTAAAAAAAAAAAAAACAAGAAGAAGTAATGAGACATAAACTTATGGGGGTTTCTCCTGGCACATTCCATTCTAATTTTAAACCTAGGAACACGACTTCCTGGAAGGCTCTGCTGCCTTGGTACCCAGATTTGGGAACGGAGAAATGATGCCTCCTTGTGGCCATTTCCCACAACAGCAGCTTTAAACACATTGCTAAAGGTCACTAAATATTCACCAAACTTGCATTTATTTAAATGACACCTGCCCTCCAAAAGTTCCTGGGGTCGAAAATCGACCAAAATTTCAAAAGAGGGCAACCTTTCAAGATGACAATTTCAAGAGGTATACTGTACTCACATTTTTTTTAACAGAAAACAAAAAGGCGAGGAAAAATGATGAATTTCAGGAATTTTTAAAGACATGCAAACCCAAATTACAAAAACCGACCAGCTCACAGCAGTCAGAATGGCCATTAGCAAAAATGCTGCAAACAATAAATGCTGAAGTGATTGTGGAGAGATGCTTACCCTCTCTTCTATGGGGGACGTGGTAAGAGCCACTAATGAAAACACAATGGAGGTGCTTTGAACATTGAGCTACAGGTCAATCATTCACACCCAGTGCTGGGCGTAACCCCTGAGAAATGAGAATCAAAAAGTCACAGGCTGGCAATCCTGCACTCCAGCAATATTTACCATAGCCAACACTTGGAAGCAACGAAAATATCCATCAATACAGGAATGCACCAAGAAGAAGTGGTCTATGTACACAATGGACTATTACTCCAATAAAAACTATAAATTAAATTTAAAAAACAAACAAAAGTAAGGAGACATCCGCTTTTGTGGGTTTATCCGGGCACATTCCACTCTAATTTATAACCGAGGAACACCACTGGCCGGGAGAGCTGTTTCCCTAGTTACCAGAGTGGGGAACGTAGAAAGGCTGCCATCCTCTGGCCGTTACCTGCAAAAGCAGCTTTAAAACCTGTGCTAATGCTCACTTCATATGAACGAGTATGGCAGGGCTGTAAATGAAACCTGCCCTCAAAATGTTTAGAGGGAGGTAAATGGCCAAAGCATTTCAAAATGTGACACATACTTTAAGAAAACACTTTGAAGAACTAAGCTGTAATCACAGACTGAAAAATAAAAGCACGTGCCTTAAAGCTCAATTTCAACGGATTATGAGACACATGCAAATTCAACCACAAAGAGGTATTATCTCAAACCAGTCAGAATAACCATCAGCAAGAAAACTATAAACAATAAATGCTGAAGGTGTTGTGGAGAAATGCATACGCTCAACTTTAAGAGGGACGTAACTTGGAAAGAGCCACTAATGAGAACTGAATGGAGGTGCCTTTAAAAGGGAAATATTGAGCTACCATATGATCCAGCAGGCCCCTTCCTGGACCTATAACCTCCGAAGACAGAACTGGAAAGACACAGGCAGGCAAAACTGCACTGCACAGTATTACAATAGCCAAGATATGGAAGTAACCAAAAAGTCCACCAACAGATGGGGGGACAAAGAAGAACTGCTACATGTAGAGATGGAATATTAGCTAGCGAAAAAATGAAACAATGCCATTTGCAGCACCATAGATGAGTCTAGAAGGAATCACGCAACTTGTAGTAAGTGAGAAAACGAAAGACACATATCCTATCCTATCACTTGTAGGTGTTACCAAAAAATTGATACCAATGAAGATATTTCCACAGAGAAAGGCAATCACAGATTCATTAAACAAACTGATGGTTCACTAAATGGAAAGGTGTGAGGATTGGATACATTACGATATTGGGGTTAACAGAGATATACAAACACATGTGAAATACAGAATCACCAAAGACCTACAGAATACCAAGAGAAGACTACTCCACATTGTGTCATAACCTACATGGGAAAAGGATACGAAGAAGAAGAGATATATGTATATGTGTGAAAGAACCACATCTTGCACACCTAGAGCAAACAAAATCTTGTAATCAAATTTGCTGTGATAAAAAATAAAAATTTACTTAAAAATACGAACAAGAAGTAATGAGAAGGGGGTGCTCGGGCTCCGGCCCACAGTTCGAGCGGCGAGAGCACTCAGAGACACGACGTGGGCCAGAGGGGAGTGAGCGGGCGCCTCAGTGTCCTCCCCCTTCCCACCCTTCGCCTCGCCGCCTTCTCCCCCCTCAGCCGGACCGGAATTATGTGATCCCGGAAGTTCCGGCGCCACTGCTGTGTGGGATAAACAGTAATGGCGGAGGCTGCAGCTCCGGGAACAACAGCCAAAACATCAAGAGCAGGAGCGGCAGGGGCGGCGGTGGCAGCGGCCTCCCCCACCCCTATCCCCACAGTTACCTCCCCGTCCCTGCGGGCACGGGATTTGGCAGTGACGGCAGCGGCGGCGGCTGGACCAAACAGGTCACCTGCAGGTATTTCATGCATGGGGTTTGTAAGGAAGGAGATAACTGTCGATGCTCACGTGACCTCTCTGAGAGTCCATATGGTGTAGTGTACAAGTATTTTCAGCGAGAGTACTGTATTTACGGAGACCGCTGCAAATATGAACACAGCAAGCCATTGCAACTGCTACAGCTCTAACTGCAAAGTCACCCCTTGCTGCTTCCTCAAGTCTCTCATCAGTAGTTGGACAGATTGGTGAAATGCATATGGGCGAAGCTGAGTCAAGAAATTCAAACTTTTCAACTGTAGGAGCTGGTTCAGAAGACTGGGTGAACGCCATTGAGTTTGTTCCTGGGCAGCCCTACTGTGGCCGTACTGCCTCTTCCTCCACTGAAGCACCCCTGCAGGGCTCAGTGACCAAGGAAGAATCAGAAAAGGAGCAAATTGCAGTGGAAACAAAGAAGCAGATCTGCCCCTATGCTGCAGTGGGAGAGTGCCGATATGGGGAGAACTGTGTGTATCTCCATGGAGACGCGTGTGATATGTGTGGGCTGCAGGTCTTCCATCCAGTGGATGCTGCCCAAAGATCACAACACATCAAATCTTGCATCGAGGCCCATGAGAAGGACATGGAGCTCTCGTTTGCTGTGCAGCACAGCAAGGACATGGTGTGTGGGATCTGCATGGAGGTGGTCTATGAGAAAGCCAACCCCCGCGAGCGCCGCTTCGGAATCCTCTCCAACTGCAACCACACCTACTGTCTCAAATGTATTCGCAAGTGGAGGAGTGCTAAGCAATTTGAGAGCAAGATCATAAAGTACTGCCCAGAATGCCGGATCACATCTAACATTGTCATTCCAAGTGAGTACTGGGTGGAGGAGAAAGAAGAGAAGCAGAAACTCATTCAGAAATACAAGGAGGCAATGAGCAACAAGGTGTGCAGGTATTTTGACGAAGGACGTGGGAGCTGCCCATTTGGAGGGAACTGCGTTTACAAGCATGCGTACCCTGATGCCATAGAGAGGAGCCACAGAGACAGAAAGTGGGAACATCAAGCACATACCGGGCCCAACGAACGAACCACTTCTGGGAGATCATTGAGGAGAGAGGGAAAGGCAACCCCTTTGACAACGACGAAGAAGAGGTTGTCACCTTTAAGCTGGGCGAGATGTTGCTTGTGCTTTTGGCTGCAGGTGGGGACGACGACCTGACAGACTCTGAAGACGAGTGGGACTTGTTTCACGATGAGCTGGAAGATTTTTATGACTTGGATCTATAGCAGCTTTGCTGGGCGTGTGAACTGGTCTGCTGAGCCTCAGACGGCAGCCCTCCCCACTGGTGGCAGCAGTGCCCGTGGTTCTCTTCTAGGCAGGCCTCTCAACTCCAGGTGCTGTCGTAATAATTTTTACCCAGGGCCTGTCTTCTCAATCCCTCACCTTTCCCCAAGGAGTGTGTTGTTTTCTCTGTTTCAAAAAGTTACAAAAATGAATCTTAAAGTTAGTTTTCTTGTAACATGAATTTAACGGTCAGACAGCGTGTAGGTTTGCTGCGTCATCTGTTTTCAGCCAGATTCACATGGTTCAAGGGTAGCATTTCTGGATTTCCAGTACTCATTTTTGAGGACCCCAGGTTCAAAAGTAACAGCATTGGCCCTGCTTTTGGGTCCAAGAATTGGGGTGATAGGTGAAGGATCTGAACTGTGGCGTGGAGCCTTCTGCTATAGACTTAGGCGGATGCTTGAGGTTTCTGGTGAATTCTGCACATCTGTGTTTCTATATCTGTCCCCTGCCCTGGAATCCCCACCCTGTGCACTCGTTCTGTGGTTTTCGTCTCTTGTTTAATTGCACACAAGTACTACTGCTGGGTAACCAGAACCAGGTGCGACTGTGTTGAGATTTTTACTGTGTTTAGCCTGATAGGAAAATGGTGAAAGAACACATATAAAGATATAGCGGAATAAAATAAATGCAGAGTTGGAAGTTGACTCCCAAGGGCTGATAGACTTGGTACGTGTGAGTGTGTAACAAGCTTCTCATCCCTGCATAGATGCAGTGTCTGTAGCCTTAGTGGAAAAACTCAAGTTTACTGGTTTCAGCCTCGTGTGGCAAATAGATCTTAAAGGACAAAGCAGTATATTGGTAGCTGTTAATAGAGCAGGGCTAGCTCTGTCTATATAAATAGGGAAATGGGCTTAGCCATAGAGGTTCAACTATCTGGTTATCTCATGGATTAACACAAACTGGGTCTCAGTTACACAGTTGTATTTAATGTTTTATGATCTCCTAGACTTTCTAGTCCAGGCACTTTTTGACAAACCTTTGTCCTCATTTGAGGGGTTTTGTTGTCGGGTTCTTGGGTCCGTTTGTGTGGGTATTTGCCTCATTCCATCCCTGAGCTTTGCAGCTAGACAGGTGTGATTCAAAACTATGTTCTAAGGTGTTTCCTGTAGTGGAGTAATTGGCTTGCCGTAGTAAGTCATGTTTTTCCACTAAAAGGGGACGGAGGGGTGGTAATCCACGAGATACGCTAAAGTTAAATTGTTAGAAGAATTCCTTGATCAGAAAATATAAATTTGCGTTTTGTTGCTCTATTTCCTGAAAGTGACTTGGAGATGCCCCTGATTTGTCCATCTACTGCTTTGATTCCTTGGATACCACTCATACTTTCACGTTAAGCAAAAACAAGTAATTCTTGCAGGGGTCTCTGTCTTTTTCAGCAGCCCTTTTGTAAGACGTACTTTTCCCATATAAAACAATTTTTAACCGCCCCCCCCACCCATAAAGAGAAGTAATGAGACATAAACTTAAAGGGCTTTTTCCTGGCACATTCCATTCTAGTTTACAACCTAGAACACCACTTCCATTAAGGCTCTGTTGCATTAGTAACCAGATTTGGTAAAGGAGAAATGCTGCCGCCTTGTGGCCGTTTCCCACAAGAGCGGCTTTACACCCACAGCTAATGGTCATTAACATTCAGAAGGACTCGGGGCCGTAAAGGACACCTGCCCTCAAAAATTGTGCTGAGGTAAGGAATGGACAAAACAATTCAAAACAGGCCAATTTTTCAAGAAGATAGTATGAAGAGTGAAGTTTTACTCCCTCTCTTTAAAAAAAAAAGGAAAATGGATAAAAGCTCAACCTCAGGAAGTATTAGACTCATGCAATCTAATCTACAAAAAGGTTTCAACGCCCACCAGTCGACTGACCATCAGCAAAAAGTCTACAAACAATAAATGCTGAAGGGGCTTTAGAGAACTCTGTACCCTCTACCTGCTGGTGAGACGTAAAGTCGTAACAGCCAACAATGAGAACAGAAAGGAGCTGCATTAAAAAGTAAAAATTGAGGTACCATTTAATCCAGCAGGCACGCCACTGGGCCTCTCACCTGAGAAGACCAGAATCGAGAAGACATAGGCTGCAAAAGCTGCACTGCAGCCTTATTCACAATAGCCAAGACAGTGAAGCAACCAAAATGTTCTTCAACAGGTGAATGGATAAAGAAGAAGTGGTCCATGTACACAATGGAATATTAGCCATGGAAAACAATGAAACACTGCTCTTTGAGGCACCACAGGTGAACCTGGGGATAATCACCAAACATGATGTAAGTCGGAAAGCAAAAGACCTATATCCTATGATATCACTTACAGGGGTTAGCTAATAACTGACACAAATGAACATATTTCCACAGAGAAAGACGCTCACAGAATTAGAAAACAAACTATGCTCATGTAAAAGGAAAGGTGGGGGGAATGGATAAATTAAGATTAGTGTTACTATACGTATACAAATACATATTATATACATTTCTCAAAAAGACCGACCATATAGCAAGGGAGGTCTACAGAAAACGCTGTAATATTTTACATGGGAAGAGGATCTGTACAAGGATAGACATATATAATGTACAAATGAACCAGATTCTGTACACCTAGGACAAACAATATTCTAAAATTGACCCCGATTAAAAAAAGTAAAAAAAAAAAAAACAAGAAGAAGTAATGAGACATAAACTTATGGGGGTTTCTCCTGGCACATTCCATTCTAATTTTAAACCTAGGAACACGACTTCCTGGAAGGCTCTGCTGCCTTGGTACCCAGATTTGGGAACGGAGAAATGATGCCTCCTTGTGGCCATTTCCCACAACAGCAGCTTTAAACACATTGCTAAAGGTCACTAAATATTCACCAAACTTGCATTTATTTAAATGACACCTGCCCTCCAAAAGTTCCTGGGGTCGAAAATCGACCAAAATTTCAAAAGAGGGCAACCTTTCAAGATGACAATTTCAAGAGGTATACTGTACTCACATTTTTTTTAACAGAAAACAAAAAGGCGAGGAAAAATGATGAATTTCAGGAATTTTTAAAGACATGCAAACCCAAATTACAAAAACCGATCAGCTCACAGCAGTCAGAATGGCCATTAGCAAAAATGCTGCAAACAATAAATGCTGAAGTGATTGTGGAGAGATGCTTACCCTCTCTTCTATGGGGGACGTGGTAAGAGCCACTAATGAAAACACAATGGAGGTGCTTTGAACATTGAGCTACAGGTCAATCATTCACACCCAGTGCTGGGCGTAACCCCTGAGAAATGAGAATCAAAAAGTCACAGGCTGGCAATCCTGCACTCCAGCAATATTTACCATAGCCAACACTTGGAAGCAACGAAAATATCCATCAATACAGGAATGCACCAAGAAGAAGTGGTCTATGTACACAATGGACTATTACTCCAATAAAAACTATAAATTAAATTTAAAAAACAAACAAAAGTAAGGAGACATCCGCTTTTGTGGGTTTATCCGGGCACATTCCACTCTAATTTATAACCGAGGAACACCACTGGCCGGGAGAGCTGTTTCCCTAGTTACCAGAGTGGGGAACGTAGAAAGGCTGCCATCCTCTGGCCGTTACCTGCAAAAGCAGCTTTAAAACCTGTGCTAATGCTCACTTCATATGAACGAGTATGGCAGGGCTGTAAATGAAACCTGCCCTCAAAATGTTTAGAGGGAGGTAAATGGCCAAAGCATTTCAAAATGTGACACATACTTTAAGAAAACACTTTGAAGAACTAAGCTGTAATCACAGACTGAAAAATAAAAGCACGTGCCTTAAAGCTCAATTTCAACGGATTATGAGACACATGCAAATTCAACCACAAAGAGGTATTATCTCAAACCAGTCAGAATAACCATCAGCAAGAAAACTATAAACAATAAATGCTGAAGGTGTTGTGGAGAAATGCATACGCTCAACTTTAAGAGGGACGTAACTTGGAAAGAGCCACTAATGAGAACTGAATGGAGGTGCCTTTAAAAGGGAAATATTGAGCTACCATATGATCCAGCAGGCCCCTTCCTGGACCTATAACCTCCGAAGACAGAACTGGAAAGACACAGGCAGGCAAAACTGCACTGCACAGTATTACAATAGCCAAGATATGGAAGTAACCAAAAAGTCCACCAACAGATGGGGGGACAAAGAAGAACTGCTACATGTAGAGATGGAATATTAGCTAGCGAAAAAATGAAACAATGCCATTTGCAGCACCATAGATGAGTCTAGAAGGAATCACGCAACTTGTAGTAAGTGAGAAAACGAAAGACACATATCCTATCCTATCACTTGTAGGTGTTACCAAAAAATTGATACCAATGAAGATATTTCCACAGAGAAAGGCAATCACAGATTCATTAAACAAACTGATGGTTCACTAAATGGAAAGGTGTGAGGATTGGATACATTACGATATTGGGGTTAACAGAGATATACAAACACATGTGAAATACAGAATCACCAAAGACCTACAGAATACCAAGAGAAGACTACTCCACATTGTGTCATAACCTACATGGGAAAAGGATACGAAGAAGAAGAGATATATGTATATGTGTGAAAGAACCACATCTTGCACACCTAGAGCAAACAAAATCTTGTAATCAAATTTGCTGTGATAAAAAATAAAAATTTACTTAAAAATACGAACAAGAAGTAATGAGAAGGGGGTGCTCGGGCTCCGGCCCACAGTTCGAGCGGCGAGAGCACTCAGAGACACGACGCGGGCCAGAGGGGAGTGAGCGGGCGCCTCAGTGTCCTCCCCCTTCCCACCCTTCGCCTCGCCGCCTTCTCCCCCCTCAGCCGGACCGGAATTATGTGATCCCGGAAGTTCCGGCGCCACTGCTGTGTGGGATAAACAGTAATGGCGGAGGCTGCAGCTCCGGGAACAACAGCCAAAACATCAAGAGCAGGAGCGGCAGGGGCGGCGGTGGCAGCGGCCTCCCCCACCCCTATCCCCACAGTTACCTCCCCGTCCCTGCGGGCACGGGATTTGGCAGCGACGGCAGCGGCGGCGGCTGGACCAAACAGGTCACCTGCAGGTATTTCATGCATGGGGTTTGTAAGGAAGGAGATAACTGTCGATGCTCACGTGACCTCTCTGAGAGTCCATATGGTGTAGTGTACAAGTATTTTCAGCGAGAGTACTGTATTTACGGAGACCGCTGCAAATATGAACACAGCAAGCCATTGCAACTGCTACAGCTCTAACTGCAAAGTCACCCCTTGCTGCTTCCTCAAGTCTCTCATCAGTAGTTGGACAGATTGGTGAAATGCATATGGGCGAAGCTGAGTCAAGAAATTCAAACTTTTCAACTGTAGGAGCTGGTTCAGAAGACTGGGTGAACGCCATTGAGTTTGTTCCTGGGCAGCCCTACTGTGGCCGTACTGCCTCTTCCTCCACTGAAGCACCCCTGCAGGGCTCAGTGACCAAGGAAGAATCAGAAAAGGAGCAAATTGCAGTGGAAACAAAGAAGCAGATCTGCCCCTATGCTGCAGTGGGAGAGTGCCGATATGGGGAGAACTGTGTGTATCTCCATGGAGACGCGTGTGATATGTGTGGGCTGCAGGTCTTCCATCCAGTGGATGCTGCCCAAAGATCACAACACATCAAATCTTGCATCGAGGCCCATGAGAAGGACATGGAGCTCTCGTTTGCTGTGCAGCACAGCAAGGACATGGTGTGTGGGATCTGCATGGAGGTGGTCTATGAGAAAGCCAACCCCCGCGAGCGCCGCTTCGGAATCCTCTCCAACTGCAACCACACCTACTGTCTCAAATGTATTCGCAAGTGGAGGAGTGCTAAGCAATTTGAGAGCAAGATCATAAAGTACTGCCCAGAATGCCGGATCACATCTAACATTGTCATTCCAAGTGAGTACTGGGTGGAGGAGAAAGAAGAGAAGCAGAAACTCATTCAGAAATACAAGGAGGCAATGAGCAACAAGGTGTGCAGGTATTTTGACGAAGGACGTGGGAGCTGCCCATTTGGAGGGAACTGCGTTTACAAGCATGCGTACCCTGATGCCATAGAGAGGAGCCACAGAGACAGAAAGTGGGAACATCAAGCACATACCGGGCCCAACGAACGAACCACTTCTGGGAGATCATTGAGGAGAGAGGGAAAGGCAACCCCTTTGACAACGACGAAGAAGAGGTTGTCACCTTTAAGCTGGGCGAGATGTTGCTTGTGCTTTTGGCTGCAGGTGGGGACGACGACCTGACAGACTCTGAAGACGAGTGGGACTTGTTTCACGATGAGCTGGAAGATTTTTATGACTTGGATCTATAGCAGCTTTGCTGGGCGTGTGAACTGGTCTGCTGAGCCTCAGACGGCAGCCCTCCCCACTGGTGGCAGCAGTGCCCGTGGTTCTCTTCTAGGCAGGCCTCTCAACTCCAGGTGCTGTCGTAATAATTTTTACCCAGGGCCTGTCTTCTCAATCCCTCACCTTTCCCCAAGGAGTGTGTTGTTTTCTCTGTTTCAAAAAGTTACAAAAATGAATCTTAAAGTTAGTTTTCTTGTAACATGAATTTAACGGTCAGACAGCGTGTAGGTTTGCTGCGTCATCTGTTTTCAGCCAGATTCACATGGTTCAAGGGTAGCATTTCTGGATTTCCAGTACTCATTTTTGAGGACCCCAGGTTCAAAAGTAACAGCATTGGCCCTGCTTTTGGGTCCAAGAATTGGGGTGATAGGTGAAGGATCTGAACTGTGGCGTGGAGCCTTCTGCTATAGACTTAGGCGGATGCTTGAGGTTTCTGGTGAATTCTGCACATCTGTGTTTCTATATCTGTCCCCTGCCCTGGAATCCCCACCCTGTGCACTCGTTCTGTGGTTTTCGTCTCTTGTTTAATTGCACACAAGTACTACTGCTGGGTAACCAGAACCAGGTGCGACTGTGTTGAGATTTTTACTGTGTTTAGCCTGATAGGAAAATGGTGAAAGAACACATATAAAGATATAGCGGAATAAAATAAATGCAGAGTTGGAAGTTGACTCCCAAGGGCTGATAGACTTGGTACGTGTGAGTGTGTAACAAGCTTCTCATCCCTGCATAGATGCAGTGTCTGTAGCCTTAGTGGAAAAACTCAAGTTTACTGGTTTCAGCCTCGTGTGGCAAATAGATCTTAAAGGACAAAGCAGTATATTGGTAGCTGTTAATAGAGCAGGGCTAGCTCTGTCTATATAAATAGGGAAATGGGCTTAGCCATAGAGGTTCAACTATCTGGTTATCTCATGGATTAACACAAACTGGGTCTCAGTTACACAGTTGTATTTAATGTTTTATGATCTCCTAGACTTTCTAGTCCAGGCACTTTTTGACAAACCTTTGTCCTCATTTGAGGGGTTTTGTTGTCGGGTTCTTGGGTCCGTTTGTGTGGGTATTTGCCTCATTCCATCCCTGAGCTTTGCAGCTAGACAGGTGTGATTCAAAACTATGTTCTAAGGTGTTTCCTGTAGTGGAGTAATTGGCTTGCCGTAGTAAGTCATGTTTTTCCACTAAAAGGGGACGGAGGGGTGGTAATCCACGAGATACGCTAAAGTTAAATTGTTAGAAGAATTCCTTGATCAGAAAATATAAATTTGCGTTTTGTTGCTCTATTTCCTGAAAGTGACTTGGAGATGCCCCTGATTTGTCCATCTACTGCTTTGATTCCTTGGATACCACTCATACTTTCACGTTAAGCAAAAACAAGTAATTCTTGCAGGGGTCTCTGTCTTTTTCAGCAGCCCTTTTGTAAGACGTACTTTTCCCATATAAAACAATTTTTAACCGCCCCCCCCACCCATAAAGAGAAGTAATGAGACATAAACTTAAAGGGCTTTTTCCTGGCACATTCCATTCTAGTTTACAACCTAGAACACCACTTCCATTAAGGCTCTGTTGCATTAGTAACCAGATTTGGTAAAGGAGAAATGCTGCCGCCTTGTGGCCGTTTCCCACAAGAGCGGCTTTACACCCACAGCTAATGGTCATTAACATTCAGAAGGACTCGGGGCCGTAAAGGACACCTGCCCTCAAAAATTGTGCTGAGGTAAGGAATGGACAAAACAATTCAAAACAGGCCAATTTTTCAAGAAGATAGTATGAAGAGTGAAGTTTTACTCCCTCTCTTTAAAAAAAAAAGGAAAATGGATAAAAGCTCAACCTCAGGAAGTATTAGACTCATGCAATCTAATCTACAAAAAGGTTTCAACGCCCACCAGTCGACTGACCATCAGCAAAAAGTCTACAAACAATAAATGCTGAAGGGGCTTTAGAGAACTCTGTACCCTCTACCTGCTGGTGAGACGTAAAGTCGTAACAGCCAACAATGAGAACAGAAAGGAGCTGCATTAAAAAGTAAAAATTGAGGTACCATTTAATCCAGCAGGCACGCCACTGGGCCTCTCACCTGAGAAGACCAGAATCGAGAAGACATAGGCTGCAAAAGCTGCACTGCAGCCTTATTCACAATAGCCAAGACAGTGAAGCAACCAAAATGTTCTTCAACAGGTGAATGGATAAAGAAGAAGTGGTCCATGTACACAATGGAATATTAGCCATGGAAAACAATGAAACACTGCTCTTTGAGGCACCACAGGTGAACCTGGGGATAATCACCAAACATGATGTAAGTCGGAAAGCAAAAGACCTATATCCTATGATATCACTTACAGGGGTTAGCTAATAACTGACACAAATGAACATATTTCCACAGAGAAAGACGCTCACAGAATTAGAAAACAAACTATGCTCATGTAAAAGGAAAGGTGGGGGGAATGGATAAATTAAGATTAGTGTTACTATACGTATACAAATACATATTATATACATTTCTCAAAAAGACCGACCATATAGCAAGGGAGGTCTACAGAAAACGCTGTAATATTTTACATGGGAAGAGGATCTGTACAAGGATAGACATATATAATGTACAAATGAACCAGATTCTGTACACCTAGGACAAACAATATTCTAAAATTGACCCCGATTAAAAAAAGTAAAAAAAAAAAAAACAAGAAGAAGTAATGAGACATAAACTTATGGGGGTTTCTCCTGGCACATTCCATTCTAATTTTAAACCTAGGAACACGACTTCCTGGAAGGCTCTGCTGCCTTGGTACCCAGATTTGGGAACGGAGAAATGATGCCTCCTTGTGGCCATTTCCCACAACAGCAGCTTTAAACACATTGCTAAAGGTCACTAAATATTCACCAAACTTGCATTTATTTAAATGACACCTGCCCTCCAAAAGTTCCTGGGGTCGAAAATCGACCAAAATTTCAAAAGAGGGCAACCTTTCAAGATGACAATTTCAAGAGGTATACTGTACTCACATTTTTTTTAACAGAAAACAAAAAGGCGAGGAAAAATGATGAATTTCAGGAATTTTTAAAGACATGCAAACCCAAATTACAAAAACCGATCAGCTCACAGCAGTCAGAATGGCCATTAGCAAAAATGCTGCAAACAATAAATGCTGAAGTGATTGTGGAGAGATGCTTACCCTCTCTTCTATGGGGGACGTGGTAAGAGCCACTAATGAAAACACAATGGAGGTGCTTTGAACATTGAGCTACAGGTCAATCATTCACACCCAGTGCTGGGCGTAACCCCTGAGAAATGAGAATCAAAAAGTCACAGGCTGGCAATCCTGCACTCCAGCAATATTTACCATAGCCAACACTTGGAAGCAACGAAAATATCCATCAATACAGGAATGCACCAAGAAGAAGTGGTCTATGTACACAATGGACTATTACTCCAATAAAAACTATAAATTAAATTTAAAAAACAAACAAAAGTAAGGAGACATCCGCTTTTGTGGGTTTATCCGGGCACATTCCACTCTAATTTATAACCGAGGAACACCACTGGCCGGGAGAGCTGTTTCCCTAGTTACCAGAGTGGGGAACGTAGAAAGGCTGCCATCCTCTGGCCGTTACCTGCAAAAGCAGCTTTAAAACCTGTGCTAATGCTCACTTCATATGAACGAGTATGGCAGGGCTGTAAATGAAACCTGCCCTCAAAATGTTTAGAGGGAGGTAAATGGCCAAAGCATTTCAAAATGTGACACATACTTTAAGAAAACACTTTGAAGAACTAAGCTGTAATCACAGACTGAAAAATAAAAGCACGTGCCTTAAAGCTCAATTTCAACGGATTATGAGACACATGCAAATTCAACCACAAAGAGGTATTATCTCAAACCAGTCAGAATAACCATCAGCAAGAAAACTATAAACAATAAATGCTGAAGGTGTTGTGGAGAAATGCATACGCTCAACTTTAAGAGGGACGTAACTTGGAAAGAGCCACTAATGAGAACTGAATGGAGGTGCCTTTAAAAGGGAAATATTGAGCTACCATATGATCCAGCAGGCCCCTTCCTGGACCTATAACCTCCGAAGACAGAACTGGAAAGACACAGGCAGGCAAAACTGCACTGCACAGTATTACAATAGCCAAGATATGGAAGTAACCAAAAAGTCCACCAACAGATGGGGGGACAAAGAAGAACTGCTACATGTAGAGATGGAATATTAGCTAGCGAAAAAATGAAACAATGCCATTTGCAGCACCATAGATGAGTCTAGAAGGAATCACGCAACTTGTAGTAAGTGAGAAAACGAAAGACACATATCCTATCCTATCACTTGTAGGTGTTACCAAAAAATTGATACCAATGAAGATATTTCCACAGAGAAAGGCAATCACAGATTCATTAAACAAACTGATGGTTCACTAAATGGAAAGGTGTGAGGATTGGATACATTACGATATTGGGGTTAACAGAGATATACAAACACATGTGAAATACAGAATCACCAAAGACCTACAGAATACCAAGAGAAGACTACTCCACATTGTGTCATAACCTACATGGGAAAAGGATACGAAGAAGAAGAGATATATGTATATGTGTGAAAGAACCACATCTTGCACACCTAGAGCAAACAAAATCTTGTAATCAAATTTGCTGTGATAAAAAATAAAAATTTACTTAAAAATACGAACAAGAAGTAATGAGAAGGGGGTGCTCGGGCTCCGGCCCACAGTTCGAGCGGCGAGAGCACTCAGAGACACGACGTGGGCCAGAGGGGAGTGAGCGGGCGCCTCAGTGTCCTCCCCCTTCCCACCCTTCGCCTCGCCGCCTTCTCCCCCCTCAGCCGGACCGGAATTATGTGATCCCGGAAGTTCCGGCGCCACTGCTGTGTGGGATAAACAGTAATGGCGGAGGCTGCAGCTCCGGGAACAACAGCCAAAACATCAAGAGCAGGAGCGGCAGGGGCGGCGGTGGCAGCGGCCTCCCCCACCCCTATCCCCACAGTTACCTCCCCGTCCCTGCGGGCACGGGATTTGGCAGTGACGGCAGCGGCGGCGGCTGGACCAAACAGGTCACCTGCAGGTATTTCATGCATGGGGTTTGTAAGGAAGGAGATAACTGTCGATGCTCACGTGACCTCTCTGAGAGTCCATATGGTGTAGTGTACAAGTATTTTCAGCGAGAGTACTGTATTTACGGAGACCGCTGCAAATATGAACACAGCAAGCCATTGCAACTGCTACAGCTCTAACTGCAAAGTCACCCCTTGCTGCTTCCTCAAGTCTCTCATCAGTAGTTGGACAGATTGGTGAAATGCATATGGGCGAAGCTGAGTCAAGAAATTCAAACTTTTCAACTGTAGGAGCTGGTTCAGAAGACTGGGTGAACGCCATTGAGTTTGTTCCTGGGCAGCCCTACTGTGGCCGTACTGCCTCTTCCTCCACTGAAGCACCCCTGCAGGGCTCAGTGACCAAGGAAGAATCAGAAAAGGAGCAAATTGCAGTGGAAACAAAGAAGCAGATCTGCCCCTATGCTGCAGTGGGAGAGTGCCGATATGGGGAGAACTGTGTGTATCTCCATGGAGACGCGTGTGATATGTGTGGGCTGCAGGTCTTCCATCCAGTGGATGCTGCCCAAAGATCACAACACATCAAATCTTGCATCGAGGCCCATGAGAAGGACATGGAGCTCTCGTTTGCTGTGCAGCACAGCAAGGACATGGTGTGTGGGATCTGCATGGAGGTGGTCTATGAGAAAGCCAACCCCCGCGAGCGCCGCTTCGGAATCCTCTCCAACTGCAACCACACCTACTGTCTCAAATGTATTCGCAAGTGGAGGAGTGCTAAGCAATTTGAGAGCAAGATCATAAAGTACTGCCCAGAATGCCGGATCACATCTAACATTGTCATTCCAAGTGAGTACTGGGTGGAGGAGAAAGAAGAGAAGCAGAAACTCATTCAGAAATACAAGGAGGCAATGAGCAACAAGGTGTGCAGGTATTTTGACGAAGGACGTGGGAGCTGCCCATTTGGAGGGAACTGCGTTTACAAGCATGCGTACCCTGATGCCATAGAGAGGAGCCACAGAGACAGAAAGTGGGAACATCAAGCACATACCGGGCCCAACGAACGAACCACTTCTGGGAGATCATTGAGGAGAGAGGGAAAGGCAACCCCTTTGACAACGACGAAGAAGAGGTTGTCACCTTTAAGCTGGGCGAGATGTTGCTTGTGCTTTTGGCTGCAGGTGGGGACGACGACCTGACAGACTCTGAAGACGAGTGGGACTTGTTTCACGATGAGCTGGAAGATTTTTATGACTTGGATCTATAGCAGCTTTGCTGGGCGTGTGAACTGGTCTGCTGAGCCTCAGACGGCAGCCCTCCCCACTGGTGGCAGCAGTGCCCGTGGTTCTCTTCTAGGCAGGCCTCTCAACTCCAGGTGCTGTCGTAATAATTTTTACCCAGGGCCTGTCTTCTCAATCCCTCACCTTTCCCCAAGGAGTGTGTTGTTTTCTCTGTTTCAAAAAGTTACAAAAATGAATCTTAAAGTTAGTTTTCTTGTAACATGAATTTAACGGTCAGACAGCGTGTAGGTTTGCTGCGTCATCTGTTTTCAGCCAGATTCACATGGTTCAAGGGTAGCATTTCTGGATTTCCAGTACTCATTTTTGAGGACCCCAGGTTCAAAAGTAACAGCATTGGCCCTGCTTTTGGGTCCAAGAATTGGGGTGATAGGTGAAGGATCTGAACTGTGGCGTGGAGCCTTCTGCTATAGACTTAGGCGGATGCTTGAGGTTTCTGGTGAATTCTGCACATCTGTGTTTCTATATCTGTCCCCTGCCCTGGAATCCCCACCCTGTGCACTCGTTCTGTGGTTTTCGTCTCTTGTTTAATTGCACACAAGTACTACTGCTGGGTAACCAGAACCAGGTGCGACTGTGTTGAGATTTTTACTGTGTTTAGCCTGATAGGAAAATGGTGAAAGAACACATATAAAGATATAGCGGAATAAAATAAATGCAGAGTTGGAAGTTGACTCCCAAGGGCTGATAGACTTGGTACGTGTGAGTGTGTAACAAGCTTCTCATCCCTGCATAGATGCAGTGTCTGTAGCCTTAGTGGAAAAACTCAAGTTTACTGGTTTCAGCCTCGTGTGGCAAATAGATCTTAAAGGACAAAGCAGTATATTGGTAGCTGTTAATAGAGCAGGGCTAGCTCTGTCTATATAAATAGGGAAATGGGCTTAGCCATAGAGGTTCAACTATCTGGTTATCTCATGGATTAACACAAACTGGGTCTCAGTTACACAGTTGTATTTAATGTTTTATGATCTCCTAGACTTTCTAGTCCAGGCACTTTTTGACAAACCTTTGTCCTCATTTGAGGGGTTTTGTTGTCGGGTTCTTGGGTCCGTTTGTGTGGGTATTTGCCTCATTCCATCCCTGAGCTTTGCAGCTAGACAGGTGTGATTCAAAACTATGTTCTAAGGTGTTTCCTGTAGTGGAGTAATTGGCTTGCCGTAGTAAGTCATGTTTTTCCACTAAAAGGGGACGGAGGGGTGGTAATCCACGAGATACGCTAAAGTTAAATTGTTAGAAGAATTCCTTGATCAGAAAATATAAATTTGCGTTTTGTTGCTCTATTTCCTGAAAGTGACTTGGAGATGCCCCTGATTTGTCCATCTACTGCTTTGATTCCTTGGATACCACTCATACTTTCACGTTAAGCAAAAACAAGTAATTCTTGCAGGGGTCTCTGTCTTTTTCAGCAGCCCTTTTGTAAGACGTACTTTTCCCATATAAAACAATTTTTAACCGCCCCCCCCACCCATAAAGAGAAGTAATGAGACATAAACTTAAAGGGCTTTTTCCTGGCACATTCCATTCTAGTTTACAACCTAGAACACCACTTCCATTAAGGCTCTGTTGCATTAGTAACCAGATTTGGTAAAGGAGAAATGCTGCCGCCTTGTGGCCGTTTCCCACAAGAGCGGCTTTACACCCACAGCTAATGGTCATTAACATTCAGAAGGACTCGGGGCCGTAAAGGACACCTGCCCTCAAAAATTGTGCTGAGGTAAGGAATGGACAAAACAATTCAAAACAGGCCAATTTTTCAAGAAGATAGTATGAAGAGTGAAGTTTTACTCCCTCTCTTTAAAAAAAAAAGGAAAATGGATAAAAGCTCAACCTCAGGAAGTATTAGACTCATGCAATCTAATCTACAAAAAGGTTTCAACGCCCACCAGTCGACTGACCATCAGCAAAAAGTCTACAAACAATAAATGCTGAAGGGGCTTTAGAGAACTCTGTACCCTCTACCTGCTGGTGAGACGTAAAGTCGTAACAGCCAACAATGAGAACAGAAAGGAGCTGCATTAAAAAGTAAAAATTGAGGTACCATTTAATCCAGCAGGCACGCCACTGGGCCTCTCACCTGAGAAGACCAGAATCGAGAAGACATAGGCTGCAAAAGCTGCACTGCAGCCTTATTCACAATAGCCAAGACAGTGAAGCAACCAAAATGTTCTTCAACAGGTGAATGGATAAAGAAGAAGTGGTCCATGTACACAATGGAATATTAGCCATGGAAAACAATGAAACACTGCTCTTTGAGGCACCACAGGTGAACCTGGGGATAATCACCAAACATGATGTAAGTCGGAAAGCAAAAGACCTATATCCTATGATATCACTTACAGGGGTTAGCTAATAACTGACACAAATGAACATATTTCCACAGAGAAAGACGCTCACAGAATTAGAAAACAAACTATGCTCATGTAAAAGGAAAGGTGGGGGGAATGGATAAATTAAGATTAGTGTTACTATACGTATACAAATACATATTATATACATTTCTCAAAAAGACCGACCATATAGCAAGGGAGGTCTACAGAAAACGCTGTAATATTTTACATGGGAAGAGGATCTGTACAAGGATAGACATATATAATGTACAAATGAACCAGATTCTGTACACCTAGGACAAACAATATTCTAAAATTGACCCCGATTAAAAAAAGTAAAAAAAAAAAAACAAGAAGAAGTAATGAGACATAAACTTATGGGGGTTTCTCCTGGCACATTCCATTCTAATTTTAAACCTAGGAACACGACTTCCTGGAAGGCTCTGCTGCCTTGGTACCCAGATTTGGGAACGGAGAAATGATGCCTCCTTGTGGCCATTTCCCACAACAGCAGCTTTAAACACATTGCTAAAGGTCACTAAATATTCACCAAACTTGCATTTATTTAAATGACACCTGCCCTCCAAAAGTTCCTGGGGTCGAAAATCGACCAAAATTTCAAAAGAGGGCAACCTTTCAAGATGACAATTTCAAGAGGTATACTGTACTCACATTTTTTTTAACAGAAAACAAAAAGGCGAGGAAAAATGATGAATTTCAGGAATTTTTAAAGACATGCAAACCCAAATTACAAAAACCGATCAGCTCACAGCAGTCAGAATGGCCATTAGCAAAAATGCTGCAAACAATAAATGCTGAAGTGATTGTGGAGAGATGCTTACCCTCTCTTCTATGGGGGACGTGGTAAGAGCCACTAATGAAAACACAATGGAGGTGCTTTGAACATTGAGCTACAGGTCAATCATTCACACCCAGTGCTGGGCGTAACCCCTGAGAAATGAGAATCAAAAAGTCACAGGCTGGCAATCCTGCACTCCAGCAATATTTACCATAGCCAACACTTGGAAGCAACGAAAATATCCATCAATACAGGAATGCACCAAGAAGAAGTGGTCTATGTACACAATGGACTATTACTCCAATAAAAACTATAAATTAAATTTAAAAAACAAACAAAAGTAAGGAGACATCCGCTTTTGTGGGTTTATCCGGGCACATTCCACTCTAATTTATAACCGAGGAACACCACTGGCCGGGAGAGCTGTTTCCCTAGTTACCAGAGTGGGGAACGTAGAAAGGCTGCCATCCTCTGGCCGTTACCTGCAAAAGCAGCTTTAAAACCTGTGCTAATGCTCACTTCATATGAACGAGTATGGCAGGGCTGTAAATGAAACCTGCCCTCAAAATGTTTAGAGGGAGGTAAATGGCCAAAGCATTTCAAAATGTGACACATACTTTAAGAAAACACTTTGAAGAACTAAGCTGTAATCACAGACTGAAAAATAAAAGCACGTGCCTTAAAGCTCAATTTCAACGGATTATGAGACACATGCAAATTCAACCACAAAGAGGTATTATCTCAAACCAGTCAGAATAACCATCAGCAAGAAAACTATAAACAATAAATGCTGAAGGTGTTGTGGAGAAATGCATACGCTCAACTTTAAGAGGGACGTAACTTGGAAGGAGCCACTAATGAGAACTGAATGGAGGTGCCTTTAAAAGGGAAATATTGAGCTACCATATGATCCAGCAGGCCCCTTCCTGGACCTATAACCTCCGAAGACAGAACTGGAAAGACACAGGCAGGCAAAACTGCACTGCACAGTATTACAATAGCCAAGATATGGAAGTAACCAAAAAGTCCACCAACAGATGGGGGGACAAAGAAGAACTGCTACATGTAGAGATGGAATATTAGCTAGCGAAAAAATGAAACAATGCCATTTGCAGCACCATAGATGAGTCTAGAAGGAATCACGCAACTTGTAGTAAGTGAGAAAACGAAAGACACATATCCTATCCTATCACTTGTAGGTGTTACCAAAAAATTGATACCAATGAAGATATTTCCACAGAGAAAGGCAATCACAGATTCATTAAACAAACTGATGGTTCACTAAATGGAAAGGTGTGAGGATTGGATACATTACGATATTGGGGTTAACAGAGATATACAAACACATGTGAAATACAGAATCACCAAAGACCTACAGAATACCAAGAGAAGACTACTCCACATTGTGTCATAACCTACATGGGAAAAGGATACGAAGAAGAAGAGATATATGTATATGTGTGAAAGAACCACATCTTGCACACCTAGAGCAAACAAAATCTTGTAATCAAATTTGCTGTGATAAAAAATAAAAATTTACTTAAAAATACGAACAAGAAGTAATGAGAAGGGGGTGCTCGGGCTCCGGCCCACAGTTCGAGCGGCGAGAGCACTCAGAGACACGACGTGGGCCAGAGGGGAGTGAGCGGGCGCCTCAGTGTCCTCCCCCTTCCCACCCTTCGCCTCGCCGCCTTCTCCCCCCTCAGCCGGACCGGAATTATGTGATCCCGGAAGTTCCGGCGCCACTGCTGTGTGGGATAAACAGTAATGGCGGAGGCTGCAGCTCCGGGAACAACAGCCAAAACATCAAGAGCAGGAGCGGCAGGGGCGGCGGTGGCAGCGGCCTCCCCCACCCCTATCCCCACAGTTACCTCCCCGTCCCTGCGGGCACGGGATTTGGCAGCGACGGCAGCGGCGGCGGCTGGACCAAACAGGTCACCTGCAGGTATTTCATGCATGGGGTTTGTAAGGAAGGAGATAACTGTCGATGCTCACGTGACCTCTCTGAGAGTCCATATGGTGTAGTGTACAAGTATTTTCAGCGAGAGTACTGTATTTACGGAGACCGCTGCAAATATGAACACAGCAAGCCATTGCAACTGCTACAGCTCTAACTGCAAAGTCACCCCTTGCTGCTTCCTCAAGTCTCTCATCAGTAGTTGGACAGATTGGTGAAATGCATATGGGCGAAGCTGAGTCAAGAAATTCAAACTTTTCAACTGTAGGAGCTGGTTCAGAAGACTGGGTGAACGCCATTGAGTTTGTTCCTGGGCAGCCCTACTGTGGCCGTACTGCCTCTTCCTCCACTGAAGCACCCCTGCAGGGCTCAGTGACCAAGGAAGAATCAGAAAAGGAGCAAATTGCAGTGGAAACAAAGAAGCAGATCTGCCCCTATGCTGCAGTGGGAGAGTGCCGATATGGGGAGAACTGTGTGTATCTCCATGGAGACGCGTGTGATATGTGTGGGCTGCAGGTCTTCCATCCAGTGGATGCTGCCCAAAGATCACAACACATCAAATCTTGCATCGAGGCCCATGAGAAGGACATGGAGCTCTCGTTTGCTGTGCAGCACAGCAAGGACATGGTGTGTGGGATCTGCATGGAGGTGGTCTATGAGAAAGCCAACCCCCGCGAGCGCCGCTTCGGAATCCTCTCCAACTGCAACCACACCTACTGTCTCAAATGTATTCGCAAGTGGAGGAGTGCTAAGCAATTTGAGAGCAAGATCATAAAGTACTGCCCAGAATGCCGGATCACATCTAACATTGTCATTCCAAGTGAGTACTGGGTGGAGGAGAAAGAAGAGAAGCAGAAACTCATTCAGAAATACAAGGAGGCAATGAGCAACAAGGTGTGCAGGTATTTTGACGAAGGACGTGGGAGCTGCCCATTTGGAGGGAACTGCGTTTACAAGCATGCGTACCCTGATGCCATAGAGAGGAGCCACAGAGACAGAAAGTGGGAACATCAAGCACATACCGGGCCCAACGAACGAACCACTTCTGGGAGATCATTGAGGAGAGAGGGAAAGGCAACCCCTTTGACAACGACGAAGAAGAGGTTGTCACCTTTAAGCTGGGCGAGATGTTGCTTGTGCTTTTGGCTGCAGGTGGGGACGACGACCTGACAGACTCTGAAGACGAGTGGGACTTGTTTCACGATGAGCTGGAAGATTTTTATGACTTGGATCTATAGCAGCTTTGCTGGGCGTGTGAACTGGTCTGCTGAGCCTCAGACGGCAGCCCTCCCCACTGGTGGCAGCAGTGCCCGTGGTTCTCTTCTAGGCAGGCCTCTCAACTCCAGGTGCTGTCGTAATAATTTTTACCCAGGGCCTGTCTTCTCAATCCCTCACCTTTCCCCAAGGAGTGTGTTGTTTTCTCTGTTTCAAAAAGTTACAAAAATGAATCTTAAAGTTAGTTTTCTTGTAACATGAATTTAACGGTCAGACAGCGTGTAGGTTTGCTGCGTCATCTGTTTTCAGCCAGATTCACACGGTTCAAGGGTAGCATTTCTGGATTTCCAGTACTCATTTTTGAGGACCCCAGGTTCAAAAGTAACAGCATTGGCCCTGCTTTTGGGTCCAAGAATTGGGGTGATAGGTGAAGGATCTGAACTGTGGCGTGGAGCCTTCTGCTATAGACTTAGGCGGATGCTTGAGGTTTCTGGTGAATTCTGCACATCTGTGTTTCTATATCTGTCCCCTGCCCTGGAATCCCCACCCTGTGCACTCGTTCTGTGGTTTTCGTCTCTTGTTTAATTGCACACAAGTACTACTGCTGGGTAACCAGAACCAGGTGCGACTGTGTTGAGATTTTTACTGTGTTTAGCCTGATAGGAAAATGGTGAAAGAACACATATAAAGATATAGCGGAATAAAATAAATGCAGAGTTGGAAGTTGACTCCCAAGGGCTGATAGACTTGGTACGTGTGAGTGTGTAACAAGCTTCTCATCCCTGCATAGATGCAGTGTCTGTAGCCTTAGTGGAAAAACTCAAGTTTACTGGTTTCAGCCTCGTGTGGCAAATAGATCTTAAAGGACAAAGCAGTATATTGGTAGCTGTTAATAGAGCAGGGCTAGCTCTGTCTATATAAATAGGGAAATGGGCTTAGCCATAGAGGTTCAACTATCTGGTTATCTCATGGATTAACACAAACTGGGTCTCAGTTACACAGTTGTATTTAATGTTTTATGATCTCCTAGACTTTCTAGTCCAGGCACTTTTTGACAAACCTTTGTCCTCATTTGAGGGGTTTTGTTGTCGGGTTCTTGGGTCCGTTTGTGTGGGTATTTGCCTCATTCCATCCCTGAGCTTTGCAGCTAGACAGGTGTGATTCAAAACTATGTTCTAAGGTGTTTCCTGTAGTGGAGTAATTGGCTTGCCGTAGTAAGTCATGTTTTTCCACTAAAAGGGGACGGAGGGGTGGTAATCCACGAGATACGCTAAAGTTAAATTGTTAGAAGAATTCCTTGATCAGAAAATATAAATTTGCGTTTTGTTGCTCTATTTCCTGAAAGTGACTTGGAGATGCCCCTGATTTGTCCATCTACTGCTTTGATTCCTTGGATACCACTCATACTTTCACGTTAAGCAAAAACAAGTAATTCTTGCAGGGGTCTCTGTCTTTTTCAGCAGCCCTTTTGTAAGACGCACTTTTCCCATATAAAACAATTTTTAACCGCCCCCCCACCCAAAAAGAGAAGTAATGAGACATAAACTTAAAGGGCTTTTTCCTGGCACATTCCATTCTAGTTTACAACCTAGAACACCACTTCCATTAAGGCTCTGTTGCATTAGTAACCAGATTTGGTAAAGGAGAAATGCTGCCGCCTTGTGGCCGTTTCCCACAAGAGCGGCTTTACACCCACAGCTAATGGTCATTAACATTCAGAAGGACTCGGGGCCGTAAAGGACACCTGCCCTCAAAAATTGTGCTGAGGTAAGGAATGGACAAAACAATTCAAAACAGGCCAATTTTTCAAGAAGATAGTATGAAGAGTGAAGTTTTACTCCCTCTCTTTAAAAAAAAAAGGAAAATGGATAAAAGCTCAACCTCAGGAAGTATTAGACTCATGCAATCTAATCTACAAAAAGGTTTCAACGCACACCAGTCGACTGACCATCAGCAAAAAGTCTACAAACAATAAATGCTGAAGGGGCTTTAGAGAACTCTGTACCCTCTACCTGCTGGTGAGACGTAAAGTCGTAACAGCCAACAATGAGAACAGAAAGGAGCTGCATTAAAAAGTAAAAATTGAGGTACCATTTAATCCAGCAGGCACGCCACTGGGCCTCTCACCTGAGAAGACCAGAATCGAGAAGACATAGGCTGCAAAAGCTGCACTGCAGCCTTATTCACAATAGCCAAGACAGTGAAGCAACCAAAATGTTCTTCAACAGGTGAATGGATAAAGAAGAAGTGGTCCATGTACACAATGGAATATTAGCCATGGAAAACAATGAAACACTGCTCTTTGAGGCACCACAGGTGAACCTGGGGATAATCACCAAACATGATGTAAGTCGGAAAGCAAAAGACCTATATCCTATGATATCACTTACAGGGGTTAGCTAATAACTGACACAAATGAACATATTTCCACAGAGAAAGACGCTCACAGAATTAGAAAACAAACTATGCTCATGTAAAAGGAAAGGTGGGGGGAATGGATAAATTAAGATTAGTGTTACTATACGTATACAAATACATATTATATACATTTCTCAAAAAGACCGACCATATAGCAAGGGAGGTCTACAGAAAACGCTGTAATATTTTACATGGGAAGAGGATCTGTACAAGGATAGACATATATAATGTACAAATGAACCAGATTCTGTACACCTAGGACAAACAATATTCTAAAATTGACCCCGATTAAAAAAAGTAAAAAAAAAAAAAACAAGAAGAAGTAATGAGACATAAACTTATGGGGGTTTCTCCTGGCACATTCCATTCTAATTTTAAACCTAGGAACACGACTTCCTGGAAGGCTCTGCTGCCTTGGTACCCAGATTTGGGAACGGAGAAATGATGCCTCCTTGTGGCCATTTCCCACAACAGCAGCTTTAAACACATTGCTAAAGGTCACTAAATATTCACCAAACTTGCATTTATTTAAATGACACCTGCCCTCCAAAAGTTCCTGGGGTCGAAAATCGACCAAAATTTCAAAAGAGGGCAACCTTTCAAGATGACAATTTCAAGAGGTATACTGTACTCACATTTTTTTTAACAGAAAACAAAAAGGCGAGGAAAAATGATGAATTTCAGGAATTTTTAAAGACATGCAAACCCAAATTACAAAAACCGATCAGCTCACAGCAGTCAGAATGGCCATTAGCAAAAATGCTGCAAACAATAAATGCTGAAGTGATTGTGGAGAGATGCTTACCCTCTCTTCTATGGGGGACGTGGTAAGAGCCACTAATGAAAACACAATGGAGGTGCTTTGAACATTGAGCTACAGGTCAATCATTCACACCCAGTGCTGGGCGTAACCCCTGAGAAATGAGAATCAAAAAGTCACAGGCTGGCAATCCTGCACTCCAGCAATATTTACCATAGCCAACACTTGGAAGCAACGAAAATATCCATCAATACAGGAATGCACCAAGAAGAAGTGGTCTATGTACACAATGGACTATTACTCCAATAAAAACTATAAATTAAATTTAAAAAACAAACAAAAGTAAGGAGACATCCGCTTTTGTGGGTTTATCCGGGCACATTCCACTCTAATTTATAACCGAGGAACACCACTGGCCGGGAGAGCTGTTTCCCTAGTTACCAGAGTGGGGAACGTAGAAAGGCTGCCATCCTCTGGCCGTTACCTGCAAAAGCAGCTTTAAAACCTGTGCTAATGCTCACTTCATATGAACGAGTATGGCAGGGCTGTAAATGAAACCTGCCCTCAAAATGTTTAGAGGGAGGTAAATGGCCAAAGCATTTCAAAATGTGACACATACTTTAAGAAAACACTTTGAAGAACTAAGCTGTAATCACAGACTGAAAAATAAAAGCACGTGCCTTAAAGCTCAATTTCAACGGATTATGAGACACATGCAAATTCAACCACAAAGAGGTATTATCTCAAACCAGTCAGAATAACCATCAGCAAGAAAACTATAAACAATAAATGCTGAAGGTGTTGTGGAGAAATGCATACGCTCAACTTTAAGAGGGACGTAACTTGGAAAGAGCCACTAATGAGAACTGAATGGAGGTGCCTTTAAAAGGGAAATATTGAGCTACCATATGATCCAGCAGGCCCCTTCCTGGACCTATAACCTCCGAAGACAGAACTGGAAAGACACAGGCAGGCAAAACTGCACTGCACAGTATTACAATAGCCAAGATATGGAAGTAACCAAAAAGTCCACCAACAGATGGGGGGACAAAGAAGAACTGCTACATGTAGAGATGGAATATTAGCTAGCGAAAAAATGAAACAATGCCATTTGCAGCACCATAGATGAGTCTAGAAGGAATCACGCAACTTGTAGTAAGTGAGAAAACGAAAGACACATATCCTATCCTATCACTTGTAGGTGTTACCAAAAAATTGATACCAATGAAGATATTTCCACAGAGAAAGGCAATCACAGATTCATTAAACAAACTGATGGTTCACTAAATGGAAAGGTGTGAGGATTGGATACATTACGATATTGGGGTTAACAGAGATATACAAACACATGTGAAATACAGAATCACCAAAGACCTACAGAATACCAAGAGAAGACTACTCCACATTGTGTCATAACCTACATGGGAAAAGGATACGAAGAAGAAGAGATATATGTATATGTGTGAAAGAACCACATCTTGCACACCTAGAGCAAACAAAATCTTGTAATCAAATTTGCTGTGATAAAAAATAAAAATTTACTTAAAAATACGAACAAGAAGTAATGAGAAGGGGGTGCTCGGGCTCCGGCCCACAGTTCGAGCGGCGAGAGCACTCAGAGACACGACGTGGGCCAGAGGGGAGTGAGCGGGCGCCTCAGTGTCCTCCCCCTTCCCACCCTTCGCCTCGCCGCCTTCTCCCCCCTCAGCCGGACCGGAATTATGTGATCCCGGAAGTTCCGGCGCCACTGCTGTGTGGGATAAACAGTAATGGCGGAGGCTGCAGCTCCGGGAACAACAGCCAAAACATCAAGAGCAGGAGCGGCAGGGGCGGCGGTGGCAGCGGCCTCCCCCACCCCTATCCCCACAGTTACCTCCCCGTCCCTGCGGGCACGGGATTTGGCAGCGACGGCAGCGGCGGCGGCTGGACCAAACAGGTCACCTGCAGGTATTTCATGCATGGGGTTTGTAAGGAAGGAGATAACTGTCGATGCTCACGTGACCTCTCTGAGAGTCCATATGGTGTAGTGTACAAGTATTTTCAGCGAGAGTACTGTATTTACGGAGACCGCTGCAAATATGAACACAGCAAGCCATTGCAACTGCTACAGCTCTAACTGCAAAGTCACCCCTTGCTGCTTCCTCAAGTCTCTCATCAGTAGTTGGACAGATTGGTGAAATGCATATGGGCGAAGCTGAGTCAAGAAATTCAAACTTTTCAACTGTAGGAGCTGGTTCAGAAGACTGGGTGAACGCCATTGAGTTTGTTCCTGGGCAGCCCTACTGTGGCCGTACTGCCTCTTCCTCCACTGAAGCACCCCTGCAGGGCTCAGTGACCAAGGAAGAATCAGAAAAGGAGCAAATTGCAGTGGAAACAAAGAAGCAGATCTGCCCCTATGCTGCAGTGGGAGAGTGCCGATATGGGGAGAACTGTGTGTATCTCCATGGAGACGCGTGTGATATGTGTGGGCTGCAGGTCTTCCATCCAGTGGATGCTGCCCAAAGATCACAACACATCAAATCTTGCATCGAGGCCCATGAGAAGGACATGGAGCTCTCGTTTGCTGTGCAGCACAGCAAGGACATGGTGTGTGGGATCTGCATGGAGGTGGTCTATGAGAAAGCCAACCCCCGCGAGCGCCGCTTCGGAATCCTCTCCAACTGCAACCACACCTACTGTCTCAAATGTATTCGCAAGTGGAGGAGTGCTAAGCAATTTGAGAGCAAGATCATAAAGTACTGCCCAGAATGCCGGATCACATCTAACATTGTCATTCCAAGTGAGTACTGGGTGGAGGAGAAAGAAGAGAAGCAGAAACTCATTCAGAAATACAAGGAGGCAATGAGCAACAAGGTGTGCAGGTATTTTGACGAAGGACGTGGGAGCTGCCCATTTGGAGGGAACTGCGTTTACAAGCATGCGTACCCTGATGCCATAGAGAGGAGCCACAGAGACAGAAAGTGGGAACATCAAGCACATACCGGGCCCAACGAACGAACCACTTCTGGGAGATCATTGAGGAGAGAGGGAAAGGCAACCCCTTTGACAACGACGAAGAAGAGGTTGTCACCTTTAAGCTGGGCGAGATGTTGCTTGTGCTTTTGGCTGCAGGTGGGGACGACGACCTGACAGACTCTGAAGACGAGTGGGACTTGTTTCACGATGAGCTGGAAGATTTTTATGACTTGGATCTATAGCAGCTTTGCTGGGCGTGTGAACTGGTCTGCTGAGCCTCAGACGGCAGCCCTCCCCACTGGTGGCAGCAGTGCCCGTGGTTCTCTTCTAGGCAGGCCTCTCAACTCCAGGTGCTGTCGTAATAATTTTTACCCAGGGCCTGTCTTCTCAATCCCTCACCTTTCCCCAAGGAGTGTGTTGTTTTCTCTGTTTCAAAAAGTTACAAAAATGAATCTTAAAGTTAGTTTTCTTGTAACATGAATTTAACGGTCAGACAGCGTGTAGGTTTGCTGCGTCATCTGTTTTCAGCCAGATTCACACGGTTCAAGGGTAGCATTTCTGGATTTCCAGTACTCATTTTTGAGGACCCCAGGTTCAAAAGTAACAGCATTGGCCCTGCTTTTGGGTCCAAGAATTGGGGTGATAGGTGAAGGATCTGAACTGTGGTGTGGAGCCTTCTGCTATAGACTTAGGCGGATGCTTGAGGTTTCTGGTGAATTCTGCACATCTGTGTTTCTATATCTGTCCCCTGCCCTGGAATCCCCACCCTGTGCACTCGTTCTGTGGTTTTCGTCTCTTGTTTAATTGCACACAAGTACTACTGCTGGGTAACCAGAACCAGGTGCGACTGTGTTGAGATTTTTACTGTGTTTAGCCTGATAGGAAAATGGTGAAAGAACACATATAAAGATATAGCGGAATAAAATAAATGCAGAGTTGGAAGTTGACTCCCAAGGGCTGATAGACTTGGTACGTGTGAGTGTGTAACAAGCTTCTCATCCCTGCATAGATGCAGTGTCTGTAGCCTTAGTGGAAAAACTCAAGTTTACTGGTTTCAGCCTCGTGTGGCAAATAGATCTTAAAGGACAAAGCAGTATATTGGTAGCTGTTAATAGAGCAGGGCTAGCTCTGTCTATATAAATAGGGAAATGGGCTTAGCCATAGAGGTTCAACTATCTGGTTATCTCATGGATTAACACAAACTGGGTCTCAGTTACACAGTTGTATTTAATGTTTTATGATCTCCTAGACTTTCTAGTCCAGGCACTTTTTGACAAACCTTTGTCCTCATTTGAGGGGTTTTGTTGTCGGGTTCTTGGGTCCGTTTGTGTGGGTATTTGCCTCATTCCATCCCTGAGCTTTGCAGCTAGACAGGTGTGATTCAAAACTATGTTCTAAGGTGTTTCCTGTAGTGGAGTAATTGGCTTGCCGTAGTAAGTCATGTTTTTCCACTAAAAGGGGACGGAGGGGTGGTAATCCACGAGATACGCTAAAGTTAAATTGTTAGAAGAATTCCTTGATCAGAAAATATAAATTTGCGTTTTGTTGCTCTATTTCCTGAAAGTGACTTGGAGATGCCCCTGATTTGTCCATCTACTGCTTTGATTCCTTGGATACCACTCATACTTTCACGTTAAGCAAAAACAAGTAATTCTTGCAGGGGTCTCTGTCTTTTTCAGCAGCCCTTTTGTAAGACGCACTTTTCCCATATAAAACAATTTTTAACCGCCCCCCCACCCAAAAAGAGAAGTAATGAGACATAAACTTAAAGGGCTTTTTCCTGGCACATTCCATTCTAGTTTACAACCTAGAACACCACTTCCATTAAGGCTCTGTTGCATTAGTAACCAGATTTGGTAAAGGAGAAATGCTGCCGCCTTGTGGCCGTTTCCCACAAGAGCGGCTTTACACCCACAGCTAATGGTCATTAACATTCAGAAGGACTCGGGGCCGTAAAGGACACCTGCCCTCAAAAATTGTGCTGAGGTAAGGAATGGACAAAACAATTCAAAACAGGCCAATTTTTCAAGAAGATAGTATGAAGAGTGAAGTTTTACTCCCTCTCTTTAAAAAAAAAAGGAAAATGGATAAAAGCTCAACCTCAGGAAGTATTAGACTCATGCAATCTAATCTACAAAAAGGTTTCAACGCACACCAGTCGACTGACCATCAGCAAAAAGTCTACAAACAATAAATGCTGAAGGGGCTTTAGAGAACTGTGTACCCTCTACCTGCTGGTGAGACGTAAAGTCGTAACAGCCAACAATGAGAACAGAAAGGAGCTGCATTAAAAAGTAAAAATTGAGGTACCATTTAATCCAGCAGGCACGCCACTGGGCCTCTCACCTGAGAAGACCAGAATCGAGAAGACATAGGCTGCAAAAGCTGCACTGCAGCCTTATTCACAATAGCCAAGACAGTGAAGCAACCAAAATGTTCTTCAACAGGTGAATGGATAAAGAAGAAGTGGTCCATGTACACAATGGAATATTAGCCATGGAAAACAATGAAACACTGCTCTTTGAGGCACCACAGGTGAACCTGGGGATAATCACCAAACATGATGTAAGTCGGAAAGCAAAAGACCTATATCCTATGATATCACTTACAGGGGTTAGCTAATAACTGACACAAATGAACATATTTCCACAGAGAAAGACGCTCACAGAATTAGAAAACAAACTATGCTCATGTAAAAGGAAAGGTGGGGGGAATGGATAAATTAAGATTAGTGTTACTATACGTATACAAATACATATTATATACATTTCTCAAAAAGACCGACCATATAGCAAGGGAGGTCTACAGAAAACGCTGTAATATTTTACATGGGAAGAGGATCTGTACAAGGATAGACATATATAATGTACAAATGAACCAGATTCTGTACACCTAGGACAAACAATATTCTAAAATTGACCCCGATTAAAAAAAGTAAAAAAAAAAAAACAAGAAGAAGTAATGAGACATAAACTTATGGGGGTTTCTCCTGGCACATTCCATTCTAATTTTAAACCTAGGAACACGACTTCCTGGAAGGCTCTGCTGCCTTGGTACCCAGATTTGGGAACGGAGAAATGATGCCTCCTTGTGGCCATTTCCCACAACAGCAGCTTTAAACACATTGCTAAAGGTCACTAAATATTCACCAAACTTGCATTTATTTAAATGACACCTGCCCTCCAAAAGTTCCTGGGGTCGAAAATCGACCAAAATTTCAAAAGAGGGCAACCTTTCAAGATAACAATTTCAAGAGGCATACTGTACTCACATTTTTTTTAACAGAAAACAAAAAGGCGAGGAAAAATGATGAATTTCAGGAATTTTTAAAGACATGGAAACCCAAATTACAAAAACCGATCAGCTCACAGCAGTCAGAATGGCCATTAGCAAAAATGCTGCAAACAATAAATGCTGAAGTGATTGTGGAGAGATGCTTACCCTCTCTTCTATGGGGGACGTGGTAAGAGCCACTAATGAAAACACAATGGAGGTGCTTTGAACATTGAGCTACAGGTCAATCATTCACACCCAGTGCTGGGCGTAACCCCTGAGAAATGAGAATCAAAAAGTCACAGGCTGGCAATCCTGCACTCCAGCAATATTTACCATAGCCAACACTTGGAAGCAACGAAAATATCCATCAATACAGGAATGCACCAAGAAGAAGTGGTCTATGTACACAATGGACTATTACTCCAATAAAAACTATAAATTAAATTTAAAAAACAAACAAAAGTAAGGAGACATCCGCTTTTGTGGGTTTATCCGGGCACATTCCACTCTAATTTATAACCGAGGAACACCACTGGCCGGGAGAGCTGTTTCCCTAGTTACCAGAGTGGGGAACGTAGAAAGGCTGCCATCCTCTGGCCGTTACCTGCAAAAGCAGCTTTAAAACCTGTGCTAATGCTCACTTCATATGAACGAGTATGGCAGGGCTGTAAATGAAACCTGCCCTCAAAATGTTTAGAGGGAGGTAAATGGCCAAAGCATTTCAAAATGTGACACATACTTTAAGAAAACACTTTGAAGAACTAAGCTGTAATCACAGACTGAAAAATAAAAGCACGTGCCTTAAAGCTCAATTTCAACAGATTATGAGACACATGCAAATTCAACCACAAAGAGGTATTATCTCAAACCAGTCAGAATAACCATCAGCAAGAAAACTATAAACAATAAATGCTGAAGGTGTTGTGGAGAAATGCATACGCTCAACTTTAAGAGGGACGTAACTTGGAAAGAGCCACTAATGAGAACTGAATGGAGGTGCCTTTAAAAGGGAAATATTGAGCTACCATATGATCCAGCAGGCCCCTTCCTGGACCTATAACCTCCGAAGACAGAACTGGAAAGACACAGGCAGGCAAAACTGCACTGCACAGTATTACAATAGCCAAGATATGGAAGTAACCAAAAAGTCCACCAACAGATGGGGGGACAAAGAAGAACTGCTACATGTAGAGATGGAATATTAGCTAGCGAAAAAATGAAACAATGCCATTTGCAGCACCATAGATGAGTCTAGAAGGAATCACGCAACTTGTAGTAAGTGAGAAAACGAAAGACACATATCCTATCCTATCACTTGTAGGTGTTACCAAAAAATTGATACCAATGAAGATATTTCCACAGAGAAAGGCAATCACAGATTCATTAAACAAACTGATGGTTCACTAAATGGAAAGGTGTGAGGATTGGATACATTACGATATTGGGGTTAACAGAGATATACAAACACATGTGAAATACAGAATCACCAAAGACCTACAGAATACCAAGAGAAGACTACTCCACATTGTGTCATAACCTACATGGGAAAAGGATACGAAGAAGAAGAGATATATGTATATGTGTGAAAGAACCACATCTTGCACACCTAGAGCAAACAAAATCTTGTAATCAAATTTGCTGTGATAAAAAATAAAAATTTACTTAAAAATACGAACAAGAAGTAATGAGAAGGGGGTGCTCGGGCTCCGGCCCACAGTTCGAGCGGCGAGAGCACTCAGAGACACGACGCGGGCCAGAGGGGAGTGAGCGGGCGCCTCAGTGTCCTCCCCCTTCCCACCCTTCGCCTCGCCGCCTTCTCCCCCCTCAGCCGGACCGGAATTATGTGATCCCGGAAGTTCCGGCGCCACTGCTGTGTGGGATAAACAGTAATGGCGGAGGCTGCAGCTCCGGGAACAACAGCCAAAACATCAAGAGCAGGAGCGGCAGGGGCGGCGGTGGCAGCGGCCTCCCCCACCCCTATCCCCACAGTTACCTCCCCGTCCCTGCGGGCACGGGATTTGGCAGCGACGGCAGCGGCGGCGGCTGGACCAAACAGGTCACCTGCAGGTATTTCATGCATGGGGTTTGTAAGGAAGGAGATAACTGTCGATGCTCACGTGACCTCTCTGAGAGTCCATATGGTGTAGTGTACAAGTATTTTCAGCGAGAGTACTGTATTTACGGAGACCGCTGCAAATATGAACACAGCAAGCCATTGCAACTGCTACAGCTCTAACTGCAAAGTCACCCCTTGCTGCTTCCTCAAGTCTCTCATCAGTAGTTGGACAGATTGGTGAAATGCATATGGGCGAAGCTGAGTCAAGAAATTCAAACTTTTCAACTGTAGGAGCTGGTTCAGAAGACTGGGTGAACGCCATTGAGTTTGTTCCTGGGCAGCCCTACTGTGGCCGTACTGCCTCTTCCTCCACTGAAGCACCCCTGCAGGGCTCAGTGACCAAGGAAGAATCAGAAAAGGAGCAAATTGCAGTGGAAACAAAGAAGCAGATCTGCCCCTATGCTGCAGTGGGAGAGTGCCGATATGGGGAGAACTGTGTGTATCTCCATGGAGACGCGTGTGATATGTGTGGGCTGCAGGTCTTCCATCCAGTGGATGCTGCCCAAAGATCACAACACATCAAATCTTGCATCGAGGCCCATGAGAAGGACATGGAGCTCTCGTTTGCTGTGCAGCACAGCAAGGACATGGTGTGTGGGATCTGCATGGAGGTGGTCTATGAGAAAGCCAACCCCCGCGAGCGCCGCTTCGGAATCCTCTCCAACTGCAACCACACCTACTGTCTCAAATGTATTCGCAAGTGGAGGAGTGCTAAGCAATTTGAGAGCAAGATCATAAAGTACTGCCCAGAATGCCGGATCACATCTAACATTGTCATTCCAAGTGAGTACTGGGTGGAGGAGAAAGAAGAGAAGCAGAAACTCATTCAGAAATACAAGGAGGCAATGAGCAACAAGGTGTGCAGGTATTTTGACGAAGGACGTGGGAGCTGCCCATTTGGAGGGAACTGCGTTTACAAGCATGCGTACCCTGATGCCATAGAGAGGAGCCACAGAGACAGAAAGTGGGAACATCAAGCACATACCGGGCCCAACGAACGAACCACTTCTGGGAGATCATTGAGGAGAGAGGGAAAGGCAACCCCTTTGACAACGACGAAGAAGAGGTTGTCACCTTTAAGCTGGGCGAGATGTTGCTTGTGCTTTTGGCTGCAGGTGGGGACGACGACCTGACAGACTCTGAAGACGAGTGGGACTTGTTTCACGATGAGCTGGAAGATTTTTATGACTTGGATCTATAGCAGCTTTGCTGGGCGTGTGAACTGGTCTGCTGAGCCTCAGACGGCAGCCCTCCCCACTGGTGGCAGCAGTGCCCGTGGTTCTCTTCTAGGCAGGCCTCTCAACTCCAGGTGCTGTCGTAATAATTTTTACCCAGGGCCTGTCTTCTCAATCCCTCACCTTTCCCCAAGGAGTGTGTTGTTTTCTCTGTTTCAAAAAGTTACAAAAATGAATCTTAAAGTTAGTTTTCTTGTAACATGAATTTAACGGTCAGACAGCGTGTAGGTTTGCTGCGTCATCTGTTTTCAGCCAGATTCACACGGTTCAAGGGTAGCATTTCTGGATTTCCAGTACTCATTTTTGAGGACCCCAGGTTCAAAAGTAACAGCATTGGCCCTGCTTTTGGGTCCAAGAATTGGGGTGATAGGTGAAGGATCTGAACTGTGGCGTGGAGCCTTCTGCTATAGACTTAGGCGGATGCTTGAGGTTTCTGGTGAATTCTGCACATCTGTGTTTCTATATCTGTCCCCTGCCCTGGAATCCCCACCCTGTGCACTCGTTCTGTGGTTTTCGTCTCTTGTTTAATTGCACACAAGTACTACTGCTGGGTAACCAGAACCAGGTGCGACTGTGTTGAGATTTTTACTGTGTTTAGCCTGATAGGAAAATGGTGAAAGAACACATATAAAGATATAGCGGAATAAAATAAATGCAGAGTTGGAAGTTGACTCCCAAGGGCTGATAGACTTGGTACGTGTGAGTGTGTAACAAGCTTCTCATCCCTGCATAGATGCAGTGTCTGTAGCCTTAGTGGAAAAACTCAAGTTTACTGGTTTCAGCCTCGTGTGGCAAATAGATCTTAAAGGACAAAGCAGTATATTGGTAGCTGTTAATAGAGCAGGGCTAGCTCTGTCTATATAAATAGGGAAATGGGCTTAGCCATAGAGGTTCAACTATCTGGTTATCTCATGGATTAACACAAACTGGGTCTCAGTTACACAGTTGTATTTAATGTTTTATGATCTCCTAGACTTTCTAGTCCAGGCACTTTTTGACAAACCTTTGTCCTCATTTGAGGGGTTTTGTTGTCGGGTTCTTGGGTCCGTTTGTGTGGGTATTTGCCTCATTCCATCCCTGAGCTTTGCAGCTAGACAGGTGTGATTCAAAACTATGTTCTAAGGTGTTTCCTGTAGTGGAGTAATTGGCTTGCCGTAGTAAGTCATGTTTTTCCACTAAAAGGGGACGGAGGGGTGGTAATCCACGAGATACGCTAAAGTTAAATTGTTAGAAGAATTCCTTGATCAGAAAATATAAATTTGCGTTTTGTTGCTCTATTTCCTGAAAGTGACTTGGAGATGCCCCTGATTTGTCCATCTACTGCTTTGATTCCTTGGATACCACTCATACTTTCACGTTAAGCAAAAACAAGTAATTCTTGCAGGGGTCTCTGTCTTTTTCAGCAGCCCTTTTGTAAGACGCACTTTTCCCATATAAAACAATTTTTAACCGCCCCCCCACCCAAAAAGAGAAGTAATGAGACATAAACTTAAAGGGCTTTTTCCTGGCACATTCCATTCTAGTTTACAACCTAGAACACCACTTCCATTAAGGCTCTGTTGCATTAGTAACCAGATTTGGTAAAGGAGAAATGCTGCCGCCTTGTGGCCGTTTCCCACAAGAGCGGCTTTACACCCACAGCTAATGGTCATTAACATTCAGAAGGACTCGGGGCCGTAAAGGACACCTGCCCTCAAAAATTGTGCTGAGGTAAGGAATGGACAAAACAATTCAAAACAGGCCAATTTTTCAAGAAGATAGTATGAAGAGTGAAGTTTTACTCCCTCTCTTTAAAAAAAAAAGGAAAATGGATAAAAGCTCAACCTCAGGAAGTATTAGACTCATGCAATCTAATCTACAAAAAGGTTTCAACGCACACCAGTCGACTGACCATCAGCAAAAAGTCTACAAACAATAAATGCTGAAGGGGCTTTAGAGAACTCTGTACCCTCTACCTGCTGGTGAGACGTAAAGTCGTAACAGCCAACAATGAGAACAGAAAGGAGCTGCATTAAAAAGTAAAAATTGAGGTACCATTTAATCCAGCAGGCACGCCACTGGGCCTCTCACCTGAGAAGACCAGAATCGAGAAGACATAGGCTGCAAAAGCTGCACTGCAGCCTTATTCACAATAGCCAAGACAGTGAAGCAACCAAAATGTTCTTCAACAGGTGAATGGATAAAGAAGAAGTGGTCCATGTACACAATGGAATATTAGCCATGGAAAACAATGAAACACTGCTCTTTGAGGCACCACAGGTGAACCTGGGGATAATCACCAAACATGATGTAAGTCGGAAAGCAAAAGACCTATATCCTATGATATCACTTACAGGGGTTAGCTAATAACTGACACAAATGAACATATTTCCACAGAGAAAGACGCTCACAGAATTAGAAAACAAACTATGCTCATGTAAAAGGAAAGGTGGGGGGAATGGATAAATTAAGATTAGTGTTACTATACGTATACAAATACATATTATATACATTTCTCAAAAAGACCGACCATATAGCAAGGGAGGTCTACAGAAAACGCTGTAATATTTTACATGGGAAGAGGATCTGTACAAGGATAGACATATATAATGTACAAATGAACCAGATTCTGTACACCTAGGACAAACAATATTCTAAAATTGACCCCGATTAAAAAAAGTAAAAAAAAAAAACAAGAAGAAGTAATGAGACATAAACTTATGGGGGTTTCTCCTGGCACATTCCATTCTAATTTTAAACCTAGGAACACGACTTCCTGGAAGGCTCTGCTGCCTTGGTACCCAGATTTGGGAACGGAGAAATGATGCCTCCTTGTGGCCATTTCCCACAACAGCAGCTTTAAACACATTGCTAAAGGTCACTAAATATTCACCAAACTTGCATTTATTTAAATGACACCTGCCCTCCAAAAGTTCCTGGGGTCGAAAATCGACCAAAATTTCAAAAGAGGGCAACCTTTCAAGATAACAATTTCAAGAGGCATACTGTACTCACATTTTTTTTAACAGAAAACAAAAAGGCGAGGAAAAATGATGAATTTCAGGAATTTTTAAAGACATGCAAACCCAAATTACAAAAACCGATCAGCTCACAGCAGTCAGAATGGCCATTAGCAAAAATGCTGCAAACAATAAATGCTGAAGTGATTGTGGAGAGATGCTTACCCTCTCTTCTATGGGGGACGTGGTAAGAGCCACTAATGAAAACACAATGGAGGTGCTTTGAACATTGAGCTACAGGTCAATCATTCACACCCAGTGCTGGGCGTAACCCCTGAGAAATGAGAATCAAAAAGTCACAGGCTGGCAATCCTGCACTCCAGCAATATTTACCATAGCCAACACTTGGAAGCAACGAAAATATCCATCAATACAGGAATGCACCAAGAAGAAGTGGTCTATGTACACAATGGAATATTACTCCAATAAAAACTATAAATTAAATTTAAAAAACAAACAAAAGTAAGGAGACATCCGCTTTTGTGGGTTTATCCGGGCACATTCCACTCTAATTTATAACCGAGGAACACCACTGGCCGGGAGAGCTGTTTCCCTAGTTACCAGAGTGGGGAACGTAGAAAGGCTGCCATCCTCTGGCCGTTACCTGCAAAAGCAGCTTTAAAACCTGTGCTAATGCTCACTTCATATGAACGAGTATGGCAGGGCTGTAAATGAAACCTGCCCTCAAAATGTTTAGAGGGAGGTAAATGGCCAAAGCATTTCAAAATGTGACACATACTTTAAGAAAACACTTTGAAGAACTAAGCTGTAATCACAGACTGAAAAATAAAAGCACGTGCCTTAAAGCTCAATTTCAACAGATTATGAGACACATGCAAATTCAACCACAAAGAGGTATTATCTCAAACCAGTCAGAATAACCATCAGCAAGAAAACTATAAACAATAAATGCTGAAGGTGTTGTGGAGAAATGCATACGCTCAACTTTAAGAGGGACGTAACTTGGAAAGAGCCACTAATGAGAACTGAATGGAGGTGCCTTTAAAAGGGAAATATTGAGCTACCATATGATCCAGCAGGCCCCTTCCTGGACCTATAACCTCCGAAGACAGAACTGGAAAGACACAGGCAGGCAAAACTGCACTGCACAGTATTACAATAGCCAAGATATGGAAGTAACCAAAAAGTCCACCAACAGATGGGGGGACAAAGAAGAACTGCTACATGTAGAGATGGAATATTAGCTAGCGAAAAAATGAAACAATGCCATTTGCAGCACCATAGATGAGTCTAGAAGGAATCACGCAACTTGTAGTAAGTGAGAAAACGAAAGACACATATCCTATCCTATCACTTGTAGGTGTTACCAAAAAATTGATACCAATGAAGATATTTCCACAGAGAAAGGCAATCACAGATTCATTAAACAAACTGATGGTTCACTAAATGGAAAGGTGTGAGGATTGGATACATTACGATATTGGGGTTAACAGAGATATACAAACACATGTGAAATACAGAATCACCAAAGACCTACAGAATACCAAGAGAAGACTACTCCACATTGTGTCATAACCTACATGGGAAAAGGATACGAAGAAGAAGAGATATATGTATATGTGTGAAAGAACCACATCTTGCACACCTAGAGCAAACAAAATCTTGTAATCAAATTTGCTGTGATAAAAAATAAAAATTTACTTAAAAATACGAACAAGAAGTAATGAGAAGGGGGTGCTCGGGCTCCGGCCCACAGTTCGAGCGGCGAGAGCACTCAGAGACACGACGCGGGCCAGAGGGGAGTGAGCGGGCGCCTCAGTGTCCTCCCCCTTCCCACCCTTCGCCTCGCCGCCTTCTCCCCCCTCAGCCGGACCGGAATTATGTGATCCCGGAAGTTCCGGCGCCACTGCTGTGTGGGATAAACAGTAATGGCGGAGGCTGCAGCTCCGGGAACAACAGCCAAAACATCAAGAGCAGGAGCGGCAGGGGCGGCGGTGGCAGCGGCCTCCCCCACCCCTATCCCCACAGTTACCTCCCCGTCCCTGCGGGCACGGGATTTGGCAGCGACGGCAGCGGCGGCGGCTGGACCAAACAGGTCACCTGCAGGTATTTCATGCATGGGGTTTGTAAGGAAGGAGATAACTGTCGATGCTCACGTGACCTCTCTGAGAGTCCATATGGTGTAGTGTACAAGTATTTTCAGCGAGAGTACTGTATTTACGGAGACCGCTGCAAATATGAACACAGCAAGCCATTGCAACTGCTACAGCTCTAACTGCAAAGTCACCCCTTGCTGCTTCCTCAAGTCTCTCATCAGTAGTTGGACAGATTGGTGAAATGCATATGGGCGAAGCTGAGTCAAGAAATTCAAACTTTTCAACTGT